>NC_059471.1:168259161-168898988 GCF_018139145.2 Gymnogyps californianus | reverse complement strand
TATATCAGGGAATCAAGCTGCTTTTTTGTGTAGGGAAAATTCAGCAAGTTAAATAAGTACCGTCATCACAAAGCATAAAAATAAATTATTCTCCTCAAACTGCGTCGCTTAGTAAATCAGCACAGCAGAGCCCAGAAACACAAAACGAGTGTTGTTTCAGTAGAGCGAAGTGACAGGGCCAACAGCAGATGCATTTCTTGGCACTGAGCGCTGCAAATTTTGTAAGCAGCAGGGACAAACCTGTATCACCAAAGATTAAGTCTACACAAAAGCATCGCATTCAGCATTGGGAAAGAGGCTCATCTATTGTCCTGGCAAGCAGCAGCAAATATACAGTACCCTGGAGACAAAATGTGAGGCTAGTTGGAAACACACTTGCCAACCTGAGAAGAAAGAGAGGCAGCACAATGGTAACTAGTGAAGAAACAGCTGGGCATGGTGGCACCAGGCTGTGTCTTTCAAGCCATGTTATCAACACTTGTTCATATAGCCAGCGTGTTGTGAAGAAGCGCTTGTCGCTTTCCATTTGGTGACAGGGAGATGAATAGGGCCCAGTGTCAAAGGAGGCAGGTTAGGGGCTTTGATTTGTTTTCTTTTAATACTCAACAATATTGGAAAGGGTATAGTTAAATGGTAAGGCTGGCCATGTGCAAATTTATATCACAGTAGTGACTTATTGCTGACATTTGAGAAATGCCAAGAAGACTCAAGTAGATTTTGGAAAAATACAGGCCATCATCAGCACAACTTGTAAGAAACACGCTTCTATGCTTCACACTCATGCCAAATTCAAGGGCAGGGAAGTGTGGCTGTTGGCCAATTCCAGTGTACAGCATCCATCATATGGGTAGTGGTCAATCCCATCCAGTTCAAAATTTCACCCTATGGAAAAGCTGGTGCCTAGCATCAATTCCTTCACTCATTTTAATCTCCTTTTCACTATTTATGGCAGAAGCTCACTTCTGCAGCTGTATTGAGAAAAACAAATCGGCTATAAAATGTTCCATTGTATGAGTTACGTGCAAGTTTCAAGCTCAAGGAAAAATGTGAGTACTTCTGTGAAAAATGTGGATGCCTCTGCTCCAAGTTATCTGAGAAAAAAATGCTCATAATCTTTCTTTCTCCTGTTTGGATTCCCCTCAAAAAGAATCTAAGAAAGTCCTCTTAATGGCAGTGGATGAAAAGCCCTTACAATGGCCAATGGCTTTTTGAAAAACTTCATTTTTTTGGTTTAAAAAGTGCTCCTAAGGCACATACTATTTTAATGATCACAGCAAATTGTAGCCTTTTAAATACACTTCCTCGGACTTTTTCCTAGGAGGAAATCAGGAGCTGTAAATAATCCAAAGATAATAACTCATTACAGCAGAGGCTGGCTGCTGGGGAAGTGAGTAGCTGGACTGTCAAGAGTTTGCTTGTTTTCCAGAAGACCTGTGTTGAAATGAAGCTATGTCCATGGACCATATCAGCACTGTGGGGTCAGTATTCTCAAACAGCAAACACATGAGGTGGAATTTCTGACCCGTTCTGATTTTGACTCATCATTTCAGATGCAGTGTATTCAGGAGTCACCCAAGCTTTCATCCCCTAGAACAGTACGTTTTACATCCTGCACCCCAGGGAAGTTGCTTCACTGTGCTGCTTCCCAGTTCTTGAGCCACATCGCAAAGCAAATACAATCAGAGTAAACCAGGATTTGTGCCAGCAGATTGTGAGCATGCAAGGAGTTGGTTTACTCATACAAAGAGCTAACATAGCCAGACTTCAGTGCAAGGGACTCTTCTCCACCCCAGAGGTTAGTAGAGACTATGAAGGCAGAGAAAGCTGTCTTACACATAGAAGACTGGTTGCTTTTTGTTAGGACTCGGTAGTTTTAGGGTTTCCTTACTACTCTGAATCAAAATAGCTGATTTCAGGGCATGCTGCAAGGTTCAGTCCTTCTCCTATACTCCCAAAAATTTTAAAATGAACAAAAAATATTACAGAAATGAGGTAACTCTAGTGTTTAGTTTGCCTGTCTTGAAGCCACTGGAGAATACTGCCGCAGGTTCTGTTTTCTTATTTCGGAATGTATCTGTTTCATCATGACCCACAAAAACTATTGCAAGGCACATATCTCCTTTCTCACCCCTTTGATGTGGAAATATGCATTACTGAAATGTTCCAAGGTTAGAAGTAAATGACTCTAGTTCACAAGGCTGAAGTAGCTCCATCTAAATTTATGTCTTAGAAAAACAAACCAAGCCCACTTCCAAAAAAAATTCCTGGTCGTCCTGAAAATGTATCTATACATAAATTTCAGATAATTCCCCCCCAATGCCCTAAGAAGACTAGCTGAGTTCTTTCTTTCATTTAAGCTTTTAACTGTGATACAATGACTATTTTTCCAGTGTCTCCATACAGGCTTTAGGTATTTTTGTCTGGTCTAAGAGGGAACTTTTTTCCATGCCTTTTCAGGGAAGTAGCAGCAACTAGTTCTGTTAAACTGAAGGTCAGATAATGTTTTCAATATGGTCATTTTCCAGTGGTTTCAAGTTGACCCTCATATATATAGATAAACGCCTTTAAAACTGCTTCCTTGTACAGTAGGCCTGTGAGGTCACTGCCAGAAAGAGAGAACAAAGTTTTTTCTAACATACCATAAAAATAAAAAAGAAAATAAAACTGCGAGAAGCTCTTAATGATGAGCTTTTTAATGAAAACTTTCAGTAAAAGAAAAGTCTCTTATAACATTTCTTCTGAATATAATGAAACCTAGTCGATAGTTTTGGAAAGAAGATGCTACATATATACCTTTTTTTTTTAACATCAAAAATATCTGTGACAGGTAAGAGGTGTACCCTATGACCCATGTATCGCAGCAAACTGCATAAGTTTCCCGACTGTCCAAGCTGACTACAAGAAGTTTGAGGGGTATAAGAGCCACAGCACCTTCCACCCCACTTTCTCCTGAATCAGGATCCAGCCTAGACCCTGATTTCTGAGTGCCAATCCCTGACCCATGCCTTCAGCTAGGGCCCATCCCTGGTTGATATTGTGAGAAAGGTACTGGGAGCTGTGCCGACGGCAAGGCATGTGCAGGACTACTGTGAGCTGCTGGCTTCTACAAGAGCGAGTGGCTCATGCATCTGGTCCTACCAGAGGGAGCAGACCCTGGATCTCGTGCCTGCTCACATTATTTCTTCTATAAGGTGCAGACAGAGCTGAGCTCTTTTCCACATGACCAACAACTATGCTGAAATCTCTGTGGTTGGGAGACAAAGTGTGCATCCAGTAAGTGAGCTGCACCTCAACTCATGGTGACTTGCCTGTGGTCCATGAGATGTCAGCACCAAGGCTTCAGCAGTCTGGACCCTAATGAGCACACTGCAGCCAGGCACAGCCCTAGACCTACTGCCTCACTACAGGATCAGCTTTTCCTGCCCACTCCTTGTTCCAAGTTTTTTCAGAAGGTTTAATTAGTCTAAATAGTTAATCAATAGATGGCCACATCACACAGTTGCCAAACAGGTCACTCAGTACTGCACCCATAGCTTCATGTTACCTATGTGTTACCAATATGTATTTGCCATTGATGGTCTAAAAGTTGCACTATCACCCAACCCAGTGCTTGTTACAGAAACCCAGCTCATGGACAATGCAATCCAAATGCTCACTCATTTAGGGTATGTCTACTGTGCTAAATACTGCAGGGTCAGGTAAAGAGCTGTACTTTCTTTGGCATCTCTGTGTCTGCATCATAGACCAGAGAGTAGGCCAAGTACAAGTGAAAGAGCCAGTACATTCCCAAATGTGTTGAAGTGCAAGTCTCATCACAAAGAAACTCTCAAAGTCCTGGGGATGGGTTATCTATAGACTTTAAAAGTATGAAAGCACCTCAAGAGATTTATCCTAGCTGTCATTGTATGGAAAAATGCAAGGATTATTGTCTTGCTAGTTTCTAATATCTCATCCTTTTACGTTAGGCTTAATTTCTAAGCACATGTGGTGCTGTTGTAAGACTAAGAGTGGGCATTAGACACATAAGAATAACTTCTCCCACTCTCACTCCCAGACATTTTTAATTAGTTTCAGGGAGCCCTTCAATACAGTACCCACATGCACCCCCTCCCAGAGTGTCATAGATCACACCTTTACCTTTCACTTCACTGACAGATATTAATCAAACAGACTTCAGAGCAGACATTTGAGTAAAGAGAGTGGATTTTTAGCTGACAATAAAGATTTCAACTTGGGTACTGCAATGTATTGAGACAGAAATCTTTCAGCCTAACTCACCAGCCAAAATCTTCCTGTATTAAAGACTCTGTAACATGATCTTGCTATAGGTGAAATACGCCTGTGTATCAGGAAACGCACAGAGACTGAAGAGGGAATAGGAATAGAGGTTTTCTTTTATTGTTCTTTACAAAAGTTGGTTTCATTCTTTTCTCTCAGATGTTTTTTCCAAGAACACTGTTTTTAGTGACATTCATATGAGATGGCTAATAGGTACATATAATTGGAAATTTTTCTCACAGTCATTACTGGAAAGTTTCTATTTCCTCTTGAAGTGTTGCTTATTTCTTTCATTTTCTAAGATTATTTCACACTGACAAACAGCAGAAAAAAACATCAGGAAAAGGTAAAGATATCTTAGTAACATCTTAAGGCAAATTAGATGAAATGCAAGATTTTACTTAGTGTTAAAAATATTTTGGCCACACTTAAAAAAACAGTATATAAAGATTCATCAAATAAAAAGATATCATACATCTACTTAATATTTTGTTTTTCTTGTTGAGGTTAGCAAATATACATAAATACAAATATTTGCTGCTAATCAGCCCTTTTTCCCTCACTGATCCACATATGATATTAACAATGCTATGAACTTTTCAGCCAAAGTGCTCAAAGCATTTCATAAAAGCATTAAAAATCATTATCCTTATTTTACAGACAGTGCCACAGAGGCGATGCAATGTTTGCAAAATTACTCCATAAATCTGTTGCAGAGTCAAGAGCAGAACCCACACCTCTTTGATCGCATCTCCCTGTCCCAGTCATTTTTTTCACCATGAAAGAGGAAGACAGTGATGATGTACGAAGCTTCACCAAATAAATCAAAGATCACCTCACCCACACTCTGTGTATAACAGATCTTCTCCTACAAACCCCAAGAACAGCAAAATAAAGGTGAGTTAATTTTGTTAAAGGGGAAAAAAAATGCCTCTGAACATCATGGTGCTGAGGTTTGTGTACAGTTGCATATGCAAAGGCTGATCTCAGAGGTAGCCACCCAAGGCTAATTAGAATTGGAGGCATTTATAATTATAACATTCTCTAATTATAGAAAGGATAGCACTTCCACTTATGCACAAATGCATGGCTAATTGTTCAGTGATGATGGGAAGGAAAAGAAAGAAAAGCACTATGACTATTTAATGGTTTCTGAAAACATATTACATTATTTAAAGTGTATTTAAGTGCAACTAAGTCTTGTTAAATTGCCACTCTTCGCTGCACTTTTCATACTAGGGAAGCGTGTGGCCTTGGGCTGAGTGCTGGCCATGCTGGAGGCTGGGTGGTGGCCTAAGCTCTTTGCCCAGATGGAGGCAGGTGATGAGAAGCTGTGGATTGATGTCTTTATGAAAGGCTCAATGCTTATGGTAGGCGTCATGCTATCTAAGGCAGACAGGAATGAAGAAGAGGGGTGCCTGCACGTGTAGGTGCAAGTCCCAGCAGAATTTTTTTTCTCCTGACAGAGAAGTTGCTCTCCTTTGAGGAGATGACCAGCAAGAACCACCCAGTGCCTCGGGGACATGCGACAGCCACCGTGGAAGAACGGCTGTGCCTTCTAGCAAACGCAGCCGCACTGTGGTTCAGGAGCCTTGGTCTTGTTCAGCGGAGAAACTCCGTTCATCAGAGATACACATCTCACACACTGCCTCGGTGCTCTTGCACCAGCCGGCATGTCAATGGGATTGTTACTTGTTTCATAACCAGATGTTAACTAAGTGCTCAGCTGTCTACCTGGACACATAGGCTGTCATCAAAGGCATTGACGGCCATAAGTCTGTTGCCATTCAGAGCAGCTGAGCATTAGTCCCCACGTATTTTTACCTAGAAAAATTGCTTGTGCCGGTACCCACTGCCAAAAGCACACTTTGAAACCACCAGCAACCCTGACAGGGACAGAGACTGGGAGTGGGGACAGAGGCATCAAGATCTGAGACTGGCAGACAGGGAGAGATAGAAAGGAACTAGCTACCAGGAGCTTTAGCAGCACAGCTCCCAAGGGGCAATCACACCAGAAAGGAGCAGAGCTCTGCCGAACCGGTTTTAGCTGTGGAGCTGGGACCCAGCTGTGCTGTTAACAGCTAGCTCTGCTAAAGCAGACCTCAGCAGCCTCAGCACAGCCCTCTCCATCACTCCTTTGCACTTCAGAAATGCAGAATCTGCTGAAAGCTGCTTTCCCTGAGACTCTTCCTCCAGCAGGATATCAGTGAACTGGCATCTCATCTAGACATTAACACCCCGAGTGGGCAGTGATGAGGAAAGAGAGAGCCAAGATATTCCTGTTAAGTAACAGTTTTTCCATGTAATACATGTAGACCATGAAGTTTCCATGACAGTGAATATTATCAGAACTGATGCTTGATCATCCTTCACTGGAAAATTCTTTCTAGCTGTATCTGAGTGGTCTTGTTTTAACAGAGATGTGAGACACCAGGCCCAACCTTCATTTGTTAAAAAATGCACAGGCAAGCAGAGGAACGGCTAGCAACACCTTACAATGGAAAATACAGAAATATAACACAAATTGGTTTACATTTTTCTAGACCGGGTTAATGGAAAAAGTTGTCGCTTAACTGTTTACATTCATCACCATAAATTTACACAGGTTTTATTTAGGCTATAAGATCCAGCTGGGACATATTTGCTCATTTCAGAAACAGTCATTCCATTTGCAAGACAAAGGAAAAGGCTAAGGTTTGAACTGACCCCCCCTCTCCACAAGGAAAGCAATTAAAAAAAAAAAAAATCCCACAACCATGTTAAGCTCCTGTGTAGAAAAGATTCATATGTTAGCATTAGGCTTAGCGCTCTTGAGTGTTTTTTCAAAGTAGCCTTGAACATATGGTTCTATGTGCTTTATTTAAAAGAATTTTCTTTAAAAAATCCTGCCAGATACTAATTCCTTTTGGCATCTGAAACACAGCTCATGAGGACTGCTTGGCTGCTTGTGAAAAAAACACTTGTTTAGAGGCAAATCTGAGGTCTGACTCTTTTGAAAGGAGGGCATTAAGATACTTTGCACAGGATATGCTACAAGGCATTTTTAAAAGAAGCGGCTGGTTCCTTCCAACCTGGGCAGGAGGCAGACAGAATTTCCTTTGTTTTTAATAGATTTTAAACTAACCCTATTGTTTAGGGAAGAACTGTGAGCTACCAAATGCCTGAGCAATATTATGTCTTGTCTGTGTTACACCATCTGCCTTTGCAAAGCTACTGCAATATTAGAAGTTTTCCTGTATGGCATTTCATGTTTTACATATGCTGTGATATCTTTTCATAGTATTAACTTAAATATTTCAATACTGTCTCCAGGCTTAAAGAAAAATTCTCCCCTCTCCCCCCACTTCCCATCAACAGACATTATTATGTTCACTGGAATTCAGTAATTCTAGCAGGGGGTAGGGGCTTCCTATAGTCCGCTTGTAGGGCTTTTTCCTGATAGTGTATATAGAATATAGCTTTACATGTCAGGCAGACCAATGGACATAACTAAACTTCCGGCAGTGCCTTGCTGGCTGACAGATGGCAGGACAGACATTCTCTCTCATCAGGCGTCTCCCATGTGTTTCATGGGGTGAGGGAAAAATGGGCAGAAATAAAAGATTTGTCATGGAAATGCAAATAATAGTTCTAAATCAACAGAAAGAGCAGGGATATGAAGTCACATAAAACTCTAAAAGAGTGACAAAGTTAGATTATCTAGGCAAACTCCAGAAAATCTTCCAGTTCACTGGATTTTACTGAATAAAGAATATAGGGACTGGAATTCTAAATGTATCCATAGTTAACTTAAAATCAGAAGTGATCATGAAATATGGTACTAGGTATAGCCTGCCTCTGCCAAACCCCAGACTACACACCTAGGACAACAGAAATATGTTTTAAGAGAAGGGCAGAAAAATCACTTTCTTTCCCCATTCTGAGAGGGATAAGACAGAAACTCAAGAGTTTTAAACTGTAGTTGAATGAATGGAGACTTCAATGATGCTTAGCTATGGCTCAAGAAAAATTACAAACTATTTACAGATAGCTGTAACTTGCATGAGTGCTTGACAACACATAAAGCGAGTCTGAGGTTGATCTCCATACATATTTGAACACGTAAGAGCCACCAGAAGGTGCCTCAGGACAAGCTAGCAGTTTGATTTCCAAATCAAACTGGCCTTCTTGAATAGTTCCTCTATTTGGCCATCAAGAGAGTCAAAAAGTCCTATTAGAGTGAAGAGGAACCTTGACTAGGAGACTGCCCACATCAATGTGCATCATCCAAATAACTTGGAATCAGACCACAGTTTCTCCTTTAGATTGTTCCTGTAGATATGCAGAAGCCTTGGAAACATCAGGGTTAGCACTAAATTCTCCCTTATTCTTACTACCAAGGACTGCATCAGCCAAGCTTCTGAAACACCTTCCTCAGGAAAACAAAAAGAAACCAAGTTCCTTCTCTTTGGCTTAATTTTCCACCCTATGTATTAGAGGTGGCAGACAGGCTTGGAAAGAGGGTTGCTTTTAGGGGGCTGATGGACACAGAATGACAGACCTAAGAGACCACAAAAAAGATAAACAAGCCAATGTAATTTCAATATGCCACCAAACATCATCTCTAACATACAGTAAAAATTAGAATCTGCAGAAATTTGTGGGACTATCTAGAGCTATGCATTAACTAACTTTCTGACACAGATCATGTTTTTCATTTTGTATCACTTGGCATAATCATTTCTAATTAATTAAGTTGCCTGGCTTGGTGAAGGTAGAATGTAAGTCATTGACTTCAGTAATTGTTATAGTACCTACCCCAGTACTGAGATCAACAGAAAAATTATTTTGAGCAAATGACAATAAAAATGTGTAATTTTAGAGCTTTGCAATTCAACATTTTAATACCATTTGTATTGCTCTTAATATTAGCCTGTCATTTCAGAGGCAACTATGGGGTTTTTTTTCATTTCTCAAGGCAGTAATCCAGTTCCACAGGAGATGTAATTATCTACACCAAAGGGATGTAGATTATTACACATGAGAAATCAGTGTGAATGGATGGCTAGTCCAGCAGGATTTTTTTTTAATTGAGAAGTTGTAAAGGCCATAGGCACTGCAATCTGATGGAGACCAGCTTTCTTTTGTAGGTTTGCCTTCACATTCGCCTTTTGAACATGAAATAGAATATTTTTTCCATGGAGAGGAAAGGTAGCTATTCTGCAAGCTTTTTCATTAATGAGGAGCTGCTCTGTATGAACAATTAAACCAAAAATAAATAAAGCCTACTTCTATCTGGGAGCACAATCGAGTTAAACACCAAACACATAGTCAAAACAATGGTCTTTGAAGGCTGGCATAACTCCAGAAAAAGCTACAAAGCAAAGGATGTCCAGTTTTGAAATGTGTTAAACAAAGTAGAAAATAAAAAGCTCTTGAATTCGTATAATGGATTTGTTTGTTTTGATCTGAACTTTTTCAACCTCAACTCAAAAGTAAAGGTTTGTTGGAAATAGAGTGATGGCACAAGGGAGTTACAAAGAAGCAACTGAGAGGTGTCACTGATATTGTTCAGAAGAATCTTTCCAGTTATCAGGAATGAACAGAGTGGAAGAAATAAATATGATCATCTGAAATCACTCAAGCTTCCATGTTTACCATTCACGATAAAGCTTAGAGAACATATGATGTATACAAAGGAACTGATTTCTCTGTTACTGCACAATAACCAAAATAAAACCTAAAGACTAAGAAAGGAAGAGGAAAAGAGGGAAAAAACCCCTTTTTTTTAACAAAAGAAGTATGTAAAAACAGTTAATCATTCCTTTAAATCCAAGGTTCCAAAGTTCAGGAAGAATGGGCTCCTGTATATCTAAAAAGCAGTTTCAGAATTTGTCATACTCTGCTTATTAAATTCCTCTCCCAGTAGATCTTCCAAGAGTTCATGTGAATTCCAGCTGCAAAACAGCTGCCCATGAACAGCTAAATGACCAGCCATGGCTGGTTTTATATGCCCTGTTTGGTTCTTTCTCCACTAGGGTGGAAACAGAAAGGAAGTTTAGCAAGGACACAGCTAAGGCTGTGGACACTATACAGCTTAACGCATGTCAAGTTCAAGTTTGCTGATGTTCCCCCGATACACAGGTTGAGTTTTCTTTTTAAGTTAGATGAGGATAATGACAGGTCTCTGTAAGAAGAAGAGTCTGACCTCTGAGATGCTCAAGGAAATTCCTAGCCTGAAGAACTTACCAAGTGACAATATCTTTCAGGTCGCCAGCACTTCAATGCTGATGTTATAAAGGTCTCTGCTGAGGTATCATACATGATATAGTGTTACAGCTAATGTGCAACCATTGGCTGACATATGACAGATCTACAAAGTCATAAAAGTTTTTATTCACATTAGCGGCACCACTAAATTTTACTCAAATTCTGATTAAGTTTGAGAAACACTGTCACTCTGGAATATTATCATCTGCTAAGGGAGGGTGTACACTGCAAGATATTGCAAGAAATAAGTTCTTGGTTGTCAATTTTAGTAGTTGCCCTAGCAGACACTGGAAAGGCCATGACTGAAATTTATTACAAACAAATAATTACATACGCAAATTCCTGGGATATTTGAAAATATTTTTTACCTCTTTTTGAGGTCATGTGTGACTGAAAACCTAAAAACTGATACTTATGTTGGAGCGTATAGAAGACAAACCCAGATACTAGGGTAAAAGACTGAAAAGCTGTAATAATTTTGTAAATAGAATTGTATATTAGATTTAGATTTCTGAACATCCATCTATTCACGGCCTTATGTAATCTTCCCCTAACCAACTTATCTTTCCTCCAGTTTACCAATATCACCATATTTTCCCAGTGCCAGCTTCCTTGGGAGCTTCTTGAGCAGCATGGCATGAACACATAAATAGGAATAAAGTGGACTCTGAATATTTAATGGCTACAAATTTACATTAAGAGACCTACCTTGCAGAGCTGACACTGTGCTTGGCCACTGCCCACCTCTCACTGCACCACACTTTTGCCCACAAGCTCAATGGCTTCTTCTGGAAGTTTGATGAGTTTGCTGAGGATTTGAAGTAAATCTTTTATCAGCTAAAGATTAACTTTCAAGGAAAAAAATTATGAGAAAAGCTCCTCTAGTAAGAGCCTCAGGATTTCTCAGGAACTTCATGCCTAAATTCTGTAAAAAGTCAGAAGTCTTTGTAGTGCAATAGTTTATTGGTCTGTTATGACATTATTTTGTTAATTAAAAATACACCCATTGCTATCACTCACCGAAAATGAAACCTTGTGTTGTAATCTACCTGCTGATAAAACGACTTACATATTGTCTGCTTCTGTCCTTCAGCGTGGTGGCCAGGTGCCTTTGCAATGCGCTTAGCAGAAGGACTCTATACTACCTCATCTTGTAGCTCCACACAATGGGGCTCTGAGACTGAGCAAGCATAGGATGTGGGAAATGGGTTTGCCTGTGAAGAGGCATTTCAACTGTGTTGCAAAAGGATATCAACAATGGAAGTACTGTTTTGAGCCATGTCAGGATTTGTGGGAATCTGTATTCCCTCAATCTCAAATCATACATTGCGTTATAGAACTGCAAAGATAGATCATTCTGTCCTGGTGGTGTGAGCAAGGGGAAAAGCTAACACCCCAGCTAGAGAACATGTTAAACAGCACTGGATAATAAACAACAGTGGGCTTATATTTACATTGAGGAGCAGAAGATGCATACTAGAGAATGCCTTGATTTTTCATTTCCTTGGGGCCAAGTGCAAAACTCAAAGCAAACTCCTAGAATGGGTCCCCGGAAACTATACTTTGTCCTTGAACTCAGTGATGTTACTAGGAGCGAGTAGACACATTTCTTTGCTTAGTGTAGATCTATATCCTTGCCATTCCTGTCCTGCAGCAAATGCCCAGAGGAAGATGAGGTTCTTTCATGATTTTAGAGAAGAGAGCCTGAGGTCTGCATAAAATAATATTCCTGATTGATCCAAGCTGATATTAAGATTTTAAGCATCTGGGAGTACTACATGTGCATGTAAACAGAAGATGCTCTGCACATGTGCAGGGCTTCAGGCTCTCTCCTCTGCATGTGATATTGAATCTCTGGTATACACACAAGCGCACAGTTGTGAGACACATCTTCAGTAGATCTGACATGTCTGGCATCCAGCTCTTGAGGCACTCTTTATACAAGGGACTCAGGGAGCAGGTCTATGGATCCTCTCCTCTGGCAGCATTTGGACGTTTCATCACTGCTCCCAGCACAGCTCTCTTATGCTACCAGAGATCCCTCCACTGCTTGAAATGCACTATGAAAATAAGGGCAGCACTGCTGGGAAAGCACTCTGCCTGACTGCTTAGGCTGCCGGGTTGGCTGGCTATTTACAGCTCTCACCACAAACAGGCACTCTCATAGGGCTTTAATTTTAGATCCCAATTTTTAAATTGTACAGTTTGTAGTTCTTTAGGTAAAACACACCTGAAGAGCCTACTTGACTTTGACAATTCCTTGTCTACACCACAGTTTACCAGCCTAGCTAGCCTGCTCAGAGCACTGCAAATTCATGCTGCTCCTGGGTGCTTCCAGCCCAGGGAAACCTGAGCATGGGGCAATGAGAGGAGAGGGCAGCAGGAGAGAGCCTGCGCCTGCTCAGTTTACATCATTCAGGAAGATAAGAAAGACAAGCAGAGGTCCCTCCATCAGCATGCAGTCACCTGCACTGGGAAACTACCAACTGCCTCAAGTGTCTGAGACACAGTGTTGACCAGGGCTCATTTTACCTGTCTTTTAGCTTCTGCATAATCTCCCATTCTCTGCTTGTTTAGACTGTAAACTACTCTGAGCAGGGAATTTCTCCTACTGAAAATACAATAGAGTATAATATGAGGACTTTGGTTTCAGCCAAAAGGTCTCAGCTTTGAAGTTATAAGGGCTACATAAGTTACAGAGCTACAGGCTACATGAACACACATGTGTATATAAGTGTGTGCATATATAGATATTTATACATGCATAGACACAGATTCATACGTACACATACAATACATATTTTTTGACATGACATATGTACACAATAAGAAATTTCACTTAGATTTAGACATCTAAATCTAGACTTATCACACCTGACTCCCTTCATGAGCAAAGGGGAGAAATAAGAAATGCTCCAGCACTAAACCCCATCCAGCAGCATTACACTATAGACTGTTTTATGCTAATACCATATTTCAAAAACTGAAGCAGTCTGGAGAGAGGAAAGGTAGACTGCAATGAATCATATTCAATTTGTAACAAAAACAGAAACAGCCCCAAGACTTTTCAGCATGATGCTGCACCTTTACTGAATCTGCTCGATTTCAAAATTCATCACAGCAGACTGTCACTAACACTGTATAGGGCTATTGCTTCAGTATTCCCATAAGAGGTAATAATTTCCCACATGTTGGAGATATTAATGTAAAAATACTTTCTGCATAAAAAAAAGCCGTGTGCATTTGACTTCAAAGAGTAAAAACAGTCAGAAAATGAGTTTTTGTCTCAGTTTCTTTATCAGTGTGTATGTATCATTAATGGAGACTTGCTTAGTTGCATTACCAACAAAGGATGTTTCTAAGAAGCCTTGAACTAGAGGTTGCCACTGGGAGGAGTTCAGGGCTTGGAGAAGTGCCCTCAGATGCAAAGAAGCTCTGAGGAAATCTGATTTGCAAATGTGCATGGGAGAGAGGATGGGAGGGAGGAAAGAGAGAAAAATAACTTTGGCGATCAGGGAAAAGATTCTTTTAGCTAATATTTCTGCCAAAAGGGACTCCTTCTGTTTCACTTGCTAACACTCCCTTTATTGAAAAGAACCCTGGCAAATTTTCTTAAAATCTAAAGCAAGCAAGGTTCACGCCAGAAAGATTTGTATGTACAGGAAAAGTAAATTTCTTTCCCTGATACCAGTCACAGTGTGGACATTCCTTTTCCAGTATTACAGTGCTTTCTTTGGTTATTAATTCCTTCCAAGCTGATATAAACTGCCCTGAAGAACATAAAATGCTCTTATTCTGGACTAGTGGCCCTGAGGAAGCTAAGTGCAGTGGTTTACCATATTGGCAGTCCCCAGCTCCCTGCTCTGCCTCTCTGCTTGAGGTAAATGCACAGTAGGAAAGACAAAAAGCAGGGCCTGGTTTGCACTAGTTCACAGTACAGCACAGGAGCTTTCGTGGCCAAATATTAAGATGTCAGCTCATGAAAGGGAAGAGGGGGCCAGGGCTGGAAAAGGGATGGCAACATCCTAAAGGACTGCACTGGCTGCTTGGTGAACACAGGCAAGAGCCTTAGCAACATGCACATGCCAGCACCGTATGAGTGAGTCTATGTGGTTCTGCTTCCCACCTTATCATATGTCCTGGATGCGTTGCTGGGCTGGCAGGCTCTTGGACATCCCCCCCTCCTCGTAACCAAGTCTGAGTTCACTCAGGGAAGTGTCTCCTATGGCCACCTAGGAAAGAGATCTGCTAGTACCTGTAAGAGGAGGAATAGCCTTAAATCAGAGGAAAACCTCCATGTACTGACAGGTTAGCTTCATGGTACAGCTCTCCTAACTCCTCCCTAAAAGCAGAGATTATGGCACAAAGGTGCAAGAAACAGCAAGGAGTGGTAACTGGGATAATCAGAAGAAATGCTGCAGAGCGAGATGATCTGCATAGAAATGCTTGCAAATATGTTGCAAACTCTGGAGCGCCTTTTGGGTCCTCAGGGCTTTTAGTGAAGTAAAGTGTTCATGACCTTGCCATAGCAAATGATCCAAAGTAGATCAGACCTGCCAGGCATAGCAGCTTTGAAACTCACTGCAGCCTGAATTCCAGACTGTTAATTCCACTTGGAAAGCCTTACCATCTAAGACCAAGGATTAGGGTGAAAAAGGGTGGTTTAATGGCTTCCATCTACCCGGACAGAATGAAGAGGCAATGACCACCTGGAGCCCAGACCCCAAAGGGCAGGTTGCAGTGTTGCTGGGAGCAGGCCAGCGAGTGCTGCAGAGGGCTGAGGTGGAGCAAGATGCGTAGCCTACTCACTGCTGAGAACAACTATGGCAACGTTACAGACCAGCTGGGGTCTGTGGGCAGGACAAAGTCTTAATTCAGAAGGTTGTTAGGAGGGCATAAATTAAACAAATACTTATACATACTCACAAATAAGACCAAAGGCAAAGGGAGCAAAGTGAAAGGCAGAGACAGTCACCAACATCCAGGAACCTAGCTCTGAGGAGACTGTTCAGCCCTGGGGATCGTGTTTCATCATCAACCAAAAAGTCAAGTATTTTAGTCAGAAAAACATACTCATGGCAAGTTGCCTAATATTTCCTTCGGGAAAGCGATTCTAAATGAGTTTTGAATTATCTCATGACAACCAGAACTTTTTTTGGAAAACTAACAGAGAAATTTAGCACTCTAATCCTTTCTAGATTCTTTTACCATGCATCCCTACTTTAAAGGAAATTTAGCGTTGATACAGCTGATTACTGCTTTACAAGTATTTCATTACAGCTTTGGCAGATGGACCTGCAACAGCTAATACAGAGTTCGGTGCATTCCTTGTCTTTCCCTTTCCTCTTCTCCCCCCAAAGCACTAAACAGGATTTTCCAAGCTGGTTTATAAAACATACCCTGCAAACACTGAGATATTTTCTATCCAGCTGTTCCACATGAGTGAAGATTTGTTTCTTAGTATTGGGCAATGCTATTATAAAATAACACCTGACCCAATGATTAATGTTGAAGAAACTGCTGTCAAGAATGTGGGTGTTTCCTGAATCAGTAAAACCTTCCACAGAGCCCGGTAAATCTTAGTTAACAGTTTTCTAGTACAAGTGAGAAAACAAAGTAACTTCCCATTTGCTTTTATCATGAGTGAAGCTGAGGTAGCAGTGGGTGGGTGGGCAGGCTGGTTTCTGAGAGCTGAATTCCCACTCAAATTCAGGGCTCACTTTTTGGTTCACAGGCTGGGAAGGTAAGGAAGGCAGCAAGGGAAATTAAAGTCCTCCCTCTTCCCCCCTGCTTCTTCCGCGTGCGCCAGCTTCTTCAGGACAGGTAAGCATTAGGGCAGAGTAAAAGAGACTTAGGGGTGTTCGTTGTAGCTGAGGCTGTGAAAAGGTCCTGGCAATGCACTTTGCTAAGCTGCTGCACAGGGCTCCTTTTGGATGCTCTTGTAATGGTCAGTGAGCCTGGGCTGAGCGCCAGAGCAAGAGGGTAGGGATTATTCAGGCAGCCCTGAGGTCCAGCCAGCCCCTATGAATTACTGCTCTATCTAGGGAGACTTCTACAGCTGCCCTCACACACACAGAAACCTGTCTGAGAGGGCATCATGGTGGTTTGACTCCCTCTATATGACTCTCCCACACACATGCAGTTTTCCTCTGTGTTTCTTATTCTGTGCTACATCTTTAAGAGAGGCAATAGGGAACCTCATCTTGAAAGGATGGGAAGGAAAGGAAAATGTAACTGAAATGTAAGTCCAATACATATGTGACATCTACCAGACACTCATTTTTGCTGGTCTCAGTTACAGTATATAATGACATAGGTTCCATGTTTGTCAAAAGAGAGAGAGAGAGAGAAAAGTAGCCTGTTTTTCTAGATAGAATTAGCCTTGAGCTTAAATTACATAATAGAAGAGTTTGAAACTTAGGCTATGGTTGTGAAGCAAAAAATAGATCTGCTGGAGAGGTTTGCAAAACCTCACACCACCAGGTTCACCCATCTCTAATTGAAACCTTTCCCCTAGCTCCAAGGGGGAAAAATTATGTGTCCTAGAAGTGCCTTCCCTCCCACTGCTTGGTAAGTGGATTGCCTTCCTGCCTCAGGCAGCTTTTGGATTATATCCACTGTCAAACAAAGAAGCTCGTCTGGCACTAGAGCTTGACTATTCGTATTCTTCAAGTGGTCTAAAGCTTTTCTCATCTGGAGTTTTTCCGCTCTGTTCTGTAACATCTGAAGATATTTTTTCCTTCCCTCTGTACCATATGTCACCCTGGAATCAAGATGCCAATGTAACAAAGACATTTTGACCAATGTTACATAAATGCCAATATGGGGAATTTCTAGTTTAGTGGCACCAGTCAGGGCATGATTTACACGTGGAGGGATTGATTTCACTGGAACTTAATGGACTAAGCCAGGAACAAAATCCTCTCCCTTCATGGTAAGGAAAGTAGCTTCCTTGGTTTTAAAAAATTAATTACACCTCCTTAAACAATTCCAGGCTTAGACAAAAACTTCGTTAAATTAACCAAAATTATTCCTGCACTGGAAATATAAAGCATTAGCTTTGAAAAATAAACTAACTGAAAGGTTCTCTCAGGGAAAAAAAAACTTCCTAATTTGTCTATTGTTAAAAGACCAGCTATATTTATTTAAAATGTTTAATTAAACACACTCATTGAATACATTCAATATGGTTTAATTTTCCTGTTCCTATCTATTCAAGGCTTGGTACAACTTATACACTCTCGTAACTATTTCTGTAAGCATTACCGCAAGAGAATTAATGCCACAAATAAAACTACAAATTTAGTTTTTAGTTTGTAGCCTCCCATTCAGATGAAACAGTCTTTGTACATGAAAATGAACAAAGATAGGAAGTAAGCATGAAATTACGGGGGGAAGGCAAATGGAAAAGATTCAGCATGCTCCTTACAGTAGGATCCTGCAGCTGTGGCAATAGGGACAGACAAATTGAAGTTTGAAGGAGGGAAGACTTGTAAAAAGCCTCAAAGCAGCGTGTTTGGGTGTTCATGTGAGATATATTTTCCAACTTTGGGAACATTTCTGTAAATAGCTGCCTAAGAGAAAGCCAGCTTATAGTTTGTTATGAACAACATCCTTTCTTGTTATTGCCTGGCAGATAGTCCATAAAACAGCAGTTTGGTCATTTTATGTTATTTTGTTCTTTTTTGCTGTTGTTTCTCAGACTTCATCCATCGCTGCTTTTAGCTTTAATGAGCCTAATTCTGCTACCTCTGCCTTGCCATACATGCTCTCACTCCCATCGTCTTTAAATGGACTACGTGCCACTATGTGCAACGCACAGACAGAAATGAAGCCCACCCCACCATGTGAGATGCAAGGAGGTGCTGGCCCAGCCCTACATCAGCCAGACACCCTGCAAAAGCTGGGTCTGCTCCTGCTCTGCGGCTGCCACTTGCCAGCATGGATAGCAACAGGTGAGTGCTGGTGATTTACACCTGCCTCAGCCTCCTGATCTGCAATGAAGACGTCGGTCTTCATCTTTGCAGTGCCTGCCCAAGAGGGCCCAGGTGCCCATGCGGGACCTCTGGGTGTTACTGCACGCACGTAGCTGGGCATGCATCCTGCCTCCTTCCCCTGGCCACAACCCAAAAAGGAGGAATCCAGCTTCAGGGTGGAGCTGGGCTCCTGGGAGAGCGCTGGAGGCAGACTTCCCAGAGCAACAAGGTGCTCCAGACACTTTTCCTTCAGCCAGCCAGGCAGAGCAGCAAGAATGGTCTTGCCTCGCCCATGGCATAAGACAAACAAGAACGCCGTCCCAGCGTGGTGTCCCCGTGGGGAGAGAGCCAGACACCAACGATGTGCGCTGCCACAATTCCCTCTTTCTATTCGGCAGGCAGGCAGCGGAAAAACACCACAAAGTCTTGCTGGTGAGAAGGATGTAATAGCTGGATGTAAGTCAGGTAAATGCAGTTTTGCTGCTAATGGATCAGCAGGGGAGCTGCAGTGAGGTGTTTTTACCTCTGCTTTGCCTTTGATGAAATCACAACTGGGAAAGCAATGTTCTCACTGATTCATAAGCTGCAGATACTGTGGAAATACAGATTTACTCCCATCACTCAAATATTTATTAAGTTAATAAGTTTCTGAAGAATGCAATATAATAACAACGAGAGTTTATCTTCCTGAGCTAGCCCTCTTCCTTTTAACTTCTAAGAAAGGAGTGGCTTTTCTGTTTATCTTCATTTCAGCTTCAAGCACTCGCTCTAGTGAAAAAGAAATATTTCCTTACTAAACTTGCAGGAACTCAAGAAGGTGTACACAAGTGTATGTAATGAACTGTATTATTTTGGATAAGCTGGGTACCAACAAGATAAGCTAACATTCAGCCCAAACTCAGCCCAAATGATGCCAGGATAGTCTGGACAGCTGAAAAGGACTTGAGGAAGGAACAAAGCCATCATTTATTTTCTGTTCCTTTCTGAAAAAGGTGATCAAGTTTCTCTTTTGTTTATCCAGAGCCAGGACTTTATGTACAGTTAAAACATAAATTCAGTGATTTCACTTAGATATATTAGATTTACAATGCATACTGAGCTAGTGTTCTAAGCTTTTCTTGATTTTTTGGCAAGTTTGCTTCGTTTCATTTGGTCCTAATTTGGACAATGAGAATTTGTCTCAGTGCTGAACTGAGAATCTGCTTTTTAGGAGGTATGAGCTCCCAATAGCTGAATGAGGCCAACATTTCCTCCACACTTCCTAAAATCAGGCTTTCAGGTTTAGAGGAATCATTTATTCCTTGAAGATTAGCCCAATTCCAATTCACAGTTCGTATGATTTTTCTCTTTTTTCAGTGTTTCCTGCTACTGTGTTGCATAACCCATAATCCAGTTTAAAGTTTTTATTTCCCATGAATACGGTGGGTTTGAAACTGCTGTTTCAATACATCACTCCATCATTATAATGCATTTCTGTCTTTGCCCCATTTTTATCTTCTCATTCCACCAGTAGAATAATTGTTAATGTATAATGAGCCCATGTTCAAATTCCATTATTAATACTAATCAAGTGTTATCTGGCTGGTACATATGTATTTGTCACAGCTCAGGGAAGAGTAAAAATAGGTTCTCCAAATATACCACTGGAGGAGGAAAAAGGAAGAAAAAGTGCCGTCATGATCAAAAAAGATGATGTGAACTTCGTTTATAACTGCAGTTGCCTGTGTAAATATTTACCAACATGCTACCTGTAAGCCAAACTATGTATGGTGCAGGACTCAGAACTAAGGATTCAGCACGAGTTTCCTATCAACTCCTTGCGATGGAAATCAGTTTAATCATTTGTCTTTTCTGGCTTTCTTACACTTACTTCGACACTGTTTACACTGAGATTTAAGGCAGTAAGATAGCTTATCACAGAACCGGGTAGAGAAAGCCAGGGATGTCTGTGCAGCTCAGATCAGAGGAGAGGATAATATTTTAGTGCCACTGGCAGGCAGGCTGTCAGCAGCAGCACCAGGGCTCAGTGCTTGGGCTCTGCCTCCTCACCAAGCCTGCATGGGCTCGCCAGCTCTCTCATGCAGCCACTGGCACCGGCCGAGGACAGACGTCCACCTTGAGGTGCTGTAGGGCACGGGGATGGACCACAGGCACACCTACACAAACAGCTCCATCTCAACTCTGCTGGAGCTCTACCCCAGCAGCTCACAGACCAACTCCCCTTCAGCAGCTCCTTAGCCACATAAGGAACAAAATATATCCTGACAAGTGGCTCACTCCAAGATAAGGGAGGAAAAAGGATGCAATATGATCTTGCCATAGTTAAACACCCTGAAACTAATCAAAAGACAGCAGAGCTGAGAAGTATAAATGTGAGCTGGGTGGATAAACTTGAAAAGAAAAAAGGATATGGTACAGTTTGGTGCTATTTAAGGTTCAAGGTCTATGTTGGGATCTGTGTTTCTGTAATGTACCTAGATGACTTACACTTTATTGTTAATAAAGGTAATAATAGAGAGGTTCAAGTGAATGAAGCAAGTGCATTTAAAGATAAAACAATGAAATAGTACAGTTAGCGGGAAGATGATTAGTATTTCAGGACATTTCTTGCCTTGAAATCTGATCCTTAACAAGGCTGCAAAAAGCCCTGTAGGCAGCAACAGGGGTGGTGGACTCGATACTGTTCTACATTCCCTCTGCTTCTGTGAGAGTACCGTATGGATTCATGCAAGGAGTGGGAGACAGTCACTGCCCCGTCACCATATTTATAGACCTCCCCAAATAGTCAGGGATTTGTGAGTGACCACTGGTGAACATGGCAAGTCTGTTCTGCTTTCAAATCATAAGGTCATGAACATATAGTTCAAGAGCACTGCGATGACTTCTACTTTATTGATCCATTTTTTAGATCTGTTTTATTAGTGCTATTTATTAGATTTATGAGTGCTATTTGATTACAGCCTCTGGACCCTGCCATGTAGAGCTTTACTTTATCAAGCAGAGAGACTATAAGGTACACCAAGGAAATCTGGTGATAGGCAGAAAACAATTTCTCATTAATATTGTTGTTTCCCATTTGCAAGAGTTTTTCGTTTTGGAAGGGATAAGCAGAGAGGGAATTTTCAGTAGTTTGGGGTACATGAAAGCATTATAAACTTCAAGCTATTTTTCTCAAATTTTCTGAAAGAGTGACCACCCCCACCCTGCTTTTTGGTTCTTCTTTTTCTGTCTCAGATGCCTTCCTGTGAACCTCCTCTTGTCCCTGTGCTCCCCCTGAGTTGGCAGAAACTCAGTTCCTTCAGGTCAGGAAAGGAAGAACAGGCTGTCATTACTGGATGCAAGCATAAGCATTCATTTCCTCACCCAGCGAAGTACCAAGCTGCTGCCAACTACCTCTACATCTTCCAGTATTTTGCAGTCTCCTCTGAATCTTTTCATGACTTCCTTCAAATCTTTTCATGACTCCTTACCGATTGTGACCACAGTTGGAAAAAGGCTGATGCAGAGTAAAAGTGAGAAGCAACGGTGCACAGATATCAGTGTGAAGGATGCTTACGACTTGGCAGAAGAGAGCAAGTTCAAAGGCACAGGTGGCAGCACAAGTGAAAGGGTTCACAGGTGCCAACAGCTCCGCATGAAGAGTATCCGGGCACACAGGGCACAGCCAGGCAATGCTACAGCCTGATTCGCAGAACTCCAAGAAATAGTGTGAGTAATTGCAGAGGAAAGGTTATACTTTTACAGAGCAATAAGGCGGTCTAGAGCAAGTTTACAAAAAGATCAGATTCATCAAGAGACTAACACCTGGAAAAGTGCATTAAAACAGCTCTTCAGTACGCTGGAAAGCTGGACGTATCATTTACTCATCAGCCTTATTCTGTGCAGTTTCATTCTTTGGTCTTCTGCCTCTAACACAATACTGACCTAGGGATCTCATTAACAATAACTAAAAATAAAATATTAAACCTGTATTGCCTTTTTCATGTGGTAAGACTTCTACAAGGTCATAATAACTTATTATTGGCAGGTAGTTCTCACAAGACCTATTAAACAGGTCAGTCTGTGAGCTGAAAACAAGCTATTTATTTAAGGTTTTCTGCTTGCAATGAGTGCCTTTTCACCTCATTATATGGTGGTGTTTCTGACCCTGGTTTAGAGTTTTATAGAGAACAGCATGGGCTCAAAGGCAAATAAAACAATGACTGCATTGGTACACTCCTGTGTAAATAGTTCTTTCGTTAGGAGGCGGCTACTAAAACTTGACAATCTTTATCATATAAAAGTAAGCATATGGAAGCAAAGCAAAATATATAGGCCAAGGAAAAGTAACTTCTTGCACCCAATGTTTTTCCTGACTCACACATTTTTGCTAGAGAAAAAGAAGGAAGGGACAGTCTCAGACAACTTGAACTGCCTTTTGAACAAGTGTTTCATAAACTGAAAGAAATGGTGCAACATTTTCCTAGTGTTGGACTAAGGGCACTGATCCAACAAGCACAGGGCTCTTTCCATTCAGCAGGTAGGGAGGGAGTGCTTGTTATACATGTCATCTTTTTACCAAAAAAATATGTATTCTGAATTAGTAGGTAAGAGAGAACTTTTGGAGGCATACCTGAAGTTTCAGAATAATTGCCAAGACACTTTCTAATGTATGGCCCTGAAACTGAAGGCATAGCAAAGAAATTCTCCTAAGTTGGCATGCTGTCTGCTTGTTTTCCCTGCTTTGTAACTGATGTACTGTTCTCTTACAGGTGGCACTGTGTCATCACCTCCTCTGCTTCTGACGTGTTCTTGCATCTTGAACCTAGTCTGAGTATTTTGTCCCTGGGGTTTTTTTAATGCTGTGGGGACTGTTAAAGGAAAAACAAACTCTCTAATTAGGACATTTTCCAGCTGGAGAAAGCAAAGTTCCAAAACCATGTATTGAAAGAAGGGAGAACTTCCCCAAATGTCAGTGGCTGCAATAATAGGTCACGCATTGTACAAGTGTTGTACTTTAAGCTTTTAAATGGAGCCATTAGAAACTGAAGCTTTTAGCGCTGACTGTACTGTAATGTGCAGAATGCTTTGTATCCTTGAGAGTGTAAGCAATACAATGTCATTTTATATATTTTTCATCCTTAAATCATCAACCTATTTACACTGGGGCTAAGGGTTATTATCTCCATTTACTATGTATGTGATGAACTGTGATGAAAACAGGCTAGGTGCCTCATTGAAGGGCACAGAGCAGTCAGTGAGAAAGTCAGGACTACTGGCAACTGGGTACCTATGCTGCACTTCCTACAGTGTATATTTGTTGCCACTGACCAGCTCTTGTTCTTCACCAGAGATTCTGTGTTTGAGTAGGCATTCTGCAGAGAAAAAGATCTGGCAGCATGAAATATTGCTCGCTTTTCTGTGTATGCTGAATAAAAATACACGTGTATATGATATGGACAAGTAGAGATATGTCAATACATAGATTAAAATGAATAGTGTAATTGCAAATTTAGTCTCCATTTGCTTGCTGAAGTATTGCCTGATCCTCTTTTGTGAAATCAATGTAAAGTACCATAGCTGAAGTCATTATTTACTTCTCATTTATTTTGAATTCTTACCAATGGCCTAGAATGGGGACCTTCAGCCTTGAAGCTTCAGCCCCTATGAGCTGATTGCCAGATCATTGCAACCTTTGCGTCGAAACAGCTGAGCCAGCAGCATGCCAGCAGAAGTCAAAGTGGTGACACTTTTAATGGCGAAGCGTTCCTCTGGGGAGGAAACAGGGCACACCTGTGATTATTCTGTGGCCATGACAAAGGACACTGCACAAACACTAGGAATCTGTGTGCTGAGTTTCTTGTGAACGTGAATACTGAAACCCAGATCCATCAGGAGCAAGAGGTCTTTAGCAATTAGGAGATCTACAGTGGTGCAGCACAGCTAAGGCGAGGAAAGATTATTCAGGCAGCTGTAGGTCACAGCAGAGAAGTATCTTTGAGTTATTGGAAGAACAATGTCCCTGCCAAAACTATCTGCCATTTTGCATAATTTCTTCTGCAGCTGAAGCTAGACCGCCCTCAGCTGAAGGTACCAGGTTTCTGGGTTGGCATATATGGGCCACAGGAACTGACAGGGAGGAGGAGAAGGTAAGGGAACATGACTGGAAACAGGGCAGGGGGCAAAAGGCAAATCAAGATGTGAGAGAATGTGGTACAACAAGGAAGGAAGCGACCTGGTGGGAGATGAAGCAGAGAGTCAAAAATGGAAGAAGAAATGTGCCAGTCTAACAGCTTGCTGCTGCCAAGGGAGTGGTTCTGCCTCCCAGACTTCCACTTCGGGCAGCACTTCTTCCTCCTTTCTCTGGCACTCGGCACTGTCTCAAGTGAGGCAGTTCAGCTCACTAAACCGTAGTAAAAACAGCCTTTCTTCTTTCCCAGTTTTTTTCCTTACTCTCTTTCTCTCCCCTTCCTCCCCCAGCTAAGTCTGTTCTTGGCTGGACCACCAGGCTCAGATGGGGTAAGATGATTTCACAGGAGCCGGGATTCAGGGCAGTGGATGCAGGAGTGCCGTCTTCCTGAGCACGCGGATTGATTCAGTCGCCTCTTGAAGCTTCACCCTGAGCACAGATCATCCCATTCTCAGGCAGTCGCAGGCATGTTTGCCTGCACATTGAATCTGTACTGAATTCCCATCCAAACTGAGGGAGGAAGCGTAGATGGTTGCTGGCCTGAAGTCTAGAAGCTCATAGGGAGGCAATATTGCATTTAATAGATCTTTCTTTATTCAATCTCATGATTCAGAGGGTCTGAATCAATCTGTTTGCTTGATGTTGCCATTGCTGTGACTTAGGGTGCCTAAAGAAAATTCAATCACAGACTCTGAGATTTTATTTAATCCTTTCAATCAGATCATGCTTGAGCACAAAGTTGTTTAACAAAAGAAAGCTGTTTAGTAAAAAGTGCTATTGTTACATTATATGTGGATACATCCCTCGTGCTGTTATTACAAGATTCTCTTCAGGTTCTGACCTCACAAGCATTTTAATCTCATCCTTTGAGCATTAACCAGCCTTTGCAAATACAGGCTAATGCTTCTATGCCAGAGTGGACACATGGAAGCATATTCCAGCTGCTATTAGGTTACAACTTCTAGTGTTGTGAGGATTCACACAGCCAAATCACAAACAGAAAATCTGAATTAAATGTATCCTTAACTGCTCTGTCCTTTAGGTGCTGTTAAGATGTTGAATTCAGAAGAGGGCTACAAAAATGGCTTGATCTCAAGAAAAATCTGTCTTACAGAGAGGCTGGTAAGCAAAATAGATTGAAATTCTTCAAAGAAAAGGTCAGAGGAGATCTTGCCACGATACATGAGTAACTGTATGGGGAAGAGATTTCCAATAGACTGTCCTTGGTGCCTGCAGTGGCAGAGCAAGATTCAGTGGCTGGAAACTAAAGCTAGAGAATGGCCGTCACTCCCTCCCTCTACCACAGCATCCCACAGCCATCAGTGTGTGGACTACATTTGCAGGAGTCCCCACTGTACCATATCCAGAGTACCACAGGGTGGCTGAAGACAGGGAAGGGGAACCTCAGGAGCATCTGATTCATACAGAGCTACCAATGGCCCCTAAAGCCAGGATGGTCCCAGCCTTGGAGTGCCACTTCTAGAGCACTCGAGGACCCCACACACACCCCCAAGGAACCATGGCATGGATGTCCTCACACATTTTCATGGCATACTTGACAAAAATGAGATAGTTCTGTACTTCACAATATATGATTGTTCCTGTCACCCTGACCCCCTGGTCTCCTAACTGTCACTCTCATCCCTCCCCTTGTCTTTCCCCTTCATTCCCTGACGATATTACCTTCCCCTGATCCATGCCTCTGGGAGAGAGGTCTCTGTGCATGCTTGTGTATGAGGCTGGTAGCATTTCACAGGAGGTGGAAGGGGAATTGCAGTGGTAAAACACAAGTCTTCCCTCCACTGGTGAGAGGAAGCCGGGATAAAAGAAGATTTGGGGTTGTTTGCTTGTTTTCATGTAAAGGGCTCCTTATAGTGTGGCAAGTCAGGTACATCTGTCATAGGCTGACTATCTGCTAGTGACTGTAGTGGCAAGAAAGGGAAGAGACTCTGCCTCAAGAGAAGAAGATGAGGGTTTAAGGAGGAGAGAAGAAAGTTATCTGAAAGACAGGGAAATTAGAAAGGGGAGGGATGAAAGAAGAGCTGAGAATTTCAAGGGGAGGCAGAGGCATTGTTGCTAAAAGCCATAACATCTGCTGGAGGCACTGTCATGTGGCTTGGTAGGTGAGGGGAAAGCAGTGGATATTGTCTACCTTGTAGTTCAGTAAGGCTTTCAACACTGTCTCTCCTAAGATCCTCATTGAGAAGCTGATGAAGTATGGGCTGCATGAGCAGACAGTGAGGTGGATTGAAAACTGGCTGAATGGCCTGGCCCGGGGGGTGGTGATCAGCGGCACGAAGTCTAGTTGGAGACCAGTAACTAGCGGTGTACCCCAGGGGTCAATACTGGGTCCAATCATCTCTTCATTTAAAAAGCACTTTTTGCCTCAGGGACATGAATCCTAATTCACTACAATACACCACACCACCCAGCTTTACTACTGATCACCTTGTTAATATGTAATATGAACAGATTACAAAAAATATTTT
The DNA here is from genome assembly GCF_018139145.2 of Gymnogyps californianus. NCBI lineage: Eukaryota > Metazoa > Chordata > Aves > Accipitriformes > Cathartidae > Gymnogyps > Gymnogyps californianus. The sequence continues at coordinate 168,871,827 of NC_059471.1, read as the reverse complement.
GTAAATACTGCTAAAAGCCTCTCACAGTTTTCCAAAGTCTCCCACAGTTTTCCAAGGAAGGTAAGTGTCATGGTTTAAGCCCAGCCGGCAACAAAGTACCATGCAGCCGCTCGCTCACCTCTCCCCCCAGCGGGATGGGGAGGAGAAAATACAGCAAAAAAGCTCGTGGGTCAAGACAAGGACAGGGAGGGATCACTCACCACTTATGGTCACAGGCAAAACAGACTCGATTTTGGGAAAAAATAAACCAATTTAATTTGTTAACAACCAAATCAGAGTAGAATGATGAGAAATAGAATCATATCTTAAAAACACACCTTCCCCCTGCCCCTCCTTTCTTCCTGGGCTCAGCTTTGCTCCCCATACCTCTACCTCCTCCCCCGCAGCGGCGCAGGGGGGTGGGAATGGGGGTTGCGGTCAGTTCGTCCCACATTGTCTCTGCCGCTCCTTCCTCCTCAGGGGGAGGACTCCTCACACTCTTCCCCTGTTCCAGCGTGGGGTCCCTCTCACAGGGGTCAGCCCTCCATGAGTTTCTCCAATTCAAGTCCTTTCCACGCACTGCAGTCCTCCGCAAACTGCTCCAGCATGGGCTCTCCAACAGAGTCGCAGCCTCTTCCAGGCCCAGGCACCTGCTCCGGTGTGGGGTCCTCCACGGGCTGCAGGGGAATCTCTGCTCCGGCGCACCTCCTCCCTCTCCTTCTTCACTGACCTCGGTGTCTGCATGGTTGTTTCTCTCACATCCCACTCCTCTCCTCACTGGAGCTCCTCTTCTTCTTCTTCCATCTTCTTCTTCTCCTCCTCCTCCTCTTTTTTTACTGTAGCTCTACTTCTTCTTCTTCCTCCTCCTCCATCTTGCTCTCTCCCCTTTCTTCCAGGAGTCTTTTTTTCCCCTTCTTGAATATGCTATCACGGAGGCGCTGCCACCGTTGCTGATTGGCTCGGCCTTGGCCAGAGGTGGGTCCAGGCTGGAGCCAGGGAGGCTTCTAGAAGCTTCTCACAGGATCCACCCCTATAGCCCCTCCCCCACTACACAAACCCAACACAGCAAGAAATTTGACAAGTTTTCATAAAAACATGCATCAGTCTAGCTGATCTATCTGTACCATATTCAATTGATAAAATCCATCATAAAGTGCTTTCCTACTCAGCTCAACAGTGTTATCATTGTGGTTTAATGCATTTATACTGCAGCAAGATAGACATTTGCATTTTATTTCCATTTTAATATGAAAGCCTGAATCAAGGACTGTACTGCTTCCACTGTTTCTTCGGTATTGCATATTGCTCACTAGTCTTATCAGAAAACATAAGACACTTGAGCTGATATTGTGAAGTGCCTCATATAAGAGAAAGCATTTTAAAAAAACTCTCTTTCATGTGGTTCTCAGCAGCACTTCATATGCAAAGAGCTTGAGCTGACCCTCAACACTGTTGTTGCAGAAAGGAAAAGATGTTCTCATTCTCAGAGGCTTTAAGATCTCCCTGCAGATGGGATCATCTTTGCCTGGTACATTTGTACATCATCTAGCATAACAGAAGCACATTTTGAGACAAACAACTTCAGTAGTGATATAACATAATCATATTTTGGAGTGAGCGAGGTAGCCCTGCCAGAGTAACATTCATTTGCACGTTAGTTTTCCACCCTGTGAGTCTACAGGGAATTGGAGCTGTAAGGGTTTCTGCTGATTGCAAGCATATTTTAGTTTCTTCTCAACAGAAAAAAAGTGAAGCATCCTACCAGCAGAACCTCCATTTTGTAAATCCAGCCATGAGAGATTCAGGGTGCCTGATTCAGAGAAGTAACCTGATTAATGCAAAGAATAAGACTGCACTTTTCTTCCAAGGTCTGTTTTTGAGTTAGAGTTTGACACAGGAAATGTTTCTGCAACTCTGGCACTCCTTGGCTAAGGCATTTGGTTTTTTTCTTCTTTCCTCTTTCAAGGGTTGGTACCAGCTCAATGCTGTGGAGACACAGTGGCCATTACCCCAGGACCTGCAGATGGCCAGCACCCAGCTTGACCAGCAGCCGGACCAGAAGGGCTGACCAGGTTGTTTGACATCCATGGAGCTAAACAAAAACCCCTTTACCTCTTCTGTCAATTCAGATGTACAAGCTAGATATTACAACAGCTACTGTTTAGACAGTGGGTCTCCACTGTGGTTCTAGAACCCACAGTTTACTGTTCATGTCCCCAGTATAAGGTATGGGGAGCATTAGAGGTTAGAGAACCAGAAGACCCCCTTTCTGTGTAGTGAAAGATGCAGAGCTGGGCAACTGGAAATGGTAGGTACTGGTGTCCCTCTGAAATCACATCCCTTATTACTTTGAAACTTGCACTTTAAATCTGACATAACTACGTTTTCTCTGTTTGTTTTTAATGTATGAAATGTGATAAATCAGTATTTTTAACTCATTGCCTAGTAGTATCATTTCCCCAGGGGAGGCTTTTAACATTCCTTCCAGCCAAGAAAAAAGCAAACTTTTGAACCAGGGCTTCAAACTATTCAGAGTACTGACAACAAAACTACACATTCATATTGTTCGGTGAAGCCTACTACAGACAAGTTTTGTTGCAGTGACCCACCTAGAGTAATCACAAGGACTCACGTGGTGTTTCTGTGGTCTCTCTAGCACCAATAATAACTGCAAAATTCTGTATGCTACCACTACTGAAGTCTCAATAATATAAAAAATCTTTGAAGCTTTAGAAAACTTAAAGATTCTGCTTTGGCCAGCTTTTTAATGTTTTTTTTTTAATAACTGTAAACGAGCCAGAATTAAAGGTAGAGTTCTGGGGCACCGCTGCCAGGGGAGACAAGAACTCCATGCTGCTTTGTTCTCTAGCATGGAGGTAACACCCACGTGTACCTGGAAAATTAACAGGTTGAGTGGGTGGGGTTTTATAGGAGGCCCTAGTTCTTTCTCTCTGTTTTCTTGGTTTATTTAAAACCACGACTTTCAACTTGTGGGTATGGCCTTTATGTAAAGCCAACAAAAACTCTTTAACAATAGTGTGATGCAAAAGAGCAAACTTCATGACTTCTGCCTACTAAAAAAAATACAACTGAAAAATTGTATGGAGTCACTGGCACATGGACAGAAAACAAATTAATGGCAGTCATTAATTTCTGGAGAAAGAACCAAATATGGAAAAATGCTTACCTGAACATGTAATGAGCTGCTTAATGAACTAGATCATAGACTGATTTGTTCTGTAGCACAGAAATTTTAGTCCCAGATTTGGGCATCTCATATAAAATATTGGGCTCCATATAAAATATTAATTGCGACCTCGGTCAAATCTAGTATTAATTTTCCTCCCCTGCCACAAATAAACCTTTCTCCTCATATACCTGATTCTCTATCAAAGAGTCAAAGGCAGGAAAAGGTGAGAAAATACCATCTCTTTAGCCAGGTCCCAAACCAAATTTCTTCTGTCCTCTGTGTCAAGCAAACTTTACAATCATCTTGATCATTACGTGAAATCAAATGCAAAGTTTCACTTACTTGGTCTCAGGCAAACAAACATATCAAACCTTTTTCCTCAGAACTCAGTAACACTTTCTTGCATTTCAAAACAGAGATACTGAAAGATGAAGCATGCCTATGATCCAGACCAAAACCAGAAATTCCCTTGGCATCTGGGAAAATGCCTCAGTCATCCATCTGGAGTCATTCACATTTTGTCTTCTCTCTCCTTCTCTGCTGCAAGAAATCTAACTTTTAGAAACCCGATAACAGAGAAGCAACAGGGTTAGGTGTCCACGGCCCCAGAGCAGCTTTGGAGTCTGGTTCTTCCCTCACAGAGGCATTGGTCTGGCCTTGCAGGTAGGCATCTAAATCTGTTAGCTAGACAAGGCATACCAGCACCTCTAACTTCAGCATTTCCTATGGTTACTTTAAGCATTTTTCTTTGCTCTCCTGCACTTCCTATGCTCTTTCCAAACCCCAGTTGGAAATACCTGAATCTCCACTTTTGTGTATAGCAATTACTGGCTTCTAAGATGGAGGTGTCAGTGCCAGACCAGGGGCCAAGCAAGAGACAGAGATGGTGGAAGTGTCACCATTGCACAAGCCACGCTTGTGAATCTTGGAGAACCTGTTCTGTGGTTCTGAACTGGGTATTTGCTAGATGGTGCTACCAACACACTTGTACAAGAATATTTATGTAGTTAGGAAAAAAACCAAACATTTTATAGGATAAGACACATGATCTAACCTTAAAATAGTTTATTCTTAAAAACAAAGGAACAGGAATCTAATTCTCTTACTTTGTGGCCAGAGTCAAGATGACTATCAATGACAAGATAGAAATGGCACTCAGTGCTGATCTAAGATTTTTCTGCTATGAAATCAGAAAGAATATATTTCATGTACTTGGCTGCTCTCAAAATACGTGGAATGAACATTGCAGAGAAAATGAGGAGTCCAGCTTTCAAGGATGAGAAATGAGCTTATGAATGACTGATGATGTAAGAGGAGCACGCAGTTCATAGTATGCTAAATTTTTACAATTCATTTGCAAAGTCCCTTTTGTTATCCTGGGATGACAAATCCCAGGATCTGCATTGCTCCAAAGTCTGTGTCTTTCTCCACTTATTTGGGCTTTATTTGGCTTCATGACCTACTGTAAGAAGAAAAACTCATCACAATCTCTCCAACTTCCATTTAAGATATACTTAAAATTTTAATGCTTTTCTATCCATGAAAGCATGGAGAACTTGTGAGTAAAGCTTGAATCTGTAACACCTGGGTCCTTTTTGTTTTCCAGGATTATAAAACAGAATAGTGACTATATGCCAAAAAGTGCAGCCATCCCACTATTTAGCTTCTTGTTGTCCACAATCCTGACTTCCGAAAGAGAAGTCCTGCCCCTGTGCACAAGAGGTGAATGTCACAGCAAATATAGCAGGCATACTCTAGTCCAGATTTTGTGCCACACAATAAGTTACTTAATTGGATACTCGAAAAAGAAAGAGGTATACTTTTTATGTGGTCCCAGAAATTGCCAGTATTTAAGACAGAAATCCTTTCAGACTGGTTTGCCTTAAACTGCACAGCAACTCTTAACGACAGATGCTCGAGTCTGAACTCAGCTGTAATCAGTGGTTACTGTACTGGCTTTAATAGGGGTGGGAAAAGAGTTGGAAATCATGTGTTTGTATGAAAAAGACATGACTGAGTGTATCAGTTAGAAGCAGAAAGCAAGAAATACTTCAGAACAGACAGAATGGCCTTGTTTATGTAGACAACTTAACTTGCTCTCAAATTCCTCAAGGTATCTTTAACCCTGAGGTTATCCTGCTTCTCAGCAGAGATCACATTGTTTCTCATGTGCGTACAAAACATGGTTCATGCCAGACAACTGTCCACTGTGTGGAGATGCTTAAAGAATGAGAACCTGTCTGCTGTGTATGTGAACAAGGCAAGCAAGCCTACAAGCAGCATGGCAAGTCCATTCAGATAGAGCCTGTCCTGGCATCTCATCTATGCTTTCTTGTACAAAAAGCCTTCAAGAAAAGGAACACTTCTGAGTGCTGTCCACACCCACAAACAGATGTAGAAGTGGGAAGCTAATACAGCAGTTGGCCATGATAAACTCTCAAGAGAGATTTTGTAACCCACAATTGGCCAGAATAATCCCAGCCACGTAGTTTGTCTCCCATGAAAACTGTTTGACCTCAGATTTCTTTCTTGGAGCGTGCAGCTGGTTTTTTTTCCATGTCCATCCCTTGGGCATTCAATGGAATAGCTCTGTTTACTAGTGTTTCAGCCATTCCAAGTATAATATGAGGGTGTCAAAAATGTAATGTTATTTCAGGTTTGCAAACTTAAATTAATGGCATGGTCGGTGGCAAGTGATTAAAATAATGTGAAAACTTCAAAGGAATGTTACCAGATACTAAACACTCTTAGAAAGTGAGTCCTCACAATTTCTTGGAGATTTTCAGAGGAGGTTCCTTTATAGAAGAATCTCCGTTTTACATTTAGAATAGTCACATTTTGAACAGTCTCAGATTTGTTGGAGTTCCATCCAAGGCAATTGCAGGTATATATCAAAGCAGAAGCCCTGATTCTCTGTGAATAAATATCACATAATAGCAAAGTATTGGAGCATTTGTTATCTTTAGTCCTATAAAAAGAAGACACCCAACTTGTTAGTTCAGCACCTCAGGTTCTAATAATAGCAATTCTTCAACATTTTTCTGATTTTACGGTGCTCTCAAAATCGTGAAACCGACACAAAACATTTAGCAGAGTTCTTGGACAATAGCTGAATCCTAAGATTCCCAGAAGAGTCCTTCTGACTCTCGATTGTATTATTATCTCAAGGAATCATACATAGTCAATCAAGCTGATGAGTTTTACAGTATGTCATTTTCTTACTCCAAACCCTATGTTCATGCATGAATCACACATTGAGAATAGTGAGAACACCAGTTTAAAGGTGCTCTGTATGGGCTATTCTTCATGACGAAAGCCATTGGTATAAAATCAAGATCATAGAGTTGGGAATTTTCTTTCTGAAAACTGTATTATTTTGCATAGTCTCAAAGCCCATAATTGATCTCCAGGTGGCAAGTATTCAAGGGCAAAACTGTAAGGGGTAAGCAAGGGAAGAAGTAGGTCTACATTGTTGTCTAACAGTATTTTGACATCAGAAAACTACTATATTTTTCACAGATACTAAGGGATGCTTATTCCAAGTTGTGTGTATGATTCACAAGCACAGGAGTTCACAGTATCAACAGTGGTATTGTATTTTAGAAGCTATAAGTAAATCATTCTGATGGAAAACAAAATAACATGATCTCTGCCAACCAGTTCTTGGAAAACAAACCACACGTGTATAACTTGTGAAACAAGGAGGCAGAGTTTCCGTTAAATCAGCTTGTCTGAAACATCTATAATTTTTGTTTGGTACTCAACAAGTATGTTAGTGTGTACAGAGGCTACAGACAAACCGAGTCACTGCTGGGAGGTTAGGGTCATCCTGCTGAAATTCCATTTCAGGTGAAGAGCTAGCCAAACACATGATGCATAAATGCTTCATAGTATTCTTGAAAGCTGGGAGTCAGATGGACCTAAAACACCATAAACTGTCCCACAAGGATGAATTTTAATCATATTAGCATGTTCAGTAGCCCAGCCATGCTTTGAATCTGCTTTGGGCCTGCTGGAATATGGGTATGAATAATAAAAGCAACAGCAGCTACATTTGCAACTTGCTGGTCTGCACTCAGGATTGTTACCATATGATCTCTACCCACCCAGAACAAGAAAAAAACCCTCTCTTAACATTGCCAGTGGAACACTCTGGCACATCTCTCTGCATTCCTCCCTCCCACTGCATTTGAAAAGGAGTTTATCACTGTAGGTACTATTCAATGCACTGACACTGAGGTGTTTTCTAGACAACAAAGAACTGAGGTAGAAAGCTTTGTCCTTTCCAAAATGCGGAATCTCAACCAATATTGGGAATATCTCTAAATTAAAACTTGAAAACCTGGTAAATTTCCACATTTGCACTGAGCAGCCTTTATTTAATGTGTAAATCCTAAGGAAACAATAACAACACAAGGAGAAAAGAGAGAGAAATACAACATTTTGTGATACTGTCCAGAGTATTATACAACATGGCTTACTATAATGTAATAAATCATTTGAGATCTTATCTGGAGTATTTTCTTTATCTGTGCATCTTTCTAAACTGTTCTTATTACAAACTCTTTTGCTTTCAATGCTCATTCATCAGGAGGGCTTTTGTTATCTGAAGGCTAAGTAAACAGGAGGGAAAACAAGCAGCCCAAGCTATTGTATGTCACTGGGCAATGTCTTACTGCCACCTTGTGTTGAGCAAAAAATATGAATAGCTCATATTTCACAGAGATTTAAACCAAAAAAAAGCTGTTCAGAAAATAAACAAGAAGGAAAACTTTCAAGAAGGTATGTGTGAATACGTGAATACATATATAACATTACAAAAATGGTTTAAGAGTTCATAAAAAGAGGAAAATGTTTTATTTTCATTTCATATTTGTCTTCACAAGTAAGTGGCAAATGTCCACTAATGGTTAACAGCCTTTTGGCTGTTAAAAGCTGAAAAAAGGGTAATTTTTTTTCCTGGGGAAACTTAATGCACATTTATGATTTTATTCCCCATGTAGATTTTTTTTTTACAGTTTCATCATGAATAATGGGATTTCTTGAGAAGCTAGAGAGATTTTTATCCTACTCTTGGGCTATTTTTCAAACATTGCAAACAACACTTTGCACACATCAGTACATCCAAGTAATGAAAAATTCCTATAGTGCTGTAGCTTCTTACAGTTCAGAATAAATCCGCATGCTGCAGACAACTTTCGCACCCACCAGATAAATCATATACAACGACAGGATTGGTCCTTGCACTTTAACAACTTACAAAATCATCACTTAAAGAAAATCTGTCCTCTGGTAGCTCCACAGAGATTAGTTTTCCTTGTGAAGCAATCACTGCATAGCAACACATACACTCACACATGCACAAGCACGCACAGACAAAGCCAAGAGATGGCAAACTCTTCTGCAGCAAACATTTGACCTTGCAGAACGATGATAAAAGAACATAGTTAATCAAGTATGTATTAAAGATGCTACCATTGCTACGGGCTTGCTCTCCATCCATCATTACTAGATAATGCTGTCTGTACCGTGATGGCTCACTGAACACCATCCTTTATGCTTGAAATCAGTTGTTTTCAACTTGTAGTTTGCAGACCCCTCAAAGTCCTGTGGACTATTTCCAAGGTGCCTGCAAAACTAGATTTTTAAAAAGAGTACATTTTTAAAAGAGAGCATATCTTTTGTAATTAACTATATATGCAAAGTTTTCAAAAGGCTTTACTTCTCCATTGGCCAAAATTTAAAGATCCACAAACTGAAAGAGCTAGGAAAGCACTGAGTTAAAGCTCAGACTTGATCTCAGAACTTCGGGGGCCACTCACAATCGCAACATTTTCTTTAGGACACCATATACTTTTATCTTCAAACCTGTTGAAACCAGTAAAATATTACTATCAGCTTAACTGCTTAGTATAATGCCAAGCATCAGTTATAAACTGCTTGAGGCTTTTCAAGGTTGTTGTGCTACCATGGCCATGGATTTCTTTAGCACAGTAGATAACACGATTATTAGACAAGTCTTCAGTAAATCAGAAAGTATCTTGGGGTGGTAATAATGGTTAGTGAGAAGTGGTTCCACTAATTCCGTCATCATCAAATGGTTCATATGAGCATTACAAAATGGTAAAGGACTAAAGGTATGCAAGTTTCACCTCCCAGAAAGTCAGTGCCTGTGATGCCATTAGTCCCAGCACAAAAGAACAGAAGTTCTATGGCTTTGTGCAGTATGATAAACGGATGAACTAGTTACTTAATTTTGTGTGGATGATAAAGACTCTTTTCAGACATTTTTGACCGTTGCTAACCCCAAGTCATAAAAATGATCTTGTTTAATGTACTTGATGGAGGCACGATGCTGTCTCTCGAGGGTTCACTGACTTCAGTCACTGCAGTCTGTCCTCAAGGCATTATTTGCAGGGTTGGTGAAAGTCCTTCTAAAGCAATAAAAAAATTAAAATAAAACAATGATAATTAAATACATATAATATGAATTACCACTTAGGTTTTGATGTCTGTAACTAGAATAAGTCTTCCCACTCCCATATTAATTCCTTGCTCATTATAAGAAACTTTTATCTGCTACTATTATTTCTAACTAGGAAAATCTGTGCTTTAGGCAGTCATGGGAACATATTAACAAGGTCTAGATGTAGTGAGTTGCAGAAGATGTTATGGCACAGCTTGAGAGGCCCAAAACAGGGGATTGCTTCATATCCAAGCGAACAACCCAAGTCACACTGCTTGTGACTGCTGAACAGACAAGATTAAAAAAAAAAAAACAAAACAAAAAACAGATAGCTCAAAGACAGGAATAGAGATGAGAGAATCAGAAAAGGGGCAGAAAACACATTATTTGTGCCCCAAATCCTCCTTCCTGTTAAAAACTTTTCTGAGAGAGGAATTTTCAAACCCTATGACTCATAGTCTTGAGTGATCTGTTATAGTACCCATGTTGGGCTCCCACTAGGTTCCACAGCAATGCTTCTACTGCCCCAAACCCTCCTTTCTTCCTAGCCATCTCTGTTTCCTCAGGAGTCCTTCAAGCTTTGACAACAGAGTCATATCATCCTGTCTCAGTTCTGCTGGTCAAGGAGAGGTTAGAAGGCAGCTCTTCTCTTACTACTGCTGTATTTGTTACTGGCCTTGCCTTCTTTCATTTCATTTCCTTTCTTCATCTTTCTCCTCTGCTCTGTACCTTCCCTTTTGTTACAAAAAGAAGCAGCAAGATATACCCCTTTTTCAGTCCCAAAAGTGCTCAAGGTCATCTAAGTCAGAGACCCCTCCTGGCTATAAGAAAGAAAGATGACAGTAACGGGGAATTTCTCAGACTTTGTTACCCAAGACAGCTTCCATTCTGTCACTCTTTAAGTCTCAGTCGATTGTAGGGTGCCTAAATATGAAATACAGTAACATGTTTCTATGAGTCTCTCCCAGTCTGCATAACCTACTCCATGTATACATTCACAGAAGCGCCTCATGGTCTCATTCTAGATCCTGCAAAAAACACACTTGTGTTTAGTGTGCCTGCCTGTAAACACAAAGATCTGTGAGGCCAAATACCAGGAACTGATTAGAGATTTGTGCATTTAAATCTTTTTAAGAGTAAAGGAGAAGTAATTGAGCCGGTCTTTTCTGTTGCAGCATCGTCGAATTACCAGTGCTTATCCAGAGCATGCTTTCCTCTGGCAGGATGTGGGTGTAAGTAAAACCTACTAACAAATGGTTGCTTAAGACTGAAGACGTCCCTTTCTTCCACATTGCAGGGAGAAAACTCACCCATATCCACAGGTGCAATACCCATCAATATCAAGGCTGCACAGTATGGATTGGGATTACAAATCCACAGGAAATCTAACTGCTGGCATCTGATCCCAGCAAACCCTTGAACGTGTCACAGCCTTGAAGGTGTTCAGTTGGAAAAGCTTGGCTGGAAGCCCCAGTATGTGAACTATGCCTTTGGTGGTCTTTGAATCAGACTTGTTTGATGGCAGCCATTGGTGACTTTCAGCAGACTAGTATTTTCTCCTCCTGGTCTGTAAAACCAGGTTAGAAGTCATTCATTTCATTATGAGAATGAGGTTCAGCTGCTTTTTCTTACAAGAGTTTGAAGGATTTCTTTGTTAAATTCTTAATTCCTTGCTGAGGGTTTGTGACTGAAATAGCTCTATATTGTTTTAACTTGCCCGTGATAAAGAAAACACAAGAGAAAATGTATGCTTACACAGCAGCCCATTGTGCTGTGTAGATTTACCCACACCATCATGGACAATGGCTGCTCAGCTGCCAGTATTTAACAATAAACAAACATCAATAAATAAAAATGTTTGACAATAAATTTCATTATGGTTGGGGGGGAGTTGTTTTTTTGTCTTACATAACACCAAGGAAGAACTTGCTCAGGAAGGACAGTCAGTATTTCAAGCAGAGGAGCTATGCAAGTAAATCATCGATGGAAAGAGAGCCCTGCATCTGGGACAGAGGATAAAAGGGAGCTAAGCAGCCAGCAGGATGCAAAATGACAGCTGTTTAAACCACATTTCTAACTGCTGTGGCCAATGGTTTGATATCTCTGAGGAACAAGCAGGCAGCCATGGCAGGGTGGGACACAGAAAAACAGAAAAGATCAGCATATTATTATTTCTATTGTGACTAGACTGTCTGTTCCTGTCCAACTCCTATAATAGCTAAGTAGCAACTGCCAGAGTTTACCCCATTGAAACATCTGGTTATCCAGGCCCTGCTTTCCTCTCTAAAGCTTTAATGAATTTTAACATGTTTGAAAGAGCATTTCCCTCTGGCTTACTGAGATAAAACAAGATATAAACAGTCCCCTTGGGCCTGGTACATCCTCTGCTCAGTAGTGTTCCCAAAATGGCTTATTCCCCTATCCTTCCAGGCAATTTATTTGCCCCCAGATCTCCTAGCTCCTGACTTGCTGAAAAAAACATCTGGTGAAGTACACAAAAGCCCTATGCCTTATGAGAAGGACCATTCCCCCACTCTGTCCAGGAGCAAGAATAAAGCTGCTGAAGAGGGTACTTCTTACCACCAAATACTGTGATGAGGCTTTGCAGCAATGGAGGATGGTACCTCCTGGGTCTGACACTTCCTCTGCACGCTGCCTCCATACGTGACGGAGCACACCTCTCATCTGCAGGAGCCGGTCTGTGAATGCTTCCAGCCCTCGACTATATTTTTATACTGCTTGCATCAACCAGACCTCCACAATTGTCTCTAGTGAGAGTCTTACTGAGCATGACCCACCATCTCTAAAACACATGGATTTCATGTTAAATCTGTCTGACAGGAGGAGGTTGGGAATACAGGTGGCAGTCCAAGTAACTGCCATCAAAACCAACCTTCTAGGAAAACATAGAGTCCTACATGGCAGTGTGAAAGGATGAAAGGAAGGAAGGTGGGGGAAACTGACCCGATACTCCAGTAATTCCTGGAATTACTGCAAACATGCTTCACAAGTTTCCCATTGAACCAAACACCTGTGTGCTTTCACATGATACATCACTTATTTGCTCATCCAACTTCTTATTCTGAGCATCCAGAATACCTCACAGGCATGCAAACTGTGTTTGATCCAGTAACTTTGTATTGTCAGCAGCTGGAAGACAGAAAGAATTGTGCCAGTGAAAGTTTCCATCCAAATTTCAGTAAGGTACTTCTACGCTGCTTTGGGAAGTCTTATTCAGCTGTTCATTCACGTTAGCTTACACTGAAACCAGTTACATGAATGAAAAATCTGGCTGTGGTACCATATACAGAGAATGATGGTAAACAATATATTAAGTTTGACAAGGTGTCTGGTGAGAAGTCATAGGGTACTGGATGAAGCTATGCAGTTTTTTCCCGTTTGCACAGAACTACCACATTGGAGGAAGAGAAAGGTGATAGTATTTCTTTACACAGCCCTGTAAGCCTACTGCTATATCCACTCAATCCTCTCTCTATTAAAGACACTGACAATAAGGAAATTCAGAAAAGAAGGGAGAATGAGTACATGGCTGAAGGATGGATTTTTTTGCAGCCACTTGCTTCAGAGCACGGATGATTACCACAGCTACTGCTCCTACTGGTTCCTGTTTCTCCTAGTTCCCAGTCTATTTATTGCTATTATCTCCCCTGCCTTCTCACTACAACTGCCCTACAAAATGTCTCAGCTACCTCCCTCTACCACCTCCCAGGTGCTGTTGCATATGCATCTCAGCTGTTCCTGCTCCCCAAGCATGCTTCACTGCAGACCCAGCTATGAGAAACAAGCCTGAGGAGAGCAGAAAGCTTGTGACTTACACCACCACACGTTAGGGGAGCTCCTTCCCCATTCCAGGGCTCCCAACACCCCATGAACCCCCTGCAAATCCCTGAAAATCCCTTCCACTTTGACCTGACCAGAATGAGAAGAGATGAAAAGGGCACAACAGGGATGGTCCTATGGACAGTTTCTAGCATCCAAAAAGAATTTAGACTGTATAGATAGAAAGCATAGCTAGAAATTACATCACATACTGGGACAATATAACTGTTGATTAAAACACAGCAGCCATTTTGCTTTGTTCTTTAGTCAGGCAACAGTACAAAGCAGCAAGTAAAGCAGAATTTTGTGTCTAACTCCAACATTCATTTTAGAAATGAGGGCATATCTGTCACTTTACCTGTAAAGTCATGGGAAGAAGAGATTTGTCCCTTTTGACTTGGGAAGTTAACCAATTTCATTTTCCTTTCCCCCTTCCACATCCCTGAGATAATCCCTTGTTCTCCTAGGAGGGCTGTCTTTTCCTGGCATTTTCTCTTCGTTTTTTGGATTTTTTCCATACACATGCACATACACACTGAAAATGTTGCTGCTATAGTTTGTTGTCTGAGTCTTGTAGCTCAGGTTTTGGGAGAGCTTATCAGAGAAAAGGGACAGATGAGAGATTTGGCTCAGTGAACCTTCTGCAGCCTGCCAAAATCAAATGTGACAGCAAGAGACCAGCATAGCAGGAGGTGTCGATGACGGCTGCAAGACTAGAGACAAAGACCTGTGTCACAGGTGAACATTATCTCTAAATCTCACGCGTCGTCTCAGCTGGAGGCCACCTCTGAAACCTCAACTACTGGTCTCTGTTTGAGGCAGGATCTCATGGTTGCATGTCATGTTCATTTCTGACTTCAATTTTCTAAGAAAAGCAATGCACTAACTTGCAGTGTCCAGAGATTTTTTTTTTTTATACTCCTTCACAGGAACATACAGGTTGTATTCCATATTTTGTCTGGAGATCCCCTTACAGAGGTCTTTGTGGCATTTGAGACAATGGAGCTTTGACTTTTATTTTACTGGAGTTTCAGTCCTCTTAGTCATTATTTGAATGCATTCTTATATCCACCTCATATCCACAATTTGTCACTGGCTACTGACACATCAGTGAGGAATACTGAACACACGCATAGGTTTATATCTGTGTGGGGCCATTATATCTGATAGATTCTGTCTGAGGGACTTTAGGCATCTGTGTAATCAGCCTGTGAGATAATGCACATGAAAAAGCAGCAGCACAATTACACAGCCAGACTGAACTGTGGCATTTCCTGATGTTTAGTGGTTAACTGTGTAAATGTACTCTTGAGTTAATGTCAACTTCTGTATTTGATTCCCCTTTGATTTGTTGTTTGTTTGTGATTTTCCTTTGAGGATAACATTTCAAAAGGCTAATCCCTACTGCTTCGAAGCTATACTGCTTAGACAATAATTACACAGCAACCATGCAAACATTGCTGGTGTTTGACTCGACACTAGTCCAATCCTATCATTTTACTCTATTTCCCTGTAACCAAGATGCCTTTAAAGTAATATACAAGTGAATTGTGAATACCATCTTTCATTACTCCCTGGACTCACATAGCTTTTTTTTTTTTTTAAATTATGTCCTGTCTAGTTTGTAATCGTTTTGGAGTTCAGGGAGCTCGGCTTATACTATGCAAGCACAGACTACTTTCAAAATAGCAACTTTTTTTTTTCTAGTGACATGCTTTCCAAATGCTTATATTTTAATCAATTAAAACCTGATTTTCTTTGCAAAAATACAGTGCCTTGCAGTCTAGGGAGGGTTATTTCCGTATCAGTTCCAATATTTAATTTTTAGCTTTTGTTATGCTTAAAAATAATGTACCTTTTCCATTGTAAATCTGTGGGGTTTTTTTACTCCATCCAGTATCACTAGCTGAACTAATGTTTCCAAAACCTTTCAAAGGCAATTGCCTTTCTATAGAAAACTCCAGGGAGGGGGTTAGACAGTAAAATGGTTATCTCCATGCTGGGGTCCCTAAAAGCAAGGAGAGCAAGAGGGATCTTGATTAAAAAAAATAAACGTATAACTCTTGTGCTGGTCTGTATTACTTTTTGTATTGCTGCATGGCAGTTTAATACTGTGTTTTATCTTGCACGTACCTAAATGCCTCATGGATAAATGCACCAGTGACCCAAGGTAAATGCATGACACTGGCTTTCTTTACATGTGGATGATTTACAACATACTGAACGTTGCTTCTCTCTGCTATCTCAGAATTTAAGGCTCAAGGCAAATTGCCCTCCTTTTCCTATGTGTTGGTCTCCTGCTCTATAAACTGTGCAATAAATATGATGGTCAGATAAATGGGACTTGGGAACTTCTCCCAGATGCATGGGAGATGCACAGGAATGGGGAAAAAGACTGATTTCACTATCCCAAGAATAGCGGTGATATAGTATAGTCATTCAAGCACCGGAACAGTTTATCCAGAGTCTGTGCAGTCTCCATCCTTGGACATTTCATGACCCAACAGGATGAAGCTCTGAGCAACCTGGTCTGACTTTAGAGCCAACCTGGCTTTGAGCAGGGTTTGGACTAGAGACCTCCTGAGGTCACCTGCAGCCTGAATTACTCTGTGACTCTATGTCGCCCCTCATCCTTACAGCCACAATGACATTTCTAAAGCAAAAACCCACCCCAGAGGTTGCTGGATTTGAACAGGTTCAGAAACTGATAGAGCAATTACTTCTACCCAACTTCTGGCGCAGAATTATGGCAGAGGTGTAACTTCTGTATTACAGGTATGAGGTGCTGGGACTACTGCAAGAAGCAATGCCTGGCATTAGTGGTACTTGAGTAGTAGTGATGAGGGATCTCACAAGGCTGAGGCTTCAGTGGTGTACCGCAATGTATCTACTGACAGTGTTTGACAGAAAAATGAAATGAACAGTAGGCACTAACCCAAAGGTTTTAGCAGCACATCTTTCAAGTGAAACCGTTTCACACCTGAACAGATTGATCAGTGAGAACCAAAGTGTCTGAATGGGATGTTTTATGAAATTAATTAAAAGCAGAACTTTTTGAGAGGTTGAGAGAACAGCCTGTAAGTGGAGGGCACACACCAAATAAACGGTAGTCTGGAATAAATCTTCTCCTATGAAAGTGCCTGACCATTAGGCTATTTGCTATGTTGGAGCCTGGGTTCTGGAGTGGTTTTTCTTCTTTTTTACTATTATGATATTTTGGGGGTTAAAGAAACTTTGGACTCCTTCCTGGCCAGTGAATGATCTCTAGGCAAGAATTTCTCAGGCAAGAATTCATGTCCTTCTCCATTCAGGCTAGGAATGGAGACCCTAAAATTCACTGTGATCATCCTAAGAAGCCTCAGTTTAAGCCAAGGCATGACAACTTTCTGTTTCCTGGCAATACAAGCTGAGTTAGTGGGTGACCAACAAGTTAACTCAAAGCACAGTATTATTTCTTTAGGAGAAATGCATCAAAGAGAAAAGATATTATAAAACAGTAAACTCTGTATGAATGCCAAGTTAACAAAATAAAAGTATTGTCCACAATCTGAACAGCTACATGGCTCAGAAAAGTCTTTTTATTGTGGGGCAGGTTTTTAGGGATGATCCCCCAAACAAACTTTAGTGTCTCTATAAGCAACGCAGAAAGAAACATCTCCATCTCATTTTGCTATGACATAAAAAGTAAGTATGTGCAACTGACTGGGGGGAAAAAGACCAACATTTCTTTAAATAAAAACTTCAACTCTTCTTTAACTGTGGAGCTACAGCCAGCTCCTTCATTAATTGTATTCCATAATACTCAGTTTTATAAGACATTGTTGCTGAATCTTAACCATGAAGTCATTTGAAATGGTGACCCATAACTTGGAAAGGATACCCAGTGACAGAGCTAATTAGGACCACTGAATACAGTTTGATTACTGGAAATTACTCTCTTATTATAATGATAACAACATACTTCTGGCCATAAAATGTTGCTAGTCTTTATAGTACATATCCATAGATACACACAAATACACACACAGAGAAAACTGTGGATGTGTACATGGATATTGCTAACCTGGGTTTTGCCTCCAGAGCACTCACAAAATTTCCACTGTCATGTATATATGAAATAGTTGCATCCCGCAGACTTGTGATCATTTGGCTTTTGGGTCAATACACCTGCTTGCTTTATAAGCCACTGCTAAAATTACCTATATAGCCAAATTATAGGAAATGGAGAAAAGGCTTGAGGGCCAATAAATACAAGAGAATAAAAGGGAACAAGGATTTTAACTAAAAAGGTAAAATCCTCTTCCACTGTAGTCAAAGCTACCAGTTTCAATAGACTGGATTTCACTACACCTTTTTTTAAAACGAAGGTTTCAAACAGCTTGTCTACATATTACTCCATAACTTCTTTTATTTTAAAGTGCAGTTATTGTGATTGTGTGTTCTAGCCACTCCTTTCTCGCAAAAGGAGTTGTCTCCTTCTGTTTTCTCCATTAGAAGAGAAGGAATTGTTCTTACTTTTGCTCTCTTCCCCCAGCACTTCCTCCACCCTTTCTACCCTTGTGTGGCTATTCAGTGAAGTTTTTTTTCATTAACGTATATATTTCTCCTGTGCCCACCAATGCATGCATAGTCTCTGCACAGACACTTTGAGGGGGTCATGAACTTTACTGGGTAGAATGGTAAGAGTTGAATTGTCCATATCACAAGGCAGAATGAGCATGGGATACGTAATACTCCTTGATCTAAGTCAATATTGGTTTATTTTAACATTTAGCAAGGGTTTGGATCAGCTAATTTCCAAGTGTGTCTTTCAACCTCAGTTATTCTTCAATTCTAGAAGTTTAAAATGTTCCAGGACAAACTCTTCCATCATTCTTCACATGGCAGCTTGTTGTACAAGAAAGTCCATCCTTTTATACAATAAGCTACTCTGTTACTGACAGCTTCTTGCAAACTCCTCAAAGCAGGGTGGATGGGATTTTTTTTAAATGGAAAAAGTATGATACAGCACAAAGGAAGAGAGAATTGATGTCTATTTTACAGAGATGTACAGATCAAGTGGCTCATCCAGATCACAAAGAAAGTTCAGCGCAGACTCAAGCAACCTCTGACCAAGCAAGTTCCGATCCAAACCATTGACTACACCACATCTTGCAAGTCCTATACTACTCTGAGAAATGCTCTGAAGCAGAAGAGAGAACTGACTTGTCAGATGTTCCAGTGCTGTTTCCACATAGAGGCTATGTCCCACAACAACCATAACCTAAATATCCATATTGTGAGTGCAAGCAAACCAGTAAAAGCATGGGAGACTGGCATTGACAGCTCATCCTGAGACCCGGCTATGCTTCAGGTGCCACTATGGAGCAGTGGGATCCCTGAAAGTGTGATGTTTTCTCCCATTTGTGAGCTACTTTCATATGTGATCTTTCCTGAATATGAGCCTCTCTTTGCTCTTTGTGGTATGAGATATGTGTCTTCTGGCTTGGTGTACCTGCAAAGGTCCAGAAGGCTGGCTGTGTTCCTCTGGATTTAATCCTAAATAAAATGGAACTTAATATTATGCCCCTGTTTAGGTTAAAAGCAGCTTTTCCTTGAATTCAGTGGATTTCAAGGATTCCATCCAACTTTCAAGCACAATGCCATTTCACCAGTTTTAAATAAATGCAGTGGTTTTAATGCAGCAGATTGTCTAAACAGGATAGTGTAATATGTACATACACTAGTAGGTAGGCCTTTTAATAATATGTCATATTATTTATTATCCTTTCCATTATGAGATTAACTGATTATTTTTGCAGTTTAAATAGATTTGCTTTTCTTTTCCAGGGATGAAAATGGTGCTGGCATGCTGCAGATGGCATCATTTGCTGACTAGAAAGTTTATTCATGAGATAAACTAGAACTGAACAGTGTTTCAAACAACTTTCAGGCACAGTTAGATAAGCATTGAGTCTATTTTATGGAGATAATTTCAAATACCATTTAGGCAATATTTAAAGAAAACAAAAAGGCCACATCAAACAATTTTCCTATTAAAGAAGACAGAAATATGACATGGATTAAGTTACTAAAGGCTGTTGTCTTGCCACCCTCTTCAAGTGAAGTACTTAGTTTTTGCAGAAGAAAGGTTTTCTTTGGAAGGAAAATTTCACAAGAATTTCTTTAGATTATCGTAACTTTTTAGAGATGGATTTCTTCAGAAATGACCCACTCAGGAGATTTTTCCATCTGTTTTCTATATTGAAAGGCTCCTCATACTATAGAAATAAAGAGGTATGTAGGAAGAACTGTTTAAGAAGATAGACAAAGCAGAAATATTTTGTGAAAATAATACTCTTGTATCCCATGATATTTAATAACTGGCTCTGGCCTCTGAAAACTTAAGGCACTTAAAGATATTTCTCAGAATTCCTAATTTCAGTCCTAAACATGAAAAATCATTTCCTTCGGCCAAAATTTTTATTGGTTCGCATTATGTGTTAAAAGCTAACATGCTGAAAGAGCAAGTATGAAATAAGTATGGTATAACTGGAAGCTACAGGATGCAATGATCTGCAGACACTGCCATAAGAAATTCTAGTGACTCATACATTAGCAATAAGCTGGGCTAAGGAGCCTCCAGCCTGGCAGCTCTGCGGAGCCAGGATCATTCTCCCACAGAAATGAAGCCCAAGGTCTAGACTCCTTCGGATCATACAAACCCAGCCAATGTGTGGTGCTACATCTCAGGAAAAGCAGAAAATCCCAGAAATGAGTAGTCAGTAATCTCTCATTAGCCCCAAATTCAGTGTTCCAGCCTTGGCACAAAGCAAGGTACCTTTTGGAAGCAATGACTGACAGGCTCCCCAAAGAGGTCTTATTTAGCAGATGGCGGAAGTGAACACCATCTGGTACATATAAAAGTTATGTTACACTGGCAAGGCCATATTGTGAGCCCAAAATCTCAGAGCTCACTGATTTTGATGACAGAACCACTGCCACCATCACTGAAACAACGATTTCACCCCTTTTGTATAGCGGAAATCAATCACTTTTGTCATATAGGGGATCTGAAAATAGCCCATGAGACAATTGGTACCTAATCAATATATAAAAAGGGAGAACTCAGTAACTGTCAGATTAATTTATCAGAATACTTCAAATTTTAAAATAAATGGAAAATTCTTATCCTTTTTTTTTTAATAAAGATCTACCCACAGCAGCTTGTCACTTTTCACTTTATTGTGAGTTCTATTTTTTCTCTCTCTGACCAGATACACAAAACTCCAACTGGAAATAAAGGTAACATTTCTTTCTTAGTATTACAACTGTCCTCTTGAGGTATTATTCTTTTGAAAAATAATAATTAAATATTAAAGATAAACACTTTGTAAGTATGGATATCTCATCAACTGAGTTCTATTTGCCATTTCAATAAGTGATTGTAAACTTGCTTACTGAAAGTACTTATTTTTCACACAAACTGTTGTCTTCAGTGCTGCCCAATACCTTCCATCAGGGAACATACCCATCTGTATCTGTATTGGTTTTCTGCTGATATCTTTGGACATTTTCACCAAGTAGTTTTTTTCTCAGCATGAGTCCAGCTGGCAAACTCCAACCTTCACTAAAGAGTTGTGGAATACTTTTTGTAACTGCCACAACTTCTGAAGAAAAAAAAAAAATCAAGAGTAAAAGCAAAACCACTCAATGCACTTACGCTGTTGTTTTCCCATTTAGGAAATTACATTCTGAGCTCTGAATAATTTCATTCTTCCTGCAAGTGAAGAGAATAGAGTTGTCACTATACTAATCTTTAGACTGTGACTCTATTAATCCTTCTTTTAGATTAACATGTGTCTGAGGAGGTGGGTGCAATTCTGGTCTAAGCAACACAGCTAAAATTCCAAGCCTTATTCCTAAAAGAGATGTATAAATCACTTAGATGTGTTGATTACAGAAATAGCTGACATCAAGTCCATGGAGACTACTATTCATAGTAGTTTGTAGCTGTAACTGCATGTTACCACAGTGTGCTATCAAAGGATCTAAAATACAGAAGTGTGTATGAATATCCTGTTGTGATGATGAATCTGTGGATTTTTTCCACTGTAGTGGAAAATCATTAACTATTTCTTAGTATCAAAGGCACAGCACCGAAGAAAACAAGCAAGCTACTTCCAGCTCTAGGGAAATTGTTGCCTGTTTTTGTGATGCTCTTAGCTAGTCAGCAGCACCTCTGGATTTGTTCTTCAGGATGCATGGATGCAGACCGGAGATTTTTAGAGGTGTTCACACAATAAACTGTTCATGTTGTAAATGAAATAGCTCTTTTAATGACTTAGTCAAAGGGTGCTCTGCTTTATATTGAGAATGAATGCAACAAAAAGCTGCCTTCTTTTGCTTGTCTTTGTATTATGTTGCAATCACTAGGGAACTAATAATCTAATTGCTGCCTACTGGCTGTCAAGACTAAAACAACCTCTGAAGTCAGTTGTATTGTAATAACTTCCCAGGTGTTTTTAAGTAGCTACAAAAAGGATGGTAAGAAAATTACCATGTGGCAGAAAGACAAACTACCACAACTATTTTATGTTTACCTCTGTTTTCATTATAAGAAATACCATCTCTATTTTCCTCCATTATCATTTCTCCTTAAGCTAACGCTAAAAGAAACAGACCATAGGAGTGGGTGTAGTCATGGTAATTCATAGTAGATGAATTCTCTGATCGATTCATGGTAGAGATAAATTTTCCCTCATCCCCATGAACATCTGTAGGAAAAAGTGATCCATGCTTCCTTAATTGAAAAAAAAATGTTGTCAATAACCATTTAAATTCATTTAAAAACCAAAGCAATGTTTCCCAGCTTGGAGGATGGTCAATCACATCGTACTTAGATAATACTATATAGGGTTGAGTCAGCCAAATAAACAGGACAAATTCTTAGCCAGGATAACTCAGGGTAATTCAAGTGATTTTGCTGAACTGAACTGACTACATCACTTGAACACCCAGTCTTAGAGGGGTACAAGAGCAGTGCTAGCTTTATGGTGAGCTTCATACCTTCTATTTCCATCATAAGATAGCATTTCACATACATTTTTTTGCTAATATCCAACCATCATCTCTTAAGGTTTCAAATGCCACTATTAAAAAAGAATGATCCACTGTCTGCATATCCAAACAGTGAACTGATATGTGCTACCAAAATCAAAAAGCTCTTTGCCCAGCTAATACTAACAGCAACATCTGGCAACCAGGTAAGTGCAGCAAAAATTCCCTTTAACTTGCCCTTCTATTGTCTTAATACGCTCTTCAGTTAGAAAATAGGTGTAGTTTATTGAATTTAGATAATAAATTTGAATGAACTTGATGAGACTAGATACGAGTTTATAACTTTCCAAACTATTGGGGTTTTTTGTTCTAAAGTAATCTCCTTTCACAGTACATTAGGTCCTAAAAAGCATACGCAGAATAGAAAAACATTTGTAGATATTTGATGGGAATCCTGTCATTTTCATGACTATGATTATCACGTGGGAAGCCACTGATGAGCAAACAGAAACAGATGTCATTCTGTACAACATGTCTTGTCTTGGCAGTACTACTGTATCCACTAAATCCAGCTGTCTGGATAAACCAATGCCAAAGTATAACAGTGTAGGGGGGATTCAAAACTTTTTCTTCCCAATGTTACATGTTTCCTGGTGGTATGCCATACAGAGCTGGCCAGGAAAAAATAAACATCCTTAAGGCTAGAATAGAGGCTAACTAAACTGAAAGTTAAAGCTGTAGGTGAAAAATCATGGTTTTACGTTAACTTGTGATTTATCCCATAGCTGGCCAATCAATATCTGTCATAACAGCTTTATATAGTGCTCATGGTGATGAGGATGCCAGGTTCTTCTGATTCAGTGTTACTCTTCTGCCTACAGCTTTTACATTGAGCTGTGAAAAAGATGGTTATGAGAGTCATTGGGAGAAAACCTCTGCAACTTTCAATTTAATGACAGCTGTCCTGGGAACCACATTAAAGTAAAAGAATCAGTCTCATTTATCAACACTCAAGCACACAGATTTCAGCTCTGTATTTCTGATTGATGATTTGCCAGCTGATTCCTTTCTCCTTTTCAAAGTCGCTTTGCCTTCAGCTGGAAAACTACAGTTCTTTCCTTCATTACACCTCTATTCCTGCAATAATTAACTTGCAGAGAGGAGAATATCACTGTCTGAAACCAAGTGCACAGACAGTGCAGCTGCACAGAAGACACTGGTTTGGAGGTCTGGAATCCAGGGTTGAAGATGTCTGACAAAGTCTCATTGAATCGTTGCTGGTTTGTTTATTTTCTTTTTCTCTCAGTTTGCCACTTGTGAAATGAGATAAAATATTTTGCAAGACCCTTAAAATGCTCTGAGAAAAAAAGGATGTTCACACATCACCCAGATTATGTCAGGGCCCGCAAGTGCACCAACAAGCTCTGTAACTTCTTGCCCCCTCCTTGGGCACATTACTGGTTGTGTGTACCGTGTTATAGCTGGCCTATGTAACACAGCATATCCTTGTCTTAGCTGGAGCCACTTTCAGCCAGGGGAAGTTCTTGTAGGTCTTCTCCTTGCCGACAAGAGCCCTCAAATACTGCAGAGTTTTCTGCCAGCAGGGCAGCAGTAGAGGGACCAGGCTCCATCAGTCATGCCTGTTGATCAGAACACAAGATCAAGATAAGGCACAGTTTATCACTCCTTACTGAACAGACAAGGTTAGGCAACCTCTATGCAAACTTCATGCATCTGAGCATCATGCTTAACGCTCAGGCCAGTAAACATGCTCATTAGTAGCTGGGTCCAGACAGCTTGAAGACCACGGAAAGGATTCATGTAAGATGGATAGATAAATCTGGAATAGTCACACTTAAAGCCACTAAGGAGAAATAGTAACATCTACTGGGGATCCTAAAATGGGTGCCTAATATAGGTCGGAGGAATTATCCCCTGAAGCACACTGCATGCGTAATAGGCTTTATCACCAGCTACAGAGGGACTGGAGAATGGTTGCTTTAGATGCATGCCTGTCTAAACGTGGATGAGATGAATCCCTCTCCTAAATAACTTGAAGTGACATTGGAGAAAGCAGGCCAGCAGCTCTCTGATCTGCCAGGTGAGATTCAGACCTGATTGCTTGGCCATTGTCTGCTAACTCTGCTTCAGCATTCTGTTTTGCATGACACCATGTGTTTTTAGGTGCTGAGAGATGAAAACCAGGCACAGCATCTGACAGGAAAGGCAATCACCTAGATCAGTAAGAGCTATCAATGTTGTGATCGAGATGCTAAAGTTCAAGCTGACACCCAAGGAATTCATAAAGAAACTCTCAGAATAGAAGAGGAATCATAAAAGGGAGTACAAATAAAGCTGAATAAAGTCTTCTTAAAAAGAGTAGGTTTGTTGAATTATGTAGTTTGGAAGTAACTCATGTTATGTGTAATAATACTCAACAAATGCTTTCTTCTAAATATATTTTTTGGAAGTAACTCTTCAAATGGAAAGGTTTCAACTCTTTGTGAGTGACCTATTTTTAACATTAAAAGCATTACCTACCCAAAACAATGCTTCATTAGACCCAGAGCAAAGTTAGATAGAGGCAAGTTTTGCCAAGACAGTCAAGTCATTTCTGTTTTACTTCAGCCCAAAACAAAGCTACTCCTTCATTATTACTTTACATATCATTACTCTAATACAAATACCTACAGATGATTGCAAACCAAATAGACAGTTTTATACAAAAATTGGTAAGCGTTTGAGAAATAACAACTCTGTTCCTCCTCTGCCTTTTATCCCCTTTGGGTATTAGTTACACTGTAGATGTCACTGATTTCTGAATGGAAACAGGCCTTTTTCCATACAGTTTGGGATACGCAGAAAAATGACCATTGAAGTTCCACAGAAGTTGGTTCTGAAGAACAGAAGAGGTCTCTGTTTTTCATAGCATTTTAGAAAGTTTTTCTATTAATAGTGGGGGTTTTTTTTAATTTTGGCTTTTTGTTTTTGTCTATAAATCATATTTTCATTTGCTCCAGAGGAAGTTCAAAAATAAATGCTTCATACAGAAATCATTGTGTAAAAGTGGGAATGCATGCTGCATCACTTGTAGAATTCTGTAGAAGTATTACTGTCTACTGATTTAAAAAAAAAACAAAAACCACTGTTATTATTAAAGGCAGAACTGGCAGTACATGTTAAAAATCATCCAATACTTGCTCTCATTATTATTAAATTCCCATTTGCTTTGCCAGATTTTAACCATTTGGCAGAGATTTCATACAATAGGTGTCTGCCATTAGCTGAAGTTTTTGAAACTTCTCAGGCAAAAACGTTCTGTATTTTTGAGGGCAAATCTAGTGGATAAAAATGTCCTGTTTGTGCCATAATAACAAAATGGGAATTTCTTCTTTTGTAAGTCTAGCTTTGGATTAGTCACTTGAAATGTTGCTGGCAAAGAGAAAAATGGTTTTTGTGTAATTTATGTTGGTCCCATGAAATCTGCCAAAATTTGTCTAAGGTAAAGCCTTGGAAAAATGGCAAACAGTGCCTCCCCGACTAAATTTCAAAAGGTTTCTGTCCACACTTACTGAAAGGATCAGCTGAACTTGCATGCTCTGTGGCTGCAGCTCTGGGACAAGCCAAGACTTTCCTCTCTAACTGAAAACAGGAAGCTTCCTTTTTTTTTTTTCTTTAATTAGGGATGGGAGAGGGAGGCTGTAAGCCTTTAGAAGACCAATGTTTTGGTTGCAAAGCTACGCACCCAGAAATGAGAAAGTTCCAGAGCATAAATCCCCTTTGGTACCTTTTTTGGTCTCTTTGGGGAAGGACCCAGTTCAGATGATGGAGTAATGGTTGCACAACCTGCACAGCCCTCTGCCCCATTTCATCCAGTTCTGGCATTAGGATGGGTCTTAATCACACATGCATGCTGTGTGTTGGATGAGACCCTTCCTCAGGATACAGGATGTCCTAGCTCTGAGAATGAATCAGCACTAAGGCATGTAGGAGACCACTCTTTGGACCAGTGCTCTTTATTTGTTCAAAAGCTGAGAAGCATGAGGTGACTGAGGCTGGCATTCATAGGGAGAGAAACAGGAGTTCTCATGTGAACATTTCCCCAGAAAAATAGATTTTATCTCTTCATCTTTGTGGTGCTGCCCAAGCTATTTAAACTGAACTTTTCACAGGAGTCACTAAGTGCATGCTCTTTATTCTCTGGGTACTTGACTTGAGACCTGAGGTCTGATTGCCAAGGGAGCTGAACACTTATAGCTGCAGCTGATGTCAGTAGCATCTGTGCTCTGAGAGTTATTCAGAGCTAAGTATATGGAAAGCGGGATCTCAGATGTTTTGATTTGGACAGCAAGAAAGAGTTATTTTTGCCAAGTTACTTTTAATTGGTGTGGCTACCTCTACCCTGTCTTGTGAAAGCATCCATGCTGAGACCACATCTGCCAGCTTTCTCACCACAGAAATGCTCCTAGAGGAATCTCACCGATAGACCAAGAGATAAGACTCCAAGTGTGTTCTGAAGTTTTAAGCCCTCATTAGGATGCACACACAGTGTAGACAATCTGACCTTAGGACCAACTCTTACCTGGCTTGCCCTGCAGCTCTCGGCACTGACTTGCATTCTAGCTAGAAACCCATAACCTCACACCATGCCCCAGTACTGGTAACCCACTGTGCTTGGTCCGTTCCTACAAGAGTGCAGAAAATGAGGTGGGATACACAGCCTGATTTTTAAGGCCAGGTCATACCGCAAAGGTGCCACAGACCCCACAGGGCTGTTATCAGGACTGCAAAGACATACCATTTGCTTCTCTTGTTTTGGAAGGGCTGTCAAGCAGCCATAAACAGGTCATATGAACTCTGAAGCAAGCATCTATTCAAGGGACTAACCTGGGAGCAGCACTCAGAGAGCATAATAGCTAGATGAGTACGTTCAGGATAACCTCCAGAATTTGGTGTATTTGAAATGGGACACAGTAAAGCCCATTTCCAAACAGCTCCACCAATGGAGGATTGGAGGAAGAAGAGTGGAGCAGAGAAAGCTTTTTACCTCAATGTAGAGAACATGCGAGATTTTGAGGACAAAGAGCCAAAAGGTTAGGGGCATTGTAATAGAAGGCCCCTTTGGCTGATACACAGAGACCTTTCAAGAGGTAACAGATAATCAGCAACCTGACATTTTCTGGTAAGTGGAAAATACAGCACAGATCCATCTATGAGCCTATCCTATGACCTGGATGCAACCCAGGCCCCTAGCCAGCCAGGTATAGCCAAGATGTTGTTTGTCCTTGCCAATGTGTGAAAGACCTTCTAAACTGGTCAGCAGTAGGAGACAAGTTGCGTCTGACACATGATCTGATACAGAACAAGAGAGAGACCTCAGGGAAACACAAGAAAGAACAAATGTAACAAATGATGCTTGAAAACCCAGGAAGAAAGTTGAGGACTTTTCCAGCCAGCTCTGATAACCTACATATCTCTGAAGGACCTACAGGGACATTGCTGGAGGTACATAATCCTGGACCACATTATTTTATTTCTGGACCTTCCACCCTATAGAGA
Source organism: Gymnogyps californianus (assembly GCF_018139145.2). Lineage (NCBI taxonomy): Eukaryota > Metazoa > Chordata > Aves > Accipitriformes > Cathartidae > Gymnogyps > Gymnogyps californianus. The sequence goes on along the minus strand of NC_059471.1, from coordinate 168,843,754 downwards.
TTGTCAGTAGCCAAAAGGCGAGCTAGGCGTGTTACAGCTAGAGGGAGATCCATGACAGAGCTGTGAGGCACTTCTAGACAATGCTGCACTCATTTATTTCTCTGCCCTGAGACTAAGTTTCACTTGTGCTCTAGAGACCTATTTAGAAAGACAAGCCTGAAGGCTACAGCTCAGCCTGAGTTTTGGGTTAGATAAGGTAGAAAACTATAAACCATAAGAGTTGCTTAGCTCTTAAGAGGCAAGGCAGCAAAGCTGAGAACAAGTTTGGTCCACCTGGCTATAGTTAGTCCTCTGGCAAACAAATGAGGCTACCCTAATGTTAAGGCTAAACCAAATGAGAGGATACGGAGTTGTACAGACAGAACCTGGGGATCTCCTACATTAAGGAGTGACTTGCCAGGTGAAAAAGAGAGAGGGCTGGCTGGAGCAGCAATTGGTCTACATTGCCGAGGTAACATGAAGCATAAGGTTTCAGCACACAGAGGCTTAGTAGCATGATTAATATGTGAGTTCAGAAGGTGACTGCAGAGGCTGGTGAGGACATCTGGCTGTGTGTATTTCTGGAACAACCAGGGAAGTAGGGCTAGAGAAAACGCTTAGGATAGACGTGGTTATGTTCAAAGTTAGCAGAGATCATTGACCTGAAGTATCGTTTTGATCCATAAGGGGGCATAGGTCTAACTTGGAGATAAACCCTGGGAGGAGTCACCCGGCAAACCCTGCAGCTGTTTGAAAGACCGTGGCTAAGGCTGATGGCAGCATTACAGTCTAGGTCAGCAAAGGCAAATGAACTGAGGCACTGGCTGTGATCAAAGGAGACTACCGGGAAAAGATGCATAAAAGACAACTGATTAACTTCAGCTTCAGACTGGAGGTGTATTTCAGAGTAAAGTTAGTTGACAGAAAGCTGAGATTTGAGCATGAATGTTAGGATTTACACCAGAAAAGGCCATTCATGTAACGTAATTATTTATTTTAGAAAGCGCACACAAGGTAACTGGATCTCAGTCAGTTAAACGACTTGGCTACATTTGCTTCTGAAGATGAAAATTACAGTTCACAGAATTAATGCTATGGCAAAGGTTTGTCTAGGACTGAGTTTATAGTTGCAGCTAGGATGATACTTGTTTGGAAAGGTAGTAGCTTATGTAACTTGAGAAGAGGTGGTGATAGGAACCAGTTAAGTATACATACATAGTCCAGGCTGAGGGGTACTTGCTTTATCACAAATTAGGACTAAGAGGCAAGTTAGGCAGTGCAAGTGAATTCTGGGCAAAATGAGGGCAATTATGATTTCACCTACATCCAAAAATAGCCCCCCCAAGTTAAGGCAGAGAAGTGCTTAAACCTTTAAGAATATTTTTAATTCTAGGTAAAGGAAGTTAGAGATAGTTTTCAATTTACAGCACCAGCAAATGGGAAGGAAATAGAATAACTTCTTTTTATATAATTGCTACCAGGTTAATATAAGTATACTGATCACATTAACGATAAGTCTCAGCTAGAATTAAAAAAAAAAAATACACCAAAAAAACAAACCAAAACAAAAAACCTCCAGGTCTCAGTCAGAACTAATTGATCAAAAATGGTCTTAAAACAAAGTTTCTGCCTGGCTACACCCAAAGCCACCTATAACCAGTCCCAGCACTACATGTCAGAGAGTAGTTCACACCAGCCCTGATCTCAGGCTAGCACTCTAACTTCTTTCTTTTACTAATATTCACCCAACTGTCTCTTTCAAAAATGATCCCACATGGCAGCTATCGAGGCCCAGGTATGGGTATTGGCATCTGAGAAATGCACAACAGCCTTCTTTCTAGCCCAGCCATCTCTGTCATCCTCTGAAGTGCATGCAGGCAAACAGAATATCGGTATTTGAATGTTTAGACATTCAGAAGTTGGGGTTAGATTTCGATTTAGGATGAGGCTTCCATGACCTGAAGAGCAGGAGTAAGGTCTGGTCTGGCAGACCCTGTACTAATTTGGGGACTGGTGCTTGCAAAGGGCCACCTAGATACTTTTATATAAGAAGTTGTGGAGGTAAAATCACAGTAGCAGCTTTGAAGCACATTCAGAAGATTTCAGTTAGGCAGCAGAAGAGCCTGTTTATGCACTACACAAAAATGTAAAGAGTGCCAGGAGCACAGGGCATAGCTCTCAGCTCTCCCCACCACAGAGGTGGTCTTCTCCCCCAGGAAGGGCATGGCTTCGCTTGCTGACTTCCCATTGAGACTGTACTTCTTCCTGGAGACCCTCACCGCCCTAGCCTGCCCAGCTGCAGTGCACCTAGGTCTCTCCTGTGGGGCTGGAAAGGACAGCTTTGAACACTGTAAAATCTCCAGACATTTGCATATTTCATCAGGCAACAAGGTCTGTTCCATTTCATCTGATCCTAATATCACCCTGAGAGCAGCATAAGGAGTCAAAAAAAAAAAAAAAAGTCTTATGTTCCTAAAAGTCCTGCTTAAAGTAAATAAACTTGTACTATCAACCATCAGATAGTGTAAGCACTTTTCTTTTTTTAACTTACCTCTTTTTCTTAGAAGCCAAATTGGATTAATGCTAAAAAAAATACTGTAATACTGTCACAGTCTTGCAAATAAAGTCTTTGAGTTTGTTTTCTTATTTCATTCTCTTTGAATAATCCTCCCTCAATCCACAGTCACATCCAATGCTAAGCAAAATCAAAGGCACTTACTTATACCAGTTTTGGGGTATCATGTTTTGGTTTGTGGATGAGTTTTGGAAAAAATCTTTACAGAAAATGAAAACATCATACTGCAAAGGTTGTCTGCATTTGCAAGTGTTCACTCAGCCCTCTGAAAATGTGTGTTAATTACACAATAGATTTGAACATTTGTGGAGGTTAGTGCTTCCTCACAAGTTATCTACCAAATAAACCATCTTTTACCAAGTTTCACTTTCAATTCACCCAACCACAGAATGCCTAAATCAATTCTGATGGTTTCCAATCAGTTCTGCAACACGACAAAATAGTGAATTATTGACGTTTGGATGAATTCTCAAATACTCCGATACTAAAATCTGTCTGTGTTCAGAACTACTCAGACAGTTAGCACACTTGTTAAAATTAAAATCTAATTGTAAATTATGTAACCAAGGGATATATCACTACTATTCTTCCATGAAGGATGAACAATGCATAGTTAGATACAGCCGAATGAATCAAGACAAGCAAAAAAAAAAAAAAAAAAAAAAAAAGGATTGTTGGACGGGTGGAGGCATTTCATCTGCTCTTGCACCTTATTATATACTTGACTGAGATCTTTCTTGCCAAACTTTATCAATGTGAAAAGTACAAAAAAAAAATTATAAAAGGAATGAAGTTTAATAAAATGTATGAATCATGTTACCTTTTGTAAATGGGCATTGATCCTGAAGCCACTTCCGTCTGACCTGATAAACAAATCCCCTAGAAACAAATCTACAAGAAGAAAAACTAGTTCCCTATACCAGCATTCAGTAAGGAGGCTTTAAAAGAAAACGCTGCTGCTAAGCCTAGTATCAGTTAATCAAGCACTTATTGAAAATTTGACTTAATTGCATATGAAAAGGATGTAACATACTGGAAGTTCATAGATCTTCACCTGGCTACCTTGGTAAGTTTAATCATATACACTATTTTTTCTGCAGATGTGTGGTATACTTCTGCACTTTTTTAAAGAATATATTTTCTTTACAAATATTTTGCTGCTGAGAGATTCTAATCATAAAAGTAACTCATAAGTACTCATAAACTCATAAGTTTCGACTTATTCAAAAAAAAGCTTGGTAAACTGAAAAGCAAAAAAAATCATATTTTTAATATAATATTTCCATGAAAAGATGTCTTTAATCTTTTCTACTTCTGCAACAGAACACTATTCACATGAATATCTGGAAGCTCCATGCCGATTTGCAAAATTCTGCATGGAGAAGAGGTGGTTATTAGGAAAAAAAAAATAAATAAAAAAGCAAAGAGAATGCCTGCCAAACAATGATCAGTTAGATGTGATTGCACTTCACAAAATAAAAGTCTTGAAAGATTAAAAAGCAATAACAGCAAATCTCAGAGCCATGGTATGCAATCATATCTTTGCTCAGAAGTGGAAAATAGTAATAATTTGTCATTATTGTCATTCATGATATATCTTGAATGTGATTTTTAGTGCTTGTCCATTTTAATAAGCATATGCATTAATTAGACCTTATCTATTAAAGAGGAATGAATAGATGCTAATATATTTGTGGCTATTCACCACAGTTGTGAAAGAAGCCATTTCCATTATAAAGATATGTTTTTTCTTCCTGTAAGTATCTGAATGATTGCCTTCTAACGGCTGAAGAGTTTGTAAAAAGCAACACTTTGAACTAGCAAACTTGATGAAATAATGTTTCTAATCACTTTATAAATCAATCTGATTGGACTGTATCATTAGACAAAAATTATATTTAACGTGTGATATTCAATAGCTCAAGAAAAAAGTCAACGTATGTTTGAATAAACTCATTCTAATAAATAAAAGTGCCCAAAAGAAGCCAGCAATCATGAACAGGTTTAAGATTCCTCTTAGCAAACAAAGAAGCTGAATTAAAGAAGAGGTTGAAGAAGTTGAATTAATAATCTTCAATTATAACTTGAAATGTCAGTCCAGTTTTAGAGACTAGTCATCAAAATACCTTAAAATAGAGCTTCATGAATCACAGAACATAAGATAGTTTACTGATAAATCAACAGATAAATTACTTTGATAAATTGCTGTCTTCATTATTTGATTACAACATATACCTAATGTTTACTACGAAATACTTTTCCTGCTGAAAAGAAAAGCAAGAGTGATTAGACTCACCTTACATAAATGTTAAATTGTATTTGCTTAAGCATTCAGCAATTAATTAGTGTTTGTACATAAACGATTTTGCAACAAGTAGGAGGCCTGAGAGCTAGTGACTTCATTTTTATCCCATGTACAGCAGTGTCACAATCTCACTCACTGATGGGGGAGTGGCAACAGAAAATTGGGCGGCTGCAGTACCAGATGAGCAGAGTTCCTAATTACACAGTTAGTCTTCACCATCTAATTAGTTCTACTGACTGATGCTGACACTGCTTGCGCACTCAAAGTTAGCAGCTGTTTAAACAGCTTGCAGAAATTGGGTCCTGAAACTGTTGAAACCTGCAGTTAAGCAGGATTCAAAGTGCAGGCAATTGTTTCTGTACTAGTGCACATATCTACATCATTTTGTTTAGATTTTTTTTCCATTTGCATGTTTTCCCATATAAAGATTCATTTCTAAGAACCTTTTCCAATAGTGTTTCCTAGGTACACGCAGCTATAATTCTTCATGCTGCAAATAAAGAATGCAGCAACCAAGCTCTGATCATTCTCCAGATCTGGTCAAAGAAACCGGCATCAGCATGGAAATTCTAAACAGGGAAGCTGATCCTCATAAAGAAAGTGTTGCTTTGTCTGGAAGCAGCAGTCCAGAAGATGTCTTCAGTTCCTGTGAAACGCATGCAGTATCAGTTTGTATGGACACCACCACGCCTCCAGGTGACTACATTCGAAGACGAGGTTATACAGAGTCTTCACTTCTGAAGCTTTCCGCAGAGGAGTGCATTGGGAGCCACCATGCACCTTTCCAGTTTGACCGGCATGCTCTGGGCAGAATTTCCACTTCTCCAACTTTAAGGCGTCTAAGGATGGCCTCTGCCTCACAAGCACTGTCATTTCAGGACTGCTTTGACACAGCTCAGCTTGTGAATCAAAAGGAATACAGCAGCGCTCTCCACCACATTTGTAAGAGTCCACCTCGGTGCACTACAACTTCCTCATTGTCGCTGCCTTCTTGTGTCCATGCAGAATTACTGTCCTCCAAAGCCAGGTCTGAGACAACTATAGCAGATCTGGAGTCTGCCAGCACCAAATCAAAGCTGCCAAGCCAAAAAGATCCTCTCAGCAATAGCAGTCCCAATGAGACACTCCAAAACTCTCGGAGAGCCAACTCTGCTACGCTGTCTAGGAGACTCCCCTGCCCCAGCCCTACACCACAGGAGAGTTTCCAGGTAAGAGGAATAGGATGATGCAACCTCCTTTTCAGTCTTGCATATTCAATGTTGGTCCACCATGTCCCAGTGCATAAACAAAACCACGGTTCTTAACCTGAACTGCAATCTGGCCCATGTTCCTTTGATACAACAGACCAACTTCTACACTCATCAGGAAGGGAGATTTTTCCTTCTAAATCAGCGAGAGACAACGGTTCCAGCCTTGTCTCTTGGTGATCAGTTGGCCTAGTCCACTCCTGCACGTGGCCACTCTTTCCCACCTCTGTCCATTCACCCTGGTGGGCCAGTATAACTGTTTGTGGGGCTATGAAAGAACAAGACTAAGTAATTTATCCAGTTCTGGTTTGGGTTTTAGAAGATTATTTTCTTCCCAGGGTTCTTCAGCAGGGTTCTTTCTAAGCCAGGGCAGTTCTCTATTCTGTTTTACTGAATAGCATTACTAACCCCAACAAAACCAAGAATGAAGTCATTCAAGATGGTTGAGCCAAAGTTAATGTTTGCTACTACCAAAGGAAGAGGCCCCATTCCCTTTTTGTTTCCACTTAACTAGCTCTGCCACTCACTGGCCCCCTCCATTTTTATGTTCAGCTCCATAAATGAGCAGGCAATTGTGCAATCTTTTCTGAAAAAAAGAAACACTTGTCCAGTGAGTGCCAGCGTCAGTAAAGAGAAATAAGCAAGGGAGGAGCTAGCCCTCCATCTTTCCCGGGCAGCAAACTACCATTCAGCTAGCCCCCATAAATTCATCCCAAGGAGAAAAGGAGAGGCACTGCGTAAGCCCAGTTTGCTACCAGATCTGCTCTCAAAGACCTTGCATTACTTGCACAAGCAGTTAAATTCGGACACATGCTTGACTCCATCCTTATGCAAAGCACACACACACACATTTCACTGAACGTGGATGGTGTCAAATAGGTGTATAGCTTGTTACTAACCAGTTAGTTTTGTGCCACAGACCGAAAGCTATCTTTCCTCCCTTAAATATAGAAAACATTCTGGATATCAAATGAGTTCTCCTCCTATCTCCACAACAGTGAAAATAATTAACCGATGCCTAAGTCTATGTAGTACATTTCTCTTACCAAATGAGTACTTTTTTCACAAAATCAGATTGATTGATTGCTTTCTGACCAAGTAACAAGAATATCTCACTTTCTTTCAGAAGAGTGGATTGCCTATACAAAGGTATGCATGTATTTGTTTTATCTTATTCTAAGCTTCACTTATCTACATTTTTAATTAATCCACTTCACTCTAAGACAAAACTGAACAGTGAGGCATGTATATGTAACTCAACTTTAATTTGTGGATTTGCTTTGCGAAATGCCTGTCACCAGCTTGTTAAACTAAACTTTTTAATGAGATTTTCTTTCAAAGGTGGCCCTCTCCCCAGCACATTTAGCTATATTTCACGCAATACTTCAGCTGGACCATCGGAGAGCTCTGCACTAGGAACTAACTGCCAAAAGGTCTGGCTGTTTGGATTAGCAGTGTCAAATTTCAGCTTGAAGAATGTGAAACATCTCATAATCTTGAGACACATTCTTCAAAACTTTGTGGGAGGGAAAAGGGAGCAAAGAAGCTAGCAGAACAGCTCAATATTGTTCTCGTACATGAGCAAAGTAGATCTAGGACTGCTACTGGATGGGGGGGACTGTTAATCCTACAAACTAAGAAGAATATTTGAAGTTTATAAATTAGTGCAGGCAAGATAAGGTGCTGCGTACCATAGATCTGTGCAGTGAATTGCATCAAGCTCCTATAAGCAATTATCAGAAAGTAAAAGCTTGATTAGAAATCAGTTTGATTCAGCCATGTTTGTTTCCTTAAGATGTTCAAATGTTTACAGAAGGGAAACAAAGTTTATTTTCTCCCCACACAACAAGGAAGTAGGAACTAGTACCTCCCTTAATAACCGTACCTCTCTCACTGATGGTGCAGTGCTCACTTTACTGCATGATCCCCTTGAAGATTGCAAGTGGGGCATGCAGGTGAGTGAGGTATATTAAAAGCACCAGCACTGGTGAGCAAGTCTTGGCAAAGACAGAAGTAGCCTCACAACAAACAGCAATACACTGCTTCTGTGACTTTACCATAACATGTTTCACTGGTTCAGGCAGCAGACATCATTAGTTGAGCTGTGTCTCCCATTCTTCCTAATGTTTACTCATTTTTCAGGTAAAAGCTCTGTTATAACCTGCAGTTTACAAACAGGTCTGTGTTTCAGGTACATTTATGTTTGGGACTGTGTGGGCTGGAGCAGGCTGATACAGTCTATGAGTCATTACATAATGCAGTTCCCTAGACAAGGCTTAACAGATGTGTGTGTGAATCTGAAATCAGATGTTCACTGTAGAAGAGGCCTCCTAGATTTTCTGAATTGTTGCAATTGCCAACCCACTCTTTAGCATTTTGAATTTACAATGGAGATGGAGAGAGGAGGGGAGGGAGACATCTTTGCATCTCGGTGTGAGAACAGGTGATCTGTACCTATTATGGGAAGGGTCTGCTCTGATCCAACTCAAAACTGCAATACATAAGCATATCTCACTGACAGGGTGAAGAATTGTGTGATCTGTAGCAAACTTCAGGGGAGAATTTGAAGAATACTGAATGCAAATTGATAAACAGGAGAACACTGAACATTTAATGTACACTTCTTCTCTTGGTGCCACTTGCCTGGCAGCTTCAGAGGGAAGCCACTATTTGCCAGCTAGGATATTGGCTGTGGACTTCTATCCAGACACATTTTAAAATCAAGAAATCACACAAGGAACAACACAAGCTTTGTTCCATAGCCACCAGCAGGAAAGACTGACAAAAGGAGGTTTGGATGATGTATTATGATTTCTATTTTTTTCATCTTGACCAATATTAGAATGTGCAGAAATATAAAACAAAAAGTACCAGTTTCTGCTTTCAACTTCTTTTGTCATGTTGAATTTGGTCCAAGGTCTGGGCAAGGGTTGTATTCAGCTCCTCCTTTATCCAAATCATTAGTCTAACTCTTTAACAGCTAATCCCTTCTTATCAAAGCCAGAGAAAACTGCTAAAATGTCAGATTATCCTCTCCTTCTAAAAGCACGTCCAAGACTGACTTACATATCATCCAGGGTAAAAACGTAGCTCCATCCTTCAGTTTTACTGAATATCTCTTCTCCCTGCTCCCAGGCTGTACTTTCAAAAGCCTTTCTTAAAGCAGCAATGCTCATTTTAAACAGCCTTCTCCCACACAGCCCTCAGGCAGGAATGCCAGTACCTCTCTGTCGGCATGGCAACATGCTGAACTGATGCTGATTAAAAATAATCAGCCAAAATAAATAAACAAAAAGGACAAGAGGGGCAGCACAGAGAGAGGTATGTGTGGTGGAGACAAGGTGAGATGCTAAAGCCAACACTGCCGTGGAAGGAAATGTTGATAAAACAAAACCTTTAGTTTATTCTGAGCTCATTTTCTCCTTGCACTGTTCAGCATATCAGAGACTGGGTGGAAAACTGGATTGCACTATTTCCTAAAGATAACCAACTAATGAAGAGTCTTCTCAGTAACTGCCAAGGCAGCTTATTTTCAATGAATTGAGGGAGCTGGGCTCATCTATCTTGAGGTGCTCCTCTTCACAGTATCATAGAATGGTTTGGGTTGGAAGGAACCTTAAAGATCACCCAGTTCCAACCCCCTTGCCATGGGCAGGGACACCTTCCACTAGATCAGGTTGCTCAAAGCCCCATCCAACCTGGCCTTGAACACTTCCAGGGATAGGGCATCTACATTCCTCTTTTAGTGTCTTGTATGCTCGTAAAGTGTCATGCTAACTCTTTGAATCAGGGAGTCCAAATACCCTCCGAGTGGCTTGGCTAAAATTGTCATCACCTGGCAGCTATCTCAGTACTGTGACCACCCTATAATGTTGACCTTTGTAACCTCTTCAGTTGCTTTTGTTCTCATCTAGTGGGTATTCCTTTAAATAACATATCTGTTATTTAAGTAAGGTCATTTATACAGATGTCTGTTCCCTGGGACAGCTGGTTATGCTAAGATTATGGACATATAAAGATACAGACCTCTAAAAAGCAATCAGCTGAAACTCTGCATGCCCTAGAAACAACTATATACACAGAATATTTATTTTTCCAGACCATGAGCTGCTTCAGTGTCTTTAATAATTTTCCATAACTTTGTAATGCAAAGCTGTGACATTTTCTTGTTTCACAAAACAAGTAGATTTAAAGGAGGAATTATTGCAGATGATATCTCCTCAGGTGCTTGAGTTCATCCCTAAAGTACAAGCGTTTCTTTCACTCAAACACTTCAGTCCTCTGCCCCAGTAAGAAAAACAAACAAAAACTAAAGAAAAAGGCAAAGCCACGGGGTCTGCAGGCATGAAAAGATGCTAAAATATTGCATACAGACTCAAAAACTGGTAAATTGCATTACACAGCACTTCAGTAGTTTAATTTCTCCAGTTAAACCAACAAAAGCATCTAATCTGTCTAATACGTCTACAGGCATCAGACCAGGTGATCACAGATACCTGTACCTTCATCTGTGAAGCATGAGTACATAATTTAGACATCTAAGTCATTAATCAGCCCAGGCATGTCAGATTGCTATGGTATATTGTAGATACACATGCAAGTGACCTTGGCATGCTCCCACACATCACAGGCTTGCATACCTATGTGAAGAGCTTGTTTACACATATGTGTGTCTGAAGTTCAAGGCCTTTTTGAGCCGGGGAAATAACACCATTTAACTCAGTTACAATGAAACTATGCTTCCCATTACTAATCTTCATAAGCCACTAGCCTCCAACTTCAAAATATATTCTGAAATTAAAGTAGGCTAGATACTTTAAAAATCAATAATACATTGGTAAAATTTTACTGAGAATCCAACCTGAAATAAATCTCCAGAATTTCCTAGTACAAGAGTGACAACTTTAAGAATTATCCTTGTATTATATTGCAGCATCTGGCTTGTATAATAACCCAGCTGCCCAAGAGACCGCATCGTGGAATCATTAGAGGTTTCAGAAGAACCTTAATACAATTGTTACCAACACTTAAAATTTGCACTGGGTAGCACTCAGCGGACCTCATCAGGAAGCGGTCTCCCTTGCACTGGTATGGGCTTGCAGACAACCAAGAAACAGACCCCATCCATAAAAGTTCTCAAACCATGTCTTAGGTTCAATTTCATGAGAAACCTCAGAGTTTCATTGTAAATCCCTAAAGTTAAATAAACAGATCCTCTGTTCCTCATTCAGTAGGACTACCAGAAAAGGAAAAGCTTTTAGAGAACTTGTACGTTACACATTGTAAACTCCTCAACACATAGTTTTCAAGTCCTAACATGTCCATGTTTCAAGTGTTAAAGTCCCAGACCTGGCCCTCCTGATAGCCTACAGCCCTCTCTGTTGTTAGGAGCAGTCTTTCCTTTCATCTATACAATTCAATTGGTTTAGCTAAGGCAACTGCAAGCAATCTCACTGTCAGATCATAACAAAAAGCATAATCTCCATGTCCTGCTATACATATCAAATCCCAGTTCTCTACCTCAGAGCTCATCTGCCAGTTGATAAGTTGTCAAGTGACTACTCATGCACTTAAGGGGAAAAATAGACCTGCCGGATTTCACATCTGGTGTTGGCAAATGGCTAGATATTCACAGTAAGGTATCTGCCTAGGCAAAAAAAGCAATAAGAATTATACTTAACTGACCAAAAATACCATACACAATAAATGGTGACTGAAAAAGATAATTTTTATATATGTACACACACTTCATGCCTTCTCCCTCAGCTACTTATTTACTGACCCTTTGAACTCTAATGCAGCCTTCATGCATCAGTCAATTGAAGACAGCACAACAGCAGCTGTAGACACCAGTCACTTTGCAACAGTATACTAACACAATTAATTAGGTATCGGTGAGAGTTATTAGCAAAATCCAAAAAGGTTTTTGATGTGCCCCAATAGTTTCTGTATTTGAGTGCAAGCAGCATCTGGCACAAACACACTGTTGGATACAGAATGCCTGTGTCACTTCACTTGATGGATCTACATCCTGGACAATGCCCTCTGTTTGTAACAACAATAGTTGGAAAGAGACATTTGTTTTCGATCAGCAGGGCTGCTAAGTTATATTATATTCAAAATACAAAATATTTGAATTAGCAGAAAAAATGCCAAAAAGATTTAGAAAGAAAATAGCACAAACTAGCCGAAAGGTTAAATATTAAAAAAAAAAAAAAAGAAAAAAAAAAAGAAAAACATTTTAACTGTTTCACTAGTAGAAATCACCTGAGGTATATGAAGGTTAAAAGTAACGACAACTCACATATCAGCTAGGGACATGGTATTTAACTGCTCCTTTGGACTCCAGTGCCAAAACATAGATTCTGAAATCTCCGCTCACTTTTTGCCTAATCTCAGAAGAACCCAGGAATTTCCAATATTTAAATTCTCTAAGTACGTATTATCTGAGGCAAGCCATGGCCATAAGCACCTTGATCTCAGCAACAACATGGAGTTGGAAAGATAATTAGATATTTGCTGTCAATCACTGAAATTTTCTACTCATTGTTCCTTTAACACATTATGTCGTAGTTGCTGTGATTAGGTTTCTTAGCTCATTTCCTCCTGTATCAGCAAGGAGCACTTCAGAAGTTTCCTCTGCAGCCACAAGCGGAGAGAGATGACGTGTGTTGTTGTTGCATCTCACAGATCAGCCGAGCGCAGGCGTAGCTCCGTGGTAGTGAGTCTGCTGGGACTCGAGGTGTTCCCTGGAGACCTCCTGGTGACAGACAGTGCCATGGACTACCTGCCCCATGCGGCCCTCCTGCTAAGCGCAGGTCAGACACAGGGTGAGGTTTGCTTGTCTGAGCCCAGCAAAAGCCACGACTAAAACGCGTGCACGTGTGGGATGGGGAGGGAGGATTGGTGCAATGACGACACGCGAGGCAGCGCAGCCTGCATGGGGGATCCTGTTATCCCACACCAAAGCGACTGCATCGCTCATTTTAAAATTCCCCTCAATTTATTTTTTTTTGCCTGCATTTCATTGTTGAATGCAAAAGGTAAGAGGTAGATGAGGGGGGCAGGACATGGATCACCTCCCTCCTCCACAGGCTAGGAGCAACCAGAGCCCAGGCCAGGATCTCCATCTGCAAGCAGTTGAGTTACAGATTCCTACCTGCACAGCTTCAAGCAGAGGGAAGAGAGTGGCCCATGCCACCCTTTCCGGTAGTGCTCTAATCACGAGGGTAGCAGACCCAGCTCATGGCTAGAGGTTGCTCACAAGACCTTCCAACACTGAAATGTAGACCTGCAAGCAATTTCCACAAATATCTATTGTGGAATATAGTATAGTGTGCAGTGTGATCGCCAGAGACCAGAAGATGCTGGTGACCATAGATCAAAATTTGCTCAGAAAATAAGTAAGTCAAGGTCACAACCAGCAGTTTCATGAAAGCAAACAAGCCAGCCATCCCCAGAAAGAATGACCAAGGCACTGGTTCAAAATCCAAAAGGAGAAAGTTTAGACTTGATTCCCAGTCACACACAGGCCTGAAGGTAGGTGCCACATATAGAAAACTCTTTCAAATTTCTTGCTGAACAAACACAGGCATTCCTCACCTCTCACCAGTGCATTCCTACATCTAGATCCCCAGCTTTCCCTGTGCCTCACTAAGGACCATGAATTACAGCCTGCACCACTGTGCCAGCCCCATGACAGATCTGAGCCTTAGTGTTCGTAGGATTGTTTATTCACAGGAGTTTTAAATACCTGCATAGCTCCAAAATATCACCAATGAGCAGACATAGCCTAATTATTGCTTCAAAACAATGAATATCTTCAAGAATTGGCTTGAGGTATGATGTGTTTTCCCCATGTAAAGAATTGGCAATCACATACTGATCATCTGCGGCAAGTGGGAGTGTTTAGCATCATCCAAGATCCCATCACAGATAGACATTCTTGCTGGGAGGAACCCAACAGGCTTAATGGGTTTTAAGTCTGGTGCACAAACTGCCTAAACACAAGTATTAAATCTGAGCCAACTAGAGTATAGTATATCAGGCTTCATCTAAAAAAAAAAATTAAAATTAAAAAACCATATATATAAAAATAAGAGTTTTATTTTTAGATATTTGTTTCTTTACTGATAACACATTTGTTTTACCCATTAGAGTCCAAAAAGCCAAGGTGGCCATTTGCCAAAAGAGGAGTTGTGAGTATTTCACCGTGGTTTTTTTCCTTGCACTGACCTTGCCTTCTCCCACAACTAACCTGGGTAATAAAGGGTTTCTTTACTGCCCTTGGAGAAAGGTAGCCATCAGGTGAGCTGAACTCAGAGGTCTCAGCCCACCCTGGGACTGCTTGGACATTAATCTGCAATGAAGGTCAGGCGGCTCCAGCACAGCCACCAGTGCCACTGCACATGATGCACATGAAAACACAGTCAGAGCCACTGCTCCCCATCCCCATGAGTGGTGGGAGGAGAGGTGCCCTTGGCACCAGGAGGGCAGAGCGGGGCGGGCAACGCAGGAGCTCTCATTCAAGGTGTTTAGGGGTGGCAGCAGGTCCAGTGCAGCTCCCCAGGGTAAGAGAGCACAGGGTGGGTAAGTCAGTCGCAGTGTTGCTTTGACCACAGTGTGTCCTGTATTTTCTGCATGTCAACCTAGACCTTAGTGCCTTAGGGATCTGGAGTATCTGCTTAACTCCCACTCACATGGAAGGGATCTAGGCTTTACCTATCAAAGTAGCTTTTTAGATGCTTTCTTAGGCCTTTCCTGTCCTCATGGGCACCCTCACACTCACCAGTAAAAGCATACACACCAACACACTTCAATTAATTTCCTTGTCTAACACATTTCCTTGTCTTTTCTAGTTATGAAAATTTTTGCTTATTATGGTATTCAAATTTCCTTTCTGAGTGTTGTTCATCGTTCAAAAAATCATCTACAAGCATCTTGATAACTTTGCACCCCTAAGCATGTAATTGTGAACAGTCCCTTCCTAATATTTTTTGCATTTTATCTTCTAAATCTCGACTATCAAAGAAGAGTTTGTGCAAGTGAAACCAATGCAAGTACTCAGATTAGCATGTACAAGAGTTCCCACTTCATTTGATAACATTCCGATAGCATTTGAAAGAGCATGGCTTAAAACTGAGAATTTTTAAATTCAGCAAAATATTTGAAATTTGCAATAAAATGCATTTGACATTTAGCCAAAAGTGATTTCTGAGACCATTAAATGCCATAAAATTTAATTTATGAAGATTCATTTGCTGGTGCATTGGTTAACCGTGTGTATATATAATTCCATTATTGTTTCTGCTCCATTTCAAGCTATCTTTCAAAATTAAGAGTTGAGGTTAAACTCTGGATTTCAAATATTGTAATCAAACACATATTTCAAAATTGGCTTGAGTTCAGTGCCTAAAGTTCAGACAATAGAAATTCATGAATTATGAGTACACTGTTCCAGAGAGCAGATAAAACTTAAGCAAACACCTTATAAGTCTATGCTCGTAGCACTAAATTAGAGTTCATAAATATTGGTTAAACTTTTTACATGGCACTGTCGGCCTGAAAAACAAAGCCAAACCAAAAGCAATTGTTTTTATTTCATGATCCCTCACACAGACAAACTCCTTCTGCTCTTTAAGCTTTCTAAAAGCTCATTTTATAGACACTAGTCTGCAGCTGACCAAAGGAGTTTTTTTCAATATGTAGCTCAAATAAAAAAAATTTTAAAAATAAATAAGTAAACAAACACACAAGCTTTGTATACCTATGGCAGGAGGATGATTTCAACTATGAGTTTGTTGTCCCCTACTTCAGACAGTGCTGAAGGAAGCAAAATATTTTATTTGTTCTGTCTTCCGAGGGTAGCCCATTGTCTGTTGCCATACCAATGATTTTCCCTGCCAAAGACTTCTATGTTACATAAATAGGATCTTACACACCCACACCTAAGCCACCTACACACCCCACCCATAGCTACAAATAAACCTGCCATCACTGCCTCACCTCTGTGTAGGAGAACCTGGAAATATAAGGAAATCACTCAGTTAAGGACAAGCTCCTTACAGATCAGAGCAAGGTTACTGAGCTGGGTAAATTTCTTAACGGTCTTTAAAACGTTGTATGAATCAGGGATGGTTTTTTGTCATTCAACAGGGTAAAGACAAACAGAAGCAAGCATCTGATCTGGAAAACTGTCTTTCAACTGTTAGGATGATAGACTGCAGCACATACGAGTTTTTCTGCTTTAAGGTATCAAAATACTCAGTACACTGTACCAAGGATACTTAAATATGGGGATAAAAATTTTGTGTTCTTTTCAAGTTACCATTTTTCACTACATTAATCTGGATATGAGACCTTTCTGCAAAATTAATGCATAAGCATAAGGTATATTTTTGTTGTTTGAAATGGAGGGGCGAGGGGGAAACTGAGTGTTGTAGAAGGTTAGCAAGGGCTCTCAGAACCACCTGGATTTTGCCAGGCTTCTGGACTGCCCTAGATCAGGGAGGTACCACCTTCAGAAAAAGGCATCAAGACAACCCTTTCAGCAGTGCCTGCAGATCTGGGGAAAGAAATTGCAGCATCACAGAGATGCCAAATGGGGCACGGTCACCCCCACTGCTGCCTTAGGGGTGCGTTCAGAGGTGGCCATGTAGAGGTTAGCACCAACACCAAGGTTCAGCTGCAGAAATCCCACCAAAGCCTGTCTGCCAGACAAACAAGGCTCCTGGCCTCTGGGGCCCCGTAGACATAGAAACACCAAGCTTGGGCTACCAGGGTGATATTCAGATAACCCACACCTAACACCATCTCCCCTCCAAAGCAAACCTTTTACTTCTCACAGCAGGCTGTTATATGCAGTTCCCCATAGACTTGGTTGTTGAGGACTCCTGTCAGTGCCTGACTTACATGTGAACATCTGACTTTGGAGCAGGTCGGTACAGTGATAGTGGCCACCTTAGGACTAAACAAAACAATGTCCAAGTACCTATGAAGACCTAGTCCTTCGGTACCTTGATTTTACCATCTGGAAAACAGGAAGCTATCACCCATCCCTGCTTTCCAGCAGCAGCAACAGCACAACAGATTAAATGCCTTAGCATTTGCAAGCTGTCCACTATTTTTTGATACAGTGTCCTACGAACATAGACTATCATACTGTGTTACTTTCAAATTCAGTGTGTTTATATTATAAATATTTTGGAAGAAAATGTCAGGTTTTTAAATCTTTTTAAAAGAATCTTTAAGCTTTCAGATGAAGAATCACTAATACCGGCAGTCAGGCTCTTTACACGGGCAAATAGATCACAGATGCTTTTCATAAGGTCTGAAGCAGTTGATGCAACAGTTGGTGCTTTTCTTTCTTCTTAAATCAATAGAGTAAATCTTGGCATGAATTCATAAAGGCACAACAGACTGAGCAGAAAGATGTCAACAGCCGGTTAGAAGTGAAAAAAGAAGCAGCAGTGTGGGAACTTTTCACAAGTGAATGCACTTACTTTCTGGATCATTTGCTGGTTCTCAAGATGGTAACTTCAGATTTCATTTCTCAGAAATAATGAAACATTATTTGCCCTGCTGTCAGCATGGCAGACATAAAGCCACTTGTAACCTCTCATTGAGCGTCTATGGGGCAACGACTTCAGCGCTTGGGTTTTCTCCCATCTTGCCTGCTCATCCTGTTTCCACAGTTCCCTTTGGTTTTTATCTTCTTGATGGCATCTCTTCTTCTGGACATCACTTTCTAGTGCTTTGCAAACACCATCTGATTGCAGATCCTTCCAGTGATTTCAGCTGGTATTCCACTATTCCTCTCACTAACGCCAAACTGAAGCCGCTCTCCAACTGACTATACTGGATATTTCTCTACCGCTAGTCTGTAACGTTATACTCTTCATTTAACTTCATATAGAGCTGTGGTTAGATTATCCTGACTAGAGCATGAAAACCTCAGAATTCAGCAGACTTGTAGTTCTAATATTACAAGAAAACAAGCAAACTAAAAAACAACTCCCCTCCCAAAAACTCCAAATTACCTCCATGATGGTGAATTTTAAGAGCTTTGAAATATGGACAAGTATATTACACACTGTTACAAGAATAGCTGCACTATTTACATTCATCATACATCAAAAGTTAGCGTATCCATTTAAAAGAATGGAAACTTCCCTAAATATCTTCTTATCATTTTTCTCTTATTCTGCACAGACAATTTCTGTTTTCTTATTAGTCAAAGGAAAAAGATTAGTGATACATTTTCCATGTTACTGAAAAGTTAGCCTAGGCAGTACAAGAAGTACTGCAAAGTAAAGGGAATAAATAGAGGAGTGGGCTGAATTCCTCCTTGGTGGGGCAGAACAGGAAGGGAGAGGAAAGGGGATGACAGGACCAGCTATTGGTCCAGGCAAGATGGAAGCGTCCTTCCTTCTATACACTTTGTTCAGAGATCTGAGAAGATTAAAAACAGGTGAATCCTGGGAAGGATGGGGATAACAGGAGACGTGTAGGCCCCTTGGTGAGACTGATGTAGGAACCCACAAACAAGCCTTAGCCAGCCCTGCGTGACACATGAATGATAAACTATTCAGTCCATGCCAGCTTCCCAAACTCTCCTGCCGAAGAAAGAACCCATTGAATTTGGATAGCCAGTTTTACAGATACCTGCTACTCTAAGTACTTCCCAGTATAGAAATATTCCACTGCTTTTAATGAATCTCCACAGGCAGCTTTAAGATCACCGTAAATCCCCTTTAAGCTCTCAGGTCAACTGTTCATGGCAACCGAAGAATTACACAAGGCTAAGCAAACACTCTCAGTGCTTGTTCTTCAGTCTTGGCACCTAGGTGATGGTTTTTTTCATTAATGCTTTTCACACATATATGTAGATTACTGAGTAGAATTTTTTTAATTTTAAGCCTTTTTCAGATTTAGGTCAGATTCAGCACAGCTCCAAGATCACCATCAGAGCTTAAATAATATAAAATCTTAAACAGCCAATAAATACACATGCAGTTTTCTCTCAATATAGGTTAATAAAACAATCCAAAGAGATGAAAAACCTTCATGAGCCCTCTACTTATGCTATTCCAACTTTTTTTTTTTCCCATAGTAACTCTAAACAACTTATATAGCAGCAGACACATGGGGTAGGAAGGAAAGCATTTAGAAAGGTCATAGAAATCTGTAACCATGACTCTGATGTTATTAATTCCTTCACACGGATCTGCAGGGGGCTCAGTTGCCCCTCTTCTGCCAGAGAGCACAGCAGGGACATAGCTGCCTCTGTGGCAGCCACAGAGACACTCCAGAGACATCACTCATACCCTCCTCCTCACACAAAGCCCAATATTAAGCCTTCAGGCAGGTCAGGAAAAGTTTCTCAGAGTGTATTCTTCTGCCCTCCCCAAATCAAATGATAATTTCATGAGAATTACAGTGCAAACATGTTCTTTTCAGGAAAAAAAAAAAAAAAAAAAAGAGAGAGATATTGAATTGGCACAAACAGTAAATAACATGGATTTGTTTTGTTTTCAAAGATATTTATGAACACTCTAAAATACCTCCAGAGTAATGAATTCCTCTTGGATGTGGATTTGTGGAGACTTTTTGCAAACTTAGAGGTGTTAAACAAGGTAAGTTAAAAAAAAAAAAAAAAGTCTTACGGAGATCAGAAATCAACCAGCCCAATAAAAGGAGATGAGAATCCATCCATAAAGCTTCTATTCAGATTCAATGCTCACATTTGGAACTTAGTTCAAATAATTAGTCTTTCCTTCACTTCTATTTGGTATATCAGTGGGGGTCAAATTTCACCAGTGCAAATTATTCTCATGTGCCTCCAGCAAAAGCTAAACAGGCATTTGAACATGGAGGAGAGCTCATTTGGCAGTTTTTTCTAAAGTAAACACGAGTTTGCGGCTAACTCTCAAAAGCAGCATCCTTTTAAAAGGATTTGTGAAGATAAACTCCGACTGCACAATCCTTACAGCAAAACAGTACAAATGGCAAAATAACTACAATAAGAAGTTTCCTTTTGCAAACAGATGGGCACAAAGACTTTGCTATCTATTATGCCACTCCAGTAGAGCAAGTTAAAACAAAATGATGGCCACCCCTCTCCAGCTGGGGTTTCCCTTCATGTGGGTGGAAGGATATCTCCCACACAGACTGGATGCTCTGTGTTCATGTGCTACTTACCCTCCAGCTTCCAGAAGGAGGGAGACCACAAGGCTTGGCTGTGATGTGCTCTAGCTCTTTGCTGCTTGTGGCCAGTTGCTGGAAGACCATTTTCAGCTCCTGAAAGTTAAAAGAACCCTTAAGCCCAAAATAGCTTTTACATAACTTTAGAAGCAAAACAGAAGTTTTCTTAGCTTGAGAGCTCTTTTACAGGACACCTCACCCTTAATAGCAAAGTGAATTTTGGAAGGGGCTCTTCAGCTGCATAAGTTGAATGACTGCTCAGAATCACATCACATGCCCTAAACCAGTTGCTTACTTCACATTCTTTCCCTTATTGCAATTCCCCTGCCTTAACAGTTAACATCTCCCTTTTTAGCCAAAACAAGAAAAGCAGGAAAGCTCTTCAGAGTAGGGACAATTAGCCGGAGCTCAAACACATGAGCAAGTCCCCTCTGCTCAGTGACTGACCACATACCAGGTGAGCTGCTATGAGTGACCACCTGAGCAGGTTTGGAGATACAAGGAAAGAGGGTTTTAGCCAATGTGTTTCACCTTGCGCTTATTGTGGGCTAAGACCATATATGCAGCTAACTACTAAAGTTCAGTTGATGTGTGGTTGCTGATTCCTTCATTCTTGTTCAAAGAAGGGAGTGGGGTATATTGCTGTGTGCCATCTAGTGATCACAAAAGCTTTGAACTTGGCTGGAGCTTGGTCAACTCTTCAGAGAATTATCTTTAATACTTTTTCTATTTTGTTTTCTAATTTTGCTGTCCTTATTAATGAGAATGATAAATGATCATCTATTATCCATACTTGTATATAAAAGAGTGATCCAATGTAGGAGAAAGTAGCTGCTTTCAATGCTTTTTATGCATTTTTTCATGCACTTTACAGCATGCATTTCTTCTTGACAGCAGGCTGAATCCATGAAAAAATACATGCTGTAAAAGGTGTAAAATGCACCTTTGTCAAAATAAAAGAATAAGCATCATCCTATAAGCAACCCTGCCCCCATAAACACAGCAAAGCAGTGTGTGCAGCTACAACAGCAGTTCATAGCAGTATCACAGAGGATGATATTCCCTTCTGGCCTAAAATTTGGCCTAAAGCTGAGCTTTGTCATGAATTTGCATGCAAATACTGTGTTCAGGAGGCAAGTGCGGGCTTAGGAGCAGGCTCCCACCCACATCTGACTGACAGTGTGGGCACCCTTGAATCCAGTGCAAACATACAGTTAACTTATGGGGAATATGTGACTTTTTATAGCATTTTATAGAAATTTCTCTCATCTCCAGTAGCATGGAACAAACTATGGAAGATGATATCTTCTTCAAATGACCATGAAGACTTCCTTAATTGTCACAGCTCTGTCATACACAATCAGTGTTTTCCAGTAGATACCATTCAGCCATTGTAATTTTTCATGTCAATTCATGTTAAACACAACTGCTACCCTAAAATAAGCTTAAATGGAATAACTAATCTTGTTTCAAAGCTTTTGTCATATATCATTATCATGACCTAAGTGGGTATCTGTATAGATTTGGTTTAGCTTCTAATTAAAGCATTCTGGGAGTAATTCTGAAGCTAATTCTGGCAATGTCGGGGAGATAAGTGTAGGCACCCCATTAGGCTTAGAGCCTTTGAAGAGACCAGCGATAGGAAATAAAGTTGTTTTAAACTTAACTTCAGAAGAACACTGATGCTAATTTCTCTTTTTTTCCCCTTACTTAGATAAGTCTCAGTTTTCTGAAAACTTTTTTTGAAACTGTGAAGGAGCATGTCAGCAAGTCAGACTCTCCTATGGATTTCAGCTCCATACTCAGAAAGGTAACATAATTAGAAGTATTCTTGCTTAATATCAGCAGGTCCTTGCAGCAGACCATTTATCATAGCATGCAGGTGCTTTAGAGCAATCAAGTCAGTCAAGGACATGCCATCTGCCACAGGCAGTTTGGTCTCAGCCTCAAGCACCTCCTGTCAGCAGGATGTTTTTCTTTTTATTCATTGGCGTGTTTGAGGTGGCTGTGGAAAGGTGCTCTGCATGTGGAACAAAGTGTGGAAAGATTCTCCCTTCCTGGGGAACAGTAGCCCAGACTTTGAGGAGACTTTGCCACCGGCAGAGGCAAGCTTCTCACTCTATGGAAGATGTTTCCCTGAGGCCAGACCCCAGCCCCATTGCTGGATGTTCCCTGCCTCCTTCCACTCCATCGCATAGATCCTTCCTTTACTCCATGGACCAGATACACAAGTGTATTTAAGTGCTCAATTAAGAGCTCAATGGGACTGAAATACCTCTTGCACTTTGGCCTGTGTCTGCTAAGCAAGAGAGAGGCACAGACACAGCTGTCCCACCGCTGCCAAGCACTGCCCTGCAACCCTTTCGGGCAGTCTGCATGGTAAACAAGGCAGTTGTCCAAACAGCAGTCTCCAGGGGCTCTACTTCCTGCACAACTTCCCTATGACTGAAAAGCTGGAAATACTAATGCAGACAGAAAATCAATTCATGGACCCGAACTTTCCCTAGCAGTAGAGGCCATTAGAAGACTTCTGGGAAAATGCTGAAACAGACCCTACCTCAGGGTTAGGATTTTAAAAAGGGAAAGGGAGGCTAGAGCTTGGCTTCTCACCCCCACTACCTCTGACTTCAGGCATTCTTATCGATAATGTTTGTGTGAGACAGACAAAACCCCAGACAAAACTGAGTTTTATCACAGATGGCATTCAATGTTTCTAAGAGCTAACACACTCAGATATCAAGTGACGTGCTATTTAAGGCCATGTAAAGCTGTTGCATAGATAGTGGTTTTTATCTTCAGCTTCTACATGAATTTCACATCATTTATGTCTAATGAGAACAAAGTCTAAGAATGCTTCACACCTCTGCAGAGCTGTTAGAACTGTGCTCCCATGCATTGCTTGAGCACTGTTGTGGTTTTTTCCCTACTTTACCACTTTTACTACATTTTAAATTGCCCTTTACTTTTTTAAGTTACCCTTTCCCTCTTCCCCTGTTTTCCTAGGTACGAGGAAATCTCAGGTAAAATGCACATTACAAAACCAAAACTGTTGTTCCTCCCTTTGTCATGACATTTTTCTTTCTTGCTAAGTTTCCAAGTCTTTTCTGCAGTTTTTCCAGGGTGACCTCTGCCAGACACACCAGATTTATTGCCTTAATTATACCTCCGCTGTCTTCTACTTGGAAAACCTGAGACAGAGAGAAGATTTTGGCATCTACTTGAAAGTAAAGTGATGGTTTTGTTGTTGTTGTTGTTGTTGTTGTCTTCAGCCTTCCTGCCTTATGACAGGATTTTAACAGCAGACTAGGAAAGTTCATTGGAAGCAAAACTCTGTAGATAGATAGATAGAATTTTACACAGATTTTTTGAACGGGAGAGGGTAGGGTATCATAGATAGGAAGTCACCCTTCTGAGTGTATGTTCCCCTGCAAATGTGAAAGTCCATACTTGTAATTTAGAACAGGCAAGAGGGGGAAGGCAAAAGGGAACAACTGGCTGCATTTTTGCAGGCAGAAAATATGAACTGCCAGCCTCTATCATTCAGATGTTTCACACATAATCCCTTGACTTGATGACCTCCACCTTAACAAAGTGAAATGGTTACAGAAAAAGAGAAACAAAAATCAAGCCACATCATTGTAAAATTTCTCTCAAGTGTTTTACTTTGATACATGTCCTGCCTATCAGCTTGGTTTAGGTGTTGGGTGGGAACACAGTATGTAGGGTATTATGTGCTTTAGCAGATGACAGGGCTCACATTCCCCAACTACAAAACAGCCCCTAGCCTCTATGCTATGCCACATCAGCAGTGACACACACAAACCTCAAAACTGGAGAAGTGTGTGATGGCTTCCTTCTGCTTACGGAAAGGGGTATATGATACAAGCCAAAACACGGGGAATAGAAACCCAGA
Source organism: Gymnogyps californianus (assembly GCF_018139145.2). Taxonomy (NCBI): domain Eukaryota; kingdom Metazoa; phylum Chordata; class Aves; order Accipitriformes; family Cathartidae; genus Gymnogyps; species Gymnogyps californianus. The sequence continues at coordinate 168,819,533 of NC_059471.1, read as the reverse complement.
AGCAAGTCAGTGCTCTCATGTTTCTTGGGAGCCCGCAATGAGAGAGCGGGGTGGGTTTTGGCTGAGCCCTGACAAGAAAGCCAGGCTGCTTTCCTCACTCAAGGGTATTCACTGAGCCATGTGCCCGCAGGGAGGAAGCAACATCCTGGACAGAACAGCAACCAACCCCTCTGCAATGGCAGTGTTTTAGCACCTCTGACAGGTTTTGCTTGACCATAGATAAAGCAAATGTAGAACTTGGTATCAAAACACTACCAGTAAGTGAGCATTTACCTCGCTCTAAGGCTGGAAAGAGCTATCAGTGATGTCTTCGTAAAGTTACAGCACTAGAGCAGGTTCTGTCTTTGCCAACACTGCACCTGCCTGAAGCCAGAACTCCAGCCAGGGTAGTGGTGGGGCCCCCAGGGAGAGGTCTCTGCTCTTTCTGACTTACCCTTAGCAGGCCAGTGTGTCCTGTAAATAGTTAAGATTGATCTTCAACATTACAGGCTTAGAAAGAGAAACCTGAAGAAGTGGGCTTTTCTCACAGGCAGCCTAAAACTGGGAGGACACCTCTTTGTAGCAGCCAAACTCTGAAGCTTTTAGGGCCTGGGAGTTTCACATCGCTTGCTCACTGACAAGGATTTCATACACTCATGCCTAGGAAAAAGTTCCCCAGTGGGAAGTAGCAGGTGACCTTAAAACATAAGGTGGCCCTCAAATGTAACTGAGGTTTTCCTGATGAAATTAAAAAGGGCAGATAAATAAGAACACTGCTTGATCTACTAGCATGGCCACAGCATCTGAAATGGGAAGCAGCAATGCAGAAAGTGTATCTGGAGGAGCGATGCAATTCCCCCTGCAGAAAGCCTTTATGCCGCCCTTGCTCTCGCTGTGTGAGAAGTTCATCTTTAATTAGTCCCTGTCTCATTACAGTCAGCTGATGATGCAGAAAACTGTTTGCTGCCTCCCTGCCAGGGAGCAAGCTGAGGCCTAAGGCAGGTTTTCCTTGTCTTCAGCAGTGGTGTGAACAGAACGCACAGTGCAAGAGGCTGCATCTGCCGGAGCTGCTGGTCGCTCCTTTGCATCGACTGACGCGCTATCCCCTCCTCCTTAACAACATCTGGAAGAGGAGCACTCATGAAACAGAGAAAGGCTTTATCTGGTCACTTAAACAGAAGGTGGAAAAGTCCATACGTAAGTAGCTAAGGTTAAAAGTCAAGTGTGCAATTAACAATTAGCAAGTTGTGTGGCCTTTTTGTGCATGTTCTTTGAGTGTGAATGGGTCCAGTCTCCCTGCAGAGATGCAATGAGGATGTGCATGCCTTTCTACAACCCTGAGCCCTTCCTCATTCTGTAGGAAATGATTGGTGCCACCCTTGTGCTGTCAAAGCCTCTCTGAGCAAGGTCACAGGACTCCCAAATCAGTGAGTCACTTGTATTTGCTCAGATTCATCTGCAGTGACATGCAAACAATTAAGAGCAGATCACAAATTGGAACAAATCAAGAAAGAGCTCAAACAAAGAAGTCTTTGAGTTGGATTTATGTCTAGGGAGGATTTGTTGGGGCTAATCCTTAATAGGATAAAATTGCACTCACAAGGGGAATATTATGTCAGTGACCTTTCACTAAATGACAGGGTCCTACCATGTAAAGTGGCTGAAGAGCTATCTCGGCTACACATTTTCTCTAGCTATTGTGGAAAAAGAAGGGGTTGGTCCAGGAATATTTTTTTTTCCCTGCATTTTAAGTAAATAACTTATTAATTCTAAATAATTTATTAATTCAGTCTTGTTCAGGAAGCTATAAATGCATCTCTAAGTGTCTTATGGTCATGTAGTACATCAGCAGACAGGTTTATTCCCCAAAGGCCTCATGCAGCCTCCACTGAAATAGAAAACAAGACGGCGCATCAGCAAAACACCCTGCCAATCTTGGCAGGGAGAGGTGCCAGGCAGCGCTTCATCCTCACCAGCAGCACATCAGGGCCTTGAGCCACCCAGCATGGTGGTTCGCTCTCTGCTTGAACATCTCCTTGGGAAAAGAGGCAGAGAGAGACTTAACGTCTTCTAGAGATAGATAAATCTGGGGCTCCTTCTTCTTGGGTAAATACTCCAGCGACAGCACTACCACCTAAAAGAGAGGCTCAGGTTCTTTCTCTTCTTGCCAAGTCTTATGAGGAGTCTAGCCTAATGGCCACACAAGGAGCACACTTTTCAACACAGAACAGGTCCCATAGGAAAATAAGATGATTTTGTCACTAGCCTGGGGACTTCTGCTGGGAGGACAGCAGTTTTAGGTACGGTCCCAAAAGACCATGGGATATCCGGGGAATATTACTGGCAAAGAAATAGGTCCTTCCAGAGTTTAGATACCTCTGGGCCAAGGAAACCAAAGATAGATGGGTTAGCCCTCTTTACTCACAGACACCTGACAAAGATCTGCCTTCATTTTTTGATCAGTGAATCAGTCACATAAGGAAAAGTTTCAGTCCCAGCATTCCCCTTCTGGTGTGTATGCGTGTGTGTATGTGTGTGAAACCATTATTTGCAATATCACTCAAAACAAAAACTTGGAATTTAAGTTGCAGGTCCATTAAACTTTTCTCCATAACGGCCTTGAATCAACAAAGACTTAGTCCCCATTTTTAACATTCTGAGACGCCCCCATCCCAGTTAAATACTTCAGTCACTTCTTGCACTGCTTCCCCTGAAATTAATTCTCATTAATTTCAACAGTCTTTGGATCAGGCAGTATATAACGAAAATTATTTTTCTCTCACTATCCCAGACAGCTTAGAAAGGCAGGATTTTTTTTAAAGAACTTTTTAAGATTATAGTTTAATTGAGTTTTATATGATTCCCCCTGTTCCCCAGTCAGATTAGTAAACACAACCTTTTCATTTAGCAGTGAATTTAAGCATGTTTGAATGCATGGTTTGAAATTCTGGCTCTGCTGACCTAAGAAGAGTTTAGGCACTTTTTACAACGAGGCCAAGATTTCATGTGGGGCTTCACATGTGAAGCGCTTTGGCTTCCACTGGAGAAAAATCAGTACTCAGCATCTTCTAGAAACAGGACTAGTTTTGCCAGCCTTGGCAGTAACTGATGTTTCACATATTTCAGGGGATCTGGAAGGTAAAGTCAAGTGGTTGGACAACTTTCAGAAGTTCAGGCAGCTGCAAGAGGTCATAATTTGGCCTCAGGTCTGGGATCGTGACAAGAGATTCTTTGTCCCAGAGGTAAGCAGTTTTTTAAAGGGCATTTTTCCTTGAGGAAGGTTTAGTTTCCTATCTGTCTTTATCGTGTGGTCTAAAGTTGGCTGGTTGTCTGTATTCTAGTTACTGGGGATGGCTCTGCTCTGACAGGAGCAGCTGCAGCCTGAGCACTGCAAACACTGTAGCTGAACACGCAGGCTGTGCACAGTGCCTTGGATGGCAGCATGGGTTGCTCTCAGCTAGCATCCAAGAGAGTATGATCGTATGATCCAGGAGGACTCTCCAGTGTTTGCTTTTAGGGGGCAGAATGAAAGGGGATAGATACATTACTACCTTTTTATAAGGATACAAAGTAGAATTTATTTGCCTCACTCCTCAAGCTGAGCCAAAGAAACTTCTATTTACATTTAAATAGCATTACAAAAAATTACACAGCATACCTGGGAACATGTGCACCTTTCTGCTGTGGTTACCCCCTTACCCAGACAGACACACTTTAAGCAGCATTACAGTAACATCATCAAGTGGGTCTCGCCTCAAGGATTATGTCTGTTCACATGCAGGGCTGCAAAAAACATTAAATTCACTCCAGAAAAGAAAAACCCAGCTTAACATTTCAAAAGCGTAAACACATTTAAGCAATAGCACTGCTGAAGAAACACAGCCATGCTCAGTTATTAGCTGTGTGATTTATTTAGCCTGAGATAAGACCACACATGTGCTCAGTTCGTTTAACTGCTGGTTGCCTCCCAGTTCATCATCAGATATGCAAGATTCCCCATTCTCTCTCTCTCTGTCTCTTTTGGGTCAAGTGTTTGAAGCAAAGCTTAAGAGAAAACAGCAGTGAAAACATTTTGTCTTCAGCGAACAGACTTCTTCTTCATGAAGGGAGGCTAACACTAGCAGGTAACATCCCTAAATGTCCTGGTATCGGGAGTTAGCCTAACAGAATCATATGTTGTTATGGCAGGTCCAGAATGAACCTCTGCAACAGTATTTGGGCAGGTGCAGGAAAGAAAAAGCAAATGTACAGCTTGTCAGAGAGAGACTGAGAAACAGCCAAACCACCAAAAGGATGAGTAATCTGCATGATTGTTTATTGTCACATCTGGATATTCAGTCTGCCAGGTGCTGAAGAAATCAGCTTGACTGGCCAATGCCTGCTACTCAAAGGGAGCATTTCACTGTCACATTCAAGAACGTGGCAATAGGAAAACAGGAAGTTTAGGCTGTCCTGCACAAGGTGTCCCACGTGCCCAGGGACCGATGTCAACATACCTCACCTCTCTGGCACCATATCCGCTATATGTTTCATTGAAAATTACTGAAAAGTCCAGAGGTTTTTCCTATTTTTATTTCATACCTCATCTCTGCTAAGACTGCTGTTGTGATGGATACCTTGGAACAAGAAGGTGTTATCCTGCCGGGTGGCTTCCCTTTTATGAACAGAGCACTTATACAACATGCAATTAACTCCACAGGTAGCACAGTGGTCCCACGCAAGCATGTTGATTTCTACAACACTGCTCACAGCTGTCTATCACCCTGGCAGAGCAAAGACTCACGTCTCCAGACACACAGGCACCATTTTGTAGCAGGGCACAGGTTGCTTGCTGGGGAGCTGCTTCAGAATCTCTACCTGCGCAGGAGAGGAGGATTTCTTCCTTGCATGAGCAGGAAGCAGAGCCTGGGCAGTTTGGAGAAGACCATCATTTGAAAGGATGCTGGAAGCTGCATGCCATGGTGGCTGCAGGGCTGTAGCAACGGTCTGACAGGAATGAGCACAGACCATGTCTTACATTTCCTTCACCACCTCCTCAGGAGCAGAGGTGAAGAGAGTAAGCACGCAACACTTTATGTCTCCCACCACCATTATTACTGTTATAAAGGGAGCAGCAAAAGGGACACAGTCCATTTTTCAGTGTTTTTGTTTTCCTTCCCACGTGAGGAGAATTATAGTAGCAGAGGAGAAGGCACAAGATCAGGGAAATGGAGAGCAGAAGAAAAGGTTACTGCTGATGTTTAGGGGGTGGTGGGCAGAGGAGAAAGAAAGCCACTGAGTCATCTCCTGTCAATGCCTCCCTCTGCACTCATTGCACTCTTGATGAGACATCAGCCCCCAGTGCAGGAGGTAAGGGTGGCCATCGGGTGTCCACATCTCTTTCTGCAATATGTAATTAGAAAATGGAGAAGGAGGTATGAGCATAACTCCTACCCACCAAGACAGCCAGCTGCCTGCAATCTGCAATATAAAAGTGCCTGGCATTTGGCCACTTGTCTGAATGAAATATCTTTCAAGACAAAAATGAAATCGCAAGTCAAATATAGTGCCACGCAACAGAAAGAAGCATGTCCTAAAGTCACCACTCTGAACAGACTCACACAAATTTGGTCTTAAGGTGAACTGTGCTTGTTTGAATTAAACTGAGATCACTGAGACCATAGTTGCATGACTTTTCTGTAATCCTGTAATTGAGAATAGTAGCAGCTGAGAGAAGTGGGTTTGTTCAGATGTAGGAAGAGAAGGCTCAGGGAACACTTTACTGTTTTCTTCAACTGCCTAATGGTTAGTTTAAGGCAGATGGAGCTAAAGGCATCTTGGAGTTGCACAGAGAAAGGATGAGACATAACAATGCAAGTTGCAGCATGGGGTATTCCCCCATTAGATATTTGGAAAAACTTGTTAACAATTAAGGTGGTCAAATATTGGTACAGGGTACCAGAGAGGTTGCAGAGTCTCCTTTCTTGGACATATCCAAAACTTGACTGAACAACCTGCTCTAGCTTGGCCTGCTTGGAGCAGCGGGTTGCACCAGAGACCTCCAGAAGTTCCTTCCAACTGATGCCATTCAATGACTCTGTGAACACCATATAAATCAAAGAAAGAGAACAGTTTGTCCACAGCAGTAGACAGAGTTTACAACAAATAATTCTTTCCTGTGTAACACCCACAAAAGCCTACTGCTGTACAAGAGATGCTGTGGAGAACCCTCTACAAAGTTTTTGACTTCACAGAAACTTACAGAACGGTAGTTTTTATAAGATGTCTAGTACACATTAACTTGCTTGTTTGTAGTCTTCTGAATTGCCAGTGGCACATAAGAAGGTCCTCATGGTAGTTTCTTTATTCTCCATGCAGCTGGTGGATCCATGACCCAGTTAGAATTTTAATTTTCAGTAGTTACTGATGTTGCTTTGTGCAACAGTAATGAGACAAGAAGTTTTCAAGCCAAACCTTTCAGAACCAAACAGCCAAGAAAGTATTTTAGGATCCTGCAAGATTGCCTGGAAGCTATAGCTCTGACCAACCCCATTTGCTGTGAAGAGTGGCTGGGCATTTCATGCCTACTTTTCATGCCCAGAGATGCCCTGTTGGTACAGAGTAGCCAGAGGACAGATTATAAAGGATAAAGCCTGCAGCAGAGAAAGGAGGTGATTCTGGAAGTGAAATAAGACAGCAAGTTGGGACCAAAAAGGGAAAGGAAAGAAAGACTCATGGAAAGGGATAGAAGGAGCCATAAACAAGGAAGAGGTCAAAGGACCAAACTCTGCAAATCCAGTAGAGAGTCCAGGTTTCCTGCAGGAACTTGCTTAAAAAATTACTCTTCCTTTTGTTAAATTGCTCCCTATTATTTATTATAATAATGCCTGTGTTTTCAACATGGCTTGGAGATCAACCTGAAAGACTTTGAAGCATTCTCACGGACGTTCGTTGTTATATTCCTCACATCCTCACGACCTCTAAGCTAGGACGAAAAGATAAGCCAACACTATTTTGTGCGGTTTTTGAAAGGCTTTTGTGATGCTATCAATTAACATTTCATTGCTGCAAAAGCCTGTGAAGAGGGCAGCATACCAGTATTTAAAGGTACCAGGAAAAGGTGGCATTTCCCTATGTCTTTCTCTCTGACATTTTCAGAAGGTTCACTGTTTACCAGGTAGGATTTGCTAATTTATAGCATGCTGATTATTGTATTTGTAGGTACTCCAGGTGATCCAGGTCACTTTTCCTAGCAGGAAAGCAGTTGTTTTTTCATAATGAGGTAGCTGCTACAAGGTACAAGTATTAGCAGCCAAAATCATCAAGAGACATATGATTTAAGCACTGCATTTGAGAGTGCAGACTAGAGGATGAGTAGTTGTGTACTATGTTGGAAACCATGCTTCTTTGTTAAAAGCATTTTGTAAGATGCAGTGATTCATAGATGTGCCTCATCTTAGAAGTAGGAATTCCTTAAAATAATCACACCATCAAATTGATTTTTTTGTTTTCCTCCTCAGAAAGCACAAGACTCCTTGACGTCTACCTGTTCCTATTTGATGATTTCCTATTAATTACCAAAATTAAACGTAACAAAAAGGTAATAATGGATAGAGATATACATGGTTGCGGTTGTTATGTTTTTTAGCTTGGTAAATATTTTGAATGTACTTTGGAAGACTGATCTAACAATAAAAATATGAGATGACTAATCGGCATGAAGGACAGGTGATACTTCCTTATGCTAATAGCAAACCATAACACTGATTCAAAACCCTGCTTCTAGGCTCAGTATGTTACAGGAATACTACGACAGGCAGAATTTACATTACAAGACCTTAATATTTTCCTGCTGTTGTTCTGATATGCTGGATTCCTAAAGCTCAGAAAATTTTCAAGAATGTAAGAAGTTTTCTAATGCTCCCCTCATGACTCAGTCCAGCAACCTCAGAAATTTTTGTCCCAGAGATATGAGAACTGTTGGAAGGAAGTAAAAAAAAAAAAGGGGGGGGGGGGGAGGAGAAAACAGGGAAATGCTAAAATAGATGGAAGGTTGGCTTTATTCTCAGTTCCAACACAGCCTGTTGTACGTGTCCTCTCTTTGCCTTGATTTCTCCTAGTTTAAAATGGAGATATAATGACTCTTCTTAAGAAAATTTTTATTGATGAAAGATGCTATAGAGAGAGTTCTATAGATGATAAATATCTGTATTTAGCCACCAAAAAAAGGCACTGGATGACCAGAAATTCCTAAATCTTCAGTGTAGGAGTATATCTAGTTAATTAACTTTATGAAGATGATGTAAATTAAGGCTATGAAGATGATGTACATTAAGGCTCAGTGGACTTACGCTAAATCTCAAGAAGTTTGTGTCTGATTTAAAGACTTCCTGGGTTTTTTTTAAAGAAGCACCTGTTCTGCCTTTGTAGGAGATAGAGGAGGCCTGCAGTGAGAGACAGTAGAAGAGCAGCTCCATCCCATAGCACAGGGGGGAATGAAGGGAGCAGGGATTCAAGGGGCCTGGTGTCCACAGGCAAGTCTCTTTGAGGGCTGCCCCACATACATGTGTTGGTGAACCTTCTGTGAGGGGCTGCAACCCATCTGGAGGCCCAGCAATTGTGCGTTCTGCAAGTATGCAAGGGGAGATGGGGAAACGCACCTCCAAGGAACAGAGGAAAAGTCCTGCTATTAAAAGAAGGAGGAGGGGTGGGGGGAAGTGGAAAAAAAAAGACCTTTGAACACCTTGGATTGACTGTTTTCTGCCTGTGGACTTATATTGTGTTTCTATAGTGGTTTTTTAGTACAAGGTGTGACCTTGCAGGAGAACTCCAGGTACCAGTGAGTTTTTCTGAGGTTCCCCAGGCAAATAAGCTGTCTGAGTACCTTTGATAAGAAAAAACACATAATTTTGGGCTGTTTAGTGCCTATGCTTCATGAGCAGATGGCAGACAACCAGCTAACCAACTTCATTTTCTATTCCCAGAAATACGGGGGCTCAGACACCAGCTTAATCTCCGTCTGTCCTTCCCTCACTCCTGAGCTGCAGTCCTTCATAAGAGAGGGTGGATTTTGCACAGTCCTAGACCAGCCCATCCCGCTAGACAGACTGATACTGAAAAATGTTGACCCCGTCCACGTTACAGGTACGTGCCCACATGCATTTGAACGTCTTCATAAATAGCACTTCAATGCATTGTGTATGTGGCAGTATAAGGAGAATATGCTGTTTGCCCACAAACCACCCCCAGATGCCTGAAGTCCAAACACCGGTGCCCCAGCACTGTTTGGCTTCACAGATCCGCTCTTACTGCGAGGCATGAGCTACTAACACAGACATTACACCCCACGTCCCCCTGCCTCTAACAGTGACTTTCACGTACACATCAGCAACTGTCAGATATTATCCATTCATCCCAAAGGAGGTATCAAGACTCCAATGACTTCTTTCTCATGAGCCAAGTATTTCCTTACCCTAACTGTCCTAACGCTCTCTCTCAAATGCTGGGCCTCTTTCCCAAGTACATTTTCAATTCCATTCTAGTTATGTAGCGTTTTTTCAGTTGTCCCACTGCCCACCCGACTGCACTGCTCTCCTGGGTGTCCTCACACGTGCACAGCAGCAATTCTCGAGGAGGCTGGAGAGGACATTTACCTCCTGCTCCTACTCATCTCCCCACCAGCTCTTGAGAGGATGGAAGTCACCCACCATACGTCAATGCTTCCTTGCTCACAGACATCCAAATGCATCGTCGGGGGAAATTGCCCCACTAACATCTGCAGCTGTGTCCTTGGGTGAGGAGGGGAGGAGGACTAACCTCCACAGACAGTGACCAGCCTTACTCTGCCAAAACAACATCCCTGGAGTCACCAAATCAGAGCTTGGGTGAGGGAGCAGGCATGAAAAATCAGCGCCCCCCCCCTCCCCGGTCAGAGCTGCTTGTGCAGGCTCTCACACACCTCAGTCTAACACTGCCCAGATCCCAGGAGCCTCCTATATCAAAGAGAAAAAAAGAGAAATGCAAATCTCTGGGATCCAGGGCCTGCCAGCCATCCTAATCCTAAAGACTGGGAGGAAAAGCTCAGGGAGCTAGAGTGCTCTGTAGGAAATCAACAGATATGGAAAACAAACCTAGAGCCTATAAAATTTATGGTAACTTTGAAATCTATTCACCCAGAGTAATTAGCATTCAGCATCAATGCTGACAGGAAATAAAGGTAGGCAATAAAAGGCAAATGACTAAAGATGAGATAAGGGGATGAACACAGAGAAGAATAACCTTTTTTTAAACGTGCTCCAGGCACTGTCTGTCTGCCTAACGAGCCTCCCTACCAACCCAGCAGAAATGAAGCAAACGCAGCAGCCTCCTCTTGCTTGCAGGGTGGAGGGGAGGGCAGCCCCACGTTCCTGCCTAAGCCCAGACTAGGTGCTAAGTCGACAGTTTCTGGGTGCTGGAGAGGATGGTGCAGCCACCCTCCAGTTTGCACATACGAGATTGGGCATAAAAGCCATAATGGAGATGGCAATAGGAGTTTTGGAATTTTTTGCAAAGTCAGCATTTCCTACATTCAGAGATTTCTAACCAGGGTCCTTCTATCCCCGTGATCCAGCTGCAAGCAGCAGAATAGACAAAGTTACCTGCTGCATCCCAGCTCAGGCTCTGACCACTGGTTATGTCCCTTCCCTGCACTCTGGACCTCATTGCCTGACTTCTTTGCCATATATTCCTACCAACTTTATTACAGCTGTAGCTATGGCAGTCTCTGTTACTTACCTGTAGTCTTGTAACACCTTGGAAGCCCCATCCTCATACAGGACCCCTTGGAGTGGGGTACAATAAAAATAGTGAGAAAAGTGACTATAGGGAGCTTACAGTTCAGATTTCCACCATTTTGTGTAAAAAAACAAGCAAAACTTCCAGTGTCAATGGAAAATGTCCCTTTGCAGGGGGGAAGAAAAGATTAAATATTGTCAGGAATGTGTGACCTTGGGGAATGTGGCCAATTTATTTGCAGTCTCAAGGAGACTTTTACTACTGGTGGCAGTAAAAGATTAGTTAGCATGTTCTCAGAAACGGCAGCATGCGACTTGCAGTGATCCATCACGTTAATCAAAAATGAACCTGATTTTTGATCTAACATGTACTTTTGCATCCATTAGTTTGCTGGGGGTTGATCTCACTTTGGAAAGAAACGTACCACAATATAAGGACTAGAAATATATATATATATATTGCAATATCATAGAAATACCCTTTTGGCAGCAGGCAGGAGGCTGATAATTATGCAGGATAATTCTAGCCTAAAGCCTGCTACGTATCAGTGAAGGGATAAGAGATATAATGGTGTGCTCATAACACTGGGAAGCTACCCTAAAAGCAGAACTATCTGCAAATGCCAGGACCTTGTACACGAGATGTAACTTTACATGTAAGTGTAATAGAAGGAGCCCATCTCTGAAGATTGTAAGCAGCAACATACTTTCTGATTAGGAAATTGCTTTCCTTTTAACATTCTGCTCTGGATTTAATCTTTGCAATTACTTATTATTGCTCCACTAACAATGCTTTACAGTAAGTTTGAAGGAGCCAGACCCACTGCTATTTCACTATGTCAAAGACTGGTAATCTTTATAGCCACAGAATTTCTTTTAGAAAACATTACTAAGAGCCTGATGCCGAGCATTGCCCAGAAACTTCATTTTTAGAACTGTAAAGTTGTATTTGCCGTTGACCACAGACAGACAGAAGGCATGAGTTCAGAAACATACCCCCTCTGCTGCTACAAATTTCCACTGCTAACTGATTTGCTGGAGTAATTTAACCAGTCTGTGTTCCACTTTCCTTTTCTATAAAATTAGGATTATAGGACACTTTATCTTCCAGAAACTTTTTGAGGTCTGACTGTAGAGCACTTGGAAATGCTTGGACAAGAAGCATTACACAGCAGCAAATTATTCTACATAGTACAAGGCTTCAGAGCAAACTATATGAACTGGATAAGTTTATCAAAAAGATATGTCAACTGTAGCAGACTCAGAAAAATGCTGCCTTATCTTGGCAGCTCAAGATCTGCGCTCTCCTCGGGCTGTGTGGGTTCAGGAGCAGGGCCCCGCTTAGGGCCACCGCTCGCAGGGAGGCAATCCTGCACCTCGCTCACCGTTGCTTCGTTCACAGCAATGTCAACTCCAGCTAAAAAAAGCAACGCCACGTGAATCCAGTGCATTATAACAGGTTACTGTGCCCTCCTCCCTGCCACAACCAGCCCACCCAAGCACGCCTGCCATCTGCCGCAGGATTTTGGCTACCTGAAGATGCTTTCCCCTCCTTTTCCCCCCAAGCTTGCTTCATAGCAGACTTAAGCCACCCCTTCACTCCAGACATGCGACTTTGGTGCTGATTTGTCCCCTTGCAGGGAAGTGTGCCCCATAATGCCCAGAGTCATCTGCAGGACCCAGGAGATGCTGCTGTCACACCCAGAGTCACACCGATTAACTTCTGCAGAAGTTTGGCAGGAACCGAAGGGCTGCTGGCAACATGCCCGGCCCTGCCAGACATTGCTGCCGGCAGCCGACTGGGGACACCCCGGGCAGCAGCACCGGCTCATGCACATGCCCCAGGGAGAGCCCAAACCCACCATCAGCCCGAGCGCAGCCACTTCCCTACATAGCAGCTGGCGTACGGACCTGTCTGAAATGAAATAAAAATGGGGCTTTTCTCTTTAATTTTTCATATTTGGTTTTCTCTAACTTCAGTTATGATTTAGCCCACTTTGAATGGAAACTTCTCTTAATGATCATCAGCTAGACTCAATGATAAAGTAATTAAAAATAAAACAAATGCAAGCAGAATTAACTTTTTGAAATAACAAAGCTTCCCGCACGACAAAAAACTAACCCTATCAGGGTGCATTGCCCTATTAAGAATCAGAAAATATGATTGCATATATAATTTCTTCAATCATAAACAGACAATGTGATATAAAATTGGACTGACAGCTGCATGAGGGAATTTATATCACTCCTTTATATTTTTCCACAGTCTTCAGCCTGCGAAATGCTTTCCTAATACAGCATGAAAATAGGTATCGTCAATGCATAGCAGTCTTCTTGCTACAAGCTCAGACAGAGACTGCCAAGGTAAGTAGCACACTTTTTTTTTTTCCTTCTCTAATTACACAACTACGCTTTCCCTGAAAGAAGATCACAGCCTAAGAGAGGCCATGCTGTGATAAGAATCTATTACAGTTGTGACATTTGACCAAAATCAAACCAAAACAAAATAACACCCTAGTGCTCTGGCTCACACATTTGCTACAGAATTTTTGCTGTTGAACATGTACCAATTTTATATCAGGGTTGATAGCAGGTTGTATTCTTGTTGAAAAACATTATCATTTCTGATTGCCAAAAAAAACCCCGCCATTTTTTGTGTCACAGAAATGAAGACGGTCAGGCCCTCCAGAGAAGTCAACACCAAAACACCACCCCCCCACCCAACTCATATGCAGTAGTACTCGGATCAGAAAACTGTATCATGCTCATCTATGCACGACACACATCTTGCAATTTCAGATTGAACAGATGGTATGAGTAATTCCACTGTTATATAAATTTACCCCTCATTTTCACACCACATCACATTTCTAGTAACAGCGCTGTATATAACATCTGAAAGTGTAGTAGGCACTTCACAGAAGTATTTCTTTTCCTCCTCTAAGTTGAATTTCATTCTCTAATACCTAATGGACAGAAATTTGACTACCACTAATACTAATTCTTAAAAGTAAATCGCAGTAGATCGACTTTTTCAGGGAAAAGCAATGAGTGAATTCTTCCCATTTTCAAGTCACTGGTTGGTACTTGGAATAGGTATCTACTCAAGAAGTTGTTACCTTCTCCTGTTATTGAAATATTACCGTTCCCTTCCAAAGCTGCCTTCACACCAGGTGGCTACCATCTCAACGTCTCCCAAGTCTAGTTTATCAAAGGAGAAAACCCTGCAGTGAAAGGTTCTTTTCACTTGGATGTGGTGGCATTACCGCATTTTGTTGACTTTGGGCGCTCTGAGCCCTAGGAAAGGTAGACTTTCCAGCACCAGTTGAATGAAGTGAACTACCTTATTTCAGCTCCCAAGAAGCCCATTCTCAGCATGATCAATATATTTTTTAAAGAAACTTTGCTAGCCAAGATGAGCTGATGGGTTTAGCTGACGTGATTCTGCAAGGCAGAAAGGAAGATGATCTGGGTAAGATTGATACTGGTGAGGACTGTCAGACCAGGGCCTTGAGCTAGCTAATCTAGATCAAAAGGGAGACAGCAAACTGAATGAAGCCGTATGTGTCATATTCCTGTTGACTTGTCCCAAGCAGAGGGCTGTTACATTGCGAGCTGCCTCTTAGACCTCCTGATTTTTGTGAAGTGCCTACCTCAGCTCCCGGCTCCCTTGCGAGGCGCAGGCTCATCCTGCCCGCCTGCCTCTCGCGGCCATACTGCGCTCTACCGACTGCACGGGGAGCACACGCAACGCATTGAGCGCAGATGCAGTGAACCCCTTGCCCTGCTCCCACCTCTCTCTCAGAGACCCAATACTCAGCAGACACATGAAAACACAGACCTGAAATACGCTGCTGCTGCTCATCCCACCCATACCACTGTCCAGCCCTCTGTTCTCTTCCCCCATCCCCTGCTCTCCTCCCTGAGCCTTCAAAAGCTCAACAGTTTAAATCCTGCCTTCTACGGGTCCACTACTGCCTGGCAAACCCCTGCGTAACCACCACCACCACCACCACCACCACCACCACCACACTGCACATTGGGCCCTCCGCCGCCAGCAGCTCCAGAGGGGCCAGAGCAACCACCCCATGCCAAAGCTGGGCTCTGGGCTCTGCCAGGCACATACAGCTTCCACATGCAGACTCTTCTCACGTCCTCTGCTGGGACTCCTTAGACCTGTAGGTCATCCAGTTTATCTCTCCAGCTTTCTACTTTTCAAAGCAATGTTTTTAACTCATTCAGGGTGTAAACACACACAAGAAACAACCAGATGGGTCGATAACAAAATTTATGAATCCCAGCGTAGCACGCAGTAGAACAGGCTGCCCCTTCTCATGCATTTCTACTTTTTGCACCAAAGCTCAGTGTCTCTACATGCCTTACAGCAGGGAGAGCAGCTCCTGACTGGGCAAAATAAAAACCCTGGGGTGGGAGAAGCACAGCTAGACCTTAAGCTCGTATTGCTGCCAACTAATTTGTAATGTCTAATCATAGCAATTCAAAGACAACTCAGCTTCTGCAACACAGACCATCTGGACTAGCACAGAGAGACGGAAGTTACATATTTTAAATCTATCTCTCCAGCTATCACTCCCTGCCCTCATACCTGGATGACAGCAGATAGAGAGCTGAATGCTGTCAGCGTGATGCTAGAAACTGAAATTCATGTGGCAGCACATGACAGATCTCAGACAGGGGACAGAACTTGTGATGCTGGTAGCACTGGAGCTGTCTTAATCAGAGGAACAGGGAGCCCAAACTGCAGGGACAGCACTAAACTAATAAATATTACACAAAAACAGGTGAAATAATAGCCTGCAGCAAACTTCACCATTACAAGCAAACAGAGCATTAAAAATCCTACCTTCCAACCAAAAAGGAAACCTTCACTGGAAATCTCTGGCCCCAGACACAGGCCCCAGCGGCACGTTAGTGGCCTGAGCAACTGCGAGAGTCTCGGTTCTGGGATAATTCCTGTTCACTTCAGGAATTAGGAGCATGGGCCTGAAGAAAGACTAAATAAAACTAAAGGCTCTGAGTGTTTATATATCTGAACCACTGGAACTTTTTTAGATTGTCTTGGTTTACAAATTATTTTTTCTCATTACAGAAAACATGGATGTCACAGATAGAAACAGCAATCTCCAACTATACCACGCAACATGAAACCAAGAAAAACACTGCTTTCTGCTTCCCAGCTGAATCCTCTGAAATTTAA
The DNA here is from genome assembly GCF_018139145.2 of Gymnogyps californianus. NCBI lineage: Eukaryota > Metazoa > Chordata > Aves > Accipitriformes > Cathartidae > Gymnogyps > Gymnogyps californianus. The sequence goes on along the minus strand of NC_059471.1, from coordinate 168,803,585 downwards.
CAATGTCAGCACAGCACTGACACAGCCAGTGGAAGACAATTATGGTGATAACACAGTTATTTCTTCCAGGATGCCTTAAGTTTCTGAAGCTAACAGATTTCTGACTTGACTAGACAGAAGTGAGGAGTTTTGACCACAGGATGTAGGAATAAATGGGAGGGGGAAAATGAGCCATGCAATAACATATCGCTCTTAGATGCTCCTTTGCATCAGCTAGGGGAAGGCTCCTAAAGCTTCCAGGGAAGCTTTAATACAGCTTGTCATTTCCTAGAAAGCGGGACAGGGGAAAAAACTTTTGTTGGTGAGGAGAACTCATTCACCAGAAAAGTCTAGAAGGATTATTCTGAGATCATTCAAACTGTGTTAATAAATTTCATGAAATTAAAATTGTGTAGCCATAGCTCCCGATAGTTATGCCTCTCTACCTACTGAACTATAATATTACAAGATGGTTTTTGCATTAACATTGAGTTTGTGGAGGCAGATCAGTAAAAGCATATATTGTGTTGACTCCCTATTAATTTTTAAAATGAGATTATTTAAGCTTCTTTGAAAAAGGTCATAACATTCAGTTAAACTAGAGATACTACAGAATATATAAAGAACAGAAGTTCAATGGTGCCCTGCTTTATTGGGATTTTTTTATTTTACCTGAGGTTTTTCACCACTTTATTAACAGCAGATCTGTCGTTATACATTGTTTACACCCATTGCAGTCTTTAAAGTTCAAGTTTGCTTCACAAACTCGAGTGTTCCTTTTGCGTTAAACCATTCAATACTTCACTGCTATCCCAGATCTGTGGTCCACATAGCAGAAGTGTGCCTCTGTTCATCACTTTATTTTTCCCTCTTTTTGAGGTACTGGAAGATACCCACAGAACAGCCTGAAACTGCTTGCCACAACATTCATGCGGGTTACTACCACAGAGGGAGGGTGCTCTCACAAGATTAGCCATAGTCAAGAGAGAAAGGGAGACTTCCCTGAAGCCACTCTAAGTGACTCTGTCACTTCTCCCACTTTCTGTCCCCAATCAGCTAGTCTCCCTCAGCAGAAAAGTTAGCCCTCAGAATACCCCCTCAGTGTCAGAAATTACTTCAGGGGGAAATGAACAGAGAAGCCACACAGATGAGGACTATGCTGAAGAACATAGGAGTGCCATTCCCGTTGTTCACGTTATTCACGAGGAAGTCGGCGTTCACTTTGCATTCACCTCTACTCCACAATCAAATTAGTCATGAGTTCAAGCGTTGCCCTTAACCCTGCTCCTCCCCAGCTCCACCCATGAGGATGCGGTGGTACATTTTATCCACTTGAGCTGGTTCACCTGTACATACAAGCTGTGGTCTGGAGGCTGTATGTATGTATGTATGTACTTACCTGGTTCAGCACCCTCCAGATGCCTAGGCCACTGCGGTACACATTCCTGCTCTTCCCCCTGTGCTTGTGATGGGTAAGTTTTTGTCACCGCTTCCTGGGAAAGGAACAGCCACTCAGGCTCCATGCCAAGTGGTGAACGCGTAAGGCGGGAGAGCAGAACAGAGTGGAGACAGCAGATCCACTCCAGGACACCACGCAAGCTGCAACCACTTAGCCACGACTTGGCTTACAGAGCTGCGCTCAGTCTCCCCGATCCCAAGCTCAGCTGCACAGTGTCACACCCTCCCCCTTCCACCCCTGGTGCCTCATCAGAACCTCACAGTATCTTGAAACCAATGCTGATAGGACAGAAAGATATTTCAAGGCCAGAGAAGTCATACCTCACAGACTAAGCTCTGTGGTTTGTGCACTGGCAGAAGTGAGGGGGTGTTTTGCATCTCTATGTATTTTTGCCAAAACGACCTTAAGCCAGGTCTGCTCAGTTTACCAGACAACTAAGTAGTCCCAGAGATTCAGTATTTCCAGGAGGCCACCACATCTCCAAGGAGGACACCCCAGGGGAAGGAAGTATTCACACGCAGGGTGTCTTTAGGGAGACATACGCTCAACAGGCTCTTCTGTGGTCTGGAGATAAAGACGCCTCAGAAAGCAGTTGAGGCAGAAAATAACTTCCCAACTCGAATTGCCTTTCAGAGGAGACCTCTTCTCGCCGTCTTTCTCCACGGTCTACACAGAGCCCCTAGGAAGATCTGCTTCAATAGCTAAACACATTGTTTTGTGAATGTCTCCACAATTCAACAGTGGCTTTGCCACGGGACTTACCACACACACATTAATCACCTGGCTTCTCTCTGCAATGCAGCTCCACCCTGAAAGGTTTCCATTTGACAAGCAAGCCCTTCATCAGTCTAAAGAACTAAAACAAGTGCTACTTCCGAGTCTTCCAGTTATGCCAGTTGACTGACTGCATCGAATGTGATGCCTGAACACAGCCAGTGACAGAAGGACTTTAATTGAATGCGGGATACCCAGCAGCCTTGTGCAGTTATTGGGAATGGAAAAACTACTCTGAATTTAACCTGCGAAAAAACAGATTTGAAAAACTGCTTCCTCAAGTCATTATCACTGCTTCCTCAGGAATGTGAAAGCTTTTGTTGCAGCTCCCCACAAGTTTAAGAAACTGGAGCGTTTAGCTTGTTCTTAGATGTGTGGCTTCCCAATGGTTCATGTGTGAAAAGATATATCCCCCATTTCAAAGTAGCTTTGCTGTCTGAAATGGGGCAAGGTAGTTTTGAATGACAGAACTGGTCTATTACAAAGGTCTAATTTTTTTTTTTATTGTCATTAATCATTCCTTTAACAGGTTAGAAAACAAAAATGACATTTCAATAACATTTCATCATAGTTTATACAGAACCGGTTGATGCATGGTGTCATCTTCTCATCCAAATCCCACAGCCGCCTTCCAAATCGCAGAGTTTAGGAATTACAGTGCACGCTGGACTAAATTCTTTCACAATGTAAGGCACAACTACATGATCACAAGTAGTAAACACAAACACTGAAAACAGAACTTAAGAGAATTGAACTTCAATTAAAAAGAAACAAAACCAAAACACACTCATGCAAAAAGTCTATCTACACCTACCAAGATGGTATGATCCAGTTTAAAAGAAGTGCAGTACTCTGTAGGTAAAACTGCAACATAAGGTTATTATAATACATTACCTCTAAATACTGGGTAAGAACTTAAAACTTTTTCCATTTATATTTTATACAATTATACAGAAATTAAGCTGTATGAGCAATATTCACATCTGCAATAATAAACTCATCATTAAAATTCAGAAAAGAGGCAAACAAGACAATGTAATTTGTGGCACACATCCATTACAGAATACCATTCATCAAGTTCACATCTCGAGTACTGAAGAAAAAAAGACGACTAAATTAATGGTACATTTGGTGAATGAGGCTCTCTATAGCCAAATGACAAAGCTGCATACAAAATTGTTTTTACCCAGCAGACTGTGATTATGAAAGCTTGTGGTTATGATTTATTTCCTGTCCAGCAGCTAGAGTTTGCAAGACTGAAGCTACACAAGTTAAAAGAATACAACGGAGTTTACAATAGCTTGAAACTATTGGATACTTTCAAACACATAAAAAAGAGACTTAACTTTTTTCCTTTTTGGTGATAAACTTTTGCAATTTTGGCATTCACTATAACTTTTACATAACATAGCAGTGAGCAAACCTTATTAAACTTACCTAATGTTTGAATTTCACGCTGAGAGGTAGTTTAAATGAAATCTTATGTAACGGCATCAAATGGTGGGGTTTTATGATTTGTGTGATTTTTTTTTTTTTTTCTTTTCTTACAAAAGTGACAAATCCTATACAAGCAGCATTTTGGACACATTACTATAAAAAGTTCTGGTATTTGCTAACCCAGCGAGACATTCTTTCAAACATCCCTTTTGTGCCAGGAATCAAGCTTTAGCGTGATACAACGGAGTACTTTGCCATAAAGCCAACAGCAGGAGCCTGGACCTGCCAGGACTGGCCTGTTGACATATAACGACGAACACTCTTCCCCAGCCCTCTTTACCCAAAAAAGGCAGGAAATACAGATGAATTTGTTTTCAGTTTAGGTCATAGGGGGAGGAAAAATTGGAAAACATGCCTACCAGGCTTCTGCTTTCATAGTAACATTGATCCAAAAGGGTTAGCAGGGCTTCAGTAATCTTCAAATGAGCAGATACTCCTGTATCTGCTGCACAGTGAGTGCATAGTATGTGGTGAGCTACAGATAAAAGGCAGAGTTTATTACATTAACTAGTACCTATCCTCTTCATTATTGTGATCTTAAGTGGCATCTAATGTCCTCTCTAAAGATGCAAACGTCTTTATTCAGTGCCCCTTAAAAAAAAAAAAAAAAACACCACAAAAAAAATACCCCCAAAACTGAGTTTCTGTGGCAGGACTTTACTATCCAATTATTGCTGTTTTTGAAAAGTACACCTTTTGAAAAGTACTGCTTTTGGAGAGGCTGTGGTTGGACAATAATTTTAAACTTATCCTAGAAGGGATGCTGAGATCAAGACTTCAAAAATTAAGAATTGGACAACTGTCAAGACCCTTGAAAATACATAAAATTCACGTTTTCTCACTTTCTAATCTTAAAATGAAGTTCTACAAAGACAACGTGTGCGTGACTACATGGTTTTTGTTGTTACATGTGCTCTCAGATGATGATTGCATTTTTGGTACAAAGGAATTATGAGTGCAATTCTCCTTACATAGCAAGGGGCCAAATGTGTAATACAGTGAAAAGTCCAGCTGAAGATAAACCTTCTGTCCATTGATTACAGCTAACACATGCAATGCAAATTATGCCATTCCACTTACTGTAGATTATATTCAGTTAGACAGCAAAAAGTGCGTAGTGCAAATGACAGTGTTGTTTCCTAGTCCTCCAAGAATATCAGAGTGGGAGGGGTGGTACTTCGAGGAGTAATTTATCAGTTTCAACATACTCAAACCATGGCATCATTCTTCTTGGCATAGTTTATATTCTGTTTGAACTTAAGCTCCAGCAGTTTTTTATCTGCCACTGAGTACTGGTCATAAATTTTTTAAGTTTTGCAACAAGCATTTGTTCCCACTTCGCATTTAACTGACATTTGACAATCCAGAAAAGTACTTGAGTTTTCCAGGTCCCTTCTTTAGGAACGTCACTTCTCCTACACCTAGCATGACAGACTCAATTGTTCTTGCTAATGTAATACAAACACAGCAAGGTTACTTCATGCTTCTGCTCCCAAATCCCTTCATGCTTCACTAAGAAAGCTTTTCCAGTGAGGATTCACACATAATCCTAATCGTTCCAAACCCAACAAAAATAGTTATTCGTTGTTCTTGTGTACCTAGCGCTCCACACTCCATGGCAACTTGGTTACTTGATACCTTCCAAAAACAGAGGAAGAAACCCACACTGTACCCTAGAGCCTCGGACTCTTGTGCCAGAGAGTGAAGCCAGCTGAAAAACAAGATCCCTCTAAACCTCTTGCCTCTGTTGGAAGCTGCAGCAGAAAATGCCTTTTGTCTCTTCATCTGCAGACAGCAACTTTTCCCACTGTGACTCATTAGCTTTATCCTCTTTGTTCAACCTTTGCAGAAAGGAGAAGATTACTGGAGGGAAGGAACACATGGGGAGAAGAAATAAGTAACAGTGAAGCACAGCCAGCTAAGATCAAAAGCCTGCCACTGACCTCTGCAACACTACCTGCCTCCAGAAGGGTTACAGGACAGAAGTATGAAGTATGTATTGCTGACATGAGGCTGGAGTAGAACAGTAGGATTTGGCATTTTGGAGGCAACAACGCAAGGGACTGTGGCTCTTCGACTGGGAAGAGAGGTGATGTCTCCAGGAAGTTAAAAAACCTCTCCCCACCCGTAACAAGACTATCCTTTACGCTCTTCCGATTGCCTCCGTAGCTTGTCGTAGCCCACGTAGCAGCTGGTCTCTCATATTCTGCTCCCCCAGCAATTCTGAATGTGGATGGAGTGTCCTGCAGAGGGGACAGTTTCAGGAACAAACCCCACACTTCACTGGCCCATTCCTGATGCCATGCTAATGGCTAGTAATCAAAGGCAGCTTGAGGATCCCACACACTACTGGTTTGAGCGCTGGTTTTACCATTAGTTCCACCTCTTGCTCTATAATGGCCTCTCCTCAGTGAATCAGAGCCATCTGGTTCTTGCTAGAGGCTGTTAAAATACATCACTGTGCATCCTCCAGTTCCAAGGCTCTAGTCTCTTCTGCTATTTTATTAGGCTTTCCCTCTGTTCCTGTGTTTCCAGGCTGAAAAATCAGTGCATTAAACTATTTTGTCTGGAATCCTTTAACTCAGCGTGGTAAAAGTTACCAGGCTTTTTACTAGGTTTTCCTATTATTTATATTTTAAAGCAGTGCAACAAAAAAACCCACGTTCCTACTGAAACATGCCCATCAAAACAGTCAGACTCTGCAAGCAGATTTATAAATACAAAGCTTATCAGCTTCCAGTTTCCCTTATTATGTATCTCATACGTCATTTTACTGAGCTTGAGCACAACTTCCAACCTGGCAGTGAGGCCAAGAGCATTATAGGGTCTAGTATACCATCAACTTGTCAACAAATACATACCAGCACTAAGAATCATAAGCACAAAAGAAGAAGCATAAGATTTAGCAATGGAGTCATAAATTTACTCCAGTGAAAAGCTGTAGAAATCCTGACCTATTGCTGCAGACTCAAAGCTCAAGCATGAAAGCTTCTACCACACCACCGTTCCTCCAGATTTTAACAATCCCTCTTTCTACAAATGTGTACTTGAAAAGCATTTCCATCCCCTTGAAAAGTTGGTCATATAAACTGGTCAGCAAAAAGCAACCTTCAGAAATTGAGCTGGTTTTGCCCCTGAAGCTGAGGAGCTCCAGACCAAGGTCTGATCTGAGGCCAACCAACTGCACTGCTTCAGCAGCCAGCTGAGTGAGGTGACTCTGCCTGTCTCTACACAAAGGCATCCCAAAAGGCTGAATTAAGAACAACCCTACTAGAGCTTCTACCACTTCCTCTTTACTGCAGAGCTCTCTCCTCAGCTTTCACACATTCCCATTCAAAAGCAAAATGCCTGAACACGACTGAGTCTTTTAACCACTTTCCTAGCTCCCCCTGAAAGATTTCCATCTTCCTCCGCCTCATGCATTTTGTCCTTGTGCAGTTGCGGGAAGCTTCTCTCTTCCCTCTCAAAATCCCTTCTGCTCCACATGGTCGTCCTTCACCCTGAGAGCAGCACAAGGCTCCGTGTGTTACACAGGAGGGCAGAGCGCATCTAGGCTGGAGCACAACTGTCACATCTTTACTTCTCCCACATTTCTGAAGTCACACGTCAGACAAAGAAAGGCTTGAAAGCAAACTCTTCGGGTTCTCTCAATAAATAAATAAGTAGAAAAAAAAATTCCCAGAGGCAGAGATTCTGTTCATATTTTCTATTCAAAAGATTCTTATGCCAAACAGTTATGCTGACAAGGAGAAACAGTGAGTCCAGAGGCTCTGTTCATAAGGAATCGCTGCAGCAATTGTTTCTTTTGAGCAAGCAACTCTCAAGTTCAAACCAGAAAAGCAGGTCAGTATTTCACATAAACCACGGTTATATCCCAAACCCTTTTACAGCGAGGAGAACCAGTTAAATAATTCAGCTGGCTTTTGGGAAACAAGAATTTAATTTTAAGAAAACTCCTTGAGGAAGACTCCTTGAGGCTGCAAATGTAGAACTAGACAGGTAAGCTAAGAAGGGATATGAAACATATAGATCACTACTTCTGGAGAAGAGGGATTAAGAAGTTTTTTCACTTGAGAGTTTATCGGGACTAGACATTTTTCATAAAAGAGACTCTTCTTCATTCACATATAGAGCTGCTAATAGATAAAAGCAAACCAACCTGCCTAACGATGGCTAAGCTTCCATCATTGTGACAGAATTTGATTCCTTACCTCAGGCAAGAAGCAGAGGAATTCAGGACACAGTCCTTTTCTCTGAACAGCTGGCAAAATTTTGTGAGACACAGAAGGGCTTGGGGTGTGGGAATTCATTATGATATTTAACACAAAGGGTCTCTAAATATTGGAAGGCATAACCACCGCTTGGAAGAAATAACCTTAACGGTTTTGAAATACCAGATACAAAGGGAAGAAAAGCTAGAGACAGGCAGGCAAGAATGAACAGGTGTAAATAAAATCACAACAAAAAAGAAGTTTGGAGCCTACATGAACTCTACAAGAAACCTCTGTTGCAAGTACAGAAAAGAAAATATGAATAAATATCTAAAGACATCTATATTAGCCTCTTACTTAGAGCTGTTTGGTTTATAACTAAGCCAGTAGCAGGAGATTCACACCACCGTTCTGGGCAGACTAAATCATATAACTAACGTAACATTTAAGACCCCCCGGTAATGGGGGTCAGATGGAGCAATGGAAAACTGAGGTTTGTTAGGTATAGCAGGAGTTCAGCTTCTTCCACCAAAAGCCGACAGAAGGAACAGAAGAAAAGGTCAGATAAACTGCAGCAGTCTCAAAAAAGACTTTTTCTTAGTAGGATACCTAGCATGGAAGGTCTGGATGTCCCTTAGAACCACAAGGACCTCTCAGGGCTTCCAGGGTACGGGCAGGGCAAGAGATGCACTACAGGCTACTACCAGTATTGTTTGTTTGCTTTTTAAAACCCACATATCGGGGTTTCTGGAAAATTAAAATCCATCCACCAAATATGTAAAAGTGAAATCAATCAATACGAGATGGAATATTGTAATGTATCACGTAATATTCCTACAATGCCAGCTGAACTTTGTCTCATCATTTGTTCACACCTACTCTCTCTCAGACACACATACACACAATGCAATACAGTATGTGTAAAGATGTTCCAGTATCTGAGCGCTCTAGTTGGATAAGGACTTGGGTGCTGATACTACAACAAGTTCTAAGTAGGCAAATAAAACTGAGTTGGAGTCAAGTCCAGCCATTACCCTCAGTGTGGAGTCTGAACTTTAGAGAGAAAAGTCCAAGAACCAGAGAGAGAGAAAGAAAACAAAATCACAATGGGTTATAAAGAACATCAGATATGCAATCAAATGCAACAATTAGTTATGCTTTTACAGTGACATTTGATACATAAAATCCTCACAAGTTTTTGCATCTTCCTTTTTCTTTGAAGGAAACAAGAATAAACTGCAATATCACATAAACGCTGTTTCTCTTGAACAAAAAAATAAAAGATAAAAAAATACATTGTTACTCCTCTGTTTAAACTTTATTTACAAATAACTGGGTATTTCTAATCTAGACATAGAAGCTCTTTCCAGGATAAATGGCAATAAGCTATGGATGATCTGAGCCCATGTCTCACAAAAAATACAATAGTTTTACTTGGTATCAATAAACATTTTAAAATATACTAGATTTTGCCAAGTGTTACAATCATTGTCCAAACTGAATAGTAGTCTGAGTGCTGAACGAAGTGCATCAACAGAAATTATAAATTTTAGTGTAACATTTCTTTGTCACTCACGATAGCCAGTTATCCTTGCAAGTCATTAAAGCAAGTATCACAGACTCGGACAGGCTTCTTAGAAGAAGGGGTTAAGGCATTCTTTGCTGAGCACTCGGCACAAAAGATATTTCCACACTGTCTACAGTGATGCTGTGAAAGAGAAGAAACATACATGCTGAACACCAATGACAGGACATCGATCACTAATAGAGATCACTATCATGTCAAGTCAACTCTCATGTTTCACAAGTTAGTTTGAATTTTTAAATAGTAGTTACATAGCACACAGAAGGGAATAGAAGTAAATCCTTTCTAAAGGGTATAGGAGTAAAATATTCAGAAGCGCGTCACTGAGCTGGGAGACTACACCAGTTTCGGAAATGAACTGGTTGAAGTTCATCCTCCTCTTGAATTTCTCCTCTTGAACTTGTTCTGGTCACACAAAACATCTTCTTCTTACATGGAACTACCTGCTTTCACATTGAGAAGTACCCTTGAATCAAAGGATCCAGCAGCCTTTGTTCAAAGACTACCCAAAGAACATCACTGAAATAATGCAGGACAGGGAGAGCCACCTAAGACCAAGTCAGGAAGTGCTGCAAAACGAACCTTATGAGTATCCCTCATCTACTTCATTGCCGAGTCACTTGTTGCAGGGATGGTAATCTCTGGATGAAGGGCAGACCCTGCTAATTGAGGGATGCTAACACCTTAGCTGACCACAGCTGTTTTTACAAAGAAGGTCTGACTACAGACCTAAAACACATCCCGTTGTTTCTTCTGTTCCATGTCTAGTTAGTGTTCAGAAATACAGAGTCACAAAGCACCAGATCATGTTGATGCCTCATATTTTCACATATATCTAATTTCAACAAATTTACATTCCTTTTATACCTGTAAATCCAGTTCAGACTGCTTATACATAAGTTTACTGTAAATACCCTTACAACAGTGTAATTTTGCTTGCTCGCTTAGGGGATTGAGCTATTTTAACACTGTTTATAAACTGATGCTGCTAAAATGGCAAAAGAACCATGAATAAAGTAAGCTCCACAAACTTTATTTTTAATATTTAGGCACTGCATGCAATAACTGTATTCTGAGATGTCCTGAGTATCACAGCACTATTAAGGCCATTTTCTGAAGTTCGTATCCCATCTAAGAGTTTGAAAACAATAAAAAAAGAAAATCCCCACAGACACACAGTAAAACACACCTACCCTTCTCACTGTCACCGAAAAGCCTTTTCCACAGGCCATACAATTCTGTACCTCATTGTCTTCTGCCCACTTCCTGTTGAGAGCTTGGGTGTGTTTGATCTATATAGAAGATATTAAAAAAGCAGGGTTTTTTTTAAAACGCATGTCTAATTCCTACTAATTTCCTCTATTTTCACTGCACACACTACCCAGTGCAGTATAAAACCACCAATTCTGCCATGATACTGAGAGCTTATATTTGTTCAGAGAGAAAATCTTCCAAGTTTGTCGTGGTTTAACCCCAGTCAGCAACTAAGCACCACACAGCCGCTTCCCGCTTCCCCCTTCCCCCTCCCAGTGGGGTGAGGAGGAGGAAAGAGAAAAAAAGTAAAAACTCATGGGTTGAGATAAGAACAGTTTAATAACTGAAGTAAAATATAATACTAACAATAGTAATAATGAAATATAATAATAATAATAGTAATGAAAAGGAATATAACAAAAAAGGAAGGGGGGGAAGGGAAAAAAAAACCAGTGATGCACAAAGCAATTGCTCACCACCCGCTGACCGATGCCCAGTTAGTTCCCAAGCTGCGATCCGTGCCACCCAGCCAACTCCCCCCTGTTTATATACCGGGCATGACGTTCCATGGTATGGAATATCCCTTTGGCTAGTTCAGGTCAGCTGCCCCAGCTATGCTCCCTCCCAGCTTCTTGCACACCTGCTTGCTGGCAGAGCATGGGAGACTGAAAAGTCCTTGGCTTAAGATAAGCGCTACTTAGCAACAACTAAAACATCGGAGTGTTATCAACATCATTCTCACACTAAATCCAAAACACAGCACTGTACCAGCTACTAAAAAGAAAGTTAACTCTGTCCAAGCCGAAACCAGGACAAAGTTTCAAAACTATGTGCAGATTTAAGAACCCACAGACAGCAATATGGCCCTCATACACCACAAGCATAACATCTTAATCACCCTAGAAAGGTAACTCACCACCAATCTGACACAAACTTGAAATTCTCATAAGTTCCCACACAGAGAATCAACAGGTTTAATTGCTTCAAATCAAATTATACCTGTAATGACTGGTTTTCTCGGCCAAGTTCCTGCATTGCAGCAGTAGTGTTGTCCAGCTTTTTCTTCATTTCTACAAGTTTGGCTTGAAGCTTTTCAATTTCTCCCTCACTTTTTATACACCTGAGGAAAAATAGTAAATAGTCAGCTCAAAGTATATGAGGCAACGTACGCTGCCTCCTTTGGGCAGGTTGTCATGTCTGAGAAGTTACTCCCATAAAATCCAGCCAAAAATACTCTTGCTATGAAAAGTTCTGGGATGCCTTGACTGGAAAAATGTTCTTTTGTAACAATCAGTTTAAGACTATCTGGCATTGCTCCCAAACATCTGTGGCTTATTAATACCTGGAGTTACTCCCAAAACCAGTGACAGTACTGAATGCAGCCCATCAACAGCAAGCCCCAATAAGCGCCCCTGTGCAACAGGACACTCTCATGAACCAGCTGCAGCAGATCAGGTCAGACAACGGAGCAGAAAAGAAACCTTTTTCTTTTAGCAAGGCCACCTCCCATCAGCTGAAATTCAGTTAACCGTTGAAAGCCAAATTTCAAAGGGTGTCTTTCTGCCAAGCTGTAAACGGCTACTGGATGAGTTCAGCACAGTATGGCAAGGGATTGCCAAACAAAGAGGATCTCACTTGAATTGATCCCATCCTTTCCCAAGGTCTACTGCTCAAAAACCAAATCAGCAAGCTTGACAGTATCGAAAAAAGTTTTCCACTCTGCCTTCACCAAAAACATCAGGAAATAAGGACGAAAAAAAGTTTCCTGTCTCACAGGTGTTTCTTCTACCCTTGTAATCGCTGCTTTCAGGCAACTCCTGCTGCCTTGCATGCCTCCTGCTGCCTGAAGGAAAGGCGCTCTGCTTACCTAAGATTTAAATATATTGTGGAGACAATAGCAGAACTGGAGAAAAGACGACTGTAGGTTTTCAGGACTAAGAAAATGCCTCCTGTGTGAACCTTAGCCTATCTAGTCCAATTACACGTTCAACCTCCTAACATTGAGCAGTGGGCATACCTGGAAGTCCCTAAGCAAATTCTATGTTACTGGAGGCACTAAGGAATCTCTTCCAGGCTTCTGGATGACGAGTGCATCTACTCTGATTAAGTCAAGGCAGGGGAGCCTCAGAGTGATGGAGGACAGTTAACTCCGGTAAGAGAAGCTCTCTCTGCCAGGCCTTGCAAGGTAAACACAACAGATGAGATGAGAAGCCACAACCTACACGCCTCAAAGTTCAGAGGAGCCCAATGGATTTAGAAGGCTCTTACGGTTGGGCATAAATCTTGGAGCACAAGCACAGAGCTGTGGCTCTGGTGATAAGTACGGTCCTGATAAGCCTGCCTGATTTTCTACAAAACGGTCACCTTGTCAAAGCCCACAAAGAGCACAGTTTGTTCCCAACACTCCTTGCTGTGCTTTGGCAGGGACGACAGAAGGCTGCACTCTGGAAACTGCACCCACAGCCCAGGCACTAGGAACAAACACGGATTTAAATAAAGTATGCACAAGGAATCCTGAATCAACTGGAACAAGTTTTCAGTGTGAGGTTATCCATTTCCCAAACTACGCTTCCACGTGGTCATGACCTCAGCTTACCTCTCCAGTAATGCTCTTCTCTCATCCTGATTATTCTGCACTGTTGCTTCCAAGACAGCAATGTCCCCACGTAAATCATCCGTCTGTTTCTCCAGCTCGCTCACTCGCCTCTGACTGCTTTGCCACTCTTTCTTCATGGTAGCCAGGTTTTCATTCAGGGCTGTGACCTGCATGGTGAGCTTGGTCTCCTTTTCCTCATGTTTCCGGTTTTCTTCCTCTTTCTCTTTTTTCTCTGTGTGCTAAGAAAACAATGGAACAATGAAAAACAACTTTCCAAGTATTCTTTCCCTATCCCCTACATTTAATTGAGGCAAAGAATCTTGGTGTACTAGAATCACTACTTTTAATCAACAAACTCTATTAGACAAGGCTGTCATCTCACTGAATTTTCCTACACCATTAAATGCGTCAAAGATTTCTGACCTTGTAATTTAAAAATTTACGTCATGTGAAACTAAAGTCAACTCTTTGCTTCCTCTCTGTCCCTGAAAGAATCCAAAGGCGTGTTCACAAAACAAGTCTTATACTCTCTAACATACTAACCAGTTTAGCTTCAATTTCAGCACATTCTTTCTTCAGCTCCTCTTCTCTCTTTTTCAGCTGATCTTTGACAGCTTGATGGGTTTTTTTCTCCTGTTCCAGAGCTGAATTCATATTATCTATTTTGCTCTGCAGCTCTAATTTCTGTTGAATCAATAGCTGTTTTGCATCCTTGAGATTTGCCACCTCCTGTTAGGATACAGAGCTCAAAGTTAAAGTAGCAACATTGAAAATGTAAATTATTTAAATCCAAAATTACTGTAATTCTTTCCAAGGAGAGGACAGCAATAATTTTTAGTTTTACCACTGGAGGAAAGGATGATTTTATAGCACAAAGTATCCGTGATATTCATGATCAAAGATTTTAAACTTATACCTAATATTATGAATTTTTAAAATAAATTTAGTGTATGTTTCTACTAAAGTAGTGGAAGCTCTGTTGGATTATTTTCTACAGTTCTTTGAAAAGATACGTCCATTGTCATTTTCTAGAGTCTGTTCTAAAATTTACTTCACATTGCTCTCCGGTTGCAATAATGAGGTTAAAAGCGTCGTAATGACAATGTAAAAACCAAACACTGATGGAAGAAAGCTAGTTTCTATTAGTCTTAAATGTATAAATAATTACCCTATGTTTTAAGGAAGTAGGATGATACATTTGGTTTTAAATATTAGTTTTACTTGTTCTTCTGTAATAAAACAAAAAATCCTGAAGTAGAATAGTTAGTTAAATTTATAGGAATCATTTTCCTTAAAATTACACAGCCAAGCATGCAGGTACTAACAGACTAATAGGGGTTGCCAGTTTTCCATAAATCAAAATTTGCATCACAAAATAAAACTAAACCAAAGACAGCAAGAGAACGTATCCTGAGGACAGGGGGATGCCCTATAGATGCATATCTATCCATTCCTTAGTAGGAGATGGGAAACAGAGTATAAGCCTTTAGGAGACAATTTCTGTTTTAGTCTGATTGCTTGTAGGGAGATCGAGTGATGAATATTAAGCTGCCATTGGTGTACACACATTTTATATACATCTTTATAAATTTTCTTCTTTAGAATAGAGATTTTAGGAACGACGAGAATTACAATGACGTTTCCCCAAAATCCAAGAAAGTACTGGGCATAGACTGCTTGACAGAAACAAAGTACAGACTTCTATCTAAAAATAAGAGACCATTTTCTAAACACTGGAGAACAAAAGAACATCTGAAACTCATAGGATATCACATTACTTTATTTTTATTAGCATATAGGGACTGTACCTGCATTTATACTGTGTGCTTAACAGATGCAAATACAACTACTAATAGTATAATACGGAAAACACAAACTACAGCCTTTTAGGAGTGTTTGTTTCTACAGAGACTAAAAAATGAAATACGTAGAATGTGGCAAGAAATAGTCAGTTTTACTGAAGACTAAAAATTATGTAATTAAAGCCTCCAAACTTTTACCCTTTAGAGAGCTCATTTGATTGTTATGATTTTGGAAGAGAGTAAGTCTTTTATGAGGCTCCTGACATTGTTTCTTCCCCGACTGTGACTTTTTAAGACATTTTAAGAAACACAAGCACATCAAGGGAGTTTCAATTCTACCACACATCCTTGAGAAGTACCAGATGTGCCTAGAATATCTGGGAAACTTCACATTCATGACACTTTTGGACATCTTTTCTGCACTTCAGAATAGTCAAGCAAGGGTACGCACAGTGAATCTACAGTGGAACAGAAGAAAAGCCAGGACATACAACCCATCCTGAAGCTAAGACAAGTTATGTGGTCCACCTGGCCAAGAACACTGGGCACCGGTGCTCCAGGATTATCACTAATCAAGTCAGCATTGCTCAGGAACCTCAACGAAATCTGTGCTTTGGTTCCCTTACCTGTAATACTGATATTTACAGCAACCACCTTTGCAAAGCCATTCCAGACAACATCTACTGAGTAGGCACATATTTCTTATCAGATAACCAACCACATGAAGACTCAGTTTGTCTCAATATACCTTCTCAAACTCTTGCTTGCAGGCTCTAAGCTCTTCACCCAGCTTGGCACTTTCTTTTTCAAGTCTACTCCTTATTTCCTGGAGCTCTGTTGTTTTACATTTTTCATTAGCCAAGTCTTTTTCTTTCAAAATCTTGAAGAAAAATAACAAGTGCTAGAAAAGGTACTTCTTCCAAGTTCACAAAATAAAAAAACCCAAACAAACAAAAAACCATCCAGGGCCCAAAACCTACTTGGAGGCTTTGCAATTAAGGGGAAATAACTGCCATATATCTCTAGCCACAGTTCGTAGTGCAAACAATTAGCAGTGCAAACAATTAGCAGCATGCTTGCAGTTTTAGATTTAAAACTAACATTTTTCCACCTGTCTAGCCACTTAGAACAAATTAACAGCCTATTTCAAACCAAATTCACTTCAACTGTCTGTTAAAAGTCTTTGCACCAGAGGTTCAGTAAAACTGCCACTGCTATGCACTACAACAGTGCTATGCCCTCAAAATATCCCTCGTTTAGAGATGTAACAGAAATTAATAAAGGGTGCCTGCGTGGGGTGGATGTGTCTATGTGAAGATTTCAAAAGACAGAGGCATTTACCCTGTCATTCTGAAGATCCTGTAACATTTTGGTCTTCTCGCCCAGCTGCTGCTCCTTCTTTGATGCATCCTGCTCCAGTGTAGACTTTGCTTTCTTCAGTTCCTGAATCTGCTGATTATTGCTAGCAATTCGATTTCTGCTGGAAACTAATTCTTCTTGAGCCAGAGCAAGTTTTTCTTCTGTGGACTAATTACAAAGAGAGTTCTGCAAATTATCTGTCAGTATAAAAGCTTCAGATACTCAACAGTCACTTAAACATTTTGCACATGGAAAAATTGTTATCTAGCGTGCAACATTTAGCTTCAAATGTTGACAAAGCATAGTTACAGAAAATTCTAGGTTACGAGGTTACCATAAGTAAAAGAAACTACCCCAGTACCATTTCCAGCAGCAATACCTTACTGTACATATTCCAGCTTGCATCCTTCCACAGAGAAAATGGTGAAAACATACAAAAGGGCAGAGAATGAAAGGTGGCTGATGAAAAGAGAATGAACTTGAATTTGCTCACACAAATTTATTTTATTCTCTGGGCAAATCAGCTGCTCTGTAACTCTAGACAGCTGTTACTTAAGAGGCAGTGAAGCTATACTGTGAAGATTTCAATAGTCATTCAATGCTATTTTTTACCAGTGATTTAATGAAGCTAGTGCTAGGACAACTGTAAAATTTTTGAAAATCTTCAAGTGAAATGTACAAGCTAAAAATGCTAGTATCAGGGCAAAATGTTTCACAGTCTCTGCTGCATCAGCATTTTAAACACAAAATTTAAACTTCCATTCAAAATCTACTACAGATTATATTTTACTTTGCCTCCAACTCTCCCCATTACCTAGAAAAAGAACTTGGATGTATCTCTCTACAACAGGTCGCAAAAAACGAAGAAACAACCTAAAACTTGCACACAAGGCTCATTCTATTTGTTCACAGCAAAGTCAAACTTTGGGGTTCTTCCTGACTTAGTATTCTGGAGGTTATTTTTTTTAAAGCTTTCGGCTTAGGCAAGGACTAGCTCCACTTAGAAGCATTTTCCTTCACAAGGAACCAATGAGAAAGAAAAATACCAAACTTATCCTCCACTCCTCCAAAATATTGGTATTTTATGGAAAATTTTGACGCTAAGACACAGAATGTGAGGTGAGGAGATTTATTATTAGTAATAAGTTTATTACCTTCAGTGCACCAGTAACGATTTAAATTCTTTCAAGATAAACTAAATTGTTTTTGAAGCTCTCACTTAAATCCTAATCAAACCTCTTGTTGAAGGTTAGTGATTTTAAAAGGAACAATAAGCACAACTTTGACTTCACTTAATTATGCATATGCTTTAGCCAGTCCCGTGTTGATTTAAAAACAAATTGATTTCTGATGCCTCTTAACCCTCCCTTGTAATGTCTAAAGTATTTTGCCTGTAGAGTCAGACTTAGTTTGAAACACCAATGATGGAACACTGCTGATTCAATAGCATTTTCAACCACCCCAGTGGCTCTTAAAAAGCTCACACTGGCTTTCAAAATTAATTTGCAGACAAATTATTTTATTTGCTTTCTGAACTATTAGAGTTTACTACTTAGCACTTCACAAGGTGTTAACTTAGAAATTTTTTAAAGCAAAATAGGAGGTGCTTTTGCAATTTCAAGCTTTCAGCAGGGCGGGTCTTTCAGAAAGCCAAATTATCCCTCTCTGCTCTGCTGTGGGCAGTGGAGTACCATATTTTCTTAACAATGAGAAAGGATGGGAAGTGTAGCATCATCATATAACATCTTCACAGGAAAACCCAATAGACTCTGCAGTTTTAGAAAGAAACATAATGAAGCCACAGCTTTTATTCAAATTTGTTTCCAGTAGAAGAAACGTGGTTACATCCAATTTGTTAGCACAGGATGATGAAATTTGATGAAGTGGATAGTGACACCCAAATTAAAAGCCTCACACAGGGGATACTCCTCTCTCAACACCCCCCCACCAAAGTGTCTACACTGGACAGGTTATCTCATTGTGTCTACACCTAGGCTAGGACAATGTAAATGTTTTTATAAGGGGAGCCAGTATTCAGCCTACTCTGCACTGTATTATGCACAAACACGTCTATAATTCAGTAGTTTGTAATATAAGAGACTCTGAATTTTGCCTACAATTTAGCATACTATAGCTTACATATACAAGTGCCTCCTAATTGTGCTGTGATTAATAATGATGCTACCTACCTTAACTGGGAAACCATTCGATATAATTTTAACAGTAAATCAACCTTCTATCTATTCATGCCTTTCTTTCTGCTTTGCTCCCAAGTCCCTCACAGCATCCTTTGGAAATGAGCAGAAATCTTCTGGCACATGGTTAAACATTCCAGTTATTATCCTTGCTCCTGGCTCAGTCTCCACTGAGACCGTAATTCAGCCAGATTCTTTTGGACTGCTGAGGAGCTCACATCTTTAACATAAAATCACCTCTCAAAACATCTGATGCCATTTACCTTATTTAATTACCATTGTTCCCAGAATATGATAGGTGTTCTCCCAACAAGATACCCTCAGTCATGAGATTGCTCTTTAGGATGACAAACAAAACTGAATGCAAGGAAAAGGTACAGAACAGAAGATGCCAATCTGTACTTATTTTTGTAAATAAAAACAGATGCTAGGATGACTGGCATAGAGTTTAAGTAAATAAATAAAAAGAAGATATCACAGTCTGATTCACTACAGCTTGGGCTGTTGCAGTGCAAATCACAGTGCCAAGAGCAGAACTGGTCCTAGCTGGGTGGTAGGGCCTGGATTCATTCCACCTAAGTGAGGTGCACAAATAAGCATTTTAGTCTGTGTGCTCCCTGATCCCAGTCCACAAGGAGAGACATTAAATTATTCACAGATGCTAATCTGATGTCTCTTCACTTCCTAAGAAGAAGGGTTAGACTGACTAGGCAACTTAGGCTCCTGACTTACAGACCTGAGGTTTGGCAGCATGAATATTGTCCCAGAACGTCCACTGAAGGTACACTGACAGTGATGCCAATATTGGAGGCAAAGAAACATTCTTTTGAGAACACAGAGGAAACCAGGACTGACTACAAAAAGCACAAATGCCAAGACTGAAGGATACTTGGCAGAGCTCAGGAGAGCAGGATTCACACAAAGTATGTTTGCACTAACTCAAAATCAAGGCAAAAATAACAGTTCTGCATTTTTATTAACTCTTCTATATAAAAAAATGCCTTTTCCACAAAAAAAACCCAACCATCAAATATTTTGTGTATGTGTGTACACAAAAAGTATTTATATCTTATATATACACACATATATTTGTATATATGTGTGTGTAGATATGTATACAAAAATATTTAGTGGTATTCTTTATTATATATATTCTTTTTATCAAAAACTATAGCTTTTACAAGCACTCAAATCCTACCCAATTTCCTTTTCCAGTCACAGAGACAAAAACGCATGAGTGTAGTTACTGTCATAGACAGTGCATTTTTAAACTAAAGTACATTTGCAGCAAATAGTATCCATAAAATCGTTAACGTTCTCACTTCCGATTTTGTTACAACACTTCTCACTTTTCCTCTGCAAGACTTAGAGCTTCAAAGTTTGCATCTGGCTACAGCTACATAGCTAGGATCTTCTGTTATTGAACCAGAAGGTAGGATTCAGCCATGCTGATGGCACTGCAGAGAGCAGCTGCCCGCTCTGCGGCTCTCTCTCATGCAATGCTGTATCTCCAACTGCAAAATTTCACAGAAGCATCTGCTCACTTTTCAGTCACACCTTAGCCTCCCAGCCGGAGATGAGCCAGGGATCCCAGCAGTGATATTCCGAACAGATGCCAGCAGATGGTGCTCTGTGTACGGCCCAACTCCTGCCTTCGTCTCCCAGGAACTAGACCTACCGCCCTACTCATGTCACCCATACGTTGTACGGCCTTTTATGATCTATCCCCACGCCTGAAACCTTGGCCTCACCGATAGCACGGTGCTACACCACGTGAGAATATTTAACTTCTCCCTTGTAGTATTTTTAACTAAAGAAAACCTAGCATTGCTAGGATCTCACGATAGGGCCTGGCCATGCCTGTCCTGGGCAATGCTGGGCTTCAAACTGTGCTGAGTCAACACCAGCTGTGCAGGGAGTTCATATCTCTACTAAAAACCGTGCACTGAAAGACACCCAAGCTCACCTTACATACACATTTTAAGAACTTCTACTACTGCCTACTAATAAGATTAAGACCAGTCCAAACCCCAGCCCACCCATCAGCTTTGGTTCCAAACTTTAATCAAAATCCATAGCTCTGGCTCAAATTATCTACTTTTATTAAGTAACTCACCCAAGACAAAACATAATCCAGACAACTGACTTTGAATTGGACTGTGAAACTCTACCATAAAGTTCTTCTGACTTGAGTGGCATTTTGATATTCAGCTCTCAAGACTAACATTATCATGCTGAGGCTTTCTGAATGTGCTTTTTCCTTTGCAGTCTTCTAAGACAAGTTATCACTGCCTCTTCAGGTTAACATTGAAATGAGGCAGCACATCCACATCGGCTCCCCACCTTTTCCCTCTTCTACATGTTACAGAAAAAAGTGGTGGCAAGCAGACCTCACTAATCCTAATTAAAGTACGTTTTTAAAAAAATTTTTTGAATTGAGCAAACAGCCTCCAAGTTGGTCCATCACTTCAGTACTGACAACCCCAATCTTCCTCAGGCTCTCCAGGCTCCACAGAGATTTACATAATAATTCAAGTTACCTGATTGCTCATCTTGAAAATCTTGTTTTCCCATTGCCATCACTTTATTTTACCTTTTTTCATGGATGTTCTCTCTCTTTCGCTACCATCCCCATTAAGGTTTAAAAGCATGCGGGATGCCTACTGTCCTATTTTATACTTGCCAGAACTAGAAGTCATCAAGCTGGTTTAATAATACTTATTCAGAGCTATTTTTGCAACAAGCGATACTTAAATGAAAACTATACCAAGAAACCCGGTTACTGAGCACATCCAATGCTTTTACAGGTCATTGCATTACCAAATGTTGATCCAAATGCATTGCAGGAAATTAACTCACAGAGGTACATGTGCTATAGTAACTAACCATAAGAAAGAGTGTGTTTAAACCACTGTTGCTTGTTAATCGTGCTGAAGTTCTTCACAATTTAACATAGCGATTCAACGAAGCTGCACTGAAAGTAAAGCTTCTGTAACCCGCTGGGAAATATGGCAGGTAATCTAATGCTACAGAGGAGGAGTAAGATTAATAAAACTCCAGTGGCCTATATGTAAAGGAGCTATTTCTCTTTTTCTTAAAATAACCCTGAACCTGGAGTTTGGCTAGGGCTCCACAGCTCGCATGGGCCTATCTGAAACAGCCACAAGACCTTTAACGATTTCAGTGGTGGGACTGAAAGGCCTCCACTGGGACAGGTGAAAGGGAGTGATGAAATCTAAGCAGTCACCAAAGGCTCCCTTTATACCTAACGAAGCAAATGGAAGCTGACATCTAAAACAGATCAGATGATCTGTCCTCCCAAAGTGCCTGTTTCTCTCCATAAACTTCAGAAGCGCCTAGAACAACAGTGTCAGACAGGCACAGACAAAGCTGCAGTGGGATTCATCTGAAGTGAAGAGTGCCAAAGCTACACATCCTGCAGCAGCAGACAGCCAGTCTCTGCAGCACAGTATGTCCTGGGACCAACTGGAGCATTGGCTTAGCACTGACATGAAGGAGGAGGGCAGAAAAAAGGACAAAAAACACCTTTGCTGACTGACTCAACTCCCAGCAATACCTCTTTGAAGGCACTACACCCTAACACCAAATGAGATAAATTCAGCTTAGGAATAGCAAAAACTTCAAGGACTAAGTTCGGACACTTGTATTCCGGGCAGGTCCCTAAACCTACTGTTTCTATTAGTTTGACATCTCTTAACGTCTACAATCAGCCAGGAAGAAGCAGAAGGGGGAAAGACATGGGAAAAGACTGACAACTAAAATTCTAGTTAAATCATCTAGAAGATAGTGGTTACTCACATGCTGGCAGAGACTTTGCCCTAATTAGCTATGCTGTTTAAATTAGCTGAAAGCTACAATATATAACAAGAAAAAGCAACACAAAAAATTAACTCTTAAAAGAATACAAAAATAAATCATCTTTCACTTTGCTGCTGCACAAATGCAAGGGTATTTCGGGTAAATTGGCAAATATCTTTGGCTTTAAATTAGTTTCAGCATGTCCTTTGTCTCAGGGGAAGGGACTGAACAGCACCAAATTCTATATATAGCAGAAGAGCTTTTTTCCGCCTATACAGTTCTTGCACTGTTTCTTGGTCTTCAAAAAGGATATAAACAGATCTACTAAGTCACATATAACATTAAAATGACTGTAAGTACCTTAAGGTCTTGCCTGGTTGCCAGCAGCTCAGACTCTTTCCCATAAAGGTCAAGCTGCAGCTTCTCCACGTTTTCCTTATGTTTTTCATGGGTCTTCTGTAAGTCTGCTAGCTTGACTTTCTCTGCTTTAAGCTCCTGTGCTGACAAAATAGACTGCTGTTGCAGTTTATTCTCCAGTTCTGCCTGAAACATAAGCATAGGAAGTTTCAATTAAAGTTACACACAGTAAAGTAAGCTTAATCATTTCAATAAACTGCATTTCTACTGCAAGACGAGATTTTTTTTCCCACTTACGAAATAGCAGTTCAGTAATCTGATGTTTGTGATTTTACAGTAATATTTTGTAACTAACAACAAAATTTAATTCATGTCAAAAGACTAAGTGAAACACATTAAGATCAAACATTAAAAATCTAAATAATGTTTCCAAGTCCTAAAGTTTCCACAGACTGACTAAAGCACAAATATCATCATGCAGCACAGGGCAGCCAAAGCTGGAGCAACATTTAACAGTGCATGGCACACAACACAACATTCCCTAATGTTGTAAGACATTTGAACTCTTTCCATTATGGTTTATGAGTTTCATACTGTCACTCAGATAAATTCTTTTGGTATAATAAGAGAAGACTTGGTTTAAAACTGCCATGGACATTCCAAAACACTGCAGAGTTTGTCTAAACTACTCTCACAAAATTCTACTGCTTTACAAGAAAATGGCAGCTCTTGCCTCATAGCATGCTCCTGAAGCAAAATAAACACATTCAACCTAGCCATTTTTATCACTTTATTGAAACTCAATTCCTACAGAATTCGTATTTCAGCACTGGTTCTTTTTACTTTATTATTATTGTTGCTCATGTTGTTGTTTCTATCTCCAACAGCAACTGAAGACCTTGTTTCCACATCCTGACCTTATCATTTCCAACAAGACTACAGCAAACAGCTGTTTATCACAAAGATATTGACATAAAAGCTGCAGCATTTATCAGAGAAATTTACATTAATTTTCTTAAAGGAGTAAGAGAGGCCAGTCTTACCTTTTCTAAAAGGGCAGTTTTTAATTCAGCTTGCAGTGTCTCACTATGTTTTTTCTTCTGCTCAAAAGATTCCTTTAACTCTCTCAGCTTTCCCTGGAGATGTTGCTCGCTTTTTTCTTTCTCCTTCAGAAGACCCTGAATTTCCAGTATTTGTGCTCGTGCTGAATCAAGTTCTATCGACAACTGCTTAGAAATCTATATTCAAAAATATTAAATAACTGTATATAATTTTAACTTAAATCACTATTTGTACATGCTGTAGTATGTGAAACTGCCTATTGAACTGTGCGGATGACAGATTATGTACTTCAAAAAGCAAACAGACAATTTTACAGATGAAAAACTGGTCAAAGCTGTTAAAGCTTCAAGAAATCAGCTCCCAAAAGACTGCTAGAAGCTGAGGAGAATCCCCTGATTGTAGGAATCTGAAAGGCTTGCCCTACTCTACTTTTGTAGCATCTGCTACTTTCCTCTGCCAGAGACCAGATACCAAGCTATACCTTTCCTGTGATCCAGTATGCACATGTTTACATTTTTACGAAGTGTTGGAGATTATTTGAAGGAAACAGTTTCCAAGTATGTTACTGTTATTTCTTGTACACAGAACCAGACCATCCCGCAGTGCCGCTGCTGCTACCTGCTGCTTCAGAGCTAGGTGGTCGAACACTGGCAAGTAGATTTTAAGAGCTACCACAACACATTAAAATCATCTGTTATTCCCAATTTCCTACCCTTAGAGGAACTGCAGTCTTTTTTCACCATTCAAAATTAAGAGCAGGCAACTTTTCTCAAGCCAGCAGTGGTCTGGACTCTCCTGCTGCCAACTGCAGCCGGTACCAAACTCATCCTCCTGCACTTGCCACAGAGCACCATAGTGCTTCTGCTGAACGAGAGAGGAGCCAGAGGAGTAGCAGCAGTAGTCACAAAGCAATTATCATCACACCTGCACATCCACAAACCCTCTTTCAGGCAGTAAGAGCCCATCACAGTCCATCAAACTGTGTCCACTGATCATATCTTTTCTGATTCCTTTAGGAAACAGCTGTCAGCTTGGGTAAAGAAATCCATGAAAGCGGATTTGGCCTTCAGGCTGCCAGCTGGACTACATGATTTTGCAGTCTGAATGCTCATCTTTAAAAAAGAAGTACATTTGGTCCTTATGTAGTCACAGGCAAGTGACTTACACAAGTTTGGAAAAGCAACTAAATCCTTCAAGGCTATCTGAAAATGTCCTGTCAACCACACAGAGAACATACTGATTAGGCCTGAGACTAAAACAGATCTAAGGATACAAGATAACAACATTTATTGTATGAAAGTATGAAAAAAAATGAGAACATGGTAATACCAAGTAAATTTCACTAACGAAAAAACCTGAAGGGCTAAAATGCCCCACTAAGGTATGTGGGGCACAGAAAGGTAGGAGTAAAACTTGTATTTTAAAGCTTCATTTTAACATCTAGTAAATTTTTAGTACCACCTTATTTCAGTGCCACAGGTAGGTTACAATTTGAGAACTGCAACCTCTTTATCTCTCATCAGTCTCAGCATGTGAGACTGAAAACGAATCTTCTAAACATTTATTACTATTATTGGTTTCTAGATTTTTGAAACTAAGCGGACAGCTTACCCCCTCCTTTTTTTCCAGTGAGTTTTTCAATTCATTCCTCTCTTTAGCTACAGACTCTGTTTGTACCTGGAGCTGGTGTTTTACTTCTTGGCAAGATTTTTCCTAAAAAACATAAGACAAGGAAATATTCCTGTGAGCTTCTAAGACCGGGTACCAGGTACTTTTGCAGGATCTACAAAGCCTTGAAAAATAATGCTTTCCTTTTCAGTTAAAAAGCTTTCCTTCTCAGCTGCAGACATATTTTCAGCTCAAAACTTCTCAAAACTTTAACAGTGCTAAACCTAAGCTGAACACAGCTGATACCCTGTACTAACAAATACAGCCCTGTGCCAAAGAGTTTTTCTGATTAGGGATAGTCTCCCTGCTTGAAGCTGATGTTGGCAGCCCTCCTCCTTCTCGTGGGAAGCAGTAGGCTCATCGCTTTCCTCAGGATCCAAGATTTCTTGATGTTCTAAAACTCACAAGCAAGTACATTTGCGGGACTTGTATGCAGACACAACTACATTTTAAGCCCGAATACTATACACTTAAGACAGTGGCGAGCCTCCAAATGACTACAGAATTAGAAGCAGAATCTGGACTCCTATCTTTAAGTCTAAACTGGGGAGAAAATCCTTCAAGTTTTTAGGAGAAACAAATATTTAAACAGCAGTAACTAAGTAAAGCAAACAAAAAGGCTTATCTTAAAAAGCTGAAAGAGTAAAGGAAAAAATGGTATTTTTAACTAGGAGCAGAATTTTTTTTAGATCAGAATAAAAGCAGCTCTGAACGGGTTCTGGGAAATGGTGACATGTAAGATGAGAAGGGAATAAGAAAGACACCCCTACCATGTCTGAGGCAGGTGTGTCAGAACAACTGTATAAGAAAATCTATAAAACATGTATTCATATAGTGCCCATTCATATCACCAACAAAGCAAAAGAGGGAAGAAAAAGGTGTATTTTAAGACTAGTGAGAGTTCACTTTCTTTACCATAATAGGTTGCTCTGGTGGCCAAGCACTTGTTGTTACACTGCCACTTCAGACCTTTCTGAAACTCAAATAGTTCTAGTGCTCTGAAAATACCTTAAGCTAGGTATCTGCCCAAACAACAGACAATGTTACTCTGCCTGCAGTACGCAGCCTTCCAGCATGTCCAGACAAGCGCACAGAAAGGTTCTATACACAAAGACTCCAGAAAGGAAACTAAAACGGCCTCAGAAAAATAATGTCTTCTTCAATAGGGTGCCACTTTAGCAACGGGTTTATAACTTTGTGTTGTTATAAGGCTGATGTATTTTTAAAAAGGCATAGATTTTCCATCAAACTGTTTCACCAATTGTCTCCATTTAGTTTCTTCACCATATTAAAGGCATGCAGCAAGAAAAAGGGATCCTGTTGTGTGGTATGATTGATGTTTACTACTTTAAACATCCAGACAAAAATTTAAGGTAGGATACATATACGAACTACTAAAAATCACAATTTGTTTTTCCTTAAGGCAATTAAATTCCATGCATTGTCATTGTATGTACACTGTTTTCAGACAGAAAGCAAAGTCATTTTTTCAGACTGTAAATACACCAAACTTAATGTCTAATGAATGAAACTACTAACCATTTCTGCCACAGCTGCTTTTTCTTTTTGTATTTCTTTTTCTAATTCCTCTTTTCTTTTTTTGAAGGATTCAGAACTTTTTGAGAGCTTGTCTTTGGTAGCTGTAAGGTCCTTTAATAGAGTATCCTTCTCTAATTTCACTTGTTGGAGCTCTGATGTTGCTGCTTGCATTTTACAATCTAATTCCTTGAGTTGTTTACTTGTATCTTGATTTGATTTCTCAAGGTTTTGTTTGAGGCTGGCCTTTTCCTCCTCCTGCTTTGAAATTTGCCGTTTTGCTTGTTCAAGGGCCTCAGATTTCTTCTGCAAATCCAATTTAGCATTAGACATCCTTCAAATACAAAGAGAAAAATAGGGGGTATTTTTAATTCTTCTTCACAGGTTCTTTTGTATCATTAAATGTCTCTACTGTTTAATATATTAACTGTAGAACTACTTCAAAGCATAGCTTTTTCATCCAGAGCATGGGCATTTTGTCTCTCCAATGAAGACATACCAGCAACTCTAAAAACTATCTTGATATGGATTTTTCTTCCTCAACTATAATGATCAGAAACTACCCCTTTGCTGCTTATGCATAAACTGCAAATTAGTCTTTGAAAACAGTTACAGAGCTATCGATATTTAAAGATGGACCTCACTACATCAAACTCTTCAGATATTTAGTTGACAAGCACAGAGAATAAACTGAAGAAGTGTATTGAATCACAGCAGTCAGTGATTCACATGAGACAACATGGCAGATGGAGTCTGCACGGCATATAGAGTGAAAGAAAACAGGTGGGATAAAACTCAATTCTCGTAGCAGGAGGGAACACATCACTTATCTATGATTTTAAGAAATCACAGGAGAGAAGAACAAAATTTCAACTCTAGTTCAAACCACTCTAGTTTTATGTCTGACTTAAAAGTACTATAACGCAGGAAATGCATACGCTTCTCTTGCTGCTTCAAGTTGTTTACTCAGTTCTGCTGTTCGGAGGTCTAATTCCGTAGATTGCTGTTGCTGCTGCTGTAACTCCTGAAGAGCTTGTTCTTTGCTTGCTTTAGCATCAAGAATGTCAGCTTCAAGTTTCTGAGACAGACAGAAAAATAAAAAGTTAGAGACATCAGAACACAACCAACAAAATAAAAATAACAACAAAAAGCAGAAGTCATCTAGTCTGTGAGTAGCATTTACTGTAGAAAGTCTTTGCTGTAGAAAGCAGTCATGATTCTCACACATCATCTACCTATTTCATTAGTTTGCTATTTATCTTTCATTATTTAGTTCCTGCAAATCTCTTCCTCCTCCAGAACCGAACTATTTTGGTAAAACATTCTGAAATCATCTTTAAATTAAAGGCCAAGCAGCCATTTTACTGCAAAGTAATAGATAAAAACCAGAAATCTTTAAAGAGCCTATCCAAAAGACCTATACAAAAAAGGCCATACATAGCGTTCAGTTTTGGGGCCGGGTTCTCAGCCACCACCGAGTAGTTTCATCAGTTTCAAATGACTGCTGATTTACATATCCCAAGAACTCTGCCATTCTTTATAACAAAAACAAAGACACAAACTACAGCCATGAAGAAATCCTATGCTCGCCCGGAAGAGGTTTTTCTTGGGTTTTTTTCCGAAGGTTCTTGTTCATTTACATGGAGTATACAGAGCACAGGAGTCTTCAGCAAATGGGCACTGCTCAGGCTCTTCAACACACTGGCTGTTTTACAGGCACTTCTACTTTCACGCAGTGGCCATAAAACAAAATGGCCAAGTTTCTCCGAGAAAATTCCCCAGGGCTTTTTGTTTTCTATTTTTTTTTCTATTTTTTTTAAATACCATGCATTCAACTGGAATAATCCCAAAGAATGGTGATGACGCCAAGATTTTACACAGAACTGCATTCCTGTTGACAGCATCAATAATCCTGCTCAGTTTCACACTTCAGCTACCAGGAACCTCATAAAATCTTGTGCAAGCAAGCACTGTATTCCTCCCAAGCATTTGTGTCTGTTGGTTACTTGTGAACTTTAGCAAAAGGATGAAAAATAAAAACACAAATCAAAGTGGGCAGAAAAAAAAACTGCAAAGGAAGAGAGAAATGGAAGCACAAAATAATTATGCTGACAATACAAATGTATGACAGCTTCATTTTTTAATAGCATTGGATTTAAAATTTCATACAGGGAAAACAATCTTCCTTCTCTTCTATAGAGCACACAAGCTAGGAAAAACACTCAACTCAGTCTTGAGCATAAAGACTGATAATCTCCCTCAAAACAGACAGACAACACTGTAAAACCAATTCTGCATTGCTCCTAAGATCCCTGTATCATATGCTTTTATGTATTGTGAATTTTGACTACCAAGAATTTTGAACAAATATTAAACAAAGGTTAAAGCCCAAATTTAAAAGCTCTCAAGCATTAGGACTAATTCAGATCCTTAACTGAAAATACTAGTATCTCAAAACACCAAAAGTTTCTGCAAACCGTCTGCCAGAATTATGTGCAGTTTAAAAGAAAAACTGATTCCAGAACTGGAATGCAAAACTCAGGATCAAGTTAGAGGAAAAACATTGATAAATAAATCTTGATTAAAAGCCTCTGCAGAAGCCTACTGAAAGGCTTTAGAAATAAATTAAACCAGACAGGTAGTGTTAACTTGGGCTAACCAATGTAACACATATTCCCTGCTACCATGTGTAAAGTGTATAAACTTGAAGATTCTAATTTTGGGACGTATTCATGTCCCCTTTCATAAGACTTTCCAGGTAGCACAGACGTTGGTAGAAGCACACATACAGGAAAATGACAGTATAGTGGCAATGTCCTAAGCCTATCTTCTTAGTGTGATATGCTAGCATGGAAGAAGAGGAGAATAGGATTAAATGGTGGATCAAGAAGCACTAGTGAAAAAGAAAACCTACAAAAGTAGTATTGGTATAATCCTTCCCCCATAATTTGAGCACAGCTTTTATCACATACTATCAAACAGCAGAGATCAGTTTCTGTAAGCTCAGATACTGTGTTCAATACAAACCTTAAGCTGTCCCTCTAGCTCTTCAGTTTTCTGTTCTAAATAAAGACATTTCTCTTTGTACTCCTTAAGACTGGCTTCCAGCTGAGCACAGTATTCCTGCTTGTCATTCAGCTTAGCTGTAACCTGATCCAACTGAAGGCTGACCTTATTTAACTCCTGAGGTAAAATAAAAATACAAGGGTTGTTAGTTTTTAAATAACTTCCAAAAATGACTAATGTCATATGTGCTTTAAATGATCTAACGTGTTCAAATTAAAAAGGGAACTAATGTTTCTTTTCTATTCTGAGGTGCAGGAAATTGAGAGGGGAAACACAAACGTGCACAAATTCTCTCTGTTAAACTGATGAAATTTCTTTTAAAGTCTCAATATTCCTCTCAAACTTTACAGGCTGTGGGCTAAATCTTAACAAAGGTGTTTTAAGTTATAAATGGAAGAGGAATTGTAGGTAACAAGCGCACTAGATCCTGCAGTTAGTACAACAGTAACTAGAAAGTAACACTACAAAACCTTAGAGAAAATTTTTGCTGTCTTCATGAAATCAAGCACCACCAAAGAGGAAAGCCAATACCATGGAAACAGTCAGTTCTCCACATACCAGAGATTATTTCAAACCATTTGGTTCAACACAAAACAATGTAAATTCTGCAAGAGACATGAACACATTCACCTAGTAACCACTATGATCACAGCTACATCAAAGCTCATTGCTCTCCAACCAAGCTGATTTATTTAATTATTAATTAATTATTTAATAGTTGCAAAAAGAGGTCTTCTGTTTATAGCAATTAATTACATTTGCACGCTAAAAAATGGTGCTATGTTAGCATCTGCTGGATGTTTCCATGAAGACCACAGCAGCACTGATTCTAACAACGCAGATATTTGATTCAGCAGCCGGTGGAATGCTTCACTAGGATTAACACACATTAAAACATGCAATTTTAACAAGTCTTTTGGTTTTTTGTGTCAGTTGGCACACAGATAATTGTTTCTGAATACATACATCTGATTCTGAATTTATCTGAATCTGCAATAAGAGTTAAGAGTTTTCACTTGTACCCAGTGCATTCTACAATCTTTTCTTCATAACATACAGGTGAGAATTGAATTGAACCCCAATAGGACAGCTCAGATTCTGAAACATAATCCTACAGCAAGGAATGGATTTCCAAGTAAATTCTTTATACTGCAAAATATATCCGGTCCAGATTACAGCAAAAAGAACTGAATACATATCACATGGTTGAAATATCCTAAATGATGATTTCCAAATGCATATTCACATGTGTTTAGTTTGTAAACAGACTATTCTTAGGTTTTTAAGTAGTTTTTTAGGTAACATAGAAACTTTATGTTTATATGTTGCTTATAACCTGTTGCTTATCTTGCAGTGCATGCTGGGCAGTGTCCAGATGATTCTGAAGATCTGCTCTTTGAGCAGCTTTCGATGCTTCTGCTGAAAGCAGCAATTCAGTCTTTGCTTTTACCTGAAAGACAAGTTGTATTTCACTAAAACATCTATTTTTACCGTAGCTCATTTTAATTTTCTTATACTCATCAGTAAGTTTAATAGTAAAATCAATAGCTTTCATGTGCTAGCGTAAAGAAAAAAGGAAGAAAGATTTTCAGATTTTCAAGGTTTAGACAAATATCAGGCTTTTAAGCCACAGTCAGTTCCTACTTTGAGCTAAAAAACCAGACAAAACAAAAAAAAACCCCACCAGTCCCACTCATCATCTATTCTAGGAAAATATTTTTACTTACTAACAAGGAACAATGGAATATACTTACTGCATTCACACCCATGCATACCTTGATAACCTCAGACTACATGCACATTTAAGGGCCTCCAAAATTTTTAAAAGCAAAAAGAATAAGAAACAACAAAAATATGCTTCCACATGCCTACTATCTTTTTCTGCTCCTACCTGCCTGTTAGGGAGCAACCTCCCTTCCTTCCAAAACACCCAGCAAACAAAATTTAGAAGGTGGGTATGAATGGTGTTGGTGCAGAGTGGCAATATTGAGGGTCACCTGCTATTGTGGTTTACTGTTTTTCTCCCTAATAGAAAAGCTATTTCTCTGAAGACTGTAAGGAAGCTCACATTGCCTTAAAAAGCAGTTGCAACAGTCCACAGATTATTCAGTTCTAGCTCTAATGTCTTGGTGAAAAAACAGCCCAGATGATAGATAGTGTAGCGAAGCCCAGTAAAAACATCACGAAGCTACATCCAAAGAAGTTCCTAGACCTATTTGGAAACTGAGTAACACTAATTCAAAAGACACCACAGGGTATTAATCCAACAACAACAGTACTAGCTGCTCGAAGTGTACCAGTGCAAGAACTTCTGATCAAATGTTATTTATTCTTTAGGATAGCTGAACATAATTAGCAGCTTTTAGCTTAAGCAGCACTTAATAGCAGGAGAGTCCACGTTGAGTCCATACTGGGGAATTTCCTTGTTTAGTAAATTAAATTGACAACAAGG
This sequence comes from Gymnogyps californianus, assembly GCF_018139145.2. Lineage (NCBI taxonomy): Eukaryota > Metazoa > Chordata > Aves > Accipitriformes > Cathartidae > Gymnogyps > Gymnogyps californianus. The sequence continues at coordinate 168,770,914 of NC_059471.1, read as the reverse complement.
TGGCCCGCAGCTTTTTTTTGTTTTGTTTTTGACAAAAGACACCAGCATAGGAAATTTCTAGGCAACAACATCTTAGTGACTTGACAGACTTTCACTCTGGTGCACAGAATCCAGGACTGAGAAGAGCAGGGTTTTGGATGGCTAATCATTACAAATACAATAAGAGGTGCTTGAGGACAGATCGTCCCAACTCAGTTATGAACTTTGGGGGTTTTTTTAATTTAAAACAAAAAAAAACAAAAAACAAAAAACAAAACAGACAAAAAAAAACCCACAACAAAAAACCCAACACTTGCCATCTATTGCTGTTCTGAATCCACTTACACTTTCCTCAATTTTATCCGCCTTATTCTACTTCATTCATCTGTTAATAGAAACATGCAATTTTTCCCAAATTGCTTTGTACGTTCTCTGGAGAGAATACAGAAATCACAAGCAGGATTTATCATCACCAGACAATACAGAATTCCATTACCTGTACATCAAGTTGTGATACTTTCTCTTTACTTTCATTTAGCTGGCTGGTTAGTTCAGTGATGTTTGCTTCCAGGGAAAGCACACGGTCTTGAGCAGCTCTTAGATGTGCCTTTTGCTCCTGCACTTGCTCATGCAAATTCTCTTGGGCTTGTTTATGACTTTCTGATTGGTTCTTCAGCTTCTCTGTCAGCTGAGTTACCTGCAGTGAAAAAAAAGGAGGTAAGTAGAAGAGAAGGCTGGAACAGCATGTCCAAGGAAGTAATAAATCTTTTGAATTTTAGCGTGTCTTATCATGGCTCTGGAGACTCAACACTATCACATTTCTTCTTCCGAACTATTACAGTAAAGCTATATTGTACACAATACCAGAGTTTAAATAGGTTACCAGTTGAAAATGGAAGCAAAAGGGAATCGTCGATTTGGCCCTACTATAGCAAAAACAAAATACTAAGGAGACAACAGATGCAGGCTAAACTGAATTTTGGTGTTGAAAGCGGGAATTAAACCTCTTTTTAAAATAAGAGAAACAAACATGTATATGTATCCAAAAATTATTTTTAAGCACATATTACTAGCATATGCACATAGGAAACATCTAGGAATTCCTTCCCCTATGCTGATAACAAGGAAGTCACCAAAACACAAGCTCTGTGAAATTTACAGTAAGATCTTTAAAGTAAGTATCAAAGAAACAGCAAAGTAAAGACTAGTGTCATATCTGATGAGACAGGAAAAAAGGAAACAAGATTCAATAATGAGAACGAAAGAAAAGAAACAAGTCTCCGAGTTCTTACCTGTATTTGCAATGCATGGTTTTTCTCTTGTAGCTGGTTAAGAACTGCAGTTTCTCCTTCCCCAGCTTGAATTTTTGCATATAAGTCTTCTCTTTCCTTTTCTAGCAGAGAGATGTTTTCCTTGCTTTTTTGAAGCAGAGCCTCAAGATTTTGAATTTTTTGGTCCTTATCTCCAATTTGTCGTAGTACTTGCTCCAAATCATTCTAGAAAATCGCATAATAGCTTCCTTAATTATAAGGACCTTAGAAGTTATTCCTAATGCATAAAATGTTGGATAAATTTATTAAACACTTTCTATACTGTTCTAGATTTACAAGTTAATTTATTGAAACTAGTATAAGTCATGCAAGCCACTTTTACAGAGAAAACATATTTAAAATAATGAAATCCTGAAATACACTTTCTCATGAGGATACATAACTATGTTACCTGGGCTTCTCGTAGTTTTGCTGTAGTATTTTGCTGAAGTGTCTGCTGTTCCTGGTGCTGCTGTTTTGCCTTATCTAATTGATGTTGCAATTCTGTGGAATTTGCTGCTTTTTCCTTTAGCTGAAAAAAAACAAAAACCAACCAACCAACCAAACCAGACTAATGAGTGAACAAGCACCATTAAGTATGCCAATAGTGTTCCATGTTCATTCTAATGCTAAAAGATTTTAGTCTAAACATGAATATTTGAAAACCGGTATAAAAATAAAGGTGTGTAATGACAGTTAAAGAATCAAAATCTAACCAAAGCATACATTACTATTAATAGGTGAGATTCTATATCACAAGCGAGAACTATAAAACAACTATCAGACATGTATCTATTTTAGCTCTCAAAAATCTAAAACATAAGAGATTTTTAGTATGTTTTTTCCAACAGTTGTTAAGATGTAACATGACTGATAATATAGATACCTGTAAAACAACATTATTATTACTATTATTAGCAGTTTTAGTAGCAACTTCAGTTTAGCAGTCTCTCCACTTCTATACTGGTCAAGGCTTTGCAAATTAGCTACAGAAACGCTTTGAAGCTTTGACAACGTACCACTCAGATATTTGGCCAATCCCCATACAGGCAGCAGAAAATCAGCAACATATACAAGATGCTCATTAAAACAAATAAAAATTAATAAAACAAGTGTTTTCTGCCCATCCACCCCACACAGGTTATTAACTATAAATGACCTGCTGTGCCATGTTCACTTTTTCTTCATGTAGGGCTTTATCACACAAAAATGTCTACACACAAAACTTTACCCATATGGGCTTAGGTGCACCTAAGTCTTTTTTTCATAAGATCCTTAGACAAAGCTCGTAAGTGCAAAGTGCACATCTTTTGTTCATCTGTAAAGCACCATGAACATACATGCATCCGAGGAGCATTTAGCCTTACAAAAATCTGTAATACAAGTGGCATTTAGGCAGATTTGGACAATTTTACCCTAAGACTTTAACAGTATTAGTCAAATGAAATTCCCATAAGGACAAACTTTATAAACTGTAACATCACCACAAGTGTATATACAGGTTACTACCAGAACCAGAACAAACCAGAGTCTGCATAAAAGCCCCTACCTGCTCTTCAGCACGAGAAAGTTTTAATTGCAGATCAGCCACCTGCTGCTCTTTGTCCATCAGTTTCTCACCAGACAGCTGCCTCTGTTCCTTGAGCCGCCCGTGCGCTTCCCCTAGCTGGCGCTCTGTTTCTAGAAGTTTACTGTGCAACTGCAAACAAACAAACAAGTCATCCATTTTTTTAGTCATTCTTTAGCCAACAGCACTGTATTTTAGACTCACTTAGGGCAATGTTTACCCTAAGTTTTCATAACCCAGAGTAAAACAACGACATGAGCTCCTGAAGTCATGTATGTACATCATACACCTCAGAAACACAGATCATGTTAAAGAACAGCATCAACTGCACAAGCACGAACAAATATTTTAAAAAGTAGGTTGGAGGGACTCAGAAACATCCTCATTTATCTACAGAAGCCCTTCAATATGAGTTACAGAGATTTAACAGAAACACAAAGAGGGCAATCCTTCAAAGGCATAAGGACTATCATGTAAAATAGTGATGCTTAGAGCAATCTCATCTTACACAGTGCACACCCTCACTCCTGTAGATCCAGTGGCTGAAGCACCATGCCTTTACCTGCTCCGCTGGCTCCCACAATATACTGTTGTGCGTTGCTAGACTAGCAAGAGCGTAATTTTTAGCTCGACCTGGCTACATCAATGGCATTCATTCTCTGCAGAGAAGAGATACATGAACCTTCAATGTAGGGTATACAGTAACTTTGGTGGCGTATAGTCCAGCATCTCGCAGCAGCAGAGAGTAAGCAGGGCGATGCACTCTTCCAGCTGGACATAAGCCTGCCTCATTTTTTTTCAGTCATCAAAAGCAGTACTGCACCATCTTCAAAGTGCAAGGATGGCCTTTTACTATTCACTGTTATAAAAAGCTCTCTCCATAAAATCAGCTGTTCTTCTATTTGAAACTGTCACTATAGGTCCTGGGTTACCTCCTGCCTACTTCTACATGAACACAGTCACGGATACAAAAATGAACTTTCAACTCAATGCAAAAACGGAGAATGGATCAGGCTTTGCAGCACAGCAAGAACTTTCTACAGGTATCAGGATGAATGAAGCTTGCTTCCCTATGAATTTATGTCCGAGGCCCTTGAGCCATTCACCTTTTAACTCCAGGTCCTCCCTTCAATATCCCTAAAACACATCCTGAGATCCAGCAGCTTGTTCAGGTTTTCTTGCTTAGACTGCCTTCCTTCCCAATGGTATCACCAGAGAATGTGTGATGCTTCCATTTCCTTTCATAGGAATCCATTCAGCAATGCTTTATTCACCTTCCTCCTCCTTCATTTTCCAACCCCAAAAATCCTTCCTGAAAATGCCCTCTCAGGCTGCAGCCAGATTTCAGCTCAACCTCTTGGCTATGCTTCTGAAGCTTGCATACATGTTGCCTAGGCAGACTGAGGCAGTTTTACCAAGTGAGGATTCCTAAGCAGATAACTAATACAATTATCTCCCCTCCCCTTGACAGAAGACTGATGAGAGAAGGAAAGTCATTCTGGGGATGTAATACATACATAAATGAAGTTTTGCCAAGCCACAGTTCTTCCAAGATAAACTATAGACATACAGCTTGCAACTTAATCTATTTCAGACTTGACAAAGGGTTGAAAATTGAGAAACACTCACTTTAAAATGATAAAGCTTTAGCGAGAGATTAAAAAGAAGTATGTCATACTAACAAAAACCAAAAAACCAGATTATTTTTTCCATCTTAGGACTGGACAGGATTCCTCATGCACAAATATTTCTCCAGTCTAACCTATTACTCCCCAAGACACTAGATAAAACAGAGTTCAACCAGCTTCAAATTTCAGTATGCTCAATGTTATATGAAAGTCTTGCTTCCATAACTCATTGGACTCAGCAGAACAATATGTAAATGGTGGGGGGACGTAAGCTCTGGGTGTTATCATAGCTACCAGCAACATAAAGAGAAGGTGTTTGTGGAGAGACACAGAGGAAGTAATATTAAGACTTCACATTATCCCTGCTTTTCACACTAAGTATTCCCTACTGTATTCGCTATTCAATTTTAAAGCAAGTCAAGCATTGTTCAGTTCTAATGTAAAATGAAGACTCACTTTTCTCAAATTTCCTATAAAGTAGTAAAATAACTACTAGAAGTGAAGCTACTTCTGATACTCTACCTGAATTTTTCTCATAACCTGAATGCATTATAGCTGCAACTACCGTACTGAACCAGAATAAATAAACTTGCTGACTTCTTAGGATTTGTCTATTACCATATTTGTCATGGAAACTCTATATTCTGGGTTGCCTTCTCATTTGACAATACTTCCCTTATTTCTGGGAATGCATCAACAAAAAAAGGGAGGGGAAAAATTGCAGGATGAAAGAAGAGTTCATTTAACACTGTAAGAGAAAAAGAGTGGATAAAAAGCCTGTCTCAGATCAGCTAAAGCCTTTTTTATTCACGTACAAAAAAAAGTCAAATCAGAACATGAGAAATAAGCTACAAAGTTTACGCTCATTCAATCTTAATCTTCAAAACTGAAATTATAAAGATAGTTTTAAGAAGAGCTCCAGATAGAACAGAATTAGTAAGATGTTTCCCTTTCAGAAGAAGGGGAATTAGACTACAGATAGACAGATATTACATTAGCCTTCTCAGAAATAAAAATGTGGAAAGGTGGTTATAACTGTAGATCTTGCTGACTTTTGATTGTGACACAAGGGCTACAACTATCCTCATTTATCCCTGGCGAGTTTGGACCTACTAAAAAGATTCAGACGTAACGACAAACAAATACCAAAGAACTTCTGCACTCTTATTACGGCCTCTTCTTTTTGCCTGTTTTCTTTACTTCTCTAAGGGGAAGAGGTGATTGTATTTCATTCTCTGCAGTGTTAGAAAGAATGCTTTATATTTATTCAAATACCAGCTAGCTTTATATTTATTCAAATACACATACTGGTTAGTTGCTCCCCTTCAATAAGGAATGCAAATGCACGTGCATGAAAAATATGCATGCACAGTTTAAAAAACACTGATGGGATGGTTTAAGGAACCATTCCAATAGGCTGGTCTAGGATGCTTAAGGAACCTTACCTGACTGAGCTCGCTTTGGAGTTGCAGGCCATGCTGCTCTTTTTCCTCCCTCTGCTGCTGGAGCTGTTTACATTCAGCCTTGAGATGCTGGTACTTTGTTTCTACTTCGGACAACTCTTCTTTAAGTTTCTGGCTTGCTTCCCCCTTCTCACCTAGCTCTGTCTGTAATCTCTGTATCGAGGCTTCAGATGCAGACAGCTTTGCCTGAAGCTGTTGGCAGTCCAGGTCTTTCTGGTGAAAGCTTGCCTGCACGTTCTTCTTACTCACAGATACTTCATTGTGTTTTTCTTCTAGCTGGGTGTAATCCTGTTCCTTCTTCAGCAGCTTCTCAATCAGACTCTATGAAGAGAGTTACACAGCAATTCAAGTGCAATTCTGCTTACAGCTGTTCAATGCATTATTCAAATTTCTTCTCAAGTGTTGATGCTCAACAGTGATGACCTTGCTCAAAAACATTATTAAAGAAAATATTGACCTCTACTTCATATTACATAAGTTAATTCTGGAGCCCATACAGCACACAGTTTCAACTGGAAATACTGTTTTTCATATTCTCACATAAATCCACCTCCTCTTACTGAGACCACACAAACTCTATTTCTGTATCCTGAAGACTAATTTGCTTTCCCTGAATGTTCAAATTCTAGGTTATTACAACGGCATTTGCTTGGGGAAAAGTTGAAATAGTAATCCGAGTTATTAGTATACAGAAAAAGTTTTCAAGTATCACTGTCCTTCACATAACTCCCTAGGCAACAACATCTGTGGTTTAATTCCTGTCTAATCCTGTGCAGTCATCATGCTGGTCATTTTTAGAAGTATCCTAATTTTGCCCTGTCACTATACTTACAGCATGATCTGCTATCCAAATTATGGAAGAGAACCTGTGACAACTAATAAAATCTGTGATGTTGATAAATCATAGAATGAAACACTCATGATTTAACCTTCATTTTAGAAGATTATGTTTTTATATTTTAATTCATACCATCTAATTTCCTTGCTTACAAATCAGCTCAAAGAGGATGGTTGCTTTGAGTTTGAAAACACTAAAAATTGAGATTCCCTAAAGGAAAGACATGAACATGGCTGAGTGTCAGATTTTAATTACCACATTAACAACAGTAAATATTGCAGAGTCTAAGGTCATACTATCATATTTACACGCTGAGCCAAATACTGGAAAAAAAAATATTTACAGATAATTTTCAGCTATTACATAATGCTTTTTATCAAATTTCATGAACTAATCAAAACTATATTCAGATACAAACTAAATATCTTAATGGACAAGATTAACCCAGAAAGTCTGGGTTTTCCCCCAAGCTTAGCTGAGGCACTAACTAGAATTTCAGAGATCTCCAAGCAGGACAAAGAAGCCATGAGAACCATTTCTATTTTCCAGTGGCACTTTTTGAAGCACAGCAATACAGTTGCAGTCATCATCCAACCTAGGTAATTCATTCCATCTTCTTGAAATGTACCAGCAGGTTCCATTTATTGCAGCATCTTACTGATATCTATCTCAGTGGAGCATTACTATGCACACCTTTTAAATGCTTGTGTTCTTCCTGCAGTTTCAGTGACTACTATATTCTCTAGTGACCCTTGCAATTAAAATACAGAAAAATAAAGAACACTTCTAGCACGTCAGCCTGAAAAAATGCCAACATTGAGGTCAGTCTTACATATCAAAACTTCAGACAGTCCTGCAACTTTGGAATAACACTGTTCCAAAGATAAGACAGACAGTGCTGCAATTCTAGCTATGCTGGGCATCTTAAAAGCACACTTCTGCACAGTATCCAGAGACGAAACCTGTTTTTCCAGAAGAAAAAGCTGTAAAATTATTCAAATAAGTTGAACAGTTTTGTTCTTTACAGATTTCAACAAATGATGACTGTATCAATCGTTATAAACCATACACAGACACTTCTATTTTACAACCATGATAAAATAAACAGAACCACCTGTAAAAAGAAGAGAGGTTAGAAAACAAGCAATCTTGCAAATGACAACTCTAGCAGTCCAGCAACCCATGTGAGAACAAATATAGTTAATGCCTTACGTGTCCATTTAAAAAAAATATACTTTGTAAAGCATACAACTTAGCCAAAAATTCTGGCTCAAGACTAAAGTTTGGCTATTGAATTCTAGCCCTGAAGTAGTATATTTTGAAATGTTTCTTGAAAAATAAAACACCTTGTTGCTGTTACAGCTATACAAAAGTTTTTATATATGCATATATAAAATGCAAGAATAGAGCACATAAAGAGCATACTGAGGCCAGGTGCTATCTTTACCCTCCTGAAGTCAGTGGCAAGGCTCCCACTGCTTTTAGAATATATTTCACCCTCAGAATATAAAATAAAGTTGCAATTCCCTTTTCATTAAAGAGAAGAGACCAGGCAGGATCATTAACACTCGTACTGAGTACTGTTCCTGAAATACCAACACACCACAGAACCTTTTTCATTATAGCTGGGCAAGTTAGAGCTAAGGTATTAATCTAACTGCTACTTCATAACTAGATCCACATGTAGAACTGCTATGAGCCACTTTATGAAGAGTCAGTGCAGGGCACTAACTTAAAGTTTCAAGTAAAGGGGGCGGGGCGGGGAGAAAGAAACAGTTACTGTTGTCTTGAAGCAGACAGAGACTCTGGGAAGCTTTCAGGAATGCTACGTGTGCTGGTTTTGGCTGGGGTAGAGTTAATTTTCTTCACAGTAGCTAGTATGGGGCTATGTTTTGGATTTGTGCTGAAAACAGTGTTGATAATACAGGCATGTTTTCGTTATTGCTGAGCAGTGCTTACACAGAGCCAAGGCCTTTTCTGCTTCTCACACCACCCCACCAGCGAGGAGGCTGGGGGTGCACAAGAAGTTGGGAAGGGACACAGCTGGGACAGCTGGCCCCAACTGACCAAAGGGGTGTTCCATACCATATGACGTCATGCTCAGCAATAAAAAGCTGGCGGAAGAAGAAGGAAGGGGGGACGTTTGGAGTGATGGCGTTTGTCTTCCCAAGTAACCATTACGTGTGATGGAGCCCTGCTTTCCTGGAGATGGCTGAACACCTGCCTGCTGATGGGAAGTGGTGAATGAATTCCTTGCTTTGCTTTGCTTGCGTGCACGGCTTTCACTTTACTTATTAAACTGTCTTTCTCTCAACCCATGAGTTTTCTCACTTTTACCCTTCCGATTCTCTCCCCTATAGTGCCATGGGGGGAGTGAGCGAGCGGCCGTATGGTGCTTAGCTCCGGCTCGGGTTAAACCACGACACTACGTAAAACAAAAAAGCAGCAAAGCCTCTTCACCATCACGTTACAAGCTATCCAAAGGACAGCCAAGAGCAGCAGCTACACACGTTTGGAGATGCTGCTCCACATCCTGCACTACTCTTCTCTCCTCCTCCCTGGTCTGATGATCAATACAGCAATGAATATCAGTGTTTAAAGCCACTGCCCCTGACAGCTGAACACCCTCTGCAGTCACGAATGGCCAGACAGAGCCACAAACAGCTACTGCTGCTTTCATGAGAGAAGAGCTGGGTTTGTCCGACAGTCTGCTACCTCCATGCGTGACTGAAGCCCACAAGCAGACTCGAGGCCACAGAGCTGCCAAGCTATGGTCATTCAGGTTACATCAGTGGACCCAGCAGTGTTTCCTACCTGGGTGCATGTCCCAGCTGCATCCCAGATATATAAAGGGATATGTGGGCACACACAAGGCACCTCTCTTCCCCAAGCCTTGATTTCCACAGAAAAGAAAGAGGGAATGACAGTATGTTGCAGCACTCAACAAAGAGCCCCAAGCCTTCAAAGCTCACAAGATGCAAGGGGCAACACCGCACTGATCCCTTCTTTTATAACTGCTCCTTGGAAAAATCCATGTAATACATGTTAGTAGTGACAGTGGCTAGGCATTAAAGAACAAACTCTGTGGTCACTGATCGAATTTCAGAATAGTTACGTCAGTAGAAGGTTAGAAACCAAGCGTTTTCCCCTGTAAATAATGCATCACAATTTTCCTAAAAGAAAACAAACAAAAAAACCCACATGCAATGGGTTTAGAATTACAGCAAGTCTTATACTTCAGGGAATACGCTGTTTTTTCACATCAGGTCTCTTCTGGGCTACAGGCCATTACTGGCTTCTGCACGGCAAGTCAAGCCCCATAATTACAGTGCTTTATAAATGAAGGAGAGGCAGTTCCTGCTCATCTCAGAGAACTGATCTTATCTACTTGTCATCTGCTCTTCTCGTATAGCTCCTGAAAATATAAGAAACAGCTTGCTTGCTACAGGTTGTACATGAGCTTGAAAAACTCTGCGTCAATGCACAGAAATATCTTCCCACATTGCAATGGAATTATAAATGGACGTACATATCAAAATGCAATACACTCTGTCCCACATTAATGGCTCCTCCCTCCTCCCGGACAGCTTCTTCAAGAACAGCAAACTGTTCAAAGTGGGAACAATTTCTGTTATTTGGGAAGCTAGTCTCACCTTTTCCAACTCTAGGTCCAAGACCTCCAGGGCCAAGATTCCTTGGCTAGCATACCATTCTTATGGATATCACCTTTCAAAAAGCTGCATAAAGAGGTGGCTGTAAACTGCTTTAAGTCACAGAAACTGAAAGAGGAAAAGCAGCTCGCTGCCACTTCTCTTCTTCCTATTCCTCAAGTGGTGTTTGGCATTAACCTGACATAGCAGAGGACTCTCTCTTAAAGTATGGTTATCTTATGAATCAATCTGTTTCACTCCACGTTGTTAATGGAATAGCAATATATTCAGGCAAAGGCTCTATAATGTATAGCAATAATTTTGCCAAAAGCTTGATTCACTGTTACGTTTCCACAGACCAGCACAGCATGACAATCCTCACCATCTCAGTTCTGCACCTGATTTAATGAGCCAAACCAAGAGTCATCCTACTAAAGGCAAGTTTAATTTACCAAATTTTAATTGCACCTTCTTATAGTCTTTGCAAATGCTGTTTTAATATTAGATTATCATCACGGAATCATAGAATGGTTTGGGTTGGAAGGGACCTTAAAGATCATCTAGTTCCAGCCCCCCTGCCATCGGCAGGGACACCTTCCACTAGACCAGGTTGCTCAAAGCCCCATCCAACCTGGCCTTGAACACTTCCAGGGAGGGGGCATCCACAGCCTCTCTGGGCAACCTGTTCCAGTGCCTCACCACCCTCACAGGGAGGAACTTCTTCCCTACATCTAGTCTAAATCTACCCTCTTTCAGTTTAAAGCCATTACCCCTGGTCCTATCACTACATGCCCTTGTAAAAAGTCCCTCTCCAGCTTTCTTGTAGGCCCCCTTTAGGTACTGGCAGGCTGCTGTAAGGTCTCCCCGGAGCCTTCTCTTCTCCAGGCTGAACAACCTCAACTCTCTCAGCCCTTCTTCACAGGAGAGGTGCTCCAGCCCTCTGATCATCGTCGTGGTCCTCCTCTGGACTCGCTCCAACAGGTCCATGTCCTTCTTATGATGGGGGCCCCAGAGCTGAGCGCAGTACTCCAGGTGGGGTCTCACAGGAGCGGAGTAGAGGGGGAGAATCACCTCCCTCGACCTGCTGGTCATGCTTCTTTTGATGCAGCCCAGGATATGGTTGGCTTTCCGGGCTGCAAATGCACATCGCCGGGTCATGTTGAGCTTCTCATCAACCAACACCCCCAAGTCCTTCTCAGGGCTGCTCTCAATTCACTCATCACCCAGCCTGTATTTGTGCTTGGGATTGCCCCAACCCATGTGCAGGACCTTGCACTTGGCCTTGTTGAACTTCATGAGGTTTGCACAGGCCCACCTCTCAAGCCTGTCAAGGTCCTTCTGGATGGCATCCCTTCCCTCCAGTGTGTTGACCGCACCACACAGCTTGGTGTCATCAGCAAACTTGCTGAGGGTGCACTCAATCCCACTTGTCCATGTCGCCAACAAAGATGTTAAACAGCACCAGTCCCAATACCGATTACATTAAATACACACTGTTTGGTCTCTGTCCTTTCTTATTTTCCAAGATTGACAAGGTTGTTGGTAAATACACATATGTAATGTGTACAATTCCTATACAATGTTACATATACACACAATAAAAAGCAGCATGCCTCTTTCTCCTTGTCTCCTTTCCTCCCTTACCTCCATTTATTACCCCACAACACATGCTTTCTTAATGCAAATACAAAACACAGCAAGCTCAAAGGGCTTTAATAAAAGCTCTCATGGAATACTTAAAAGCTGAGAAGCTTCTGGAGTTTATTTCCATTTTCTACCATTCATGACTATGATAAATGGCCAGAAAATATGACAGGAGTACAATCTAAAAGCTAAGAAACTGGAAAACCAATGAAGAGAGCTCAAAATGTCTTCTGAATTATGATTTTTAGGCAAACATTGTAATATTTCAAAGGGTACTGCTTTTTTATGTGTGAGATGGCAATACTGCTTAATGATAGGTAAGCATAAACTGCAGCAATTAGAAATCTGCAATCATAACAACCCTGAGGACTTCAGTTATAACATACTGATGATCATTAAAATATAGTGTTTGCTTGTACATTACGATATCCCTCATGTTAAGCAAAATGGCAAAGGAATTCTCAACTTCTGCAACACCAAGAAGTGTTTTGTTACAGTTTTCAGTGCTTCCCAAGGCAATGTGTGATGTGTTTCTATTTTAATGTGAGCTGACAAGCATAGGAAATAACAGCATTCTCACCTGGTTTTTCTGTTCTAGCTCTTTGACTGAACTTTGAAGTTTTTGCAGCTCCTGAACATACACAGCTACCTCCTGAGGTCCTTTGGCAAGTTCAGCTCTTAACTGATTAATGGTAGCCTGAACAGACAAATAGAAAAATCCACATTTAAAACAAAGCTTTGCATGCATAACCCAACAAAAGCAAGATGTCTGGTAGCAAAATAAAAAGCATCTTGTATACAAATAAACAGCTTAAGAAAAAAATCACCTGCAAACTAATCTCAGAGCACCATCCGCTACAGAAGTACCACTGAGCATAATTTCCCAGCTGAGATTCATTCATGTCCTATTTCAGAAAACAAAAATTGGCCCCAGTCCAATAGAAAATGCCAGGTTGAGCCCACAACTGATGAAAATCACAACAGATTATCCATTAATCATTATCACAGCTCTAGCTCAAGGTGAAACCCTCCCAAGTCATTCCAGTTACATGGCCAAAATCTTTGCCTCCCTGGTAAGGAAAATGAACTGGAAAAGGCACTAGAAGCGAATCTGGCATCTGATGCAACTCGGTGTGTGACTTTTGGACACATCAACCCTGCAGGTCAGCATAATCAGGGGAACAATACTACCCCATTAAACAGGATTGGTACAAAACAGAATATATCAATGACTGCACAGTATTTGAATACAGTAATGGAAGCAAACAAGAAAAGCACTTTAGACGGGTAACAATGGCTGCCCTAAAGCATGCTGTGTATGAATGCACTCACTTTGAATACACTATATAACAGTGACCTTTTTAAAGAAGTTTTCTTTCCTATTGTTCTCATAACCACAGATTTCAGCACAAATGTATAAATACCGAATTCAAGAATGAACTAAAGCAGAACAGAAGTAGTAGACAATAAACATACTATTTACAACCTTCCTACAGAAAAAGGAAGACCAAAGAGAACATATGAACACATTATATGACTACATATAGTTATTAATTCTGACCTTCTGTAATGCTGTGCTTTACAAGGCTGTTTCGTAACAGAGCTGTTAGCTAAAACACATCCTGGGATCTGTCTTTGGCAGACAAACATTCCAGGATGTTCTCAGAAAACAGAGTATGAATATTTCACTACTGAGAGAATGTAATGCAGAAAACGTGCAGAAGCTTGCTAAGGACACCACTGCAGCCTTTCAAACTAGAATGGTAATTTATATACATAAAGATACATTTCTCCCATTCACAATTTAATAAGCCCATCCCACATTTCATTCTTAACGTGGAAATATATCATGAATGAATATTCATTCCTGATATTGTCTGGCTGATATGTCTGTATGATTAATGAACCAATAAGCAAACAGGAATATATCTATTTAACAACCTCTTGAAATTATCTTGATACAATAGAAATCTACTACAAGAATAAAAAGCTTTCAAAAAAATTTACCTCAAATTTAAGTGTCTCCGTTAGAAAGCAGAAAAAATAAAATGGATGGATGAAAGATGGAAATAAGCAGTCACAAAAGCTGTTAGTAGACACACTTCCTCACATATTTTTTCAAATATTCTAGTGTTTTTAATGCCTTTGCTTAGTGGGAAAAAACCTAGCCCTGCCTTTATTAAATTTACCCATAATTTAATCTACTAATCTTGTTTAATTCTGTGGGCACTCAAGTTAACAATCAAGCCTAGGCCCTGTATTTTATGAAGATTTATCAGATACTGAAACAAATCCCAGTCTGCAGAGATTCATAGAAATGCTTAGCTCCACAGCAGTGCAGCTGTTTTCATAATGTGTTTGCTATGCAGGAGTCACTATAGTGAAAAACTAAACAGGGAAGGAGTAGCTCAAAATGAACATTCATCTGAGAGATCTAGACACCAGAGTTTCAGGTGCAACTCTGAAATAAGGCATAAACACACAACAACAACAACAACAAAAAAAGAAAGGACAGCAATGAATACATTTAGGCAACAATTGTAGAGCTATACTATTCTTCACGTCCCTTTCCTGCAGCATTTGAAGATGCTCATATAGGGTTAAGAAGATCTTTGTTATTCTCTTCACCCACGCCATAAATTTAACTTATTTTAAAGACATCTCACTTTGGAAACCAATATTAATATACGTATCCTCAGCCAGCTTGGCAAAATAGTCAAGGATGGCATAAGAATCACTTTACACTTTCACTCCTTGAGGTGGTTTTAAAGAGCAAAGCTGAGATGAAACATGGCCAAAGTTTTATGACCAGAACTGTACCCATTCTGCCAATGAAGGACTTCCATTTCTTGTTTTCTTACGGCTAACACTTTTCACAATTGTGTTTTTTAAAGAAAAGTAGAAAAGTTTTCACCACTATGACTTTAAGTAATTTTTATTTTTTTAAAAAGTCTGATCTGTCACTTTACATCGACAGAAAAGCTTTTATTTTGAACACATCTTGGGCTATTCTTGCCATATGTTGGAATTAAGCAGAGAAGACAGTAACACTTCTGAGAAGAACCAGACTGCCACTGCTTACCATGTTCTGCCACGCAGCAACTCAGTCTTCTCTGGTTCAGCCTACATACTGATGATCCTACACAGACATCTGATATTATTATAATTGCTGCAATGTAGTTTATAATCCTTCCATACACCTAAGACTTCTTATATGAACACATCATAACAGCTAGGGGCATCATGCAGCCTTCTCCCCGATCTGCCACTACTTCCAGGAGGACTGAAAAAACCTTCTTGTCTTTTTTCCTGTTAAAGGCTGCACTTTAAAGCTACATTTTAAAATGGCTAGTTATGTTAAAACTTAAACATACCTAATTTGGGGAAACAGAAGCAATTCATGCTTCTGTGAGAATGTTTTAAGATGAAAGATTTTTACGTTACGCCCATGTCACTATGTCATTTTATCTTCACATGAAAACCAAATATCTAAAACCACAAAAGACAACAGAGACAGTACTTTGAAACGAAATTTAAATTCTGCAGCATAGTTGTGGGATCTCACAGTTAAAACCAAATTACAATTATGCAGCAACTTACATGGCCACATAACCACATTATATTCATAACTCCAACTGTGATATTCCTTTTTTCACGTCTGATGAAGCTCTTGGCATACATAATTTTAACTTGAAAACAATGGTAGATTCATGTTTAGTACAATACTGTACCCTTGTACAATTCCTGGAGCTCAACATATCTGTTGGGGGGTGAGGCAGGAGGGAAAGCCCTAAGGAGTTTAGAATAATGCCGGGCAGCACTTCTCTAAAGCTCTGCAGTGCAAATGAAGAAAGTTAAAACTGCACTTCTGAAATCTAGGGCACATGAAACCCCAGAATAAAAAGATGTCAGAAAACCTTCACATCCACAAATCTCAAATGGACAGAGGATACTAGGAGTCCTACAGAAACCCTAGGCATTTCCTCATGTAAGCTGGGGAATTCTGCAAGGACCCCACTTCACTAGGGACCACAGCTCTGCGTTGACAAGTTTTGCTGGCATTGCTGCATTGGTGGGGGACAATAGAAAAGAGGGAGGGCAAAATTAAAAGGTCTCAAATACAGCTGACAGTCTTCAGTGAAGGCTGTTACACTGCCAAGTCATTCACTAGTAAAACTATACCAATCAACCCACCAGTGAGGTGCAACAACACCCAGCAAGAGAATTCTTCTGCAGGTATGGATTTACCAACTCCTCAGTAGAATAAATTATATGCTAGACAATAGCCTTTTTGGTGATACTGTATTTTTATCAGGATTTCTTGCCATTATCTTGGTCAGAGATTTCCCTCACTGTCACGGTAAACAACATCAAACTCGCTTTAGCCAGGAGTGATCTGAGACAGTTTGAGGAGTAAGGTTCCCTCTTAAAGATCCAAGTCAGAGCTGTTGCATCCCTTTTTCTCCATCTTGTATGGAAGTGGAAGTGTTCACTGGTGGAAAAGCAGAGGAACCAAAACCAAGAAAACTGAATATTTGCTATGGGAGAGGCAGTTAGCTTTGCTTCCTTAAACACAGAGTTATCATCAATTCTATATGCAAGAACAACAAAAATGGACAAATGTTTTCAAATCTCCCATCAGCAATTTAAAACTTCTTCCACCGACTCAGTCAAAGCAGGGCAAGCCTTCACAAAGTACTTCTGAAGAAACCAGCATATTCTGCAACTCAAGTAGACAGTGAGGTCTCTCTTAAATGAGATGAATTTTAAAAGTTCAAATCCAGGAAAATATGGAGAAAAAATGTAAAACAAAATAAAAAAACAACTAACATGAGAACAATATATTTTATTTTATACTTTAGATTGCAGCAACAAAGAGAGGAAAACTAAGGTGGTGTTGCCTGGAAACAGATTACAGGTGACATCCTGACATCTTGACCTTAAGACATGGTGAGGCCTGGCAGTCACTCACTTTCTGCTCTAGTCGATAACAGGCAATATTTGCAGGCCATTATGCAGTGGATTGGGGGCAGTATGTGTGCAGAACAGATTTGCACCTTACACACAAAATATTCCTACAATAAAGAGTAGGTGTAAAAAGGCCTCCCATTTGACAGTAAAAACTAGAAAAAACAAAAATGAAAACCAGTTTACAATACCCATTGAGATTTTTAAATCTTGTGTAAGTTCAAGAATTATATACGTCCTATACGAATACTGAAATTCTTATCTACCTTGTATTAATCATTTCTTTTTATGTATTTTAAAGCTAAGCATCCCCTCTAGCATCCATTTTCAGGCACATCAACTCAAACATTAACCAAAACCATCATTTTCAGTAACAACTGTTTTTATCTACATGTAGCTCAATAAGAGAAACAAGTCTTTGAATCACACAGGTATTGCTCTATTTCTCTCTCCCACTAGAAAGAGCACAGCTCTGCCAGAAGGTTTTTTCCTCTGCTATTGGGCTCCTGTAATAACTTTTTATGCCAAGAAAAGGTTTTGCAACAAAAGGCATAGGGGCTTTTGGAGGACAACTATTGACAGAATTATGCAATTTACTGTAATGAAGAAATTACATGTCTGTTAGGTAAGTTACAAGATTCAGTTAAGAAAGAGTCTTTTTCATTATGATGATTCATATTTTCCATTTTCATCTGAAAATCATGGCAAAGCTAGCACACACATCTTTAGGTATGATTATTACCTCCGAGTTAGCCTGCTCTGCCTGCAAGTGCTTGCACTCATCTTTCAGCTTTTCAGATTCTCTCTCACGTTCCAGCGTCATTTTGTCCATCAGCGTCTGAACTTGGACCAGCTCCTTTTTCAGGACAGCCACATCTTCCACACCAGGCCTTTGCAGCTGAAAAGTAGAAGAGCAGCAGTGAGCAATACACTGTTGGCAGACATGCTTCCAGTGTCAATGTCATCTCTAAAAGTCTTTCAAATCATCAATTTATAGACAAGGTGACATATACAGTATTACAGCTGTGCAAAAAAAAAAAAAAAAAAAAAAAGAGAGAGAGAATGAAAAACCCCAAAAAAACCAAAACCACAGCAAAGTACTTATTATTCCCAAAGGAAACAGGATTTAATGGCTGGCTGTCAGTTCTTGCCTGCTAAACTTTGAACTTGTTGATTGATTTCAACCAAATCTCACAAATGGGAAAAGGTCTCAAAGATTAAATGTCTTTAATTTTTATGTAGGTAGATGGCTAGGTACAGGAGAGAGACCTTCCCTGGGAGAAAACACTGAAGTGACAGGGAATCCATGCAAGAAATTTATCTGAAGTCACAATTCTCTGAGAAGTAGGCTGTATTGACTCCACTACTCTACAGAACGGATTACCGTATATACTTTGCTGCTGTAATACTCACAAGCCCATCTCAGGGCTGAGACACATAACAATCCAGCGCTACACAGACTTTAATAAGGACACTGCCTCTGTCTTCAAGAACTATTTCAGAAAACCACAAGAACAGACAAAAAAAGGGCAGCTGAAGGAAATGTCTTGAAGGTACCGTCAGACATGCCTCATATCAGACGCATAGGTAAAATCTGTTGGTAATTACATCTAAAGCACCGTAACATCCCTCAAAATGAAAAGCTACGGAGGGAAGGGAGAGGGAATGCAATAGTGGGCACCAAAGAAAGCAGAGAAAAGGAGTGCTGGCATCCAGAAGAGAAAAGGTACAGGAAAAGGGTAAGAATGCAGGAGAAAGGAAGACAAGAAACCACTAAACAGAGAGGAATGGATAGTCCAGTGGCTAGGCAGGGCCCAAGAGGGACTCATGAGCCTTTCAGCGCAGCCGACTACAGGGAAGAAGGGGGATAAACAAGTCCTACTTTCCTCCAGAGTCTAAGCAGTGGTTGAGTGGGAGAAACTAGGAAGTCCCCTTCACTACTGCTTTAGAAGTGGCACAACTGCTGAGTCATTGGGACTGCTCCCTGGAGCCATGGCTGTATATAAAAGTCACCAGGAGCCAAAATCCTGGAATACACACACATTGGTATTATCAGACAAGCGCAAGAGGGACATTATTAACATAGGCATGGTGCTGACAGCCACCAGCCTTTCAGCCACCACGTCACAAAACACCTCTCTGAGCACTTCTTATGAATGTAGCTGTCCAGGGACAGTCAGAGCGTAACACCTCATGGAAAAAGGGTGATCTAAAGACAGCTGGGGAAGTCAGCAATGGCGCGCTCCAAGTACAGGCCTGCACAGCACATCTATATGTGTAACACCCTGCAAAATTCCTGAAGGGTAGAGCATCAAACAAGCAGACTATAATACAATGTAGGGTAAATTTTAATATATGTCAGAAACAACATACATTTCCTCACTGAAAAACACTGAAAATGTAGGTCAGTGAAACAGATCAGAAACAATGGTGTTCTGAACGTTTTCAGCCCACAAGCAGATGTCTCCAAGTTCAACAGAGTTTGACTGCTTTAAAACTGCATTTGCAAGCATTTAAGTATATCCCCCCTTGGCTTGAAAATAACAAAAACATTCGTGTGATGTGAATACCAGCTCTGTCTTTAAGTCTTCTACTGTACTTCTCTCCTGCTGCAGTTCTTGTGTCAGGTTTGTCACTTTCTGTTCTGCACCTTCCCGAAGGCTGATTTCTTCATCATACTTTGATTTAAGATCTAATAAGAAGGAAGTTGAATAAATGATCACTTGTGTAAGTTGCACAAGTAGAGAACAGAATCAGACCTCATGTTAATATACTTACCCACAATTTCAGTGGCCAGTTGTGCCGCTTTTTGCTCAAATAAGTCTTTCATTTGCTTAATGTTAAAATTTTCTATTTGGATCTCTTCTAGTTGCCGTTCTAATGATTCTATTTCCATAAAAAGAACAGTATTATTTTCTGGAAGAACTAGGACAATACAGTTACTCACACCCATGACGAACCACAGCAGGTAAATAAGTAATCCAAATTCACTTAACATCCAATTAGCTTAGCAAAGTGAACAACTTTACTGAAGTTAAATATCTACAAGCATGATGCTGGAACCTGTCACTAGTTGAGTACTCTGCAGGATTAAGTACACATTGGTATTCACTGGTCACAAATAGCCCTTCAGATCACTGCAACACGCTGCTGAATTCCGAGCCCCGAACTGCAATTAAAAGCTCTTTAATCATGATCAGATACTTTATGCACACATAAGGAAAATTTTATTCCATGAGTGCCTCACGGAGAAAAACACAGAGCAAAAATTATTGGTCTGCAAAACAAAAAAACAAACAAAAAATTCATTGTTTTCTTTGCTAGCAATGAGTACAGAAAAACACTAAATAAAACCAGCCCTGACAAATGCTATAGTTTAAATATCAACAATCACTGTCTTTCTCAGCAAAAGACTTGTACTGAATGCTTGAACATATGAAATGATTAAAAACATGTTCAAAACTACTCATGAGAACGGCTTTCAGAGTCAGGAGAACTCCTGTCACACTTCTAGAAATTACAAACCCTGAGCCTCTGGAACATTTCCCCAGACTATAGCTATCAAGAGCTATCTATCTTAAGCACTTACAATGAACTTTTTTCCCAGTAATTGTACCATTCCAGCTTCCTAGCTCTTTAATTTACCAGAAGTGCTTTTTCATAAACCTAAAAGCTACACCGAAAAAAAATTCAGAAATTCCAGAACAGTGCAGAAATTAATATAATAAAATGTTAGCCACCTGTAGATGTAGCCGTTGTCAATCCATCAGACTTAGAATCCTTAAAAAAACAGAATAAATGCATCATTAGACAGTAGGAATAAAAACTACTACTTCCAAAGTTCATCCCATTTTTGGAAAAGACAAGGAAATAGACCTCTGTGCTCCAATACCACACAGCAATATAAAAATACCTGATTTCAAACAGTTATATCTGGAAGACTGGAAAAGGCCAAGATGATTTTCCATTTCATGTATCACTACACTATCAGGCTTCCAGACTTGCAAGACTCCAGTAACAATCCCCTCCCCCTTCCTTTCCTCAATATTGAAATCTGCCTTAAAAACAGAGGTTACAGACATCATTAAACACATTCTGAGACGGCATTCTGTCAGAAAGCCATTTCTGAGGTTTCTAACAATCCAGTATCTAAGTAGCTCATAGTAATAAAAGAAGTAAGAGCTTCCTTAGGGCACAACACACTACAATTTGCCTTGCCTTGTTTGTTCAGTTCTTCTGGACATCTGTGAAATCACGCTACTGTTCTCCAAAAGTTCTTACAAGAAAGACCCCATCGCCCTTTCTCATAACAGATGAAACGCCACATTCGAATTATTTTCTTTAATAAACTGAGTTCTGAATAAGCCCAACAAAAGGAAATGTCTGAACTGAACCTGCAGTGAGTGGTATGCAAGAATCATTATCTATTCTGACTTTGTTCTTCAGATTTAAATATACAGTTACATTGTGGAGAGATAACTAGCTTTGTTTTCAAGAACATGTCAATATTCAAATTATGGAACTAACTAAATCAGGCCACGTGCCTTACAAAAAAGGTATTAATCTTCAATGTCAATGCTGATGATAAACCTGCTTCAAGTATTTTAAAGCAATTACTTGCTGCCGCTGCCCCTGCAATTTCTCTAGTTCCTTCTTCAGCTCTTCTGAATACCACCTCTCCTCCTGGGGAGGGAAGAAAAAAAAAAAAAGGAGATGGGGGAGAGAGAACTGTAAATTTGGTTGCTTAAGACAGTCAAATACTTTGTAATTTGAAAGAAAGAACCAAGTGCAAGTAAAATACATTTCCAACCTTCAGCGAAGCTTGCAAGTCTTGGACTTCTTGTCGGAGCAGTGATACTTCATCTCTGAATAAATATATCCACGGAGTGGAGAAAATGAATACGTAGTGGTTATATTTTGTCAAGTACATACAGGTTATAATGTGTATTAAATAACTGGAGTGATAGCCGTGTACTATATAAATATAACTTACATAATTATAAAGAGTTATTTTTAGTTTTTTTGAAATTTGGAACAAACTGGACTAATAGATACTTATTAGTTCACTTTGCACATCACTTGAAAAATGCTAAACATATTAATTGGATAAGTAAAGAAATAGATATGCAAAAAGTCTCATGAAAACAGAATGTAAATCTAAATCGGTGCATCAGCTCAACTACATGAGTTCAGAATGGCAAAGCTGTGCATTGGGACATTTAACTGTTTTGCACGCTTTTTTATGAAAAGGACAGGTTTATTCTCCTTCACTTCCCATATCACATAAAGGAACACTGCTAAGAGACAGCATGCTATCTTACTCCTTTTGAAATATGCAGTTATATAATTTTTCATCCACACAGCAATTTGGTATGCCCCACCGACACACTCACTTAATGGTCTGAATGTTTAAAGCCTTGGGATTTTAAATTCTCAAATTTCATGCTCAAGCCTCCAGCCATGCAAGAACACAAGATCCAAGGCTACAACTGTTACTAATTGATTTAGACAGCACCCTTCTAAATCGCAGGTCTCCTTACAGAATTGCACAACTATACATACAAGGATAATGTTGCATTACTGAGATAGTCACTCCAAATCTAGAATACACAGGTCATTAAAATAATCCAAACATACCCTTTCTTATTGATTGTACAGTGGCAACACTGAGGAGTACAAAGAATGTATGTGTGTGGGTGCCAATGCCAACAAATTCTCTCAGTTTCATACCATACAATTTTATTGCTGCTGTGCTACCTTATCCCCTCCTCCACAGATGTGCTTTTAAATTATCTCATACTTGGGAGGAAAAAAAAGACCAAAGCAAGCTATTCCTTAGCTAAACTGGGAAGAAATAGATTCAATCTACATTAGTATACTGGTAGTATATCAGGTCAGGATCGTCAAGAAGCAAGTGAAACACATGCACTTGAACCAGTGAAGCAAGAACTCCAAGGTGGACCAATTTTAATGGCAAAAAAAAAAGGGGGATATTGGGAGGCTAATTTTTTTCAGAAGATTTTCTGCTATTTACACATTATTCTGCCTGTGTGAGACATTCACTGGAGGTTTGCAAATACAAGTTTACCGAGGCAGGTGTAGCTGTAATCCAAACCCCATACATTGGTTGTGGGTGGCGAAGAGGGAGTAGCTCTCTCACCAGTATAAGTAAATCAGCTAATATTCACACCTAAGATTATAAACGAAATCCCAGGCAGGTGAAACAGTTAACTATATTGAAGTTCGGCTGAACATATACCAGATCTGCAATACTAAAGCATTTAAGATGCTCTGGTCTTCGTAGCAGATAAAAGCTGTCTAAAAATAGTTTGTAGTAGAGGGGAAGGAGGAGGGGAGGAGAAGAAGAGAGAGAGTTTGTAATGTAAGGACCCTTCTACAGTACTTGCCTCGATATTCCCAATGCAGTTTTGCTTGACAGTTTTAAGATGAAACCTAAATTCAGTTTAACTGACCAGTGGAAAATGAATGGGGGGAAAAAAGTGTAAGGGATCACTGTAGACACTGTAATTTTGTTTTTCTTACTGCCATCCAAATCCTCACCAAATCTCCCTTTCTGCTAGGGCTGCTACAATCCCTTCCTCTTCTCAGCACATTTCAGCCTCACCATCTGGCAAATCCTTACTACCTTTTCCTTATGCTCCGCTCCATTCCCCACCTGTAATGCCAGTGCCTTCATCCTAGCACCGAGTACCAATGGCCTCGCTGAATCGCACTGGTGAGAGTTACATGATTTACCCTTGGCACTTAATCATGGTAGTTTATTGGGGGGTGGGAGGAAGAGGACAAAATGTAATTCATATTGCCTAGCTTTCTCTATCAACTAAATAAGGAACTTCACCTGCCAATCTTGGTCCTATGAATTACATGTAAGCTTCACTCCTAGGTGGCTAACAGAGTGGCTCCCTGCTGCAGGCTGCAATATTTCTTTAATACAGTATTCCAAGCCTTGGAAAAACATGTTTATGTTGAATGAGAGTTCTCAGGCAAGCATGCAACTGAGAAACATTAAAGAATGTCACACTAATAGGAAGAAATAGCTCATGTGTTACACAACAGCTCTCATCAGACTCCCCTCACTCCATCCAAACTCTCTGACCTTGTCCACTTTTTCAATTATATGAGAGAAAACAAAACCACTTGTCCTTAAACTGTCAAGAGCCAGGAAAAAAAAAAATTCACCAGCCAACATCTGGTTGACATTGGAAACTTGCAGGCATAAAAATAAACATTTCATAAACTATATAAACAATAAAGTTACGACCAATAATTCCCCCATGTGAATACTATTATAACTTAGACCTGAAATGATACTCTTAGTAGAATATCACTCCGAAAAGGCTTAAATCAGACAGAGAAGAAATACTCATTCTTGAATAAATGTGCACATAGGAAACCCAATATAACTCCACAAGTACCCTACCACTTTCTCCTACATAAAGCCCTAATTTTGATTTCTTTTGTTGCAGCAGCTGGGAGAGAAGGCAGCTGTCCACAAGGAAGGGCTCGTCCGTGCATGAAGACAAGACCTCTGCTAATGCTGGCTCTTACTGGCTTGCCAGCTCTGCACAATAGTGGGGAGATACGGATCTTCATTCAGATAACAACTGCAATATGTTGCCTTCCACACTCTCTTGTCACTGAAGAACCACCCTCTCTTGATTTAGTTACATAAATATATGTATTTCTTTCAATGTAATTATTTATCATTTTGGGTCACATTTCTACTAGAGACAAAACATTTGAACAATTTACTTCCCAGCATCGGCTGAAGCCAGCTCCGTTAGCAGGTGACCACCCGTGGGGTCGTGCAGTGTGTACCTCTTGTTTGCTGAATGAGGCCACAGGCAGCTGCTCACTCTGACACTGCTGTGTACAAACCAAGGGAGTTTGGGGGAGTGCGACAAAACAGCAGCGTGGACTGTCATTTACAACAGTCCAAAATAAACACTGAACAGAAAAAGAACTAACAGGAAGCAACAGGAAACCTACGTAAATTTTACCCCTAAGAAAAAGCTTCACAAACTAACACAGGCAGACTACTTACTTAGTTAAACTTTTCTAAAGAAAGTTTCACATTATCAGTTCCTGCTACATACCACTGCTCTCAAAAATAAAACAAATTTGATATGTTTCCTAGGAATATATTTAACAATAGAGTTTTGACCAAACAGTTAAATAAAATAAATTAGAGAAGATTTCTGAACATCAGCATGGAGTTTCTGGAACACTGAAGAATTAGTGACACAGACAGAAACTTCTCAGATTTGCAAATAACTAGGTAATATGGGAACCCATTTAGGCAAATACTGATGTTATAATTACCCAGTAAGTACCTAACTACCCAGGGACAAAATCAGGTTTCTTCTCTGTCTTCAGGGTTGTTCTCCCCCACCCTCAAAAGATGAAATTTCAGCTCTATGCCGGAAATTAGGAGGAATCTGTATTTTTTCTGCCACACTCCTAAAAACCATTCCAGTCTGTAATATTGCATTGTCAGCTGCATGAGAAACAGGTGACTTAATTAACAATATAAACATGTGTATCTGATTTTCATTTATTGTCAGATCAATATCAGCCAATGTAAGTTTCAAGCTGCTTTTTAATTCTAGTTGGAAATGGAGCATGAACATTTAAATACTGCACTACATAATTAAGTGTTCAAATTAATACAGCCTTCAGTGTAATTAGAAGCAGCTCAACACTGACACAAAAGCGTATGCACAAATGAGTACTGTTGCACCTTTCCGGTGACAGATGACCTTCCCCTCCATGAGTTGAATCAATGCCAGAATTATGAACTGCTTCATAGTGCTTGAACAGCTCCTCAGCTGATCCATGAGACTTCATACAGAGAGGACAAATAAAGCCCTATTATAAAAAGGAAAAGAAAAAAAAAAAAAGAGGTGAGAAGTAAAATTTTATTTTTTTCCGTCTTATTTTTACACAGAATTCCATATTTTGTTTGCGCATCTAAAAGGTAGCAAATACAATTGTTAAGATTCATACTAATTATTTCATGCTCTGATGACAGTTTTGGCAATTAAAAAGTTAGAAAATGCCTACAAAAGTCATATTCCATTATTCAGTGTGTTTTTTCCCCAACAGCATTACATACTAGCAACAAAACTTTTGTTTAGAAAAATAAGAAGTCATTTCAGAAGAACTGCTCTGCAATTTCTTCCCCCTCAAGAAAAGAATTTTCCATACAACTTTTCATAAAATCAGATTCTTCTTCGAAAGAGGAGGTAGGGTTTGAAGTTTGGTCTTAACAAAAGGAGATACAAAAACCCACTCTAAAGCACAGCTATTCATACACCTATTACCACCATATTTAGGCTACTGATTTTAATATGGGCCAGAGGATTAAGAACTACTTTTTACCTTGCATATAATTAATCAGTAAATGCAATTCAGAGAAACACTACCTCAAGAAAATCAGATCTCTACAGCCTAAAGAATCAGAAATCATCCATTTTCATTCCAGCATATTTACTGCAAGCTTACCAGAGTGAAAATTTAGCAGAGCGATGCCCTCATTCTACCCATTAGCCCACAGACAAATGAAAACAGTAAATATTATGTACCACTAAACGTTTATGGAGTGTCCAAACTGCCATTTATCAGAGGTACCATCCATCTCATTTTCTCTAGCAACCTATAACACCTGCTTTTAAGTGCTGGACTTTATATTGGTTCTTCACTCATTTAGTTATCATGCTAACTCCAAGCCCAATTCCCATTTACGCTACAGCCCATAAGCACCATGGTGGCAAAACAGAGACATTTCAGAGTGAGAGGAAACAATTTAGTATCACGTTAAAGGCTCCCTGTAATTCCAAGCTGTACAGAGAGGACCTCGTGTAAGTGAGATTACGGCCCCTTGTTTCTTAAATTCATTTCAAATATGCTTTTGGATATTTACATGTTACCCTTAAGTCCCTTATGCCAGTACAAATTGTAGTGCACTCCAACACTAAACCAAGGTTCTCCAGTATCCAAGATGAGAGTACTCCTGTGGGATTATCACACTTCACTTAACATATGCTTCTGTACAATTTCTAAAGGACATATGAAGAGTTTTGACACTCCTTTTCTTCTCTTAACTTTGTGTTTGGATGTTACAAGACAAGCCACAAAACTTTAAATATTAGCACAAAATAACATACTGAATGTGTATGTTGATAACCACAATAGCACTCATTTTCTAACTTGACATTCACAGTATTTTGTTTCACTAGTCACTAAGAATTCAACAACCAAACACTTACACGGATTTAACCCAGGAGAACCATCACATTCAGCTACTCAAACACGGCCGGAGCTCCAGAGCACTGAATAGGGACTGCGTAACTGCTATTACTTGTTTGGTGTTTCAGAAATAAATAACTAAATACAGTTGCTTGTCAAACCCACCACATATCATATTGAAGACTAATTTTGGCACAACTAGATCAAACAAAAGAGTATACTCCTTCCTAAGCAGACAACGGGCATTCACCCTAAACAACCATTTATTTATTTCCAGAATTGATCAGCACAGTTTCACTCCAGATTAAACCAAGTTAACTCATATGTATGCATACATGCCAAAATGGGTACAGAAAATTGGTTAAACTACTAGGTTCCCAGTAATGTTTATCTGATACAATTAGCATATAATTATATGATGGCAGGGACAGTCACTCTGAGCAAAAGAACCAGAGGGAAATTCCTGGCAAATAGCAATGGCAATGAACTATAGGAGCGGTCAAAAAGCAAGGGATTTATTTTTCCTAGTAGGTGAAAGTAGTCAGTCTCATACAATGACAGTGCAACAGCATCCTTTTGGGATGAAATGCTACCAAGCAGTTCTCAGCGTTGTGTTTAGTTTCCCAGTGGTGGGAAGGTCTGCTGTTCACAGAGAAAAGCAAATGTTTCTCGTAGCACCAGTAAGTGCATCTAGAGAGAACGAGTGTAGAAAACTGCTCTGGCCTCTCCTTCCTTTTGCTCTTTATTTCTTTCCATTTAAACAGCAAATCTGTTTCTTTGCTTATTTTTTTGTGGTTTTTTTGTGGTTGGGTTTTATTCTGTGGAAAGAGGAGCCCTGGAGAAGAGGAAAGAATAGATTACATGTGCAATTAGCCCAAGGGGACAGCAATCATTCATCTCAATTATTAGGCAAAGCCAGCCCAAGATTTCCCAAGCAGGCAGGCAGGCAGGCAGGTCTGAAGGCAGTGGCTGCAAGGACGAGGGGCCAGAGGCAGAGCAAAGCTGCCGAGCCAAGGGAACGTGCTGCAGCTGAGAGCCCGCGGAGTGGATGGGAGCTCTGGGGAGGCAGGCGTGCTATCACCAGCAGAGGGGGGAAGCATGGACAAAACCTGCTCTTTATGGTAGAAACCCCCTTCCTCTCACACAGGCAGAGATAAAGAGTGCATCACCCACCAGCCCCAGCCTCTCCACCAGCACTGCCGTAACCATGGCTGGTCTCGCTTTTGGGGGACCTGGCGCTGTTGGACTCAGTGCTGGGTTACAGCTCTCACACGCACCCTTACTCTAATGCAGCGTTTCCTAGAGGTCTGACACGCAAGCTCTAACAGAGTAAGATGTCACCCTTCTGCAACGGGGCATCCTTGCCACGGAAAATGTCATCCTTCCTGTGCAGAGCTGGGGTGAGCAGGAACCCCAGCTCCTACAGCTGCAGGCACCACCACTCGCACATCAGAGCCTTGAACTGCACAAACCCAGGACCCAGCTGCGTCTCGCAGGCTGATAATATTCTGATGTCAACTCTGATGTCAGCAGCGTTAATTCAGTTCTCTTTAGAGTAAGAAAATCAGAATCATCACGATCTTCCTGGGTACCAGACAGTAACAGACAGAAGTGTAAAGGTTTCCTAGGCCACAACTATTAGCCCCAGGTGACAATCTTGTTCAGGGACTTGGGTTGGTGGGTCTCTCGCTTTAGCTCCTTTTTTAAAAAAATTTTAAATACAGTCATAAAATTATCTCTCGAGATGAATTTTGAAAATATATGCAAAACTGTATTCTACTAATCTAAAGACAAATGTGTGAGAAGAAGGAAGAGGGGAAGAAACCTGATGGTCTGAGATGCTTAAATCTTGTAAGCAATTTTGTTAGTTTGCAAGAGTTTATATCAAGTGCAAGATATTCGTATATTGGGACCATGCCTGCCCTGGATAAAGAGGAGATTGCGCAGTTACAACCATGAGATGTAACACTGGTCACTGCAACTTGGGGGAGCTGAGATGTCCCTTCCAGTAAGTCTGCACTTGGCTCCCTTAACTAACAGACTCCTTTACAGAAGCAGCAAGTATGAGCGCAACGTTCTTGTATTTGAAGAAGGAAGCTACCACATAAAACATGCACAGTTATACTTTTCAAAAGGCTGTATTTGCCAAGAGACACTTGGTAGGTTTCATTTTAAAATGCATTTAGGAGTTACTCTGCATAAAGCACAGCCACAGAGAAGTGAAAGGCAATTCATATTCTTCATTTAATAAAAGCAAAGACATCACTTACAGCCCCTGCAGCACTGCATCGTAAGTCATAACTCCCTAATTGATGTTTCTAATCGGGCTTTATCTTTCGCTTTACACAGGGAGAAAAGAGCCCAAAAGAAGTTAGAAGATGATTAGTGGGGTCTTGTTTTTATAAATACAGAATCCTTCCACCAGGAAATGACAATTTATTGAATCCAAAGCTTTTTGCAGACGCCTATCAGTTAACGGAAAATAAAAATAAAACCACAACCACCACATGCACAAATTTTTATCAGGAAAGAGTTCTTAAGATCACCACAAAATTGCTGAAGCAAGACAGAGCAAGAACGCTAAAAAAAAAAAGGGAGTCCGAACCAAAACCCCATATACATGCACAAACAAGTCACCAGGAGTCAGCACACAATTTACAGCTCAAAATAGTCCCTGGCCCAGCGGTCAAGGCATTCCACTGAGAACAAGAGGGGTGCTAAACTTCAAATCCCAATTTTCTGATCTCAAGGAAAATGCTTCTCTGTCAGGTGGACACCTGTGAGCCAGGCCTAGCACCCAGCACCTCCACAGCACCACGCTGTTCACGGTGGGGCAGGCCTTCCTCGGTGCACAGACGCCAAAGCACACTGGTTTCACTTGGACCAGAACAGAAATTGCTACACAGAAGTTTTGTAGGAAAGCATCTTGCCTCAGCTTGAGTTATAATGCCAAATTTCACCAAAGATCTCGGACTCTGTGAGGCTTCTTTACCTGCCTTTCTCAAGGCAGACTTATGAATAAGCCTGTAGAAGAATGTTTGTAGCTGTTTTTCCCCTCTAATAGTTAAGATTTACTTTCAGGCCTGATGATAAAGTTAAGCTTCTCAGTGCTCTCTCTCCTAAAAGGCATACGAGGTAAATGATTCCTTTCGGGTAACATTAATATTCGTACGAATCATTAATACAGTATTCTTCGGGAAGTACGCCAGGATGCTAAAAACAACACTGGAAGGAAACTCTCGCCACAAGAACTACCGTATTTATTTTTATTGTACCAATGTAATTTACAGGGCTATTAACTGTTGGAAGAACTTTGGCCTCCCACATCAAAACACACTGCCCAGCAAGAGCAGGGGCACAGACCCACAGGCACATGGCACACAGCCAGGCTGACTGCAGGCTACCATAGGGCCCTCCTAATCTTCAGACTATTTTAAAACTGATGCAGAAACAGTTTACGTAACAGAAAAATTAAGGTATAGGACTGAATGGATTCTGTTTCTCTGACTTCTCCTCGTATTACTCTGTAGGACTGGGAGGGTGTAGGGTAGTGGTATAAAAATATGTTTCTGAAAATTTCAGCCTTCTCAGAATAGTGTCTTACTTGTAATGGTTTTTTCTTCACCATTCTGCACAAACCTGATCTAATGAAGTTGTGCAGTGTGACAAGACATTTTGAAAAGCAGTATTTTCCTTACTCACTAGCAAAGAAAATTGAAGATTTTCAAAGATATTCCCTCAACAGGCTGAAGGCTCCCACTTGAGCTTTAAAAAATAACCAAACATTTACATGTAGATGTCTACTCCCCAATCACTACCAATGGAAAGCTATTCAACACAGTTAACGGAGGAAGAAACTAGTCAGCTGACCAAATAAATGTGTATACCATATGTAGGGTCAGCATAACAGCTCCCCTGGCTCCATCATCAATAACTGGAGCTTGAGACACCTACATATACATGCATTAAATTTGTCTTCATCTGCCAACTGCTCTTTTTTCCACAGAACTTTAATGAAATGGTCTTTGTAGAGGTAATATGAAATCTTGTCTTAAGTAATTAATGAGGGAAAGCACAGCTTACTTTATTCAAAGCTCCTTTTTCACAAATTTACACTGGAGTTATATGACAGAAAGAACATGACACATCTTGAAGGACAGTCCCATGGGCAAAACAGTTTTTACAGGATGGAATTCGGATTTGCTCATCTAGTTGGAGTCCAAGAAAAAAAGGTACCTTATTTAAGTTTGAAAGTCACAGCCATAGCTACCCAGCTTCCTTAGCATTTTCTTGAAAAATCTGATGACTATCTAGTCTATTCTCCAAGCCCATTTTAATACTGCATAGAACTGAACAAGTGGTGTCATTTAGGCTGCTACGATTGCTGCTGATCTACAGCTGTATGTGGTAGAGAGCCATACAGCAACAATAGTGCATACAGAGCTCTATTTGCTAATACAGAGCTTCTGCAACATCTTGAATTTTTATTCCAGCAATTATGTCATGAGTCAAGCTTAAAGAAGCAAGGCACTTCGCTGTTTTCCACTGAGAAGTCAGTTTTATTCCACAAACACTCTTCTCGGAAAATATTTAAGTACTGTGGTGAAAAAAAAAAAAAAAAAAAACCAAAAAAAACCCACACCCCTCCCCGCCCCCCCTCCCCCCAAAAAACCCACAACCCACAAAATCAAAAACACAAACAAACACCAAACCCCACAGAATTTCAGTATAATTGATACTTTTACCATACGGAAAAGATTAGTGACTATTCTACCATATACATGCTATAGGACAGCTTAGCCCAATCCAGTATGCACTTTAACATGCTTGGCATTCACATCACCAGGCTTTAAGTTTAAATAAATGTGAGTTTCTGGGCTTCATCTTTGACCTTTCAGAAATACTGGGCCAGCACTCAAGCCTACAGCCTGTTTCCAGTGAGCCACATGAACAAAAAGCAATAGCTGTGATTCAAGCCCAGAGCTGTAACACCTTCCAGCCATGACCTATGTTTGCCCATGTCTCAGAATCCAGACTTACATTAACAACTCTTTCACAACTGTATTGGTATGATAAGCTGTATGCTGTCAATAAAGTCCAGTGTGTTTAAAAACTGAAAGTAAGTTCAAGAGCTGTATGGCACGTTCACGTGCTCGGAGGCATAAACACTTTCCTTGGAGTTGATTTTAGTTTTTGTGTGTCATGAATATTTGAAAAAATTCTAAATTCACCATTCATGTTTTTCCACCACAGGTGAACCTCCACAACCTTCTCTGATACAAGATACACATCTTCACCAGCATTTAAACAGTAAGTCTAAGCTAAAACTCAGATATTCTCCAGTTACACAGTGATTTAAAGGCTGAAACATTTTACATGACAGAAGATTAGGAACTGTATATACTCAGGGCCAGAGGACAGAAACGTACTGATGTTTCAGAGCTGAAAGATGTATCAAGTAGTTTCTAGGTTTTATTTCCCAAATATATATCGAAGCGATTAACTGAATCCTCAGGAAGTTCTCAGAGGCAGATTAAACTGTCTGCCTAGACAGCAAGGGCAAGACCACATTTCATAATTTATTTCAGAAGTCTTACATACTGATAAAAAAAAAAAAGAGATGTTTTAAGTTAAAGAATAAATAAATTAGGTCACTCCCTTTATAAATTGTTAAAAGGAAAATACAGTTGACATTTTTTCCATGCCTTCCACCAGAAAGAGCCCTTTCCCCTGTGTTTACCTAAACAGTAAGATGACAGTGGCTTCCTCAGACAACATCTCTATTTAATCATTAGAAAAGTAGGTAAAAAAGTCATGTTTTATATAATTAAGACCTGCAGTCCACTTCCATTTTACAAGTAAGTATTTAACTTTCTGGACAAAAAGAAAAAAGGTCTCTCGCTACAGTTTATTTTATACCAGACTGCAGACTCTTGTCTTCCTGGAAAAGAAGCTGGATTCTTCCTGAGAATAGAACCAACATAATTTCTAGTTCAGTTCTCTTCTGTTTTTATTACTATTGATGAGTAAGACTACAATTCTGTCACAACCTACAAGACTACAATTTTGTCACGAATTAGAAATTCTAATCCAGTGGATTCTCTGTTTCTTAAAGAAGTTGCATCACATGGCCAAGTCAAATCAAACCAGTATCTCTAATTCTTCATTCTCTTAGTATTGTTCAGATGTGGCAGCAAATTAATGTCCTAATGTAGCTCAACCAATGATTTTTGTTCCTGTGCAAAGCAGGCAAGTACCGCTGAGGTGAAAGCAGCTGCCACAACCTAATTTGAGAAGCAACTGAAAGAGCAGCCAAAGAGAATAAAGTATCAGCATTAAAGCATTGACATGATGTTCTGTGCAAAACCAGTCTGCAACATTCCAAGGGCATCCATAAAAACAGAAGATGTAATTGACTGCATCTACAATAAGAGACAAGTAGGAAAAAAAACACTGTAAAGAATAAGGTCTTTTCAAAGACAGACAAAAAAACCCACATTTTTGCACAACTAGTATGCCAATTTACACTCTAGGCAATCCTGCTACGAAAAGCCTATTCAGAAAACATCAGGGTCGTATCTTGCTTGTATTAGCTAAGAAATACATGTTTAGTAAACATCTGGAAAGTTATGAAGACTACCCAAAAGAACTGTTTACAAATTGCCTTAGATTTAGCCTAGTTGTAGATAAGACAATAGATATTAACAGCCACTATGTTCTAAACATTGCAGGAGTACCCTACAGTGGTTTTTTTGGATGCCTCAGGAAAAACCAGGAAGTCTGAAACTAAGCCTCTCTAACTGACTCACTGTTCAGATGTCCTGAACGTACAACAGAAACAGTCAGGAAATGCTGGACACGGTTTAGAAATGTATCATTCCTTTAGGAAAAAGAAAACAAAACAGAAGAAGCCACACAGCTTTTGTTAGTGACACCACTGTATACATGAAAGTTGGGGAACAATGTCCCTGTTTGGGAACGTGGCGATGCGTGTGACTTCCATATGGCATTTGTTTGCCTGAGTTGGCTATATATGGACAGAGACACTTGCCAACATTTTGGTGGTTGTTCCTGCAGCTGAATAAGCCTTTGTCTTTTAAGGTAAGGCTTCATCAGTGCTTAGGGGCAGGGGAAAGTATTTCACTGTCATTTTCACCAGTTATCATATGGTGCAATCCCTAGTTTGAAAAATGAGGGC
This sequence comes from Gymnogyps californianus, assembly GCF_018139145.2. NCBI lineage: Eukaryota > Metazoa > Chordata > Aves > Accipitriformes > Cathartidae > Gymnogyps > Gymnogyps californianus. The sequence continues at coordinate 168,736,400 of NC_059471.1, read as the reverse complement.
TGCACAGAGAGCTGTTTAAGAGGCAGACCATAAATAAGGCTGTAGGCGAGTGGTGAGGATCCTTTCCCACAACACGACATCAGGCACCTTTGGAAACTGCAGGTGTGAACACCTGTGACTGAAGAACAAGACCAACTCTCACTGCATGGAGGACAGAGAGGAGGAAAGGGCAAGGAGAACAGAAGGGCAAATGACCTGACTTACTAAAATTTTCATAAGCAGGGAGGGTATATCAGTGGAAGACAGGTTAGTGAAGAAAGCTATAGGCAAAATTAAAAGCAAGGTACTAATGCTTTTGTCAACCAAGTGACAAGTTTTCAGGTCTCACAAAGTGTGACCGCACACTGGCCTTGCAACACGTCCTATCTCCATGTTTGAGAAGAATGCACTGGCAAAAAAACTGAACTTGGGAGCTTCTTCAGCATTGTGTCCAACAAAATGTATTTGAACTTTTCACAGTAGTATCCACAAGCAATAGAAAGCCAAACACCAGTTTAAGTAAGCCAAACTCAGCAATGTTTCATAAGTCTGCTATATAAGATGACATTGATAACATTATATTATTCTTATAATGCTGTCCCAGGAATGGCAAAGATTGAATGAAGGGTGACAACCTGGTTGTGTTGCTGTTTCAGGATCACAATGTGCTTGTTGCAAATGCAAACCAGCATTTTCCATCAACAAATGCGAACCATCAGCTCCTCAGTAGTCAAGTATTTTAAACTTTACGTACTAGTATTGATGATAGCGATTAACAGATTCCCCCACTTTTTCAATGCCTCTATGCATGCTGATATAATAAAAGATCAAACTGAAAAAAAAAAAAAAACCATCTATATTTGCATTCTTTGTTTCTCACCTCTTCCAGATATTTACTGAATCACTGAACCAAGAAATACAGCTTTAGCAATAGGAAACAGCAACAGCTAGAAACAACTGAATTCGCATTTCATGTGCTACACTCAATACACAAGTTTTATCAAGTTAAAAAGTTGTAATCAGCTATTGACAAGTAAAAAGTACTGACAAGTAACTGATGGTAGAAAAACAAAAACTCAAAGTGGGCAAGAATGTGCAGTCAGCTCCATGAAACTATGTTAAACACAACCCAGCTTAAATAAAAGAGTAACTTCTTCAGGTAACCAAACCACCTCTGACAGCTCACATCCCACAATCTACTGATACCATCGCATCAGGAATGACACAATCTGTCACTGGTAAGTCACAGCTTATTCAAGTATGGTACTTGCATTGTGACCAGCTAATAAAATAAAAAGCTGACTTGACCACGAACAGACCACTACAGATGGTCCCTGCTTCAACACGAGGCAGTGAGGAGTCAATCAAAAGCCAGTCCCCAGTTGTCCTGGCTCTGAGGAGGTCCCCCAGCACTCCAGAACAGTAGTACAGGCCAGTTTTACCACAGATCCTGCTCACTTTAACAGGTGACACTTCACCCTTGAAAAGAGATCTCAGGTAACTCTAGGATAATCAGTGTATTGATGGCTTTCATCATCTTTGGGAATAACATCCCACAATTTGAAGTTTTCCCTTCAAAAATAAAGTGTAAATACACAGAGTGCAGGGAAGGAAAAAAGCACTACTTAGCAAATGCATACAGCAACAAACACAATAAAATCATATCGCTTACACAGCCTAGAATAAACATTGATTCCAAAACTCAACAAAAGTAACATTGGCAGAAAGAACGCAAAACTTCACCTCAGTACAAACCCATTTTGTGCGTGGCAAGCTGCCTGCCCCCAGAAGTCAAACCTACTCTCTGAAGGTTCACAGCAGAAAAAATTCAGATAGCCCTGTGCAGCTAGAGGCTGTTACCTTACAGAATCTAAATTCTTCCAATTCAGGAGTGTAAAACTGCACACTTTGTTTTAATTGTGCAGTTTTACACTCCACAATTGGAAGAATTTAGAAATGCACTACTATTTATAATGTCTATTAACTGAAACAGCCTGTGCATTTTGTTGGGGGCATAAAAAAATTCCAATAAAATTCTATATTAAAAAATTGGTTTTATACTTACTTTTATAATGTTGCCGCAACACATAAGGCTCTTAAACATGTTGAAGAAGAGAAGCTTCTAAATTTTTTATATTCTTGTTCTCTGTTCCATCTTTTACCCAATATACCTATCTCCCACTAGAAATCTCCTTTAAAAATAGTTAGCTAATAGGAGCTCAAAACATTTCTCTTCACAAAGGATGTACCAGATCCAATACTGTGTTTATCACTATACTGAGTCAGCAAAAGCTGTTCAAAAAGAATACATCGGTGACTGCAAGTCTCCCACTACCGCAAATGTTTCATGTGAGAGACAACTGCAAACGAGAAAGGTAGACGTAGATTAATTCTTCTGCTGAATGTACACTTTGGAATCATGCATAAGAGACCAAATTATGTTTCAGCAAGGAATCAAAAGAAACAATTTTAAAAGCTGACACCCAAGCCACGAGAAAAGATACATGTTCATTTAAAGCCGCCCGTTACCAAAGCTATTGAAACAAAATAAACAAGACCCACAGTAACAGCTGGGAGGTCACGCAGCTCCTGTCTTCCTTCTGTCCCAGTGTGCTCATTCTGGTAATGTTCAGACAGATCAGTGGGAGTTACACACACTTTCATACATAGTGGACAGATGAAGCCCTGTGAAATGTATATTTGTTTTTAAGAAACTAATAAAGACAAAAAAACCAGATTTGGAATCAAATGCTGTTCAAATTCTTACTCTGAAGGTTCTCTACAATCACCAAAAGCTGCATAACAAATTGTGAACGGACCATTATAAGGCATCATGTCAGATTCATCACGCAGTTTCCCATAAGGGTGTTCAGATGTTTCAGAGAAAGAGACAAGGGTGGTGCAGTGAGATTGCAGAAATACTCCTGTAAATTAATAAGCAAGTTTGTGATAGCAGGAGAGGCCTAAGCACCAGCACAGCTGCACACCTGGCTGGCATGCTCACTTAGGGAAAAATATGCACCTCCCTTGGTAGAATTTAAAAAAACAACCTCAGCATGCTCACCAGAGATTTACCAAAGCCAAAAGTTAAAACGGTTTCTGAAGAACAACAGTTTTACATCTTCAAGACACATGCTACATGCTTAAACACCTAGAAAAAGCAGGGTGGAGAGTAAAGTGCTCTGGACCTCTGTCCACACTGCTGGCTGGAGGATGCCTGCACCTCGGTGGCAGAGCACTACAGAGGCAGCCAGAACAGACTGAACACAAGCCTCCACGTGTGCATGGAAAGGTTAAGGCCCTTCCAAAAAGGGATGTCTGTGGCAAACCTGTCTAGCTAACGCAGCCACATTACACTAATGAAAGCGTAAGCGTGCTGGTGGACTCACTGCAAGCATGGAATATTTAGCAACCCTGTACTGCAGACAGAGTTGCACTGGGACCTAAGCTACAAAGGTAGGATAGGCTCAAACGTTTCCTCCTTGGGCAGATTGCACAGTGAACAAAAGATGTATCTAGACTTGATTACAGGTCTATGTGTGATCTGAAGTGCTGATGTGGCCACAGACAGGGATTAAAACAGATTTTCACCTCTCCTTGAGCAAGGAACAGTTTGATTTCAGACTTCCCCACTCCTTTTGTTTCATACTACAATGCTCAAAAAATCAGGATTGATTTCAACCAGGCTTGAGGAGGTAGGAAACATGAGAATTTGCACAGATTTAATAATTATTCTCCATTTGAATCTTGCAGCAATACAAATTAGAAAATCTAGCTGAGAAACTGGAGTGAAAATAAGTCAACTGGATTTCTGACTTTACATAATACTGGAGAACCAGGTGGAAACATAATGATAAAACGGAGAGCAAACATTCTGCAAAAGTCTGGCTACGGTGCTCCTGGAGAGAAGCTCTCAGACAGACACCACCTCAGGCCAGCTGCGCAGGAAAAGGAAGACCAACAGAAAGGCTCGAGTTGCGTGCTGTTAACGCATGAATCTCAGGAGAATAAAAACCCATCACCAGCTTCGGAGTTCGAACAGATTTTGAAATTATATGCTAAAGAAAACACCCCACTTGTAACTAATACAACAGATGGTGGAATTATTGACAACTAAAAGATACTTTTTCATGTTATACAGTATCAGCCAAAAGTGACACGGCAGCCTGCAGTCTGACCCAGTCTTGACTCAGTAGCAAGAAAAGCCAATGGTGCAATAGTGCAGGCACACCACCACTTTGAAAGCTCGTCCTGGGTCAAGAAAATACTACTACATTAGTATTGAGGTACCTTGTGACACCCACTAGCTGTACAGTCAGTGATATTGCACTCATGTTAACAGAATTGTGCAATTTTAGCCAAACTTTGGAAAGAAGCAATTATCTCATTGCACATTTTTTATGCCTTAATTAACTACAAAAGTAATGAGATTTTGGTCTGCAATTTAAGAATATTTGCTTCAGGGACAGTGTAAATATGCATACAAAACAGATCTGGACTCACAAATGTGTGACATGTATAACATGCAGCAAAATATTAAGGAATGTCCGATTATACTGACTGTAATAAGGCTTCAAGAAATAAATAAGTAGATGCACAGATGGAAGGCAATTCGGATTTTAAACAGCAGAGTGAAAGTTTCTCTTATCTCTTACCATAGCAGACATAGGAGTATTTGAATCATCATACACTTTATTCAGTGTAAGAAAGGGCACTTTGCTCCCTTTAATGCTGTAATAGGAGTAATTAACCTTGCACTGCATTTGTATGCTAAGCTTGAAACATTTTCAAGCTAGGTAATCAGGCTACATTAGCACAAACTAGCTTCAACAGCCAGTGAAGTCAGTTTGCATTTTTCAGAGTTAATATTTGACAACACTGTAAATCCAAAGACATTGTAATATGGGATTGAAGCAAGAATAACAACTTATTCTGCTGGTTAAGCATTGCATACAGCACATAAAAAATGGATAGAATTTACAAGTGGTAGATTTGTACACCAACACCAAACAAAAACCAACACATTTGATATTTCAAAAGGAGGAGGAGGTTTCCAGTATACATTATAGCTTAGCAGAAGCAAGGTGAAAAGGGAGTACAAGTGTGATAAAATGTTAAGCCTCGTTTTTCAGAACTCTCATAAAAGATTTATTAACAAGGAGTCTTATGCTTATGTCCCATTGCTTTTAATTCTAATAATTCATCTCTAGGATTACAGGAAAGATTGCTTGTGACCATTTAGATAGATAAGCGTAATTAACAGTTACATATAAATATGGCCTAGCCTTCCTTTTTCTATTTAAATAACAACCAATTCTTAGAAGATGACACTTCTGAGTATTTGTTCAGTACAGCTGTTATTTAGGTAGGGCATGAAAAGTTAGTCCCAACAGCTTCATGGGTCAGAGAAACAGCACCCAAGGTTTAAGACTCCAGTCCCATGTACAGTGTACAGTACCTCGGAAGAGCCTTCATTGTTCACTTCCACAGCATTTCCTGGTGTGGCAGATGAATCCGAATCCGAGCTCTGAGACCCACCTCTACCCGGAGTCTGAAACAGAGCGGGGAGAGAAAAATGAGTGTCTACAGACTGTATTTAATAAAGCATGGTACGTATCCTATGCAAAGGCCTCCCTTCTACTTGCTGGAATACAGAAGTATTTTCTCTCCACAACAGTGATGAAGTGAACAAGCTAACAAGCAATTATATAATTTTCAGTGCAACACTTCAACAAACGCTTTTATCCAAGACTCTCCATGCATCAAAGAACAAGCAAACACCAGAAGCAAAGGCCAGGATTTTAAACCACTTCCTCTCGTGAACACTCAACACAAAACAAAGAATTAGGCTAAACTCTGCCCTTGTATCACTCACTCTGATGTTAAATTAGGTCTCTATATCCAATAGGAAAACACTAGAAATTACAATCTAAACAGTTTCAGAAGTAGTAAACTAGTATCATACCACTTTCTTGATAACTTGTCTACAGTCTGAACAAGCCTTTAAATATTTGCAAGACAGAGAACAAAAGAGTGAGGACCCTGCTGATACAATAAGCACACAAGCAGGTACACTGCCTGGATTTGGAAAAAATATAAATAAAGATCAAGCCTGTGGTAAAGTTAAAACATGTTAATCAGTAAGACAACCTATAAAAATAAACTCCTATGAACATGTTGAAAATCAAAACAACAGTACTGATTTGAAACTACAGATTTAGAGAAAATAAGCAAATAAATTTGAACTACTACATGATTCAAAATCTGGATAGATGGATCACAGCTTATAATGCTTATTTAACTATAACTTTGATTTAAATTTGATTTAACTTCTCTTACTCATCTCCAGAACACCACTGCTTGACTGATGGCAGAAGAGTTAGCATTCTCAAAGCAAACATCGATAAAGAAATTATCTTAATACTGATATGCAATCCTAGTTTCAACAAAAAATAGAAGTTCATTATCCATTTCCATGATGACAATTGCAAATGGGGTGAAGTAATGTTACTGCTGTATTTTAGCCCATCTGGAAATACTTGTAGTGTTACAAAGGATTTTCTAATATAATACAGGGGGATTGAAGATACAGAATTTTAAATATATAGATGGAAATCTACAGAGAGAGGGACAGAAGCAGACAAATAGTTTTAGTTTCTAGATCTTGGTGTCTCCAAAATCTTATTTGTTTTAGAATTTTCTTGCTCAAATATATCCTCTTTTTTTTCCAGACAAATCAGCTATATAACCTTTTATAAGATATCTGCAGCATGCATGCTTTTCCATACTTTGAAAATTAAGTACATTTTCCTACTTTGTTTTGTAAAGAATGTTCTGTTTCCAACTTTCATAAAGATAACAGCCTTTTATTACTAATCAAATAAAAAAATATGTAATAAAAAGGTCAAGTTTACTGATTAAGGACTTAATTCCCAGTGAGATACAGTTCAATTTTAGAAAGGCTCCAAAGACTGCCCAAGAAGTGAGGAGGAGTGAAGTAGCAAGCTATCATCGGGGCTGTTGACAGTAAGTGAAGGAAAGGACCATCCCTCCTCATTCCAGCCTTCTCTGGGGGTCATCAGTTAAGTGATCAACATACGCTGGTTTTCCTACTCCCGTGTCTTTTTCATTTTAGCTGTTTTATGTTTCTAAAGAAAGTAAGAACACAATATAGTTTCCTTCTAGTACAGCTTACAAAAGCAATAAGCAAGGTGACGCAAGCTCTCCAAGTTAATAATAGGAGAGGCAAAAAAGGGTGTAAGCAAAGAATATGATGCACATGCAAAGCACCTCAAGGTGAAAGCATTAGTACTTCTCCTCCAGGTCACTGATACAGACAGTAAACACGTCACATCCCAGCATGGATCACAGGTGCACGCTCATCAAGTTTTCCTATGACATCAAACTGGGAGGACCAGTTGATACACTGAAGGTCAGGGCTGCCATTCGGACGGACCTAGATGGGCTGGAGGAATGGGCCAACGGGAACCTCGTGCAATTCAATAGGGACAAATGCGGAGTCCTGTGCCTGGGAAGGAAAACCCCTGGCAGCAACACAGGCCTCTCTGCTGAACAGGACCCAGGGCTTGCATCAGACAGCAAGCCGAACAGGAGCCAGCAGCATGCCCTGGCAGCACAGGGGGCCACCAGCACCCTGGGTTGTATTAATAGGAGCCCAGCCAACTGACCAAGGGAAGTAATCACCCCCCACTGGCCAGCACCCATTAGACCACATTGAGATACTGCATCCAGTTTTGGCTCTCCCAGTCCACGGAGGACACTGATAAACCAGAGTGAGTTCAAGACAGCTGGGGCTGGAGCACCTATGCTGTGGGGAGAGGCTGAGGGAACAGGGCTGGCTCAGCCTGGCGCAGAGACAGCTTTGGGAAGGCCTAACAGCAGCCCCACCACCACCTATGAGGAGGTCATCAAAAAGAGGAGGCCAGGCTGCTCCCAGCAGTGCACAGTGTGAGGACAAGACACAAAAACTGAAACAAGAGAGGTTGCCACTGGACGTAAGGAAAAGCTTCTCCAGCGTGAGGCCCAGCCTGAGGAGCCTTCTCCTGACCTCCGAGCTGGTCCTGCTCGCAGCACGAGCTCAGACTAGAGAGCTCCTGAGCTCCCTTCCCACCCAAATTGTTCTGTGATCTCTGAAGTGCTGCCCTGCGGAAACACATGTCCCGCAAGACAGTTCTGGAACGCAAGTTTAGTAACTCCATTAACGAAGACGTGGATTGTGTGCATTGACAGTCAGAGGAATAGTATCTAAAACAATTGGTAAGGTGTAGCCAAGTTTCTCAGTAAGACAGATAAGTTAGAGTATTGCATCTAATGTTACAAACAGTTTTCTTCGGTTTATATAGTTCAGAAGTTCCTTTCCATGCAATCCATAAACCACAATCATGCAACCCAGAGGCAAGGCTCACTTGTGAATCCATTTTGTGGAAGAACAAAGAATCCGAAGATGATGTATATACACGTCTACATAAGGGAAGATGAAGAGGCCAGGTGTCAAAGCTTTCTTCCATAAAGGAGCTGAACTTTCACCATACAAGAATCAATTTCTTATTGAGAGGAATTTTTAAAAAGGTTTCAGAAATCTGAACGTGATAAAAAGGCTTTTATATGGCAGTCAGCCATGGCGGCTGTTCTGTTCTAGAAAGTCTGAGAACTTGGACCCCTATCTGTCCCAGTGTCTACATCCACAAGTAGAAATGGGATGTTTTGAAATGGAGAAAGTGTCAGCATTAATGGATATGCACGTCTTTACTAACGCTTTACAAGAAATGGAAGCCTTTTGTTCCATTCTTCAGCTTCAAAAACTGAAGAATGTGCCTTCACGTAGCCTTGGGCAGAAATACACAAGAGCAGAGGGAGAACATGAACAAAACTTGATAGCCTGGGCAATGGCAATAAGAGATGGTCCAACGGTCTCTTTAGACAGGCAGCATATACCTCCACTTCTGCAATACCTGATCGTATGCTTTCAGCATACCTAATGAATCATTTCATCCCAAACCAAGTGTGTTAATCTGTGACAACTAACACAATGTTTTCTTCACCTATCGTAACTTCTTATACAATGCTACTGTGCATTGTTAATCGCTCATCACATTTCACCCCAGAGCTGACTGCATTTCGCAATGAGATTTGCATATTAAGTTCTGCTAGTTCTAGCACTACAAATGGGAGATTATTACAACCTCCAGGATGAAAGCTCTTATATTAAAAGTACAGTGTTATTACTACGTGGTTGATTAAAGTATTTGCTTTATGAAACACTTCAGACATGCTATAATCACACCAAAAGGCACCGCATGGCATGTCTTATTATGCACAATATACAAGACAGAAATTATTAAACAGTACCTGGTAAAATCCTTTTAACCTTTCAAAAAACAATGTGCTCTCTTTAAAAGAGAAAGCATAATTCCAAGCCAGATTTAGAAAGCTTAGTACAAATAGGTGGCACTTTCTGGTGAGCGGCATGCACAGGGAAGAAGGGTGGGAAGGAAAGAGGTCATTAAGTAACTTTCAAGATCGGGAGAAACATCCCATAGCATCCATTTGCAAAATAATACAGACTAGCAAGAAAAATTTAATACAAATTTGGAAGGATGTTATGGAAACCAAGACCATAAATGCAATTAACTTATCTTTCAAGGCTGTAATATAATTTAAACATCCTACACCAGCCAAATAAAGAATGGGGGATTAGGAATATTTTTTTAATTGATCATTGCATGATCAAATAGGTTCACACACATGTTTAAGCTAGGCTCCCAGACCACCTTTATATCACGTTCCACCCAAAAAAAAAAAAAAAAAAAAAAAAAAAATCACAACACATTGAACAACTCAGACTTCGTGAACTGAGAAAATACTTAGAATGATGCTCATTGTTTTACTCCCTGGACTACACAAGGGAGCAAAAGAATGACTTATGAATCCCATAGGAAAAGAAAATTTTCACACAGGCTTCTGTATATGTATTTTTACAAAATTAACATTTGACCCTTAAAGTCATACCTGGAGTTTTGCCTAAAGCAAAATTAGTCTCTCACCCAGCGTACTTCTTTCCTAGTTGTCAGAGTTATATTTGTTTACTTTGCAGAGAAGCATATGTTTCTACTACTAGCACTAGAGTTGTAGAAGTAATATGCTAAACTTCATAATGTTGTCCTCTGTGTTTTCTCAAAACTGCAAGCTAATATAAAGAAGCATCATTAACAACAAAAAGGACGACAATGATTGCAGCTTGTTTTCTGAAAAGGAATAGAAAATTATATAATGAATGAGTTGAGCTAACACATTAAAGTGATGGAGTATAAATATGGATCGCTACCGTGTCATTTTTGCATAGTCATTTATCCGTCTATAGCTACACTCCATTCAGTTATGATACTCTTTTCAGCAGCTTTAAATTCAGAATAAATTAAACCTTTGAAAAAATATGTTAAGCCTTGAGAAAGTCTGAACAAATACCGATTTATACAGTTTTCCCAGCACAGATTTAAATACTACAGAAGGGTACTATTGTCCAAACATATTAAGGTCCTGAAGCAACAAACAAGATGCAAGAATGAGAAGACAAGAAGGCCAAAGCCCTTGTTATCAAACAACTCTCAGTGCTAGAAACAGAGTACAGTGCGATACAGAACAGTAATATTGTTTACTTCTAAAGAAGTGTGATACTATTTTATGACTCCGTAAAATCAAAGGACTCCTGACTTCAAAGGGCATCAAACCTTTCTTTCCCATCGTGCCATCAGTTCCACGCAAGCAGACCTTGTGCCCAGGAAGAGGCACACGTGCTCCCTTCAACCCCACAGGGAGGGCACGAGCACAGCTGCAGTTCAGCATCCATCTGAGTAAATATGCTATCTAGCGAGCCCTGCCATTATAAACGTAAAAAGAAAATTATAGGTAAGGCACGAGATGCAATGCATCCCAGACAAGTAAATATCTCTGCTCCTGAGCTTGGAGTAAGAGAAAAGGTAACTGTACTACCCAAGCTACAGAAATGCCCGCAAAGCCCTGTTCTCCACCTAGACCCCAAGATCTCAAGACCAAGACCTCAAGCACTGTTAGAAACAGCAATAGGATCTTACCACCCAAACACAGCACAATTGCTAACACTTGTAGACAGCCAGTTAAACACAAAGAATGAAGACAAAAACTAATGTAAACAGTAGTCACACCAGCCCAACGGATGAGTCCTTCACTACAAAACATGAGCGATGGGAAGAAGGCTCAGAAGAGGGTCAAAGTAATCAGTTTTCCACCAGCTGAAAATAAATGCCTCCTCCTTACAAAAAGTGTTTTTTTCTTTTTTTTCAAGTTTTGGTATCTTGCAAATATAAGAAGTGACCTCTGCTTTAACTGATCAGAGGCAACAGCCACTGTCCCACTAGTAGATGAACAACGGAGAGGGGACACAATGGCTACAAAGGCCCTTCAGAGTTGAGCACAATAAAGAAAAGACAGCTCTCTATGCTGACAAAAATCAAAATATCTGGGCAGGAAAGTTGTGTCTCGGACATTCCACACAGACGTCTTTTGGGAATGACTACCTTTTTCTAGATCAGTACGACGAACAGTGCATGAAACTGAAAAGCAGCAAAAATGAATGAAAGGGGGTTTTACAGTGCAAACGTACAGAACATATGGATCCCTGAGATGTCACATTGAAAACATACATAAAATTTAGAAACAGCTTCCAGGGAAAGGACCTGAAACGAGGACCTAGTTGAAGACAGCATGGAGGTACTAACTTCAAAAACTAAATGAGCAATGTTCAGTAGTAGCAAGTATATAATACTTTCTATTTGGAAAATATGCCATTCAAAGTCACCATGAAGATGCTTTTAAAAACAGAAATTACAACTGTGGAAGAAATAAAAAAAGTGATCAGGGAACAGAAGAAGTATAAAAAACAAACAGCTGATGTTTTAAAACTTCAGGAATGAGAATTTCAAATAAGTGACTAAAACTATAAACAGTATCTTTGTAGCTTTTGTCTTCCTCCTTTGCAGCTTGATGGCCAGCTGAGTTACACACAAAAAAAAAAAAAGGAATGTAACAAAGAATTCCTTTATTTTTTTAAACATACTTTCATAACTCAAGTTATATCACCAGTAACGACTGGCCATCCAGCTAGAAAGGATGGCGCCACCCATAATCAAATAATAAACCCAATACACGTACAAGAAACTACGTCTCAGTGACTGGCAGGTGGGGGTTTTTTGCCACCTACATTAATGATGCACAAGAAAAGGGTCAAGAGGAGGTTCCTTGGTCTTCAAATCACTGCCTCAGAGGTGTGAAAGATTTTAATACTTATGCTCTTTATGAAGAAATCTGACAGCAAGCTAAGGCTCACTTTTAACACCATATTACATCAGAAGTCTTTTTCATACTTTGCCAACCACAGATTGTAAGTCAAAAAGGTATGTATGAGGTTGTGCATGCAATCACTACTTTCATAAAAGGCCTAAAGCCCTTTTAATAAGAGGTAGATTTTTAAAAGCATAGTTATTTGCACCAGTTAAAAGATTAACACCTTTAAAAATCTTGGCACTTCTCTATTTTTTGGGCAGGAAGAAGTCTGCTTCACCTTTGTTGGCAATTAGCTCTGCTGTAATCCTGTAATTTTCAGGAGCCACTGGGGAATAGTTATTTGTTTAAACTTTTCAGAGAAGATGGCTGTTTCTAACACACGAAAACTTTTGCACTACCTTTAGATTTTCATAGGAAGTGTTTAGCTGAACTTATACTTAGGGGCAAATTTCCTTTGGCACCGTATCAAGCTTTTTCCTCTATCATAGAAGCTTTCCTTGACTGCCTGTTATTTCTCAGAATCAATAAACACCCAGTTAAATGCTGCCAATATTTAATTAGGTCTGTACTAAGTTTCCCTGCTTGTTAGCAGGGCTTCCCATCAAAATTCAGGAAGGAAGTTCTTCCCTGTAAACACGAAGCTCCAAATAGACCAAGAGCAATCTTCACCTGCTCAGGGTCTATGACCGAAAAACAATTTGAGGCATGCTTTACGCTGAAAAAGTTGGCGGTATGCATACCGATGTACTTTCTTCCCCTCTGCTAACTCTCATTCTTGTAGCAACGCTTCCTTGCGTGGCAGATAAGGAAAGCATGCCCGCATTTCCTATAAAACACCCTTCCACGGAGGCGTTACACAGACAGCACGCTTCGAAAGAAGCACGAAATCAAACACCGAGGGCAGCTGGTCTCCCCTCTGTCCATGAGCGCCTTCTGCATGACACCGACACCGCTCTCTTGCGGTGCGGGATCTGGAGCGCTGCCTTCCCACTGCCGGCGTGACTCAACCCTTTTCGGTGCATCCTCCAGCCGAGCGCCAGCGCTGAAGGACTCCCCGAGCCCGGAGCCACGCTGACACCTGCCCGCCGCCAGCACCTCCCCGACAGCTTCCACCCGAGTCAACGAGCGAACCGCAAGGCGGCTAGCACCGCCGCGGAGACACGCGAGGATTTCGGAAGGCGAGAAGGGTTTCATGAAGGAGTGTCACAACTCGGCTTTTCAAACCAGGCAGAGCTGCCGGAAAAGCCGGTTCCTAAAATACGGGAGACAGCTGGCCGGTGGCTGCCGGGCTGGCTTTCGGCGTTAGGAGCCTGTTCGCCTGCTGGCCCGTGGCTGCCGGGCTGGCTTTCGGCGTTAGGAGCCTGTTCGCCTGCTGGCCCCCAGGGAAATAACCCCAGGTCCCCGCGGCGGCTCTCCCCAGGCTGGGCTTCCCTTGAACCTGCCCTAAGCGCGGGCGGCCCGCAGCCGCGGCGACGAGCGAAGGCGGCGGGCGGAGACGCGGCCACGCTGCGGGAAGAAGGAGCCACGCCGGGGCAGGGCCGCCCCTCGCCCCACCGACAGGCCCCTCGCCCGGCCGCGGGGGCCCGCCCGCCGCCGGCACCCCCGCCCAGCCCGGGGGACGCCGCCCCCAGCCTGGACGCGGCGCGGGATCGCGGGCCCGGCCCGGCCCGCCCCGTCGGGGCTCGGGCCGTCCCCCGCGGCTGGCGAGGGGGCGGCGGCGGACAAGCCCACGGCCTCCGCGGCCGTCACGGGCCTACCCCCTCCCCTGAGCCGCAGGATGGGACGGGCCGGTGGCTCCGGCCCCGCCGCGGGGGAGCCCGGCCCCGAGCCCGGCCGGCACCAGGAAGCGGCACCTCCCCGCCACGCCACGGCACGGCAGGGCAGGGCAGGGCAGGGCACGCCGCCCTCGCCGCCGCCGCTGCCGCCGGGGCGGGTCTCGCTGCCTTACCCGCTGCAGAATCCGCCTGAACATGGTGGCGGAGCCCGGATGCCGCCGGGCGGCCGCGGCCAGGCCAAGGGGGAAGCCACGGGGCCCCGCGCAGCGCCGCCCCCGCCCCGCAGGAGCCCGGCGCGGCCCGCTCGCCCCGTGACAGCAGCCGCGGCCGGGGAGGCGGGGCAGCCGCCGCGCCGGGGCGGGACCGCGCCGCCCCGCCCCGCCTCGGGGAGGGACGGGCCCGCCGGGGACCGGGCTGCCGCCGCCGCCGGCCGGCCGCGGGGAGCCGGGCAGGGGGGGAAGGAAAAACGGGGGAGAGAGGCCTGAGGGCGCCCGGGCGGAGGGCGCCAGGCCGGCGGGCGCTGCCCCTCGGGACGGGGTGGCTGTGGCGGCGCAGGCGCTGCGCCCCGATCGCCTCCGCGGGGGCCCGGGCCGGGCTCCTTGCCGCCGCGCCGGGCCCAGCACCGCAGCTCTCGGTGCGCCGCCTGCTCTCTGTTTTGTGTCTCTGCCGCCCGGGAGACGTCCCGGCTGCTGAGGGCAGGGGCGGGGGAGAAGGGAGGACGGCGGTGTTCTGCTCCCCGGCCCTCGCCCTCCGTCCGCCCGGCCTGCAGTGCCGGCGCAGCCCGCTGGCTGGGAGGAGGCCGAGCGGGTTCCCAGTCCCCCGGCGGCACGGCCATTCTCCCCTCAGGGGCTGCCCCAGGCGCCTGGCAGCTGCAGGGCCCCCTCGCTACTGTCATTTCTGCCGAATCGGGTCCTGGCCAGGGGAAGGAAGGAAACTGTAGTTTGAACGTGCAGCTGAGGGCTCACTGGGTGAGGCAACGCGCAAACGCGGAGCCGTGTTTATTTTGTTAGTCGTGCGGTGTTGAAAGTACCGAGGAATGCACGTTAAAGGAGTATTGTTGCAGCATACTTGTTTGGATAATTAACTGGAAGTATGGGTAATTAACTGGAAGGAAGCAGTTGCTTCCTTCGAGCCCTGAACTGAAAAGGCGACCTTGTGGCATGACCCACTAGGTATTTTTTAAATATCAGAAAAGAACATTTTGCTCGCACAAACACACACCTACCTTCAAAAAAAAGTACAGCCCAAAACCACCAGTTCAACTGAGAAAGAATCTATATCTGTAGGTGCTGAGGCAAAAATCCACGTGAGATGTGGCAGGAGAGTTGCTGGAATACCAGTAGCCTCTGGAATACGTAATTCAGCATGCTACAGTTCCCTGTTCTATTCTAAAGCTGCAACTTTTACATATTGGATGCAAGACAAAGGCTCATGAGTAAAGAATAAAGCTGTTCAATGACTAATTGTGCCAAGTAGAACAAATATCATAGCAGAGCACCAGTTGTGCTGCAAAGATCGAAAACATTTTTCCACTCAAAAGCTGACATTTCTAAGCATTCTAAAACCGTCAGACTTAGCGTGAGTTACGAGCACATGACCAGAAGGATTCGGCTGCAGCAGCTTAAGGCTTGGGGCACAGTAGCGTTATGTGATTGAACTCGGTTTGCTCCAGCTACAGGGTCCAGTGTGTTTCATGCTAATGTCATTTAGTCCACAGCTGTGGCGGGTTAAGGACGCGCATGCAGTTGGTAATGGCTTCAGCTGATGAGCGGTGATGTCTCTGGTCACATCCATTGCATCATTTTCATTTATGTGTCCATAGTATGAAATGGCTTTGAAATGTGGCAGTTAGGTTTGCTTCTGAATTTTGTACGTGGGATTCATAATGGGAATATGATTGTTTTTGTACAGCTGTACAGTTCTTTAAATATCTAGGCAGGCTGTAGACATTTACTCTAACTCTAATCAAAATTTTTGCAAATTTTACTATCTCACTCCCTTTACCAGGTATTTAAACAAGAGCAAGTAACAGCCTAGACAATGACCTGCTGAAGTGCTCAATTTGCCATACCCAGGTAACTTAAGCAGCCCATCTTTGCAACACATTTTTTACTCTCCTAGGTTAGCAATTCCTGAGTGCTCAGAGGAAGATGATAGAGATTTGAGGACGCTAGTTACAAGTCTTACATCAGAGGAGGATTTTCTTAGACAAGTCTTGCAAGGAAATGCATGATCCTTTATTTGTGTGGATGTTTGTGTGAACATATGCATCTGTCTCCCTGTCCACCCATCATTCCCTCAGTAACTTACGAATCTATCGGCTAATTTCAATCAAACACAACAGAGCCAGATAAGGCTCAAAGATAGTAAGTTCCTACAAATTTAAATAGGCGGCCAGGGAGAGGAGAGAGACCCTGTTGATTCCCACCTGTAAAGGAAAGACTGCAGTGTGACTGCCTTTACTAAATACCAGAAAATGCACATAAAAATTCACCCTTGGGGCAGAGATCGAGAAAAAAAAGATTAAATCAGTCCCATTTCCAGTGGAAGTCCTTGGTTTTAACTATTGTGTGTATGGTAATGCCTGTGAATTCATATCATGTGCTGCCCTAATGTTGAAATCTCAGGCTGTTAGAATATAGGTTATGTCCTCAGGCACGGGAGTTGTAAATTTTCATTTCACCCAACCTCATAAACTCTGTGAGCGGTTTGGTGACAGGAGGGTTAAAAGGTGCCTTTCTGTGGAGTCCATTGGTGGCAGAAACTCTCAGACCACAATCACGGCAAAGACTTCCTCGAATCCAGCTGGAAGCAGGTACTTCATCCTCTAAACAGAAGCCAAAGGCTGAAAGTCTGAACTACATCAACCTCCTGCATACCTGCAGAAGCCAGCATACCTTTATTTCAGTAGAGAACTGAAATCAATCTTTTGACTGTACAAGCAGTATTCAGGATGGCCCAGCATGCACCAGCACCTCTCAGACTTTCCAACAGACAACCACCTTTTTTTTTTTTTAAATGGCTATGCATATAGCCAAATAAAAGCCTCACAGGAATCAGTGCCCATGCAATCTTCTGCCATGACTGAGGGCCACAAGGAACCACCATCACTTGGTACAAAATGGCAGGGAAATAATGTGTGATATGTCCACAGCACATATGCTTGCTTAGACTTGTGGCCTATAAATTTGCAAAGATTCTGGGCTGCTGTCCTACATGTTTTCAGTGTTTATACGGATGATTATTTTCAGTGGTGTTAAGTTCCTGACCTCAAAATCTCTTGGTGACAAGCTCCTTGGGTTCATGAGGTGCTGCACTGGAAAAGTATCCCTTTTTTTCAAGATGTTCCTTTTAAGTATCCTATTTATAAAAGGCATCAGCCTCTGGTTGGTTTTTTTTCCCTAGCTCTTTAACTGTACATTTTTGACTGTCACTATATGCTGCTCAGATTTTCAGCAAGTAGCTTTCAAATTTACCCACATCTTTTTCTGAGGCTCTCTCCTTTCAAGTTAAACTCTATGAAACTCAGTTGAACACACTTTGTTTAAAGGATTTGTATGTTAAAAACCATAATAACTAGCAGGTAAAAGTAATATAATGTTAAAAATCCACATCACAAACCACGGAACAGACAAAGAGAAATGGTAAGATTGAAGAGTATTAAAAAGTTGCCAACCATCTGTCTTCAAAGATTAAAACTTTCCATAAACTCCCCTTTACCTCCTCAGCCAAGCTTCTCCAATCAACCCATGTTTGAGGTATTGGAGAAAACTGGCTTCGACACACAATTTAAATATGAACACACACCTCTCAAACCCCAAGAAATGAAACAACTTACCATATGGAAATTATTGATCAAAAGAAGTATTTTATTTTAAAATACTTCATACAGGCGCAGCAAATTTGTTAGCTCTTGGAAATTGTTTATAATATTCGTACAACAACTGCTGTGCGTATTTATGAAATGACAGCCAAGGAGTCAATACAGAGATTAAGATTATGGCCATCAACTCCTGTTCAGTCCTCAATGATTTAGAAAACCTGCCACCTGGAGTTTGGATTCTAAAATGATGGTAGAGTACATAACATTTCATAAAGAGATTAAGTTAGTAAATTTGTGACTAGAAAAAGAAGCAAGCTATTGTAAGTGCAAAGCTGTAATTCATAAGTAAGTAGTACAGCCTAAGTTACAACATTGCTGAAACCAAGAGAAAACATACATCTGGGATTTTCACATTCCTCCGAGTGGCTTATAAGCATGTATTTCATAGAAAATTAGGGATTTGGGTGTTCCTAAATCAAAGCAGCATTTCATCAAAATGCCTATTAGGAATTGTCATTCAAGAAGAACATGGCTGGACAAATGAAAATTGGTGAAGGAAAAACTACCTTGAAGAAGAATGTTTCAGCTATTGATACTCTTGTCCCTCAAAAATATTTGCAAACAAAATATGCAGAGTGCAGTTTGAATTCATGTTTTCTTCATTTTGCTGAGAAACTACAACTGAAACTTGTCATTCTTGGAGGCAGCACCAATAAGCCTGAAGAGGCCAGCAGCAGAAAACACTTGATAAAAGAGAACTTCTTGCTGAAACTAGTGATGTGTAGAAATAAGTGTTAGATGGTTGGGATGAGACATCAGTGAGACTCACCGTACATCAAGAAAAATTAATTTTAAAAGTGACACATAAAGGCAAAAAGTCAAAAGGGTGGCAAAGATTGGAAACCACAGAAATTCCACATTTTGTTTCAATCTTTGTAGACTTAGGAAGACACAAAGTCATAAAAGCATATGACAAAATTTGGAAGCTTTATGAAGTACAGATTTGGGCACAAATGCATTTTCAACTGAAGGCAGGGCTGCTTAGCAGCACAGATGGGCCACTACCATATAATGGGGGTACATGGACCTTGCCAGACAGTGCTAAGGCAGGCAGCTGCCAGTCCCTCCCTGCCTGCCACCTGTATATATAGGGCACATCTGCTCCACAATAGCCGTAGGAGAACTAAGATATCCAATTAAGAACAGCTAAAAGGCTTCTCAGAGTTCTCAAAATATGAAAATCTGTATTTGTTACTGATCTTACTATTTATGTAGGAATATACTTTAAAATGGACAATGGCTAAGTATCAAAATGACAGCATCTATCTTGCCTTCAAAAGAGTTTGACAGTTCAGACTGAACTCTCAGTATTTCATTATTTACCGTCTGGCTCCCCCTCAGATTTATTAGGGGTAACAAATGTGTTTAGCCTGGAAAAATATTTAGGGTGGTTTTAAACTGGTGTTAGCAAATAAAGATTATCCAGTGGTTTGGGCACTAGTCTAAGACTTAGGAGACTGCATATAATTTTGTACTCAGCCCAAAACTAGTCCTCTGAGTAAGACTCCCCACCTATAAAAAAGGAAATACTGGTACCTCTCTGTTGTGAAAAGAAATGGGAATCTTGTGATGAAAAGCATTCTAGAAGAGTCAAATATTACTACTAATGTAAACTTATTGGCAATCAATTAGGTGGTGATAACCAAATGATTTACGAGCAGTGAAAGAAATGAAGTCTAGTTTCCTATGAAGAACATATCCCACAGCTTTGCCTTTACAGAAACACCATCTTCTGTCTCTCCAAGGCCACTCAGGGCCCCCACCACACAGGAGACAGGGTGTGCTGTGGTCAGTTCAGAGCTGCACAGGAGCTCCTGTACATCAGCTTGGCTCGCTGATCTTTCCAGTAGCGTAAATGTGGATCTTTTACCTCTACCCAGTCATCAATTTTGTCAGAAACCCAAGAAATGTAACTACCTTTGAGACATCTACGCCTGTTGCAGTTTAGACTTAAACTGCCCCATGGGTTCAAAAGGTACGTGGTGGGAAGCAGAGGGGAAGGACGTTGAAAGAGACAAGAGGTCACCTCTGCTTCCCTAAGGAGCTAGGCAAAACCCATAGGGTGGTTTTAGTCTATGTTTGAACTAGTCACCAATCGTTCCTGGACCCATTCCCTTCTCACTACAGAGAAAAACAGCAGCTCTTCAATTCTTCACTCGAGGTACTGAAGAGCTTGGCCAGAGCATCAGTACTTCACCCTCCATGTGTTAGGGTAAGTGTGTTTGCTCAGCTACTTTAGAACCAGGCTGGCTCTGTGATGACGTCTGTAACAAAGAGCTGACGACTGGAGGCCAGCTCCTGTGCTACAGAAAGCCTCTTTCAAGTCAGTGCAATTACTTGCATGAGTAACAAGCGTGTGTACTAATAAAGGTTGCATGGCTAGCATTAACACCAAATCCAAGAGCTCGAAGTCATGACTTCTATCTAGTTACAGAACCTGAACATTGTAGGATTTGCACAGCTCCCCCCAGGTAACCCCAATTAAAGACAGAAATAATAGAATTATCTCCCTTAACAGCAAAAAATTGCTCCAGTGACTGATTTTTTTTCCACCCACCCCAAGACTGAATCACTGTGTGGAGTATGCCATGTAGCTTTGCTGGAGTAGCTGGAGAGACAGGCACTGGAACTAGAGAAAGCCCAGCAGCATGCAAGAGAACTTAAGTTATAAATATGTATGAGTTCATGTAAAAAATAAAACTGATATTAATATAACCAAAATCTGAGATGGAGACGATCTGCCACTGAGTCATGCAGAGCACTCTTTGCCAAATGCTCAGCTAAGAAATTATTCTGCATACAGTTGAAAGCCTGCCACAAAACAAACACTTTCAAATTCCACCCTAAAAAGCTGTGGTGATACCATGGCCATTCTGATCCCGTTACTTCAGAGACATTAGCTCTTGCTGGCAAGTTTCCTAGGCACTTTCCAGTAAATGGCACAGAAAATGGGTAAATAGGAACAAGAAAGGGGATTGGTGGAATTCCACTGCAGAGTAAAATTCAAATATTTTAAAGAACACATTCTTTGGGGTTACTTATCTGCTTACTTTGGTATGTGCTAATATACAGATGTAGCTTCTCTTTCTTTGGGTCTTAGACACAAACTTATTCATCTCCATCAGTCTAGGCACGTTTGAGGCTATTTCAAAGACTTTTCAGCAAAAAGTGCTTAAAATGCCAAATGAAATAAGCAGGGGAGCCCTTAGTTATGCAGGTTGTAGGGGATGCCAGTAGTACTGATCATTTAAATTAATCTTGTTAGGACTCTCTTCGTTACAGTAGAAACATAAGATGGATTTTCAATCTCATGTATGAAGGTATAGTGATAATAGTTATGGGCATTGTTTGGATCACCCTTCTGCATAATTGCAAAAAAGCTGAAGGTCTGTGGGGTTTTTCTTTTTTCCAAACACAAAACTAACCAAATGTAATAACAAGCTTTTTTTTTTTTTTAAATATATGGAGGTCCATACAGCACTGATTCAAACACTGTCCTCTCTCTCTGAAAATTAATGCACTATTTGTTCATGGCTTTGTATATAATCAGATGCAATAAATGTTGGCTTTGTTGGGAGTCACTGTGTACATGCTTTGCATCAGCAATTCAGTTAAATATTTTTAAATGGTCAGAATAGAGGCTGCTAAATAAAGAAGACAAATTTTAACTATAAAAGGAGATTGACAGGCTTTCTTAAAACAGTAAACAAATACTCCTGTAGCTTTACAGTAATCACACAATGCTTAATGGCATCTGTTATTATAAACTTAACCTCTCAAAGTCTTCCAGATTTGTATTTTAATGTTAGAAGTTTACTGAATCTAGCATCCAAAATGCTATTTTTAAGCTGTATAGTATTACACTGCTAAATGCCCGGCTGGCCAGCCCTTGATTTTCTTGCAGTACTAGCCAAACCCGTCTATGTAGCAATTGTAGTAATGATTTAGACATGAGGATGAATCCTGGGTATAAGCAAAGGAGGACTAAAAATCTCTCTCAGTTAAGCATGTTTTTTTAAAGTTAAAATGTTCACACTAATAGAATAATGAGTGGGACCTTTCATTCATCATCTTCCTTTCCTGGTATAGAGCAGGTAAGATTTGTAATTTCATAAAATACTAAAGTTTGCAAACAAAAAAAATGCTAATTTATAAATGGAAAATGAAATGTGTATACCAAAGCCTAGGGCAAACGGGCACTGGGAATTAATGAAGGAAAAAGTAACAAATGCATTTCCTGTGGGATGATGAAATGCTACATGGTTACATGGTTCTCGAGAATCAACCCTTCAACAGCTGAGGCTTCTCTTTCATTAATGCCAGCCACATGCATTACTGGGTCAGCTGACAATACGATTTTAATCTGAATCAAATACATGTGCACCACTGTATTTCTGTATCTTCTGAACTAACAAGAGCATGGGATATAGTGTTAAAGCAGTTTTATACTTTCTGTTGACTGTAAGTTGATTGCAGGCAAAAAAAAACCCCATCAAATCCATTATAAAGCTGGCCAGAAGAAAGTTACTGCTTTAAAACAACGTGAACGCATTCTGTTAGGTAGGATAAGTTTGCACCAGACCTGCAATTTTACTATTTGTGCTGGTAACTTTTCTAATCCACCGTTAAGTACTCTGAAGCCAGATTTACCAAGCCATGTAACCACAGCCTGGCCTCTATACCTGTCTTTTCTTTGATGGTTGTTAGCTGTAATGGTAAGAGCAATGCCAGCGATGCATATGCTCAGAAAATAAGTGTTCACTCCTTATTTCCAGCTTGGCATTATAACGATACTGAAATGGCTCGTCCAAAACTGGATATTATATATTGTAGAAGTCTATAGCATCGGCCATCTCTGTCTCAAAAAGCTTTTGAACCAAATAAGCAAGAAAAAGCATCTTCTAAAGAAAAGATCTTTTTAAGGTTAAAGATTACAAAACCGATTAAAACCATCCAACCTGCAAAATGTCTCAGTAGTGGTTTAACTACTTGGCTAGAATACATGTTTAATGCACCAAAATCTCTTGATGAGTTTGCCAGGAGATTTGGATGAGCAAGATATGGAAAATCAGGTGTACTCTTTGAAGTTGGCATATTTTATTCATATTAGTCATTTCTGATCAAATACAGAGATTTCCCATAGTCAATAATGAAGCCTTTTTTGGTAGGCAATTGGACACTTCTGATTCGTATAAAAATCCTTCCTTTTTAAGCCTTTATAGCGTAATCACAGACCCTGACAGTGTAATTGCAAAAATAGAAGGTTAAAAATGTCATTTGTCTTTAGGAAGGAGGCGAGGGTCATCTACTGCTCCAACACATTTTGTTAGGTAGGATAAGTTTGCACCAGACCTGCAATTTTACTATTTGTGCTGGTAACTTTTCTGATCCACCGTTAAGTACTCTGAAGCCAGATTTACCAATCCATGTAACCACAGCCTGGCCTCTATACCTGTCTTTTCTTCGATGGTTGTTAGCTGTCAGCTGCCCAGCAACATGATGTCCACAGCCAATTTGTACAGGACATTCATTTTATAGCCTGGCCCAAGGCAGAAAAAGAAATGAGCAGGCATTCAGTGTTTCATTTCAAGACATTCAAAGAAATCTCCCAATAGGTGTCGGATATTGAAGGCTGGACTCTTGGCTCCCTTGCAGACAGTGGGAGTTTTACTGCTGACCTCAGTGAGGCATTGAAATCAATATTCCAGTCTACACTAATGAAAGAGAAGAACCATTACACACGGTTCACGACTGGGCAGGGCTTTTCTGGTCATCCTGACTTTTGATTCCCGTTAAGGACTGGGGTCTCTGTAAGGCAGAAACACAGCTTGGGACTCTGTTGACATGGAAAGGCGGAGAACGTGTACATGTACCCGTCAGAGAGGTGTGTTGAGGCCACAGCAGTAGACCTGGTTGACTGTGGGAACCAGAGTGAATCCCCCGGCTGCACAATGCAAGGGCCCCGCTCTGGCATCTCACAAGGAGACCTGTGCCTGCCTATAAACATACATGGGATCTAGGAGGAAAAAAAAAATGCATTAAGAGTCACAATCTTATATTTTAAATATTGGGATACTAGATATGGAGCTATCTCAGTCTCACTGGGGGTTTGCAAGGAAGGGCCCTGAAACAGAAAGGGGTTTTGTGAAGTGGTGGGCAATTAGTTGTAATAAGTAATTTACTGAAGTGATCCAAGAGTCTTATGTTTATAAAGGACCCATTGACGTTTAAGTACTATTTTTATGAATGTAACAAACAGTAAATATTAAATGGTACTCTCAGATCTGAGCAGAAATTGATGCTGAATGAGGTTACTAACCTGAAATGTGTTTTGAGAGTATTAAAGAGATTTTAAACTGAAGTTGCAGTCAGGAATTCAAATTGCAGCTTGTTATTAAAGATGTTGGTTTCCTGATGTCTGCTACCCTACTTACAAAGAACAAGTGCTGGCTACTCTATCTATCTCTGCATCGTGAAATCATTTACAGTTGATTATAACAGGTCTGTCCAGTTTTAGTTGCCAAGGGCCAGGTTATTTCCTACCGAGACAAAACTATGTAAAGGCTAGGACTTTATACAGTTACTATTTAGTATTTCTCACTGACCCTTTAGTGCAGAGGATGGCTGGGATTTGCGGCTCTGCGAGTTACACTCCTCTGCATCCGTAGGATCATCACACAAAACCTGAACCCCTCTGACAGCCTGTGGTGGCTGGGGAGGCCTCTGGGGCTTCTCCGCTTTGCTCCAGAGCTATCCCCCAGCAAGGCTCCCTCTTCATCTCTGCTCTCACCAAGTCCTCCCTTGAACCCACCAAATGCAGATTTGCTAGGATCTTTAGCATGTCCTTCTTCCCAAATGTGTTCCTGTCTGTTCTTTCTTTGTGATACCACTGGGAACATCTGCTTCCTCCACAGCAGTTTATGTCTTTCTCTGAGAGCTGAGCTGACACAGGGGCAGATCCCAAGGGCTGTCCCCCCATGGCAGCCTGCCTCCATCAAGTGACGACGTCCATCAAGCAACAACGTCCATCAAGCAACCTGCCAGGGGAGTGAGACTCTGTCACAAAATAAATCCCATTTCCTTTCCATAGACCAAAGGATATTTCTAAGACCCACAGCTGACAGCAATACTTTTTGCAGCAATGGCAGCCCAAGAAACAAAAAGCCAGTCATCCAATGCCAGGCAAAGTTGCTGAAAGAAAACTATTATCATCTGATGGAGCAAATGTGTCCCAGCAGTCCCTGCTAAAGCAGAGGATCTCTGGGCCATCCCACCCTTCCACCTCTACCAGCACAGCCCAAAGGGCAGATCACATGATGATTACTAGTGCCTTTTTGAAGCATGTTTTAGTATACCATTTATCTGGAGATTATTTTTTGGTGGTGTTTATCCCCATTGTCCTTAGTAATTTGCATTTAATGACTACATGTTGTTTTATGGCTGATGTTTCACAGCAGCAAATAAAAAAAACTGCATCTGGGTAGCGTGCAAGTGGATCCTAATCCTACCTTGAACCAGCCCTGGAAGGAGTGTTTTCTGTCCTTTCCCCCTGGAATGGAGCTTGAGCTGCCAGAAAGGCCTGCTGAGTAAAGAAAAGGTCATTAGCCACTCTGCATGAACTTGGTCTCTCTGAAGAGACCTGATTGCTGTGGACTTCAGGAGACTGAGGATATTATGCCCTCTGCTACAAAAAGCTGTGATGGTTGAACAGCACCCACCAAATCACTGAGATGTCATGTCACCAACCTCAGCTTAGCAGACAGCATAGGTGAGAACGCATCACGTTCAGCATTCAGGCATCTCCTGGCAAACAGTCTTCCTCTCTCCACCCTGACTGTTCAGCATGTCAGCGTTCTTTTACATCACCTTTGCTCCCAGCTACATTCAAACATGATGATGTCTTGTAATGCATGTGTTTTTTAGCATCGTTACACAATCATTACACAAGCAATCACTAGTTCATGGGTGCCTTTCTTCCCCTCTTCCCCCTACCTCCTAAGTGTCTGCTCGCGGCAAAAGCTAACTCCATTTTCCAGCAGCTAAGGAAGGCTGTGGTGGGACAGCAGAGGACCTGCTGACCAGCAACGTGTCGTGTAGTGTCAGAACTGGAGGAGCACATGGGGAAGGTCTCCACAAAGAGTGAACAAGAAGGGCTATTTAGGGGAAATAACAGAAAGTATTGATAACAACAAACACGCTTCAATCACTCGCTAACAAAACTGTCCTTACACGTCCTCCTCCATGGAGGCCCTGTAGCTTCTTTTGCATTTGTGGAGAAACTAACAAGTTGAGAGCTTGATCCAATTAAATAAGTTGGATGTAATAACAAAATTCAGCCATATTATACTCTTATAATACACATATATACACAGAAGGACTGATTTAAGGGGGTATAGGCTGTCTTAACTTTGGCAGTCTCCACCAGTCGAAAACTTGACCATTCGGCGTTAGTAACAATCTTTCAGTCTAGTGTTTTTTATGCAATTAATACACCAAGGATGTCTATCAGTATATCTGTCTACATTTGAAACAAGTACAGATACATTTTTTCCCATGTCACATTGAAAACTTTTTATCTATTCACTTTGCTCTGCCTTTGGCAATTCCTAGTCAACAACATAATTTATTTCTCACCTCAGATCCATTCACCCTCTTTCCAGGAAGCTGTCAAAAACCTTCAAATTTACTCTTATTACTTCTTTCTCCTTATTCCACTGTCCTGTTTACACACAGTCCTATGCTCGTAAACCAGGGTGAACTGCTGTATGCGCAGCTTGTCCAACACTGCTACAGAGCTGAAGGCAAAATGGAGGGTGGGTTTCCTCCAGCCCAGGAGTTGTTTTGCCCTATCCCCTGCTAGAAGTCAGTTGCCTACCAAAAATGCTTCTCTTCTTTGAAATTTGGTGTAAAGTTCAGGCCAAATCCATCTGCAGAACAGTGATTCCTAGAAAGGTACGAAACCAAGAAATCTATCATTTTTCCAAATTATAGCCATACTAGGAAGATGCAAGGAATAAGATGCAAGGGGCTCCTATAACTAGCTGAAAAACTACTGAAGTCTTTCTGGGCTTTCCACAGCACAGGCTGTGAGTCACAACTCCCGAGGCTTCCAGTTAGCAACTAAAAGGGAGAAATGATCGATATCATTTTTCTCAGTGAGTGATTAAGGCTGCTTTTAACAATGCAGTCATGCATGCTATGTGCTAAAAGGGATGATTCATTAGTTACTTGGAAGAGGAGCATCTTCTTTTCTCAGTTCAGAAGCCAGAGGGATTAGCCAGTGCCCCATGAGCACGGCTGATTAGTATGTAGAAAGAGAGGAGAGGAAATACTGGCTACTTTTGTCCCTGTCCCCACATCTGCAATGCTCTTGTCATTAAAGCAAGAAAAAAATGGGGGAATTTTGTATTCAGCAGTGACATTGTTTTAGTCATATTTTGCATAAGTCTGACACCAGAGCTGGCTGCTGGCAGCTACTAGCAGCTCCCTCCTCTGCCCTGCAGTCACAGGCGCCTGCATCCAGCCCGGAGCATGAACTTCATGGCCCTGCTGAGCAGCCCAAATAGCAATACCAGCTGCTCTGCACACCACTTTCTGATGTTGCCCTGGCACATACGTGGGAAATTTGTTCTTCCTGATTTTTGCGGTGATTGCCTCTTCTGAAATAAAAAAGAACAGTTATAGGTAGAACTGGCAAAGAGGATGATGACAATAATGCATTTTTTCTTATTTAAACCATATTGTTGCTGAAATGAAATTTATAACAACTCCTCGCAGCTTTCCATCATCTTAAGTTTGCTAACAATAATCTTCCTTTTAAGATGAGGTCATGCATACAGTAAAGAATATGCCGCTCCCAAGCCTTTTTAGGTTTGGGTAGCTCCACATTTTAAGGCATTCTTTGCAACGCCCTGGTGGTGCAATACAGTAGGGTGATGGCATAACCATCTGAAAGGTAAGGCTGGGATTTCTACAGTCTTCTTCCTGTGAGGAGAAATGATGTTGCCAAAACCTGCATGCAAAACATTTCCAACAAGTGGAAATTGATGTTGCTGTCTTTTCATCACGACGCGAGTTTAATTTATGGGCAAGTGCAAAGCAATTTTTTTTTTCTGAAGAGACTGATCAAAACTGTCCCCTTTTCTTAGAGCCCAAATATCAGATACAAGTATAACTTACATGCAACTCATTTTGCATGCTTCTAACTGCAGTCTCGTGTAATAATCATTTGGACACGCTGTACTCAGAAAACTGGCAGCAATTCCAAGACTGACGTATGTGGCAGACCTCTGGCACCAGCTTAAAGATGTTCAGTATCTGCAATGCTAGTATACATACAATGCCCTTGCATCCAAACGTAACCACCTCACTATTCCTAAGCATACTTATATCCTGGATTCTACCAGTTTCATAGAAACTCTGCATCACTCATCCCTGGGCTAAGCCTTTGTCTCAGTGTATCATCTCTCTCTGCTTTTGCTTAGTCTTTCTTTTGACCTAATCCTGGCTACCCCTTTTTGCCTTTCACCTCTCCTCTCCTCTGTCACAGGTTGCCTCCTTGGCTGCCACAGCACCAGCTATTTAAGCAAAATGATTGATCTTCTTCTTCCTTACTAATGCCTCTTTTCTTGAAGAGGTCTGGGTGGGATAAAAGGAGATGCAGCCTCCACATCCCAGGACAACCCTGACCCACATGAAGCGGCAGCAGCTCTAAGGGGTGGATAAGCGACCCCTGCCAGTCCTTCCCTCCCCAAACACATTTGAGCAATATCCTGCCCTGAACATGGCCTGCCATCAACTCTCCTGTGCTGGTTGGTATTTATTACCAGCCTTACGTTACCTGAATCCCTTCTTACTTCACCTTGTCAAGTGCAGAGTATGCTTCCCACAATGATGATGTGGAAAAGAGTCTCTGTAGGTGCCTGTCTAGCTGAGTTCCTGATAGAAAGACCACAGGGATTTTGGTTTATATTATTAATTATGTAAGGGTGCTTAAAGCCTTGCCTACATAATTTCCATACAATACAATTCCAAACATACAATTTGAAGCAAATATATTACTACTGAAGTAAGCAGTGCTTTGAAAAAAAATTAAGATTTTTTTTTTTTCCCCAATTCAAAAAGATGATATTTTGGTCTAAAACAAGAATAATTTCTGTGCTTTTAAAGGTCAAAAAAATGTCTCTTGAAAACCAAACAATTAAATTGAAACATGGCCAGGGTTTCTTTTCATTAAATAGTGGAATATATTGACCAAAAGAAGGATCTTCTGTGAAAATCTCGTCTTCAGTCAAAAAGTTTAAATCTCCTGAATCTCCTGAATATATGCACAGCACACACTGGACACTAAATGAAATCATCCTCATTATATCTATGTATATAACCATTGAAGAGCAATATATTCCATATAAAAATAGAGCATTGCATTATCAATTCCATATGTGAGGGGTTACATACATTATTTTTTCTTTCACTGTGATGCTTCAGCTTTCACCAGAAGCTTCAAAGACAAATAAATCATCAGTCATTTAACTGGTGATATATAGTACTCATATTTGTCATCTCTGGCAGGGTTTTGCTTTTAAGCTTAAGTTAAAGCAATTCATTTGTGTCCTAAGTGACATAAGTACGTAAACTTCATTGCAGCAGATCTCTGATAATGCTGAACACAAAGCAAGGTCAGACCTTGGGAAGGAAAAGTGGGCACAGTGCTGAATGACTGCTAAGACTATTTTTTTCTGTAACTCAAGCAAACTCGTATGTTGCTCTTCTGACACTTCCTTGGAAATGGCTGCATCATTTTAGCTACAACATTTCCTGCCTTCTCCCCTCAGCTCCCCACAAGAAAGAGCCAGAGGCATTTATTTAGCATTGAAAACATCTGAACAATTTATTCACATTTAAGAAAGTATGGAAGAACTGAAAACAGTATAATTTAGTGGAAAGAGCTGGGCAGTCTTTTCCTAGGAGTTAACACCTGTGCTCTGCATAATGGAAAAATTGCCATTTTTCTTTATCAGTAATTCAGTGAGATTGTTACTCTGCCACTCTCTGAAAGGTCATCTATAACAGCTAACAAATAACTCACCGATGTGTCGGTTCTTCCCTAAAGTGTTATTTCAGGCACTGCAGGGGAATTCCTTCTGATATCTGTGCCAGAGCAAAGGTACGCTGGCAGCTGCAGTTTCACAAAGGGGGACTTCAGCTGCAAGGCCAGCTTGGGAACGTCTGTCTCCCATCCCTGCCTTGCGTCCGCCTGCTTCTTCACACTC
The DNA here is from genome assembly GCF_018139145.2 of Gymnogyps californianus. Classification (NCBI taxonomy): domain Eukaryota; kingdom Metazoa; phylum Chordata; class Aves; order Accipitriformes; family Cathartidae; genus Gymnogyps; species Gymnogyps californianus. The sequence goes on along the minus strand of NC_059471.1, from coordinate 168,706,152 downwards.
ATGCTGCTCTGCAACTGCTGTTGGGGCTGTGCTGTAAATTAGGTCACTGAGCTGATCCACGTTACAAATAATACTTTTTATTCACAGGGTTGTTCTTAATACAGGTTGCTTTTCTTACCAGAACGATGCCAGAAACCGCAGTGCTGGTGCAACTGAGGAGGCAGGGCCCTGGGACAGAGAGGAGAGAAAAGCAGTCAGGATAGCGAGCACTGGGGAGGAAGCGTGCCTGGGTTCATGGAACTGCCGGCTCAGATGGTGTCTCTTCCACTAATAAGGGTAGAACGCAGTCAGGAGGGTGTTTTCATAAACCATTAACAAACAGAAAGTTCACACACAAAAGGATCATGCATTGGTTTAAAAAAGACTAAAACTAAACAGTAAAAATTGCTCCGTATGTGACTTCTGCAGAAAAAGTAGCTATATACATAGGTATTGTTAGAGAATGTGTATATATATATACACACACACACGCACATGCATACATATACATATTCAACACATATACACAGACAAAAATCATGTCTAAATTTAAAAGAAATGCAAAATATATCGCACTTCAGAGTTTTTGCCAGCCTTCAAAGCCTGCATGCAGCTCTGATCCCCTGGATGGCCGGTTCATGAAAGCAACAACCAGGAAAGCCTATAGAGGGAGCAGGTCACCTTCTTTTCCTGAGTGACAGGAGTTTTCAACCTTAAGTGACGACCCTGAGAGAAAGGAGAGACAAAGGCAGAGGATGCAAATGTCTTAGAGAGCAATCCCAAGGGCCAGAGCAGTTACCCTGCAAACAGGGGGAGCAGCTGCACCACCTGCTTCTCAGGGCATGGGCAAGAGGGCTGCAGATCCACATCTACCGTCTTTTCCTCCTTCCCTCTTCTTCATGTTCACACTTTGAGCCCTACAAGGAGTCAAGAATCTCTCAGTGTTTTCCCCCTTCTGCAGTCGCTGGGGTGTCCCGGCACTTCAGCCTCTTCTCTCCACATTGCAGGATGGAGATTTGCTTGATTGGAAATTGAGCAGAATTTCATTTTCCAACACCTACAGCCGAAATAATAGAACACTGCCTAGAAGTAAGGGAAGAATGCAAAAAGAAAAGCCTGGCATTTCCTGTTGAACAAAAACAATAACTAGAAAATGTATAACTGTATGTCACACACAACGTAAGAGAAGCAGTATTACGCAGAACGAATACTAAAACTGCATTCAGAAGACAGAATATATAGAAATACCAAAGAGTTAGGTATTGTCAGTAGAGGCTATGTGCCGGAATAGAACATTATGTTTATTCTAATTTACATGTGCATACACAAAAATTTCTAAAAATCTTTAACCCGTATATACCTGTATTGTAGGTCTAGAAACCTGGTAGCTATTTGTACGACTCTAAAGCCCAGAAGGCCCAGGCTAGTCAGAACTGCATTTGCTGAGCATGACACAAATCTGTACCAAGAGCCTTTGCCTCACCATGTTTACTATAGTCCAACAAAAGAGAGGATAAGATTTTCTTTTTCTTGTTCTTATTCTTTTTGAAAGGGATAGGGAGCTGTGACCAAAATAGTTTAACAGAAACTGGATCTTATCAAACAAACCCAGATTCAGCCTTTGAGATCAAAAGACTAGCAACTAAAAAATACCTGTTTGGGAGCAATGACATTTGTAAGATGCTTGACTGAGTAGTATATGTGTTCTCAACTTAAAAATAACAATTACAAATGAAAAAATGGTGCGCAATACATGGCACATACACATGCGGTATTTACCACGTTGTACCTGTGAGTTCTCTTTGTAGAAAGACTGACCACTAGAGTGTGCACCAGCTAACTAACATTTCTCTCAAAATCTAAGAACTGGCATAAAGCATACAATATTTATACATTAAAATTATACTAAGAGCTCTTCCCCCTACGCACTAAGGTCTAATAATACTTTAGCATTTGTCTCCTGGGGAGTGAGAGCAGGTCTTAGGATTGTAACATAAATAGTTAAGCACAAGTCATGCAGCAGTAAAAGAGAAAAGGAACACTCTATGCCCTTCAATTCCCAGGCACTGCAGCATGAGGCATTAAAAAAAAGATAATATTACTTTTCCTCAGCTAACCCATATAACATGTTTCATCTTTTGATACAGGTTTGCCTTTTTTTTTTTTTTTCTTGCATCACTAGAGAGAGGCCATTTGAGGAATATATTCTGCACAGTGATGTGATTCAGCAACTTTCTGGAAAACAAAAATGCAGCCCTTTTTTCGGTGCACTAATGAAACACAACTGGCAATAATTTTCTTCGAATTGAGCCTAACTGAAAGCAGGCAATGTACTATGTAAGCTGAAGCTCAGTGGTCTTGGATCACAATGTCATTTTTCATGGGTTTTTTTATACGATTGAATATGAGCTGAACATATTCTGCTGCTGAAACCAGGCCAATGACAACAAATACATCACTGTAAGAGCTGTTGTGTTAACAAGAATGGCTCAGCAAATACATTTTCCTTTTTATCCAAATTCTAGGTAGCTTTTGTCCATACCAACACGTGAGACCGTCGTTTCTGGGTATCTATCTCCCAAGGGCATATCCGCAGGAAGGTTATCCTGCAGTTCCATGAGGGCAAAGTCCCCTGTCATGAGCTTGCCGCATCATAACTTTTTTTTGCACAAGGGCATTGAATGGTACTCAGTAACACCACTGTAGAAACACTATATAATTTTGCATATTTGGTATTCTTTACCCAGGAGTGCTCCAAGTCTGGGAAATGAGATCACGATCAAAAAGCATTTGCCTTAAGAGGAACAAAATCTCCCACAGTGACACACAGGGTAGTCAGAAGAGTTTAGGAAGCCATAGTGCCCTGGTGCTTCTTGGGCATGTTTCCCATCAAAAATACCCTAATAAAGAGATCCTTGTCTATTTAGCCTGATAGAGGAGTCCTGTCTCCAGGCAGGCACGATGTGGCAGCCCTGGCAAGCGATGAGTGCCTGAGCTGGGATGTGCTGCGTGTCCTGGCTTAGGGCACATGCTGCTTTCTCTCCAAGCAACATGTGGGAGTGACAGGCAGCATGTGCCCACGCACCACTGCGACCCTTCCTGCCCCGAGCCACAGGAGAGCTGCCATCGCAGCTCTGCAGCCGGCAGCAACCACAGCTTGTGAGGAGCGGGTCCCACCCCCTCTGTGAACCAGTCTGAAGATGAAAAGTGCTGCGTAAGCGCCAGCCGTTATTGTTGCTGGCAGAGCTGCGCGGGGACGTTTGCACGCAGCGCCTGTGGGCCTGGCTAACCGCTAACCAGCGTGGAGCCTTTACTCTTAGAAGCACCAAGCAATATTCCCCAAACATATTGCCATTTGCAAAAGAAAGAGCCATTTTGACAACAAAGTCCTCCAGTGACTAAGTGGCCAATGCGTTGCTGGCATTAAATAGCTGGCAGAATTTCTATCATAAACATTGCTATCAGGCCATTGTATCTCAGCTGTAAAAACTTGCTCCAGGGTGATATTTGGCAAACAAGACCCAGCAAGATAATCTGTTTTTTAAACACATTATCCTATTTGAGTAATCTACAGACATGTAAATCAAGAAGTCTGTAAGTGTGGGCCCCACTGACACCTTTGCTGATTCTTCTTTGCTGATGCTACGGCCATCAGGGGAAGTGAGCACCCAGCCATCCCAAAGCGCTTGCTCTGGGGCTTTCCTTTTACCTCCAGATGCCCTGAATGGTTCAGATAAAAATACTGGGGAGGCACAGGGCAGAGCAGACAAGCTGCAGTCAGTGAGGAAACCCAGAGAAGAGTTTCCCAGGAGAAAAGCCCATCTCCTGAAAACGCACACATAGGAAGATACCCATCACCTTTGTACACAGGGGAAGAAGAGCAGCTGCTGGAAACTCCCAGAGTCCTACCTAGCCATATACATGCCTCCTTCCAGATCTGGAGTAGCCAACTTTTCCATATAAGTGAAAGAAAAATTGCACCTATTTCTATCTAAGAGGAAATGTCTGCTGTTGCTTCAAAATTAAAACAGCTTCTTGGTCATCATGCCATAACACTGCACTGGCTACACAGTCCTTTTGTGTTTCGACAGGTTTCCTGTGGACTCTACCACATCTGACAAATGCTTTGGTGGAAAACGTGTCAACCACTGGCCCTTCTGAATGGAGATTTCCAGATCTGCGTAGAATATCCCCAGGACAAAAAAGCGGTTAAATGCAACAGGGCTGGAAAACTCAGCACTGAACAAATGGTAGCAACTCTTCATGTATCCACGTTACAGTATTCAGGATTTATAGTAAGAAATACTATTTTCATTGATTTCGTTATTAAAAGTCTGTCACAGCTAAGTTTTTTTTTAAATGCTGAATCTCATTTCCAAATGCCCTGAGGGAACAATAGCCACAACAATAAAATTAGGAACCCATTACTGAAGATAAAATTAGAATAACTAAGCTTGACACTATACAGGGAAAATGCAGTGTTAAAATGTATGAGGTAAAATGTTTTCTAACTATCCCAATGTTAAACTTCATTTTGTCCTTGGAATGAGCAAAGGCAGAAATTTGTGACATGCTACCACATTATTAAACACAACTGTGTTTTGTGCAAGTTACGTGCTAAATCAGTATATTCTCTCAGTATAGTTAAGGCCAAAGAGGCTTAATAAGATATTTTAATTAATTTTTAATTAATGAGACTTTTTTTAAAATGCTTTTAACCCTCCCTTCCTTCAGGATTGTGATTCAGGGAAGTACTGAGAAAACAGGTGGTTTACTTTTCAGTCCTGCTTGCACAGGAAACCTGGAGGGATATCTCAAGTGAAGGAGATTCTTCGGCAAGCATGGAGAAGCCACTGCTATCGCACCTACCACCTCCATGGCAAAAGCAGCAGAAGGTGACAGGTATCCACCTATCTGTACTAGGGCAACCACTCAGATACTTCATAGTGAAATTTCCTAAGGCAGGTAGGACTAGTGTTCCAGAGCATACATACTACCGTGCCCTGGATTAGAGTTAGGCTTCCCTTATCACTCCTGAACAAGTATCTTCATGAGACGGACATTCTCACACTGCCTGCGCACAGTGAACGCACAGGTTGCGCAGGCTGGAGAATGACAGTTCCTTCTCACAATCACGTTGAAAAATGCATTTCCTTTTTTTTTTTTCAGGAGCAAAAAAAGAAACCGGGTATTTCCAAAACCAGAACTGTGTCATAATATCCAAAATGGGATAAGAAGGGCAGGGGGCTGTTGCAGTCTGCTCTTTCTTCCCACGTCATGTAACTCCCCCCTTCCTCCTCCTCTTCCAGCCTCAAACATGTGGCTGTCATAAACTCTTTAAGGGAATATTGTCAAATACATTCACCAAACATTGACACTGGTGAAAAAGAATCATTCAAATGAAAAAAATACAGTAATGAAAATATTGTTTAGAGCATTGCTTCACATTAGCGAACAGCTCATTTGCTATTCCTGGGTATTAGAGTCAAGCTCAGTGCTTTTGCAATAGATATTTTTAAATAAAGGTTAAAGAACATGTTTGTCTTATGTTACGTACTCGAAATGTCTGTGGAAACAAACAAGGACTCTCTTCTTAAGGTAGTGTCTATAGGTCTTGAAACGAGCAGACAGACCAAATACACATGGGTTTCACAAACTTCTCCAGCAAAAATCTACACGTGAGCTGACTCCTTATCTCCACTTCAATCAAATGAGCTTATTGTTAAAGTTTTACAAAGCAACCCAGCAGCAAGGTGAAAGATGAAGAGATTATTGAATAATAGATAAGAATATTTTAGTCAGCTCAGATGTATTCATGTATCTGAGAAAGCACCAGGAAAAAGCCCTCAGAAAGGCGCTGGCTGAATTCCAGCAAAAGCAACCCGGCCGTCAGCACCCCCAAGGGCCAGGGGCTCCCTGGGGCCAGGGTTCTGGGGGCTCCCCATGGGAGGTGGCAGGGCAGAGCCCAGAACAGGGCTGACAGGGGGGCACCGGGGCACCCGATGCAGCCCCAGCCCCAGGCATTGGGCACCTCCCTGGGGATGAGGACATGGACCCACAGGTGGGCCCAGCTTGGGGGGCCCATGGCCGGGCCGGGTTGTGGGGAGCTGGACACTGGCCCTGCTGCAGCATCTCTGGGGCAGGGACCAACAGCCCCAGGGGGCTGAAATGGGGTCCTGGGCTGTAGGCAGGGTGGGGGGAGCCCCAGGGGGCTGGGCAGGGGCAGTCAGGGCTGAGGGTGCCCTCAGGGCCCTGACACTGTCATGCAGAGGTGCAAAATTACTAAGAAAAAAGTTCCCAGTCTTTCTGCTCCTGGAATTGATGAAGATAATATTTTTGCTTCCTTTTCACTCATAACTTTATAAGCCCAGCAATCCTGTCCTTAAATTTGCAGCAGCTGGAACTGTAAACCCATTCCCAAGGTTGTTCCTTCCCATCAGGTTTCCTACGATGTTGTTAAATGCAGAGGCAACAAAGAATTTGTAATGCTCTGGAAAGGACTTTCCCCACGCACAAAAGAAGGAAGCTACCAAATTGTCTGATTCCAGCGCTGTTCTGCTTCTCACCCTGCATCCTTTAACTGAGTGAGAATCATTGCTCCATTATTATGGTCTGAAGATACAAAGATTTTTAAAAGATCATTTCACTGCCTGAGCCAGCCCTCTCCCTGTCGTCTTTTCCTTTTAATGAAGATCATGAGGCGGTTGACATCTTTGATCTCACCACAGATCCTGAAAGCCTCTGAAGAAGTGGAGGTATAATAACATCATTCACTTAAAAGCTAGGGAGATATTGACTGAAACTGCATCTACTGAAATAAAGTACCAGTGAATAATGAAGAGTCACTTGGATATTCAGAACTTCATTCATTAAAAAACATTTCTGAAAGGAACTAGTTCATGTGTCCCTGGGAACGCTCATACAAGAAGTGCCATGCTAAATCAGACTTGGCATTTAGTCTAGAATCAAAGTACTTGCACATAGTCCATCCTCCTGCAACACTGACTACAGAGCAGAAAAGCCCTTACCTTACCTCATGTACAACTACGAGACTATATGCAATAGTGGGGCAGAAAATCTTTTAAAAGGCAGGTGTAAACAAGGAATACTTATCTCAGTAGTATGCAAGAAGCACAGTCCATCACAATGTAACAGTATGACAGCCCCAAAAATACTGTACCATGTGAAAAGACCCAAACTTCGGTCTTTCAGGGCAGGGACAGCCATAAACCTGCAGCATCATGGAGCTCAGCACTGCTTAATTTACCTTGATTTTCTGACAGGAAATTTTTGGTGAACTCCTTGCTCCCCTAGCTAGACTGTTCGGATGTGTCTAAGTTATACCTTGAGTCCTGGAGAAAAAGAACAGATACGAACTGGTGCTTGAGACTGCAGCAGAGACATAGCCCAGCATTTTTGGACCTCTGTCCAGAAAAGCATTTCAGCACACATGTAGCTGTAAGGCTCTGAATAGACTTGGCAACTGCATTAGTTTAATAATGGTGAAGCATGTTGTGAGCTCCCTTCTGGATCGAGAATTATCTCTGAAGGGTTTTATAAAATGCAGTAGAGCCTCAGGAAGCAGAAAACAACATTTATTCAATTTCTCTCCTCTCCACCTGGATGCACTGGAACTAGGATGTTTTGGCATAAAACCCAGACATATTAAAGCAAATGCCAGAGGCCATCAAAGGCCCAGCAAAGTCAATTTTGGGGGGTATGGGCAGGTACAGACAGAGCCTTTGTCCCAAGGCCAGGCAAGCCCAAATGCCAAGTGACAGAAGTCAGGGTGAACACTGGCAACATGGGACAGAGAGCCCCACATCATCTTTCTGTGAGGACTTGGCCAGGCTACTGTGCCATTGCAGTGTGCAGGGCCCAGAAGGCTGCTTCAGGTAGCATAGCTTAGTAAGAAAATAGTGGTAAATAAATCTGTGCATTATATTCTCCTTCTGGTGACAACCCTTTTCAAAAGAAACCCAACACAAGCACCTTCAAGAGAAGAAAACCACATAAGAACCCCTCACAGAATCCCAGCCTGTACCCATGCACACACACAAACACGCAGAGACCAGTGTATTTATCCAAAACAATCATCTCACATAGGATCTCACTTCAGATCTTGCAGATCACATGGAGGTGGAGGGTCATCCACATGCAGATCCATTGCTTTTGCAGCTGTTTGGATCCACCATCTGCATCTTCTGCTTCTCAGCTCCCTCAAAGTGAAGTTTCAGAGTGACTGAAACACTGAAAATCTCCCTGCCTGCAGATTGCATCATTTGGAAATGGCTGTGTTAGCTGATCTTCACCCCCTGTAATTGCACCATTTGACATTTGAAGCTGTATTTTCATTTTTGGGGAATAATGCACATGCCTCAACTCCCTTCTCAGATGTGTCATCCCACTGCTATTCCTTTCTTCTTTAAGCTACAGTTTGGTATTCTTTTAAGTGAACATTATTGCCAATAAAGCAGTCCCTGCTTTCTCCCACTCCCACATCTTCTCCCAGATCATCTGTTGTACTGTGCCATCATAAATATTTGCGTGGCTACATGGTGAACCAGATCAGGGAACTGATCCAGCTGAAAAACAGCCCCTGGGAAAAAAAATACGCAATTTTTCCAATATAGTTTCCCACAAGGTCATACAAATGCTTGTGCTGCAATTGTAAGGAGGTTTCTGCAAGGACAGGAATGACTGACTGAGAGAAGGAAGGGGGAACAGTCTGCTTTTTTAAGTAGCTCTGCTGGCCTTAATGTGGTGCCATGGTTTGGCATTTGCTTTCACCAGCATTTGTCCCCAGAAAGCACATAGAAAACCCTGTTTGGGGAGTAAACAGGCACAGAGCTACTGAAGGTTCCTCCTGAATGCCCAGGGAAAAGTTCTTTGCACAGCGATATCCAATTCTTGCCTGCATTTGAGGCCAAGTCCATAATCTCCAAGACAGTCTCCTTGCACCTGAAGAAGAGCTTTGTCCTATCAACGACAAGCTCACGGATCCTTTGGAGTCAACTGCTAGAACTTCAGAAGCAAACAGCTTATTTCTCCTCTCACTTTCTCCAGATTTGAGGACTGATGAGACAGAATACTGCCTGGTTACCTATTCCACAGCCCTATATTGTAAATGGGAGGCAAAAGTCTGGAAGCATTAACATTTTATTGCATTTTATCAAGACGCCTTTTGAAAACAGCTCACCTCCCCATTTAACAGTTTCTAATAAACTAAGCCTAAAACTAGAGCCAGAAAGTCCTGACACTAATTCCCTCAATTTCACTTCTTTTTGTCTCATTTTCTTTGTTCACAATAAAGTGACAGTTCCACTGCCTATATTTCTCAGGATACGTGTGATAATCTTTTGTGAGACACTGGAAAATTGCAGTTAAATGCAAGCTTGCTGCTGAATAAAGCTGTACAGAATACCAAAACATCCTTCCCTTGCCTCCTCCACTTCAAAAAAAGAGAGTCAAGAATTACTGTTTTCTCCCCGCTGGTTTGTGGTGTGAGATAGCAAGGATACGAAACTAGCTGATCCCATGAGTGGGAGGACTGACTACAAAGAGAACTCTTCTTTTATTGTTTCCAGCAACTGTACAATTAACTTAAATTGTGGCTATCTTTTCGCCAGTGGGCTTAATGTATTCAGACTAAGGATAGTGTCTAAGCGAACATTACAATTTCCTGAAGAGATTCCAAATCAGCAGTCTTCCCTGAAATCATATACCGTCGCTTCCCCTTCACTAAACTAGAAACACAAAGGCTGTATGTTATCATATGCTAGGGGACTTCCTTCACACAGCGTCTGTGCCATGGCAAGCCTGGGGATAGAGCTCTGACACATACGTTGATGAACATATTTAGCTTGAGGCAGTTTATCCAGTAAAGATTGGGGGAAATTGTGCACAAAGATAACAGGAAAGGACTGATCCTGGGCATCTCTACTATTTGGGTAACTCTGCTAATCTTGGAGAAAGCCGAGCAGGACTTGGCTATGTAACAAACAGGCAAGCATTTTTAGACATTAAATGAGTTTGAACTCTAGGGACCCTAGAGAATGTAAAATCTACTGCTGGGCAGAGGCTGCGTAAGGAAGTCAGAGGCCTGTTTTTAACATATCCTCGGGAAAGCTGGCAAGAAGAACTGCCTTTGAATTTTTCCTCCAGTTCAACTGCCAGTTCCCCAAATTTCATTCTGTCTCTACTTCTGGCTGTAACAGCGTGGCTGTTGGAGCTGTGATGGTCTCAGGACATAACCAAGGTCCTAGTTTTTATTAAATTGAGTATTTTGGGGGAAAAATCAGACAGATTTTCAGGCACACAAGCCCATCTCCATGTCACTGAAAAGTCAGTGTGCTTAGAAGTATGTCTGAGCTTTTTCTAGCTATATCTGTCTAGTAAAAGATATGACACCTCCCTTCAACACCCCTCTCCTCGATTTGATGCTCAGCTCTCTCTCCCCAGTAAAGCCTCCTCTAACCCCATCTCCATTCTGACAGCACTCCCAGTCTTGTCTGGACCCACGGAGTTTTCATACATTCATTTCCACCTTTCTTCCCGTTCTTCTCACCCTGCCTCCCCACCTCCTTAAGGCCTCACTGGGCAGATCTTCTGGATCCTCCACTCTTATCACACTGAAGCCCCTTTGACAGACCCCTGTCAGGCAGGAGCAGTTCCACAAAACTTTGTTTTCTGCAAGGCAAAGCCACCAGAGAGATTCCTGTCCAGCCAGAGCTGCTTTCTCTGCCAGGCACTGCCTGCTAAGTGCACGATGGGGCTGTGCTGCTGACTATATCACTGCAGCCATCCGGAGTAAAAATAACACTCAGAAATAAAGTTCCTTTCAGCTTTGATCATTTCAGTGATAGGGTTCAATCCACCGCCTGGCGCACAGTCACAGAGGCAGAGCCGCAGGGACGAAGTGGGGATGGGAATGAAAGGCTGAGCGCAGGGTGAAGGAGGAAAGCGGTGGGTTGAGGCCGAGAACCGCTTAGGGTATCTGCGCTCTGCGGAGAACGCCAGTGGGTCAGAAAGGAGCTTTCTTGGTAGCACGGAAGCAGCCAGCATACAACAGGCAGTATTTTTCCCTGCGGTACATAATAACACGGCATTTTGTGAGCTTTGTCCACAGCTGGTGTGTAGAGAATGCAGGAACATTTTGCAATATTTTTAACGTTGTTGTGTTATAGCATTCTCCAGTTCTGCATGAGTGGTTAAAAGGGACAAGAACAGGTTAGGACCCTGTTGAGCGAGGGGAAAAGGAAGGCAAGGGAAAGAAAATTCGCAAGTATTTGCCTCAATGGGCCATCAAGAACTGAAGGGGGCAGCACCCTGCAGACGTACACAGGCTGGCAGCCCAGCGAGGACCCATCGGACACTGTTTCTGCAACTGAAGTGAAGACCGAAGAAAGCCCCTTGAAAGAAGGGTGCTGGGGGGAGAAGGAAGAATTTCTAGCAATGCTCTGCAGAACAGCGAATCTCCCCATATTCAAGCTTGGCTAAGGGCTGTGGTGAAGAGTAGGAATGCCTTAGATAGGTAGGACGAAAGGAGAAAAATAATGCCCCAGCCTTCTGCCTAGCGCAGACCATATGGACATTTGAGCTGCTGAGGAATCAACATGAATCAGCCCTACTATACCACAGACCGTAACCATGATGTAAACTGAGGTGATGCAGCAGCTGACTCAGAGGCATCTTGCACATCCAGGGTGAGGCACAGAGCTGGGGACAGCAAGCTGTCAGCCATCCCCAAATAAACTCATAAAGCCTGGGCAACAGGCCTGAGGGATTTTGCCCTCTAGTTCAAATAACCAATACGTATCATGCCAGCCTGTAATGTGCAAAGGCTCACTGACTTCCTTTAAAAGATCAAGTCCTCCTTCAGGATTGATTTGTCTTGCCAGTGAGGTCACTGACAACAAGTAAAGGTGCTGTGACTACAGCCTGGCTCACCACACTCGAAGGAGATGAGCTGGTTGTTACATACGGTCTTCTCTGAGGACCGGCCGAAGGGTAGCCAGGGACATGTGTAAAGACTCGTGTCACTAGCAAGAGCTGCTTGACAGGACATAAACAGAAATCTAAGAGACTATGCAATAGACTATGCTGAGCCTTTAAAAAGCAGCTCTGAGAACCTCACCACGGACATCCGGCAGCAGAGCCACATAGGGCAGCAAACCACACAGCAAAATAATAAAGAACACGTTATATTTCAGTGGCATCAGTTTCCCAGTCCAGTCTCTCACATGGTGATATAAACAGCTGTGTTGGCATGGAGAAAAGGGCCATCTGGCTTGAGATCTCAGCTGGGATCAAGTCTGCCACCAGGGAATTCCCCTTGAGACTACATCCCTGAGCTGCCCAAGAAGTCTTGACCCTCCACTACACTTCTCTGAAGTACAGTTTCTCTAAAATATCCCTTACATGCTGCAGATAATAGTTTGCTGTCAGCTTGTAAGGAATGCAGCTTACGTGCCTCTCTCTGTGTCATACGCAATGCTTGCTGGCATGCAAGAAATGCAGGCAGAGCTGTCACAAGAAGATTTGGGAGCATCCCTCTCCTGGACCATCCTACTGTGGTGCTTCTTCCTGCCTTTCACACTCCTACTAGTTGCCACTAGGGACCTGCAGGCCCTGTGTCTGGGCAGCAACAGCTACTGGCATGCCATTACACATCACCCTAGCTGTATGCTCTCCAGGTTGTGACACCCTTCATGAAGCCCCTGTGTGGCTGATGTCCCCCTTGGCCTGGCTTCTGGCCATGGCTCTGCATGTTGGTGTGCTTCTGTCCTTCCTCACCACAAGCCCCTCTCCTCAGTACAGATCAGATCCAGATAGAGCTAAACATGTTCACATTAGTAATAGGATGAGGCTCTCAGATCCCCATGTTAAACCTGAACACAAGTGAGGCCTGTAGTAAACCAGGGATGAGATTCATTTCACTAAAACTTTTGATGCCTTTAATGGAAACATGCAAAACTGAGCTAGTTGTCTAGACAACCTTTTTACTGTAGTGGAGAAGCACTTCTGGAGTACAACTCATCTGAATTAATTTACATATCTACCTTAGAATGGGATGACTTACGTATTACAAAGTATTTATTCCTCACCATTGAATCCATCAATGAATCCCATTCTAGATGTCAAACAAGTGGAGCTGTATTTGCTTGCACCATTTCTTACGAATACCCACTTGGATACATTTATATCAGCTTGGAAGTGATTTATTCCAGTTTCATTTGCATAGTTGGAGTTGATTCTCACTTAAACATAGCAAAACTTTAGAAATAGGTCTCCCACCTATACTTTCATGCATACGAAAAAGAATTCTTTTTTTTTAATTGAAATTGTGCAGGCTGCTGAAAAAGTGAGCTACATCACTCTGAGCACTGGACACAGTGCTCCTCTTTGGCCTTGGATCTCTTTGCAGTACCGTGCAGTATGCTGCGGTCTTTTTCAGTATTATCTCATTGGAAAGTAGCAGGGGCTGACAGAGCTGAAATACCAGGGGGGACACCTCAGACAGGTGGGAACTGTGGAATTCAGCACTTTCTTCGATATCTGCATTACTGCAGCTAGAGCGGGGGCTACCTTGTCTTTCGCTCCCTCTGCATTGTGCGCATAAGGCCAGGCACCTGGAAAGGAACATCACTCTCAACACCAGCATCACGGCAGGGAAGAAGGAAACAGAAGTATATATTCCACACAGCTATGCAATCTACTACCAACACACAGTGGCCCTGATCCTGAGAGATGATAGATGGCTTTCAGGGATAGTCCTGCACCACAGAAGGCACTACCTGCTTTGTCACTGGCTATGGAAGAACAGGCTCAGTAGCATGGATATCACAGAGAGTTTGACAGTGGTGCAGGTATGGGGTTATGTAGTGTTTCTACCTAGACATCCTTTCAGCTTTCACACCATTTACAATTAAGCTGTAACAAATCAAAATACAACAGTCTTTACGTAGTGCCACGTTTGCAATTCTTATTTAGGAAAAAGCAGAAAAGAATACAGAAAAGTTGCAATAGTCTTCTTCTTACTAAATAAAAATTGGCTGGATGTGATCTGGCCTTTACTATGTTGAGCATACCAGATGGTCAGAGGGCCTCTATCTCTGTTGGACAGTATTGATCTTAGCTTTGTATTTGTGCTCTTGAAGAAATGTGTGCAACAGCATGACAGAGACAAAGGATGCCTGAAACAGGATTTAAGTTTGAATCATAGAACCACAGAATAATTGAGGTTGGAAGGGACCTCTGGAGCTCACCTAGTCCAATCCCCTGCTCAAAGCGGGTCCATCGCCAACACTGTATCGGGTCACTTGATCAGGTTTGCCCTTGCTCTCAGAGCACTTTCCTGGGACTGAGGCTTTGGCAGCCATGATGCTTTTGCCAGCTGAAGCCATTCCTACTTCACCTCCAATCCTGGTTCTCGCAGTGCCCTCCCAGCACAAACATTTATTTAGTCTCCTAAGGAAGTGATTCAGCTGAAATATAATCTGCACCTCCAATATAATAATAATTTTTTTTTAGCTGGAACAGTTCCCCAGTCCAACTTATTCTGCAGTCCTACTCACAACTGTGCTAGCATGGTGGAGGGAGAGCCAGACAAGGACAAGTAGCCAAGAGGAGGAAAGGAAAGGAGGAGGAAAGAGCGAGGAAAATGCCTGCCTGAGCCAGAGCTGCAGATTAATGAATCCTGTGCCAAGCCCAACCCTCAGAGAAGCAAGATTCAATTCCTGTTCAAGCCCCTTCACAACTACAATTTCCTCTTCTGTGCAAGGGGGAGGTGGCTGACTTCAGAGAGTTTGCAGATGAAAGATGAAAGGCATGATAGGTATTGCTTATTGACTATTTTCACACCCGCTGAACTTATTGGGAAAACTATACCAAATGTATAGGAACCAGGTGAATCTGTACATCTGTTAGAAAGGAGAAGCAAGCATAAAGTTGGCCTGAACAGAAGTATAACAGAAATAAAATTTTCCAACTGAAATAGCCAGGCTGGCTGAGCTACAGAACCTGAGGTGTCTCCACCCAACTTCTTGTGGAAAGGCACTTTCTTCAGAATTAGATCAAGCCTGAACAAAGCTGGAATGAACTCACCTACCTTGGCTCCAGCTTTCCCATTTTCACAGTATTTCCATATTTGTCAAAAGGATTCAAAATGTTATTCAAAATAACTGACAAGGAGAGCAACTACTGATCAAAATAATCTGAGTAAATTCCAGGGTAGTACTAGATTGCTACTGATGTGCTGAAAATTCAGGCAATTGATCCTCATTAGTGCTACTGCCAACATGCAAAAAAGACCTGATTCATCCCATCTAGCAGTAAGTATTTAATGCAGACATCTGAGCTGGAAGCCAGATCACACTAGTCTCTCTGTGTAGTCCATGAAGAGTAACAAGCACCCCCTGAAGATAATTCATCCCGACATCTAACTTAGCATTTCTGTATAAGCCCATCAGAGGTCAAGACTGCCCTGCAAGCACTACTCAAACCTTCATGCTCATCGCCGACCAGTGAGAGCTAGACGCACTGCCCTGTCACTTTCGAGTCCAATCTCAGTCTCTCATTTCTACTGGCCAGAGTTCAAAACACAATTTGAAAGCCAAATACAGATTGAACTAAAACTTGAGTTGCCAGAGACTATGCTTACTAAAATCAACCCAATACTGAAGCTTGAGCTTATTTTTAAAACTACATGGTTGACACCGATCTGCCTAGATTTAAGGATAATACTACTAACCAGAGTATAATATTCCCATATAGACTCAGCAGAAGCTGAGGTCTCCAACTAGTCCTGACTCTCATCATTACCTTGACTTTAACATTGAATGTATCCCTATAAAGACTTCCAGTCCTACCAAATGTGGAAGTAGGAATACGATCCTGGCTCCTAACTGCCAAAATTCCTAATTCATTTCAGCACATGTACCACATAAGTAGTATAGAAAAGCTGCCTTAACAGCAAGAAGTGGCTTTAACTAGAACCCTGTACCAAACCTTTAGCCTCTGCCTACGGCTATATCACTGATTACAGGTTCAAACTGAAGGGTGACTAGGAGAGCCACAGCCCACAGATCAAAGATATTTAAGTACATAATAGACACAATACACATGTTGTATACAGACTGACATAAACCAAACTCTGTACTGACTGTATTTCTCACAGTTAATATCAAAAGCACAGTTGCGTTCCTTTTTAAATAGAATACAGTATTTAAAATTAATATGTTCCCTTCCTAAATTATTAAGAGTAACTTAATTTTCTAGGACTGATTCTATGGACAAGACCCGTATAATTAAGAAAAGGGAAAATGTCCTAATTCTACTTCCTTGCTAAATCCCATCCCACAAATTACTGCCTTATTCAGAAAGCCAAACTCAACCTGCTAATTATAAATTCTTCTCCCCCAATTAGGTAATGGAAATAATAACAAATGACTTAAGTAACTAATCACAGCTAAATAGCGCAGCTTGTATTGTGGATACCAAGTATTCCATCTGCAAACATACTCACAGAATATGAACAAGGAAAGCGCAGTCTGTCTGCATGAACTCCACAAGCGGAAGAGGTTACGTTCACCAAGTGAAATGCAGCCAATAAAAAAAATTATTTGGGACTAATATGAAATGCAATTAATATGTCATCATTCAGAAGCTTTCAGCTCCAGTGTGTTACTTTATTTTCAAGATGCTATATGAGCTGTTTTCTGCCTTTGAACCATGCTACTAAAAGATTTTACGAGTGGGTAGTTAAAGAGATCTCAGCAAGACCTGCGAGTAGAATATTTCTGTCTGACTTACTCTAAATGCATGCAATGTGGAAGACCAGACTGAAAGCTGATTACACTGCTTTTAAACATGTCCCTGAGTGTCATGTACAGTCTGCACAGTGACTTTTAAGTGTCACATGATTATTATGTAGAAACAAGCTAATCTTTGGTGCATGTTAGCTTGAGGCTTTCAAAAGGCATAATATATTTTCATGCTACCAATCCTGACTACAAAGAAAAATTTAATAAAAACTCCAATTAGAACCACTCCTGGATATGAATATGCTGAACATGGTTTTGCATTTCAAAATCCAAGTGCTAGCACATTTAGCTTAGAAATTAGAAGATTCTGGCAGCTAACTAGTCAGACTACAGCAGGGCAGCAACAAATGGAAGGCAGCTTCCATTTTACTCCCTAGCTAGCAGATTATTTGCAATAGTTCATGGATAAAAGGACAGGAGAAGGATACCAAACCTCTGCCTTTGCAGTGCAGTATTAAAATACCCCTGTACACTCACAAGCAGAAGTACAGTTACCATAGAAGAGCAGGAATAAAGAGGGAGGAAGAAAGATTAGTTGCACCTTCTGGTAGGGAGGAATGGCCAGCAGTTCAGATGCTCACCTCTGGTTTGTGACACCTAACTCCAATTCCTTGCCATGCCTTAGCTAATCTGCGTAGCACCAGGAGACCCACTGACTGCCTCTGTGCCTTCTTCTGTAAAATAGCAATAGCAGACCACCGTTACTCCATGGGCATGGCATAAGGAAGCCTGGTGAGAGAGAGAGAGAGGTGCTGAGATGCTATGAGTACAGCCAGATGGTAGTGGAGGAGATTTAACAGCTGGTTGCCTTAGGATGCAATGGTCCTGCTCCTCCACTTTCCTTCTCCCACAGGATACTTGCCTGTATCCCCATGCGCAACCACACAGCCTCAGCTCCTCTCTTGTGTAACTTCTGATGCTCTGTCTGTACAATAAAGCCAATTCAACTTACTAAGCAGCAAAAAGCTATACTTTGGTTTTGGTTTGGGGTTATATTTTAGTGCTGCCAAGTTGAGTCAGGTCACTGTACTGAGTCCTAGAGACAGTGGAGAGGACAGCCAGAACTATGCAGCCTGAAGAGGGAGGAACAGAGCAGTTCCTCTTTAGCATCAGTAATTCACTAGACTGGGAGCTATAGCATGTAACTGCCCTTGACTGATGAGCACCTTAGGTAGCAGTGCACAGGTACAGAGAAAAGCAGCAGCTGTTTATCGCAAGGAGTGGTGATAGAGGCCTGATCCAGCACAGACACCAGAGCTCCAAGAGACTCCAAGAGATTGACAAAGAGGTTACAAACAGTATAATGGAGCTGGAGCTTGATATTACTTTTTTAAAAAGAGACTGAAACTGTAGCAGCCCAAAAATATAGGCAGGGAAGTTTACTGCCAGCTAAGAAGAATACACTGTCTCTCCCCCTTAACATAGAATTTATTAAGTCTTGTTTTCAATTGACTGCACAGTGCTACCCCACCAGATTTGATACTGTTATTCAGTTTGCGTGCAAATAATACCATTTTCCTAATCTATTTTGCTTTCATAACATGCTTCAAAGACAGCCTGTGCATTTGAATAAGGGGGTACCAGGTGGCCATCTTCTGCAAGACAAAGCTTTGGGTCTGTGCAGTAGAACATAGTAAAGATGTTATTTGTTGACTGGATGCTTTGCATCCAGTGGGGCCCTACAGCATATCCTGGGGCACATCAAGAATTGTTGTAAGCTTTGGCTAGTGTTCCGCCAAATTATAACCACTGTGTTATAATAAATGTGTAGCAATTGCGTGATTTGGTGTGCTTGTCCCCCTTCCAGAATGGCAGAGCAACAGCACATATTGCTTTTACATCTTACTGCTGTGAAAGCTAAGGCTGCCAACCATTTGATGGACAGAGGCTTTCTAAATCTGAAGCATACCACGCACCTTGCTGTGGAGGACTGAGAATATATTCCCGATCACCGCTGACTCCGTCCATAAGAGGGCAGTGGTATGCATCTACAACACCTCCACCATCCCCCCGAATCATGGGATGAGACCTGGCTAAATACAGTTAAAAGCATGCCCACTTCTGCAGAAAACAGCAAGGGCAGGCATAAGCCTGTTGGCATCACCCCTGCCCACCTTCCACTTGCCAGCCTGAGTGACTAAGCCTTCATTTAAAGCAGGATCCCTTGGGAGCCACTGTCAGCACACATATGGAGCACAGCCCGTGCTCATGACTCTGGCTCTGCAGCCAGGTGTCCTAATTGCTCTGCTACCAGGCCCCTATGGGCTGACATAAATTACATTATTAATGGCTGGCTATAGCTGTTGGAAGCTGTGAACCAGGTTTATTAAACAGATAAATGCACCACCTTGAAGAAGAATATATACCTTACCTTTCATGGTACCTTCCCCGCAGTATTTATCTCCAACTGTGGTGGTGAATTACATTGCATGAAGAAGGCAATCAGATCATAAAACCTGTAAATATTCCTACCCAGTGTGGTTAACAGAGGAAGGGAACTGCAACTGCTCACGTCTGCTATACACATTTTTCCTGATGCTCAGAAAGAATGGTGATTACATTTTGTTTTCTCATTTTAAAAAGACAAATAACGAATATCGTCTGTCAGGCTTCAAGAGTAGATCAACCAGCCTTTCATTGTCAGGAGAATTCCAAAATATCAGTATTCAAAGGGCAGAGAGCACACCTAGTAATATGTGCTGCAAAGCTCCCAGTACACTAGAAGTGCAATAAATAAATGATAACAATAAAGCTGTCTTGTATCTAAACAACAGTTTGCCTTGATGTTTAAATTTAGTAAGCACTATTTCCCACTGTACATCAGTTTTGATTTGCCTATAATAAGGCCAAATCATGAAGTGTTGTTCTGATGATCATAACATAAAGGTGCAAGGAATGGGACATGAAAACTAATAAGGACAATTTAGGAGAATGAAAGAAATAAAAATACGCTCCTGAGAAATGAAACCAACAGAAAGTAAGTGTCTCCATGATATTTCATAGAAGACTTGAGGCAATTTATTAGTTGTTTTAAAATTTATATAGAAAGGATAATTGGCATCACCCAATTTTAGGCACCTCCCAAGCAAGCAATTCTCACGATATCCAGCAGAGAGGGAGAGGTTCCTTCGCTGGCTGATCAGGACTCTCTTAACTCAGGTGGTTTCAGTTGCCTTGTCCCGGGGGGTCTCGCTCTCTGCTACCTACAGAGGAAGCCTAGGCAGCCTGGCTGGCTGATGTGGTGACTGAGGCCACAGGATTCAACAGCTGGGCTGGCTAAGACATCATGAATGCCTATCTTACGTATCTAATGCTGAGGAAATGTGCGTTCCCTCCCCTATCTGATACTGCATTAATCTGACAGTCTTTATATTATTCACACTTAATTTCTCAAATAAAAGGTTTTGAAAGTAACTCAGCTGTTTTTCTTTGGGGTTGCTTGGGTTTTTTGTTTTCTGAAGATCAATGTAACTTACAAATACCTAGTGCAGAAAACAGCCTAGTAATATGAGAGGCAGGACGAAATACGTCTTTAAAGGGTAGTTACATTTTTCCGTGACATAGCAGCCCACAGGATCTTGGGCTTCCACTGCCTCCCATCAGGCAGCTTAAGAAACTTCAGACACTTTCCAGAGAAAGGAAGACAAAATGTGATGTCATTTTTTTAAAGAGCTAAATAATTTCCAGAAATGTGTTTAACTCATTATTTTTCAGAAAGTTTTAGTTTGGTTATAGAACTTCTTATAGAAATTCCATTTTCTGCCCCCTTCCAAAGCTTTGGTTTGGTTGTTTTATCTAGCACATCGAAAAACCCTGGTGGAGATAGGACAAGCTAGTTTTATTCTGTTGAAGCGGGCTGGTCTGGAGTGTCCTAGGCTTCCTGCTCCACTGGGGCGGAACACACAGCTCTAACCCATGTCTCCCAGCCCATCACAAACGTCACTATCTAAAACCCAGAAGCACGTTCCTCTAATCTTTGGAAGTATACGGAACCAACTGCATAGAATAATGTCCAGTTTTGTAGCTTGAACTATCGCACACGGACAGCTAAAGAAAAAAAGTGTGCTGCCACAAGATAAATGCAGCCAAAGGGGAAAGAAAAGAAAACTGGAAAGGTCAAGAGGGCCAGGGTGGACAGCACATTGCACAGGAGCAATAACAGTACAGCGTCCCTCCTTCCCCTCCTGCTTTACAGCTGGGTTAGGTTACTCTTTTAATTTATACAGATTCACTTTCTAGAGTTCTGTACTCCCTCTCGTTGGTGGGAATATCGAAATCCAGCAAAACAAAACAGATGCTCAGGTAATGGCCTAAGCAGGCAACCATGTAGAGGCACTAAGGGTTGCTATGGTCTTTAGAGCAGGGACAGATGGCAACACAGGACTGATCAGAAACACAAGCCTTTATATTCCCTTCTGAGCACTACTCAGTTTGGCTGGTTTGTAGTTCATTCCTGTCCAAACCAGCTATGTTTTCTGGATGTCATCTTTTGCCAGATGTCACCTAAAGCTGGATAGCATTACTCCTGTCCCTTTTACTCTTCATGTCCATTCCCTTACCATTCACGCAGTTTTCACTGATTATCCATAACAATGTGGTCTGAAAAAACATTTGTTTTGATTTGTTTTTTCCAGCTCTGTGCCATTCCTATTCTGCTAATAATTGCTCCAAGGAACAATATTCAGCAGAACGGATTTTATATAGTATGTAGCCAGCAGAAGCTGCTGTGTAATGTTTTTAAAGAGACAGTGTATGTTCCAATGCAGCTAAGACTGCTACGCCTGATCTCAGGTAACTGAAACAAGGGTTTTCATCACCAGCTTACTGTTTAGCTATTGTTATTGCAAGGAAGACCAATTTCTTTTTTAGGTTTTCAACCAATACCAGTTTGATAAATACATTACCTGTTATTGCATATAAATGCATCCAATGTAGATGTTCTGGGTTTTTAAACTATTTTCTCGGACATTCTTCTTTCTCTCTTTTCCAGGACATCCTATTTTTTTATGTCTTTTCGGACTGGATAACAAATGGGTTCCAATATTAGGAATGCTTTTTCTTAATTCTGTATTTTCTATATTGTGTCTAGATAAAAAAAAAAAAAACCAAAACCTCCTGTAAGCCTGAAAACCCACACTGGCACCAAACTGAAACTGAAGTAGAAAGCTTTTTAAAATGCTTCTCAAAGGTTGTTTTAAACTGGAAGCATGACTACAATGTTTTTGTTGGCATACCTTGTTGCCTTTGAAATACACAGACCACTATTCTTGATATGTTCTTGTTTTCCTTGTACTTTATTTAATAAGATGTGTCCCTTGGGAATGTATGGTGAGTCCCTTTTCATAGGGTGCCTCTGTCATCTAACTGTGGCATCTCTCCACTGCCAAGTATGCAACGTATTTTTTTGTTAAGTGTTTATTTAAGTGAGGTTCAGAGATTTTCACAGACCTAAGCAAGTGTCACAGACTTTGACACCAGATGTAGTATCTAGTGGTAAGCCCCAAAAATATTAAAAATCAAGTGTTTTGTTGCAGAGGAGCCAGGTAAGCAAGTCTTGGAGCTGTTCAAATAATGTCAAAACCTTCTTGAAACAACCTCACTGAATTCAATACTTAACCTCTCCATTACGAGTTTTTCAGAAATATTCCAAGACCCAACATTCTGTTCTAACAGAATTCTGCAAGAAGCAGTTTCACAAACTTGGTTGACAAGAGGTATAGGAACATGGAGAGAAGGATGGAAAGGGAAAAACTGGTTCATAAAGATGGGTGTATTTGATCAGAAGACAGTAACAATATGACTTATAAAATACAACTTGAAAATGCTGTCCCCTAAATTTCCCAGTCTCATTATTTTTAAGTCAGTATGAGGATTCTTTGGAGGGTCAAACTGTTAACCTTACAGTGATTGGGCTGTCTGTACTGAAAAGATCTCATCACTTACAGATGGTAAGCAGTCCATGCAATCCATTGGTCAAATACAGCTGTAATGATTACTTCAAGGCTTTCTAAAACTTAAATGTGTTCATGGATACTTGCCAAAAGGAGAAAAAAAGAGCTATGTAGGCTGTTGGGAACAAATAGTTACATTAGTCCTCACAGATCCTTTCAGTTGCTGATACAGCTTAGAGGCTAAAAATTTTCTAATGTCTCAAAAAAAATCAAAATAAAATCAGTCTGCACTGGCAGAAAATTAAAACCTTGTCAGGAAAGTTCCAGAACATTCAGTGGATGTGACAGTCACACCATTCATCCAGCTTGCTGGCAGCTCGTGTTCAAATCCACTATTGACACTCTTCCATTATTCCATGGTACTTGAGGATCTCCTGAACAAAAAAAGAAAGAAAAAGAATTATTTCAGGAATTATTATGATGTTGGAGTCCACTTGTACTTTCTTGTACTTTCAAATAATTCAGTTTCTCTTTTCCTCCCTCTTTGCTTGATCCAAATACAGCACAGGCCACTATAATGCAAAACTATATTCTCAGTTTCACTTTGATTCAGACTTCTTGGACATCCACACCATATGTAAATCCTGTGTGTTTTCTTGCGTATCACTCCCAAGTTCAGACTCTCTTGGAATTTTAAAATATTTATTAGATAATTTTATCTTCCTATTGCACACCTCCCAAGCTTAGTCTTCATTTCCCTTTTTTTTCTCTTCTTCTTCTCCAAACAAACTGAAATTAATAGTTAATGTTGCTATTCATGAAGAAAACAGATTCCAGGGTTATAAGATATGGCAGGAAAACAGAAAAACTGTCCTTCTTCTTGCATAAGCCGTACATATATTATGTTAAATTTGGTATAGAGAAAGCAAATCTTCCAGGTTCTTGGCAACCTAATTCCATCACTGCTTGCAGATGAAATGAGATGACTGGTGGTGGTAGGAGGGCAGAGAAGAAGAGTGGGTTTTAAATTACATACACTTGGTAATTCATTGCAGAAATTAAGCCTAATAGGTACAGCTGCTTCATGGACATGGAGACGTTTCAAATGGCCAGCACTGCCCTTGACAGCAGGTGGTGTTTTGGATAAACAGCATCAGGAAGTAGCTAGCAAAAGGCAAAAGAAACACACTTGGAAAAACTATGTTGGAATTTGATCAAAATGTTTTCCAGACAGCTCAGCTCCTAAGAAACACGCAGATCATTTCAGTTCAAAAGCAATATCCAGCTGGGGAAAACTCCCAAAGACAAAAAACTACACAGCAGTAATACTTGGTCAAAACAGCTTGCGCTACTCTAATATCACTTGTGTGATACATATCAGCAACTGCTTCAGCTTTAACACCCTAATTTGAAGGCCCAGTGTTAGACTTGAGCCTGAAAAAGCTGGAAAGAACGAAAGAAAGGAGGGGAGGAACGTCCCACAGCAACACTGCTTCCAATGTGGGGTCCTCCTGGGAGCACTCTAACCTGGGTCCTGCCGTCCCCCTCACCACTAAATGTTAGAGAGAATCAGCACTGCAAATGTGCAAGGACAAGATACAGCTGCTGTGAGAACCACTCCTGAATGGGTGCAGGTCTAAGACCTGTATTTAATCTGCGGTGTTACTTTCAGTGTTGCATCCTTATTCCTAAGGGATTCAGAATTTTGGGACTGCGGATGCTTATATGGAAGGTCATCTACAGAGACAGACAGGATGAGGAAAAATAGACAGCAGCTTCATCGTGCAGGTGCAGTGGGATTATCCATCTCCAAAGAAAAGCTCTGCAGAAAACAGCTTTCTCAGGCCAGTCTCAGATTTTTGGATGAGTTCCCACTGGAATTATCCCCAGCACAAAGCTCACTATCTTCTACTTGGAATGTGAGTCACATAAATACATACAGAACTGTGTACAGATAAGGTAATAACTATTTTAAAAGACACCAAAAATAAAAAGAGCACCGAAGTCACCTTTGGAAAGAATGGGAGAGAGAAAACCGTATGTAGCAGATGACAATCCTATCACTTAATGACTTCTGGAAGACATTCAACCCTGTGATGTGCAGCATCTAAGAACCAAAACAAAACTTACATAATGTTGCATTACATTGACATAGTTTTCTAGGTAGAGGCACTGGCTGCAATTCATATAAACATATCCATGGAAAAATAATCTCATCCACATGTAAAAAGTTTACCAAATAATAAGAAGTATCACAGCGCTTGACAATTATCATAACACGTGCTTCATAAAGTGTGGCTATGAAAAACAATATCCAGTGTTTCCTAACAGGAAATAGCTAATGTGGGTTGATGTGGGTTTTATTCAATTGTCTTCTGCCTTGGAAGGTAACAATCTTACTCCATGGATACTACACAACACACTTCTGTGATGCCCCACACAAGTCTAGGTTTGGTAGCACTCCATATTTTCATTTTGATGCAACACCAGGACATATTTCACATTGTCCTAATTCTTACTTTGCTCCATGTAAAGCTATAGCGGCAGCATTTAAACCTCAACCTCCCCAACAGAAACTCCAATTAACATTTAAGCTATGAAGACTATTTTAAAAAGAGTTATGGTGTGGCTCTCAGCCCGCTAAGCAAAAACTCAAAACATTGAAACTGCATGTTAAACGTTACCAAAAGGAAAGTGGAGGTCACCAGCAGCCTGATCTGTAAACATATTTAAGTCTTTTTGTTCTTGACAAGTAAGAACTAAGCATTTGTTAAAAACCTAACCATGATAATTGTCAGTAAACTTGTACACAACACTTGTACACAACACCTCAGAAAAGGGCATAAATAAGCCCAGCCTTTTGCTGAGAATTTAGAAGCATAGCTTCCACTATATTTCAGGGTCTGTATACTTTAAAAAAAAAGAGTTCCGCATCAGATCCTAGTGAGTTCAACATAAACCCAGTGAGCAAGAGTTGAGCACAGCATTCTTCTCCTCTTTTCATCTTTTTCCTCGTGTGATGCAACAAGACATGAAACGCTTCCAGACAGCTTGATCCAAGTGGATAAAAGGACAGAACTAAAGGAGTTTCTGCTATTACAATACACTCACCGTAAAATAATTTTTATTTCCCCAGCCCTTGATTGCTCCTATTCAGTCCAGATACAAATGCTACTTCTGGCCCTTGTGCTACCTCAGCAATCTGCTCAGAGAATTCTCTCAAGCCGTGTCTATACTGTGGGAACCAGCAGCGTTTTGGAAATCTCAGGTGTATGCATACCTGGCATGTCTTGTCTTGACCTGGGGCGTATCAAGACTCAGGGCCACTTGTTGGCATCCAGCTTGCAAGGGAAGAAAAGTGTACAGATTGCTTTCTCATCCTTTTTCCTCCATAAACTACTTTCTATAAGAAGAAAATGTAGGCAGGCAGAGTGGGAGGGCATCACAATGAGGTCCAGTAGGTGCTCCCATTTAGACCTTTCAAGAAACCTCAAAAGACATTAAATAATAAGATTCATCCTTCATAATGGTGCCTATCCACAATTTTGCACATCTTTAAAGGAATAATCACTCTACAAAGTTACAGGCAACAACATAATTAATTTTTTTGTCCACGTGCCAACTTTCTGCCACCTCAGCCACAGCCAGGACTCCCTCCTGCCTACTTGTTTTGTATCAGTGCTCCCTGGGGAACTCTCCGTGTTGTCCAGGCTGAGAGCAGAGCTCCCTTAGGATGCAGTCGCATGGACGTGCACAGGGCAGCGTGTGCTGTGATGACCACATACACACACCCAGAAATGAAGAGGACCAGAAAAACTGCACATGCACGTGGGAAGGGATCTTCTCTGCCATTTCAAGCAAGAGTACGCTGACCCTATCTCAAAGGCTACTGGGTGTCAACCTAGGCCTATGTCAGGCCAAACATTGTGGTCTCAGTCATATGATCAAATTACGGCACCTTAACAAGTTATAGCCTGTCAGATTAACCATGCCAGCTATCCATGGGCATGCTCTCAGACTACCCCAAATATGAGGTAACATGACTTACTTAAATATCTTTCATGGAGGCTTAAGCTAAGTCACATCACCTTACAACTGCAGTGGGCTAAGTTTGCACACCTGGACAAGTACCAAGAGTTAGTAAAGCTCTTCTGAGCTTTACTAGCTCAGGGGCATCTTTTCAAGCCCCTGTAACCCAACCATATGCTGAGGCCTTAGTAACTGATTGCAGACACAAATAATGTTCATATTGAGCCAAGCAAGTAACCTCTTATAAACTGGACTAAGAGTAGGAGGATGTAAAGGGTTGATATAGAGGTACAAGGATGTTAATACTGCTAATTTTGGGATAATGTCATTCACTTCAGGGTTAAAACTGCACTTCAGTTTTCACCAAGCTGTAGAGCTCATTTTAAAATTTTAGATTACTGATAAAGAAATAATTCTGAGAACATATTAAGATATGTATCTCAAACAGTATTCCTAATTATTACCACCAAAGGTGAAGGACCCATTCATTTAGATCATCTTTTATAAAGTACAGGTACTCTGGAGTCTCTGCCCAGAGCACCAGCTCAGAACAGTACAGTACATTCTCCGTGCAGTGTGAAAGACTCTTCCTCCCAGCGAGCACCTTGCGCTATAGGTGAAGGCTGCTGTGCATACCTGCCTCAACACACAGCTCTCCAATGCCTTCTGCACTGCCTGCACTGTGGACAAAATCCATGAGATCCACACTGCTCTTTTTCCACCAAGTGAAGGCCACCTCCAAAGCCTGAGTGCACTACAAACAGCTTCCTGTAAGAAAGCCCCTCCCAAACACAAGGAATGGACATATCTTCCCAAAACCAAGCCTAGGCTTTTCCCAGAGCCAAAGAAAGTTAATCCACGATGAACACTGTTCTTGTAAACCACCTCTTCACTATTTGGGGTGGTGGAGGTGGAGAGAGGTTCTCTTGGAAGCCCATGGTTTTTGTCTAAATTCATTATTCCGCATTCCATAAAAATCAGAACTATTTTCACTCAAGTCAGGAATCAACTGTACTTACACTGGGACGAAATGCACTGCTGCTTTTATAGAGGAAAGTGCTTGGCAAGCTTAACTATCAGCAGCATTATCTCGGCAGCTTCTAATTCTATACCACTAGCTCAAAACATGTTATCAGCTGTTGTATTTTGGATGTGCACTAAAAAGCGACCAGATACTTATCACAGTAATATTTCTACCACACAGTTAGCAAACCCACCTACATAAGTATTCAGCCTGCTGTTCCTACAGTGTAGCAAAGTCCCTACCTACAGCGTACAAAAGCTCTGTCATGTGCCTTAAGTGTAAGCTTTGGTTTACGTTAGGGGGGAAAAAGTCATACCCATACAACTCTGCTGGTTGAAGTCATGATTTTGCACCGGTGTGGCTGCAATGATTCAAGTTCCAGTGCAGATACATATGGTCAGATTGATCTCATTCCAATGTAGACATTTGAAACTTCTATGTCTAAATCTCATTTGTGTTACGCACCCTGTACAGTCAATGGAGAGGGACTGACACCTCCAGCGTGATAGCTCTGATTTGTCTTAGACATTTTACATACGTATACTGAAGGTACGATTTCTCCCATTGACTAAAAGGAAGCCCAGGACACTTGACTAATTTATATGTGCCTAAATTTGGGAAGATGGACCCCATGTATAGCATCATAGAGCTTTATACAGGAAGAGTTCATTTTTCTTCTCTGACCAGAATAAGGTATGTCAGTATAAGCATTCCCATTTAAGTATAACTGCATCCCACTGGGATTTGGGCTGGTTAGAAGTACACTGCTCTGAAAAAAATGTCCAGTGCAAAAGAATTCTGTGGTATTTTAAAGTGCCTGTAGCCAGCCTCTGCCACTGGAGAAAGAGGCAAATACCATACCGAGGACTTTCCAAATCCCAATCTTGAATAATTTATTATTTGAAAGAAAGAATTTACATGACCTACAGTAACTCAGTCACTCAGTCAGCAGACATAGCTTGCACATATTAAATTTTCTCCTGCATGTAACAAAAAATGAAGAGGAAAAAACACCCCCACAATCTTTCACTGTGACAACTCCCTAGATCCAGCTCCTTTTCCTCACTTTCTCCGCATTACTACTTTTTTTGTTGGGATCCTTCAGTCTTTTCTACAAGCACTTCACCTTATCACAGTGCCTTTTACCTTTTTATCAAAGTCTGTAAAGATGGGGGGTGTAGATAGCTTTCCTTACTAGCTCAGAGGAAAGGGTGATGTAGTTAAAAAACAGTAAGCTAACAGCTATAGTCCACTGTTTACCTATTACGGCTGGGCTGGTTGTTATATCTGGGCTGGTCCGCTAGGAATTTACTTATGTCTCCACTGCAGTGACAGGATGTGGTCAGGGTCGTCCCTCCTGCGATGGTGAGAGTCCCACGGCAGAGGCTCCCTAAGGTATCGCTACAGCCCAGCTCATGTTCGTGGAGTTGGCTGGCCCTCCCAGCCTGCTGTGAAGCCCCTACCATCGCTGCGTTGCTGGGACTGTACACAAGGTAGCTGGAGTGCAGCTCCCCCAGCTACGGCTACCTGACTTGTCGTCACACCTCTGGCCACAGTCTATACATACCCGCTTTTTCAGCATACATTTCTGTAGTGCTCTCAACAGTTTCAAGTCCTTCTCTTTCCCCAGGTTTGATTGGGGAACGATTGAAGAATGATCAAGTAATGTTAACTACCTCTAAGCTGAGGAATTCCTCTGCAGGAAGGTCTAGCTCCTTTCTTCCCTGGCTGTGAAGGAGCTCCTTATATTGTGAAGAGGTACCCTGTGTTCCTATGTGAAGTCTTGTTGTTGTTCTCCTACAGTTTTTTTTCCACCAGGATTCCTTTGTTCCTCCTCCTTTCACAGAGGCTTCTCATTTCCATTCCTGCCCTAGGATGACCATCTCTGAACCCTCCCCCTGGGGCAGATCCAGAACCTGCCTCTCCTCTTGGGCAGATTCCCTGCTAGCATTTCTCTTTTTTCATTATCCCAGCCCAGTGAGTGATCTCCACAAAAGCACAAACTGACCAGAGAATCAACAGCCCTTTTGCACTTCCAGCTTTCTCAAGGCCAGTGGGCCTCCAGCTACCCCTTGATTTTTATTTCACTTGTCAAGGACCTGGAAGAAAGAAGAACTGATGGTCTTCAGTTACTAAGCAGAAAAACAGATTGTTTCCAGTGTGATAAGGAGTCTGGTATGGCTGTTCGCTTCGCTCTGCCAACTCCAGACTGCTCCACAAAGGCTGCAATGACCAGCGTGTGAGCTAGATGTTTGCCTCAGAGACCTACAGGTGTTTGAACTCCCTAATCCTATGCCATTCGAAGTTAAGCACAGCTCAACATACAATCAGAAGTTGCATTTTTAAAGTGTTAAAACCAATTAACAAACAGCTGACTAAAGAAGAAAAATCCTACATTCCCAACAGCAAATAGATCAACTTCTGTTGTCATACTGTACTCTCTGTTCCATTGCCTGCTCCAGAAACCAAATACCTCATTTTATTCACATTTCTGAGATACTTTATCCACCATAACTTAATATTTTCTTAGCACATAACTTTGTGAGATATGATCTCTCTTTCTTTTCATCCTAGTTGAATGATATTTCATGTTTTGATTAGTCTGAAGAGAATGATGGAGTACTGCAGTTATACAGATACGCAGTTGCCATACATGCATTGAATTTAACCAACACTTGGAACTTTGAAGCAATCTATATTTTTCTTACTGAAAAATAACAAATACAAGAAGCATCAAGATATTCACATCACCACAAAAAAAAACAAAAACATATTTGTGACAGGAAGGATAGAATTCATCTTTTCTAATCCAGGAGTTTAAAACTCAGATGCCGAAGTGTAGGGTGGTCATTCCTGACTCTACGTACAGTCAGTGAATATACTGAATACCTCTTCAAGACAAGTCATCTTGCCCTAGCTTGTGACTACTGTCAGATTCATTGCTCCCTGGAGGTCAAACTCTCTCTCTTTCGACTGCAAAGAAAGCCCAGGAAGGCTAGTTTAGATTTGGATGTTTAATTTTTAAGTATCTAAAACAGAGTGAGTTTTTATTTGATTTGCAAGCAATTAAGTAATTCTAAAATTTCAAAATAACCAAAAAAAAAAAAAAGAGACCAAAACAAACTCACAAATCCAGGTACCTGAAATGAGATAACAGAAATCACAACTTCTATGCCTGCAACATATAGCTGAGCAACTATCAGGAACAATGGTATAATGGTGGCTCTGAGACAACAGCTTTAGTGTCTGGAGCAGCAACAAGACTGCACCAGGAAGAACCATGAGGAACACAGACCCATTGATTTTGGAACTCAGCTAGACTTATCATAGCAATATATTATTCAGAACTGCATGATCCTAAATGAAGTTTTCGTAAGCATTTAGGAAATGCCATTCCAGCTAATTCACAAAATTGGTTAGATCACAATCAAAGATGCTGTCATTTATTTCAAGATATGAAAGATGAAGTGGCAAGTGTGCCACCAAGCACCTTTGTTCTCTGTTAAATCAGGAGTACACCCCACAGAAAAGGCATTGGCTTTGCTTTCAGAGAAATGCCTTACATTATGCTGCTTAAGCTGTGCAGGAAGCAATGCAAGCTCCTTATATAGGAGTCTGAAGTAGGAAAAAAGGTCAGAACTCCCTAAACATAGTAGACAATCTGTCCAAAACTCTGCAAAAATCAAATATTTTAGGAACAGAAGGTCCATCTCTTCAAAATGGCACTTAATTCATTTCAGTGAATCCACTGAGATGAAAGCTACAACATACTGTGGGAGCAAAATCATCAGTAAAATTTACAGCTGGAGATGCCTGAGATGAAAAGTTCCCGAGAAAATCCAGAAAGGACTGGCAAAGCTAGCTCTCCAAATTTGCTAATGTAATGCTAGCAGCACTTCTATTATTACATAATGGATTTTACAGGTATTCAGCCATTAGTTTTTCAGGAAGACTCAGAACTATTTACTGTCTTATGATAGTTCCAAATGTGGGAGAATGTTAATTAAACAACAGGTTTCAGCTATATAGTTCTGATTTCAGGCATGACTGACTAATTACTCAGCTTTATCTGTTGAAAGCCAACTGTTATCTTACAGAAAGTTATTGAAGCCGGTTCAAAAATATCTCCATTTGCTTAGCCAATCTAAATATCAGATTTTTTTTTTCCAGAATCGTAAAAGTTGATTTAAATGATTTTCCTGGGACTGAAAAACAATGCTAAGCAAGCAGAGTATTAAACATGGTTTAACTTCACAGCAGGAGAATTACACCCCAACCAGCATAAGGGTCTTGTAACACTGCAGCCAAGCCGATCGTGTATTGTTCCTCTCCAAGATTTCCATTGTTCCGAACTTTTTCAGATTTGCAAGACATTCCTTTTTGACATATTTCAAAAGCAGTGTTATAATGCATAGTTCTGCACTATGATTAAATTTATCCTTTTCTAATGAAGTGAGAGATACAAACTTCTGTTCTAAACTGTGTGTTTTCTCTAGTCATAAGCATAACCCCAGCATTTTTGAGGCAGCTAAAGGCTGTCTAAGGCCACCAGTGCCTATTACCCCAGGTGGGTTCCCACACAGTCCTGCCTAACTTCTTTTCTGGTTCTGCTGTGAATATGAACATTTTTAAAGGAACTTTTATGGTTTTTATATTCAAGAGAGACTTGGTGATTTTCTGCTACGCAAAACATAATCTATAAAATTCAATGTAGCTTCTGAAGGGAATGTAACTATCATTACAATATATCCCTTTCTTTTCCTTTTCCTTTCCCTTGCCCTCCCTTTCCCCTTCCTCTCTCCTTTGCTCTCCTCAAACCAGTCCAAATCATGCTGTGGCTTTACCTTACTACTGTGATGAACTATGACAGTGTTTTGAGAGTGACTGTCATACAACACATCCACACAAATTTTTGTCATTCTATTTATTTACTCCATCCAGATGTAATGCAACCTATTTTTACGGTATCTGGAAGTGGGTTGACATTAAAGTGAATGAACAACTGTTAATGACAGTTGACACAAAACTATGCCTGTCTTTATCGTTCATGCTGGTCAGTCTGATAATACTGCTCTGATTATGGGACTGTACTAAAAACAATGAAGTTATATTAAATTACTACCTGTTGCAACATCCTAAAAGTTGCGTAGTTAGGCATTTATGTGCTGCTACACAAAGCATCTTTGAGCTCTGAAGACTTCTCACCAAAAACCTTGCAGAACCTCCTCATGGATTTCATATGCAGAAAGTAGAGGCAGGTAAGATGGGCTGAGTAAAAGCACTGGGCAGGATTCATGTACTAATGGACCAAAAAAAAAAGCTACAAAAAAGCAAATTATTTTTCTTCTTTTTATAGGAAGAACATAGATTTCAGTCCAATACTTTGTGGATAGACTTCCTCCACCTGCCCTTTATGCAGAGAAAATTCTTATTATAATTCAAAAGTAGCAGCTGATCTTCCTTGTCATAATTTCAGGGATAGATAGCAGCTTCTCTGAACAGGACTGGACCACCATGCATGTTTGTTGATGGTTTTTATGAGTCTCAAATCATAGTTCTTATTCATTCTCTCTTACCCATTCTTGTCATTTTTGCTTCTTCAAAGTAATCTTTTGCACCCTCCTCCCTCCCTAGTGCTCCTTACACTCCCTGATACTGGTTTTATCCACACACAGACTCTGCTTCTCGCTCATTGTAAATCTTTGGTCCTACTTTTGTCTGTGCACCTACTGACTCTGCTGGCTCTGACGCTCTGCACTCTGTCCTGCTCCACCTTCTCCCCGTGGGTTTCCTTCCTCTCCTCCCTCTAATGATTGCTTTCCC
Source organism: Gymnogyps californianus (assembly GCF_018139145.2). Classification (NCBI taxonomy): domain Eukaryota; kingdom Metazoa; phylum Chordata; class Aves; order Accipitriformes; family Cathartidae; genus Gymnogyps; species Gymnogyps californianus. Next base: position 168,672,583 of record NC_059471.1, on the reverse strand, counting down.
TAAATTCCAGTCATTAGAGAGGTCAGGAACAGTGTCATGACCACATGGAAAAGTGTTTCCTCTACTTCCCATTTTAAGATAATCTCTGTTCCAGATGGTTACAGGCATTACCTGGTTGTGAATTGCTAGTGTGCATTTGCTCTAAAATTAGGCAACAGAGTGTAAGAGCATTAAATTGCAAAACAGAGGGAGACAGCAGAAATTGCCATGTTGGTTGTTACAGCTGCTTGCCACACCTATAATTAGCATTGTCTGACAATTCCCATTCCATGGTGTTTTTTTAGTTCTCTATACTTTGCCAGATCTCCATCCCCGTAGCTTAAATTTTCCAGCTGGACATCTGCTTTAAGAAAGTATCAGTCAAAATGGTGCCACAATGTGTAAGAATGAATCCAAAGAAAAGCCAGCTTTGCTCACATTTTACTCATGTTAAAAAATGCAGGTAAACTTTTTCTTTGGAAACCTTTATATCCCCATATTTGGGGACAGAAGTTTGAAGCTTAGCAGGGAATTGCCTGGTGTAAGAGAAGACCTTTTTCTCATGTACATGGGAAGAGAGGAGATGGGGAGGAGGGTAGCCTGGGACAGGAATCTTAAGGACTGGCTTTCAGAACTGAGAAAAAAAGGTTAGGGTGAACAGGAAAAAGCTGTCTACACAAGGCAGAAGGCTCAAAGCCCACTAGGACGTGGTCCCTGTCTGAGAAGGTATCTCACCATTCTGCTGTAGCAAACATGACGTGGGCAAACTAACCCCCTCCACTCTGGCGAGGGCACAGAGGAAGGATGGGAATATGTCTGATTAATCTAAAGGCTTCAAATGGCTTACACGGGGCATCAATATGATTGCCATGTTGGTGAAGTCACTTCTTAGTGTTTAAAAATCTAATAAAGTAGGCCTCATACTGTGAAGCATTTTCTATTTGCCTTTTAAGCCCTGTGAAGTAACACACAACAAACCTGTCACAGTAAAAAAAAATAAATCTGAGGCTGCAGAAAAGAATTAGGAAATGGCGCAGTTGCTTGCATTACTTTGTCTCCATCTCCCCTGCACTACAATGTATTTGCTCTACAATATAATCTTTCACTGCAGGAATACATACCATTGGTTTGCAAAGACCCTGTACCTCATTCAGTGCACACAAGATCCTACTCAGAGATGCCTTCCAGAGAAGACTATTGGCTCTTCAGCCTTGCTTCTTTTGCTGCAGAAGCTGTGAAGTGTGTGGCAAAGTAGATTTCTATCTTCCAGAAGAGAAAGGATCATTCCACAGCTGAACACTTCCAAGAACAAATGGATTCTATATTTGTCTCTGCCACAGACCTCCACAAAAGGTACTTTATGGACCTGCGTTGTTTCAGGGATATGTATAGCTCCCTAGTACATGCAAAGAGCAAAGTGCCTGTGGTTAATAAATCCCTGGACTATGCTTGTTTTTCAGCCTGCCTGCCATCTTGTCCCAAACACCTCAACTGGAAGCTGGAATCCCCACTACCCAGGACACGCGCCAACCAGAAGACTGGGAATCGGAGATGGCTGGACTGCCATGTCCTGGCTCCCAAAAATGTGGGAAGGAGTCAGAGCCTGCAAATCCTTCAGCTCAGAGCTAGAAACAGTGGCTACACTGAGATCCAGACACTTCTACTAAATAAAGGGTTTAATGACAGCGGAATAAGGAATGCATTGTTTACTTTTATCTACCTAACTGCAAAGTCGTAAGTAGAGACAAAGTACTCTTTGCACTTCCTGCAGCTGAAACCACCTCTATTTCCTCCTTCTGGTTAAACTGGACAGCCACTGCACATGAGTCATCCTGCAGCAAAAACACACCTTTTTCTGTGTCAGGGTCCTAAGTGCACCAAGAGGCCTTACTCGTGTTGGTGAACCTCACCTGGGCCCTCTCCCGCCGCCCTGCCCATGGCCCAGGACCCCATTTCAGCTCAGTTCAGAGCCATCAGTCCCTGCGCTAGCGATGCCATAGGAGTGCCAGCCTCTAGCCTTGCCTCCTGAGTGGACTTCAGATCCACACTGCAGCCTTGTCTCCAACCCTGTCTCTGGCCCCGTCTCCTTTTGTTCCCAGATGGACACCTTGGATGGATCCTGGACCTGGGTTGTCACCCCTCCAGTCTGGAGCTGTCGATGGAGCCTGTTACCAGCACACGGCTCTACCCACTATGTTTGGCCTCCATGGGAAAGCACCCCATCAGTTAGGGCACAGGCTGCACTGGCGAGACTGTCAGCCCCAAGGTCCCTGTCCCACAAAGGAGAAAGTTGCTGTGAAGCACTCAATAGCTTACATTTGGGTTCACTTATAACACACTTAGTCTCCAGGCAAGAACTGGGTTAAGCTGACAAGCAATCATTCTCCAGGATACCAGGTTAGATAGGCACTGCCCAAATCTTGCCTCCCCTGGACAGAGGGTATGTCCTTTAAATTCCTGTTTTCTTATTCTTCCATTTCATAAATACCGTTCACCTTCTACCAGAATCATCTGGTGACTCAACATCCATGAGAGTTGATGTTCCTCATTCATCTCCCACATACCTCCCCTCTTTGAAGAGTATGAAGTACCACTAAAGCACCTTTTACAAAATGCTTTGGCAGTGCGTCAGATCCCTCCACCCCCAAACCCTTTTGCTTTCAGAAACTGTATCTGAGTTGGACACTGGCACCTATAAAAAGCACTCTCAAGTGCCATCTGTCAATGAGTCTTCAGCAAGGCTATAAGACAAGGGCACTGACAAACATATGCCAAAACACAATGCACGTCAGTTTGAGCATTTACAAAAAAATATTCCAGGTTATATAACCAGAGCAGCAGTCCTACATGGTTCCTCAGCCTCTTTTGCGTCAACCTCCTATCAGAGCTGGCATTTGCTGTTGGCTTCGCGCCTTTTTCCATCAGTCAGCCTTGACAAAGGGGATATCATCTGCCCCTTTGCCAGTTTTAACACCAGAGTCAAGATGCTGAGCAGCCACAGCAAGTGCAAACCCTGTGGTGTGATGTAGTTTGTGGTAAGTAGAGATGATGTTTTCCAGGAAAAAATGTATCCAAAGCACACGTAAGCCCGCTGAACCTAAAGCACGAGTCTATGGATTAGGTGATAGGAAAACAGCCTGATAATTAGGATACTGGATGCTCACCCCAGCTCTGCTACTAACACGCTGTATGACCTTGAGCTATTTCTCTCTCTGGTCACCTCCATCCTTTTGTTCATCTTAGCTATTCCAGTTAGAAATCTAATGCTTTCCCCATATACCTTATTTGACAAATCCTGTTACCATTCCCAGCATTTTTTACATGGTACGATCACCTCCAGTGACTTGGCAGATTCCTGCATGGCAAATTTACATAAGACAAGTCCACACCACGCAAACGTTCATAGCTTGCTGGTGGTGGCTGGCTCCTGGAAAGGGAGTTGTGTTCTTCCTTGGCAGCAGCAGCAGCGGTTCCTGACTCTGTGCGGGCCAACGGGCAGGTGCAGGAGGCGGTATCCGGGTGTCTGACAGGTGCCAAAATATCTGCTTCCCATCCTCTCCAGAATAAAGACAGCAGGCTGGATCTTGTCGTGTGTACCACTTCAGCGTAGCTGCAGTACTGCTAGCAGCTTTCAGCTTGGGGACGCCTGCTATGGCTGACTGCACCGGCACACGTTTGTAACACAGTCCACTGCTGTGGAGGACGACCCGCCTTGTTTCCAGCAGCAGTCTGCCCCTGTACCACCTCATCGGACTTGTGAGCCCAGAGCAAGCTCATCCGGCACTAGCCCAGGAGTTGCAGGCATCACCTGGCCCTGCAGGGTGCAGCTATAGTCCCATGTTCAACTGTGAAACCCTGAAAAAGAGAATCCTCAAAGAGATCTGGCAAGTGTGGGGGAAGGCACAGGGGAAGGCTAATGTAATCTCAGCAGCAGAGAGCAGTGTGAGGAGAGGTGGTACTGAAATGGCAGCAAGTGACAGCAGGCAGTCAAGTGACTGAAATAATCAGCAAATTTGATGAATGATCTCGAGTGCTGAATGCATTTCCAAAAATCCCATGGGAAGCTCTTAAAAATAACATTCTTGCTGAAGACAGTGAGGAAGACATTTCCCTGTCTTTTCTGACTGCAAAGAATTAATGGTTTCATTTTGATTCGTATTCTTAACACTGAATGGGCAAGGAAGGAGTCATGAAGCAGAACAACTGTGAAAACTGCCTCTGCAGAAACATTTATTACCCATACCATTTTCTCCACTGGTTTCATAAGGAGCCATCACTGGGAAAAGAGAAAAATCACTAGGTTGGCACCTGCAGGTCCCAAGACCTTTCCTCGGTGAAACTAATAATGTTAATGAGAGGATATGATATGCAATGACATGTCTCCCGCTGTCACTATATCCAGCAGTTCAGGTCTAGGAGTAGTGAGAAGGGATGAAGATAACTCATGAAGAGCAAAGAAGACAAAATACTCGAGTTTTAATCTGAGATTTTAGGCCATATGGTATAAAATCAACCATACAAAACAGAATGGGCAAGTAATTATAGTACACTCTTCCACTGTATTATTTTGCTTTTATTTCAGAATTTCTCTTTCCTAAAACAGAACTTCAAAAAAACCAATACTTTAGATATTTGAGGATTTACAGCTTCTCTCATCTCCTGTTTTGTTTAGAGCCTTTTCATAAAAGCATCAACAATAAAGAGACAAAAAGAGGAGATGAACTGGGAATTCAACCACTAGTCCCAAAATAGAAACGGAAGAGATAGTAGTCTTGTTTCCCGATATGAAAGGTCCCAGGAAGGAAGGTGGAAGGCTTAAAAAAGAAAAAAACCTCTTCCTTCTGAGACATTTTTCAGATTTTCCCCAATTTTTGTCAGACCAAAATATCATCAACATCAAATCATTCTCCCAAACACTTTTGCATTAAACTAGTATTTTCTAGTGGAAAACTTCTTCTGTCAAAATGTCATGACCAACTCTATTCAGCAACTTCTGTTGCCACGGAGATCTTCTCAAGGTTACAAATAGAGCATTAGAAATCATATTTTCTCAGCCAAGCTGCTCCTTGCTTACGCAGCAAAGGAGCTGGTCAAATCACTGCTCCCAAGAGCATTCACCTGCAAGGAGGGAGGGGCAGGCCAGCCTGAAGTGGAGATTGCAACATTTTCTAGGCAGATTGAGTCATTTTGTGAGATACTTAGCCTATTTACAAACAGTTTTTCCTGACTTTTTTTTTTTACTTTATCTTCCTTTTCTAGATAAACGTATCTGGGAATCTCTAGGCCCTGAGTAAATGTTTAATAATGTTTTCCTCTAAAGGTAACATGCCGAACTTTCCACTCCTATGTCTGCATTTTAAGCTATGCCTTTACCCTTTTCCCCTGAAAAAAATTAATCCTACCTTTTTATGCCTTCAGTTTATATGGCCTCTATCTCCATCTATTTTTAGAGAGCAGGGAATGGTAGACAGCAGATAGCTGTTGATACCAGGCAGTGCTGGGTGAGAACCAGGCTCCAAGGATAGCAATTAAACTCTTTTTGTTAGTAGTGCTTCCAGTTTGAACCTTCAAAGTACAGATCATGCCTGTCTAGACTTAGATATTAAGTTTCTCAGACAATGACATGGTCTTGCCTGTGTTTTTGTACACTTGGATGTACACACCTCTTTACTCAAGTAACAGTAATGGGCTACATCACCCCTGACCTGACAAAACCAATGAAGTAGGGTGTTTTAAGGAGTATGACTTAGAGGAGTTCCTCTGGGACACATCTGTTCAACAGCAGGGAGCACACTGTAATATAAGACAGACCCATCTTCTGCTTTCATTCATTAATAAGAGGCCTTCCCACAGCTGCCTTTTTGAATCCAGAGATCCCTTGTTCCATATCGTTCCTCACAGCATAGTTTTCATGAAGTTTCTTGATTATCAGCTCCAAAACCAGCTCCTTTCCACCTATCCAAGAATTGTCCTCAGTACTTGCCCCAAATTCACCTAGTCCCACTCTTTCTGGTCTACAAATCTTCAACAGTATGGTAAATTCTCTTCCAAGGCAACAGGAAATGGACCCAGAAGTGCCATGGCCATGGGACATTAGGCACTCATCCAGTATAAATTCACTCTGCTGGTTCAAACGTAATAAAGCATTTTTGACGGATTAATTTTGCACTAGCAGATTTTATGCCAGATCAAGCACTGCCCGTCTTTGCATGGCCACTGTAAAGCCTGAATAAACACACAAAGCCAATATCCACACCAGAATGCGCCCAACAGAAATGTAGTCATGTGCCTGTCTGTCATCTGGCTCAGGTTTGTACCGCTGTGTGACCCAGGAGGGGTATGTCAGGCAGGAACAGTCATGGTACCAAGGCCTGGGGGAATTCACGGTCCATACAGAAGTGGGGGATTCTCCCCTGGAGTATGGGATTACAATTGGGTCTGTGGAAACTGCCGTTTGGTGGGGCAACTTCTGCGTTTCTAGTCAGCACCACCTTTGGTTTGCTCTCCTCCCAAGGGTGCGGGAAAGGGCCCACACCCCAGCAATGCAGGCTAACTGGTTGTACCTTGAAGGTTTAGCCTCAGCCCTCTGAAGTAGGGCAGTTTCATCACTCTAATGAAGGGTGGACTGGACCACTCCTTGGTGACAAAATCTGAACTCTTCAGAGCAGACTATTCACAATGATTAACAAAGTCTGTCATTCCCCTTGCAAAGCTATTGATGATAGGTTATCGCTCCTCAAACGTGCCTTTAGCTTGGAGAATTTTTAGCTACCTGTGGTTTTATAGCTTCCCCAACCTTTGGCCATGCTATGCTTAAGCAATTCAATAAAAATGACTGCTTCAGCAACAACTGAAGATAGGAAGTAGGGAATAATCAGTGTGCTTTCAAGACCTAAGTGATCAATAGTGGAATAAAATACTTTCATCTGCTCACAGAGTGAACCTAGAATGCTCTCACAGTGGCCTTATTGAAAAAAAAAAAAAAGGTTAAATAGTAGTTGTGCAGGTCTCAGGTCCCTTTTAAGCAAGGCCAAGAAGGCAGTAAGGAGGCAACAAAAAGGCTTTGCTCTTTCTAGGGAAGATGGGAAATCTGAGATCACAGTTCCACAGTAACAAATTTTTGGCAGAAACATCCCATCCTAGAGCTCCACCTTCACCTCCCATTGGCCAAGCAGGTCCTTCACAGCTGCGCTGTGAAACACCACCCCTGCACCACCACTTCCGAGACCCTGCTGTGAACTCCACCAAGGAGCCAGCCCGAGTTAAAAACAAAACAAAGGTTATTTTTTAACATGGATTAGTTCCTTGATCTGGTTCATGACTTCTGTGTTGGCTGATTGAGGGGCTAGTTCCTTGCAGCGCAGGGGAAGGAAAGAGTATATGGAGGTACTAGGAGAAGGAAGCAGGAATCCCTTTATCTGGCACTGCCACCAGATGCCTCATACTGTGGAACCACAGCCTGAGGTCCTAACCTCTAAGAGGTCTAACCTCTTGAAAAAAAGTCTAACCAACCTCTAAGAAAAAAATCAGGCCATCTTGTGATGTCTTGATAGGTTTGAATGTGGCACCTTGCTGAACTACTAAACACTGCTGTGTACATGTTGCCTTGTAAAGAATCCTTCAATTTATAATGATTTTGGCAACTGCCTCTTGATTAAGACTCTCCCTTTGTAAAAAAAAAAAAAAAAAAGCACTCTCTCCTCTATATTACAAATACTTATGATGACGTGAGAAATGCCAAGGAAACTGTGAGGAGAAACAACAGATACTCAGGAGGAGCTTGGACACAATGGAAAAGGGGACCATAAAAATACCTAAGTAAGTTTGTTTCAATAAGTAACAATAACAAAAAGTCATAAAGCAACTAGTTGTTCTTCTAGGAAACCAGCATAGTGACCAACATGCTCTTCAACCATAATATGACCTAGGAAAAACAAATAGGTAAACTGCATGTATAGTCCTTTCTTAAGTCACCAAACTACTGGGCAGTAGTTTATCATCATTCAACATAGTTGCCTAAAGCTTTAAATTCAGTAAGATCATTATAAAAAAACACTGTGAACTGTAACTGCTGTACTCAGCAGATGATAACCTCTGCTGTGGGATTTTCTAACCCCAATTTAGGTCATGTGACTAAGGTCAAGGAAAAGAGAAGATTTTTACTAGCCTATCTCTGCCATATCTTTATTGAAGAAATAAATCTGCCTTTAGTTGTGTGCACCTGTATTCAAAAAGGGAGCCAATAAAATCAGGAAATCAATCTCCAGTGTTTCCCGATAGAGAGTATCTGCTTGCTCAGATCTGTCAGGTTTTGTAGGCCATTAAAAAATAATCAGTGAGATGAAAGTGTAAGAGAGAGAGCTTGGTCCTTAACATGTTCTGTGCATTAAACTCTTTTTGAACGTTCCTGCTTGAACTCCATTCTGGAATAGCCTCATTAGTATGGTTTATGAGTCATTAATTCACCTTGTCAATATTATCAGAAGTTCTCTTCTATAGCGTGCCAACTATTCCCTGTTCAGAAAAAGGAGAAACATGGCACAGTTATAATAAACCAATTCAGGGACGTGAGTTGCACTCATACCTATGCTGACAATTGCTCTGTGGTTTGCCCTGTAAGCTCTCCTATCAGTTGCCCTTACCCTGTTTCTGAAATCTGGAAATTCTTGTGTCCATATAGGATTGTTCAGATGGAGGACTGAGTCTTGTGGGCAGGCTAGTGTAAAATGTATGAACAGTCCTTGAATCAAGGATGAGAAAGAGCCTCCCCAGCAGGGAGTTGTCCCCAGCCATCCACAGCCTATCCATGCTCTAACTTCTATGCACCAGTGGTCATCTACCCCATTTTTAAAGGGTGCGCTTAGGCACCTAAAAAGAGGATATGGATTCTCATTTAGCCTAGGCACATTCCTACAGCCTAGGATGAGCCAGGAGAAAGAAGTTGGGTTCAAACCTGCCGTGCAATTCAGCGCTTCATGTTTGATATTTCAGGTAGCTGCAGACTGCTTTGCATCTTACTCCGAGACACCTGCCTTTCCACGGGTTGCCTTGGAGCCACAGGGTCTAACAGCAGGCTGTGAATTTCACCTGGGGAGCTGGGACCCTGCAAGGTAAGTGTCACTTTGACAATGCTGAAGTCCTCCTGTAGATTTAGCCATCGGTGTCTAACCAGTGCCAGAAATAAATAACTATTACTTTCAGCTGGCAGAGCTGCAGTAATAAATTCACAACTTATTTTTCTGTTAATTGTGTCAGGTAGTTTGCTGCTTACAACTACTCCCTGTGCTCCCTCCGGGCCACATTTGTTATTTGTTCCCTCTTGATACAAAGGCATTTGCAAGTCATATTCTTCAGGGTCATAAACTTCCCTAATGATTAAATTAACAGCATGAAATTCCAACTTGTAGGACTGACAAAACTGGAGTTTGGAAAACTACTGTCTTTTTTTTTTCTGTCCAGGGGGAAAAAAAAAGTGCTATAAACATGCCATGTGGAGTTGTTTTCTGTTTCAGTTTGTTGATCTTTTTGTCCAGCTTTGTGATTATTGGACGAAAAACATCATTATAAAAGCAAAAACTGCCATTCAGAGCAAACTTTGAAGTATTTTGGTTAAGGATATGAATTTTCCTACTGTGTTACCTTCCACACTACTGCTAGACAAAAATAAGAGCCAATCTATGCAGGCCAAAAATTAAATAACCTTGCAGAAATAAAATATTATGTTACTGTACATTTGGCAAATAAAGAAAATATTTTAAGATCTACCTCTAAAGATGCATGAGAAAGATATTTAATGTGTTTTATGCATGTTCAGTAAGCAAACAATTCCCTTTCATTCCAAAAGAGCACCCAGCAATAAGGAGACCAACCACGCTTACAATACAAGCCTGCGTCAAGCTCTACACCTGCATATGATATGGACAGCCACATGAAAGGATAAGGGCATCAACTGGCTGATGATAGAGACTTAAGCCTCCTAAATCAAATAGCAAAGATAAATTAGAACTATCTGCCACCTACATCAGATGGTGAAGGAGGCAGGAACACAATGCTCTGAATACCAATTAGTGGCATAATGGAGCCAGTATCTCATGTTCTAGTGTGTCAAATTCCAGCAGTGCCAGTGAGATCAGAACAGAAGTCACAGCAAGGTCACTGCGATCTGTCAGCAGGACAGCTTCAGCCAAGTACCGCATCCTAATCCCTGTCTGCTGAGAATCTAGCAGAGGAGAAATGCCTGTAGTTAAAGCACGCCTAAAGCAATATCCTCCAAGGGCATCAGGCTGGAAGCAGAATAGTGCTACACAAGATAATAAAACACAGTTGATTTTAGCTGTTAAATGAGCACTTTTTGTTTTGATACAGGAATGTGCTGAAGTCTGTTCACAGAAACAGCAAGGACATCAGCAGTGTGGCAGGGACACATCACAATACAAACACCTTCAAACTGCACTCTCACCCCTTTGGTAGCTCACCCTGACAAGTTACTCAGTTCAAGATATAGCAAATGTAGCAACAAAGCACTACACAAATGATTTATCCTCCCAGCATCACTTGTCAGACAGAGAAATAATGTACCTGCTGCGCAATGCATGAGGCACAAAGCAAAAACCCTTGTCTTAACTTTTGCTGATCCCAGAGATAATTAATCAGAGCTTATCCACATGTGCTAGCCTACCCTTCCACAGTATAGTCACACTCACAACGTTAGCATACTTCTGTCATGTTTCATGCCTGCCCTGAGGCTGTACATAGGCACAGCAAGCAATACAGCTGCCAGAGCAAAGATGGCGAGGAATACAATTTCTCCAACACACTCAGAATGCCTGGAAAGTAGGACGAAGTCATATGTTTGGCTTGCGGTATGGCGCACTGGGGTTGTTGCTTTGTATGTAGATACAATCCTTATGTGCATGTTACAAAAATAAACATTCTTTTTTTTCCACGTGCATTGAAAAATCTTTGATGCTAAAAAAGTAGCTGCCCTAATTTGGTCAAAGTATGTGCAAATATAATAGAGAGAAGGACCCACTCCTAGGGACTAGAAGACACATTAGTCCCATCTTTGTGCTTTTTGAGGTCCACTGGCTTCTGTTGTTTGCTCATTCTGCCATTAATCTTCTGTCTGTTGAGAATTATTCTTAGAGGGACTTATCCCCAGGGAAGAAATTTGGAGTTAAATTTAACTTCTAATTATTCAAAACAGTTGTTGAAGTAAAGGAGGTGGGTAGGCCAGTTAGAAGACACAATAGCAGCGGTGGTTATGCTGTGCCCTTTTCAGACTTCTGCAAGCTTCCATTCAGGGAAGGTTTCACATTGCAGCTGGCCAGATCTAAGAGCCAGATCTTGCTGCTACAAGGGGTAGGCTGCCTCCTCCACCATTCCTTTCCGTGCATTCCTGCTCCATCCCTTGCGTGGCTTGGCAGCTCAACTGACCTGATGTGGCTCACTAAATCCTCAGAATAATATTCACTTGCTCGTGTTGAGTTTGTTTTTTGTGGGTTCAGTGAGCTGAACTGGCCCACCAAGGGCAAGAGGAGTGCCAGGAAAGAAGAAGGGGAGAATTGTGCAGCTGGTGACAGGAGGAAGAGTAGGAAGAGGGGAAGAGAGGGAGAAATGAGAGAAACTGGCTTTTTCACGTGACAGTGACCTTTAGATCTGCTGTGCTATACTATGAGACCTCACCTTTACATACTACAATGGAAGGAAAAAATCCAGTTTATTTACAATGTATGAGGTGACACCTTCCATTTGTACCACAGAAATCTTTCTCTATCTTGTACTGAAGGAGCTCAAGTAATCAAGTGACAGTACAGGGACTGCAAACTAGAGAGGCAGACAAGAGATGTTTTTCTTACAAAAGAATTAGTGACTGGAAGTTTTAGCAAGTGAAAAATTCTGTCTTATTCCTCTCCAGAAGGAAACTAAATCAGCTAGGCAATAGTCTGGTATGTGATAACCTACAGACTGTCTAAATATGCAAGTGGTTTGAACAGGTAGGGAAGCATGCAAACACCTGGCAATTTAGATTTGCTCAAGAGGTAGACACAACATTTTAAGTCTGTATATAAATGCTTCTCATTTTGAAAAAGCCAACTAATTCACCTGCTGTGAAGTGCTAGATTTCCTCTTTTTTCTCCAGTTGCCAGCTATTTTGAAGTGCATGAATGAAAAAGGGATCCCAGAAATTAGTAGAGGGAAGTAGCATTTACAACCCTAGCAGAGCCACTCTACCAACTTAGAGCTACAACTGTGGTCACATGGAAAACCTACCCAACAATAAAGTCCTGCTTGCCTTTTCTGCCCCCTCATAGCTAAACGAAACAGTCTGAACAGCGTGATTAGGATGAAGGAAGAAGAAAGCGGGAAATCCATTGGCAAAAGAGCAGCAGTGCTATCTCCAAACAGAAAGCTGAAGGTGAGCTTTCAAGATGAAGCACACTCCTTATGTTTCAAACTGTCCTTTGAAACAGGAATAAGGACAACTGCCTCCATCTTCCTGTCCTGAGATGCTGAGTCCTAATCTGTGCTGCTTATATTCTTTGTGTGATATACACCTTGTAAATCAAAACTGACCTTTTTTCCAGGGCAGGGTAAGGCCACTTACATCCCTCCTTCTTTTCCCCTTGTCCCTTTGCTGGCTGACCGGTCTTTGCAGATGCCATGTTCGACATGGATACCTTTGCCCTTGCCGCATGCTCCCAGGGGTGCCAGTGTTCAGCCTATTTCATCACTGGAATTTTTACCACTGGATTTCCAGCCACTACCCCTCAGCCCCTTTATCTCTCCTCTACACTGATCTTCAGATCCCCCAACCCTCTGGTCAAACAGCAGCAGCCTGATGTTCGGTGTTCCTCCTTCACTATTAAAGTAGCAGGTTTTGCTCTCTTCAGCTCAGACTGACACCAGGCATCTGATGTGTTCCTGCAGTCAAGCAATTGGTATAAAGACTTTTGGGTTTCTGAGGGCTCACTGCTCTGCTGCTTAAAATGTAGAGATGAATAAAAATGAAGAGATTATAGGCAGGTTGGGATAATAGATGTTAAGAAAAGGTTTTATTTCTCCCATTTCAGGCCAATGATGCAAAGAGAGAGCCAGCACAGGTAACTAGTATATGGGAATGAGTGCCTTGTGGGTAGGTGTTAAAAGACTGATTACCTCTTTGTATGAGTACATGCATTCAGTGAATCCACCTGGCACTAACAGCTGATAAAAAGCCACCAAGGAAGCTTATGACAGTGCTTTCATGTGCAGCTGACAGTTGCTTTAGATTCAACAATGCATCCCATGTTGAAGGGGAAAACCCAGGTTAAATACAGAATTAGCACCTAATGAAGATAGGACCTGATGCTAGAATCTCTCCCAGTAGCTGAGTCTTCCCTCATTAGCAAGGCAGAGAAGCAGAGCAGTAATATTCCTGTCACAGTGCAAAGACTAATTGAAAAGTGAGGCAATCAATTGTTAATTTCATAGCTTCTCTAGCTGCTATAAAAGTACAACTTTGTCATAATCCATTCATAAGAGACTTCTCATTGCGCCAGCACAGACAACTTCTTATGCCATTGTACCTCCATATGGAATTAAAATCAGCAGCACAGGAAGTCTGAGTAAGTGAGCATGAAAAAACATCAATAGCAGGGATAATGCCATAGCGTAACAAACATTTATCCACCATGAATAGCTCCCACCAGAGGAAAGATGTAATTTATAACTCTGCTTCAGTCTCAATTATAAGGACTGACAAATGAAGAAAGATTTCCTTCATTTCTGCTGGAATCCCGTTCTTGATGAAGCTATTGAATTCAAATACTGATCACTTGACAGGCTCTTCTTTAGATCTACTCAGCAATTCATTTAATACTTAAAAGCTAGCTGATACTGACAAAAATAAATAAGATTTTGGTGAATAATTTAAGAATCTCTCCTCTAAATTTAGTGAGCACTGTGTTCTATTGCTTATCATGGCGGACATTTACTGGATGGACGAAAATCCCAATATAGTAGGAACGTATCTCAACATAAAATGCCTACCATAAAGTTATTAATATAAACCTATTTTTGAGAGGCTAGGCAGACAGGACAAGCAAAGCCTTCTGAAAATAATGGATGACTTCAGAGTGTGACACTAGCTCTGCACAGCACACACCAGTATAAGGTTACACCAGATATCTATTTTGCACAGATAGGTCTCATGATAGGTGAGAGTGTGTTACATGATGGATCCACGTTGAATGGTGTCAATTTTGGCTTCTTCACTGTCACAGGAAACTGCTCAGCTGACCAGAATTATCCAGTATGTGTAAATCAATCCCTCACACAGGATGTCAAAAGAAAAATTACTCTGTGGGTAGCAAGTGTAAGTGCACTGATTAGGGTACTAACTTGTATCCCATTGGACTGTAAACATCCCCCATGCTTCCAGCATTCACGTTCTGTCATTTTAACCAGCTGCATCAATAGGTAAGCTAGATAACTCCAAGACAGAGCCTAGAAATATGCTTAAAGATGGAGAAGTTTAAATCAAGGGCTGGGGACCTAGAATTCTCAGCCCTATTTCCTCTTCTACCACCGCAAGGCAAGAGGTCATATGGCAAGTCATTACCATGCTATTACCATTACCACCACGCCTCATAAAAAGCAAAGATAGTTCATCCTCCTGAAAAAAAAAAAACAGTTGGATTATCTACTACAGAGAAGTACTGAGAACAGTAATTAGAGAACTATTCTTTTATCTGTTCTCAATTTCAGTCTACTTCTTCCATTATATCATGATGGGTCCATTACTAGCAAAGAGAATTTTACATATGTAAAGAGCCAAATATTAGACCATAAACTTCACTTTCCAAATCATAGCCTTTTTCTTGTTCCTTTTCTTTTTTTACCCTGTAAGATTAACAGGATCCAATCATTCTAGTGCAAGGATGAAACAGAACAGATCATGTGCTCCAGTGAATGAAACAAAGTAGAAAAAATAGAAGTAGAAAAAATAGACTCATATATGACTAAGTAGAGAGAGTCAGAAGAAACACAGCAGCTATAGAAGAAAATTAAAAATAGTAAAGACAAGCCCAGTGACTGAAAATGTGAGTTATGAAAGAGACTCTCAGTACATATGAATGAATGCTTTGGCTTTCACACCGGAAAAAGAGAAATCTTTTCATTTCAAGATACAGAATTTTAAGCCAATTGTTAAAAAAAACCCAGAGCATCTATAACAACAATAACTGCCCTTCTCATATGAACAAATGCATGTCTCCTTCAGTTTGCTGATAGCTTTCTTTAGTGGCAATGCCAGCTTAAACAACTCCCACCTTCTTCCCACCACCAGCAGTTTGATCCTGTTCTCTTCTTCATGAGGGCAGATGTTTGGGAGGTCCCAGCGTGAACAGGTTTCAAGCTGACTGCACCCCCAATCCCCACCTAAACCCTGCTTTTTTTCAGCTGGGTCAGTTCCCCAGCTGCACAAACAGCAGACTGGGAGACTTAGGAATTAGAGTAAGCTGCCTGAAAGATGGGGCTGGTGCCCAGAAGGTGCTTAGGACAGCTTAAACAGACTTGCCATCACTTGCCTTAATTCATTGTTCAACAAACACTTTGTTTTAGCATCAGCTGGCTCTGCCTCTGAGATAAGTAGTCCCTTACCTCATGGGTCCACCCGCTCTCTCCCATCTCATGTCTCCAATTCCTTTTGGCAGACACAGATGTTTTTTGCAGCTTTACAATAAACAGGATTGGGGAACTTCGCTGAAACATAGATTTCGCCTTTGTTTTGCTCAAGTCAGCTCTCAAGGGATGCATCTTCCACCTATTTCACCACGTGTACAAACTTGAGGGTGCAAGCCAGTGCCTGGGGACAGGGAACCACAGGACTCACTCCATCTGAGACTGGCTTAGCTAGTATACGTGTCCATGGAATTACAGTCCTGTGGGCACTAAAGCTATCCTCCTTAGCTGTAGACATGCAGCCACTTGTTTGTTGTAACTGTATACGCAGCAAGAATGTAATGGATTGAAGTAGCAACCCACAAATAAATAAATCACCTCTCATGTTCACTCCAGTCACTTCCAGTTAATTTGATGATTTCTTAATGTGATGGCCCAGTCTGACAACAGATACCTGTGGAACCTTATCACTCAGAGGTGTCACTTGTAATTAACATGATTCCTGTCAGCAGAGACAATCAGATAATCCAGTCAAGTCAGCTCTCGAAACGTCCACGAGGAGACACAATTTGCATGAAGCCAGAGAAGATGACCCACCACTCTTGCCTTTTTTTTAATGCTCTGATCTCTCTCTCTCTCTAAAAACCGGAAAGAGCAAGAGCAAGGAAAAAAATTCCTAGTATGCTGATAGAGAAGACCATTCCGGAGACCGCTTCAATCAACCTGGCATGTCACAGTACTGAGAATTAGCAAGGGCAAAGAGAATGCATTGCTGGAAAACAACGTAATTCTTCAAGGCTGACAGAGGAGTCAATCCAAAAGCAAAGAGAAGAGAGACAGTAAAGCCATTCACTCATCTAGCCTAGGTAATGGGAATTTGAAAATACAAGGGGGACAAGTTCCCATGATCTTATGAAAGAAACAGTTCACAATGTGTTGGGCAAATGGGACAGACAGCACTGCCAGTGCAAGGCAGGAACTGGACAAAGCACATAGTGCTGGCACAGATCCTGCTGCCTGACCTAAGCCTGGTCCTGAGCCTGAAGTTTCACATGCAGCCGCCGTGACAAGCCATGCACTGTGTCCTCCATGGGTGCCACTGGCCCTTCCCTCCCTGCCTGCTCCTGCCCTTACATCAACTGTAGCACTCATCCAGCCAGGGGCTCACTCAGAACAACTGGATGATCCACATGAAAACTCATCAATATATTTGCAGGGCAGGACCACTATTTTCAACAGCAGCGTGGTCTTAAGCTTGCTGTGAAACCATACCTGAATCTATGGCAGATGTCTGAACACCAAAAATAGCCTACAAGATCTACAGTAGAATTGGAACTTACTCTTCCACTGCAAGGAAATGATTTGGGATTTTAAGAAAGGCTGACTGCTTCCTTCTGTAAATATATCTAGTAATGGCAGGCTTCCCCTGTCCTAAACCCTGTTGATCTGAAACTTTGTCATACTGCCAGACATCTACCGAATGACTAATCGGTCAGAAGCCCCACTGGGTTAAATATGTGGGCAACCTGATGGTGACTGCAGGTTTCAAAGTGGGGATAATTTGGAAGAGGATACTGGAAGGAAAACCAAAAATTGCTCAAGCTCTCTCAGAACATTCAAAATATCTTTTTCAAAATATCAGATTTAAAAAAAAAAAAAATCAGACCTGCTAACTTTGAACACATTATTGCAGCTATTCAGCTGCTGAAGTCTGGGACTCCTCAGGGTTAGCAAGGAGAAATAACAGTAAACAGGGAGCCAGGGTGTAAGTCCTACAGGACTCTACAATTTACCTACTGCCTCAGAATTTTTGCACCAGAATAAAAACTGCCAGGTCACTGAATGAGGGCCAGGAGGTTTAAGTAGAGGCATATGCCTCTACGTCCTGGAACCTGAGGAAAAATAAATATTAGAGGATGCCCCCCAACAGGAAGATTTTACTCACTTGTGCACAAGAGCAGAGGTTATCAGTCCCCCTCCGTTGTCTCATTCTTTATTTTAGCAATAAAGAAGATTACTACCAATCAGCTGTGCAAAACTTAGGCAGTTTTACAATCTCTCCAGGCAGAAAGCCACCAAATGAGTTCTAGCACAAGCTGGTAACTGTCAACTGCACCTGAACCTTATGGGCACGGCCACAGTACTTTCCTACACTATTTTCTCCTCTCATTTTTCACTAAAAGGTAACTAGCCTTTGTGATCGAACAGCCCAAATTCTAGTGGGCAACTGACCACGAAAAAAAACCAAACCTCAACTGCAACTAACACTAGCTAGTTCCCAAAACAGTGAGAGAACAGAAAGGTGAAAGGAAAAGATTAATCGAGTGTGCTAGCAGAACCTGCCTTCAGTGACCGAGCCAAGCAGTAGGCTGAGGTTACTGCATTCACTCACTTAGAAGGCAACAGCTTGCTGATGAGATTTCAGCTTTAGCTGGCAAAAAACCCCCGATTGTTCCACTGGCTCAGGGACTGACAACAGTACCAATAACTTCACAGCAGCACTAGTAATAATATAAATCTTAGATTTGGTGACCTTGCTGGACTGGATTCAAAAGCCAAGAAGTATGATACAAGCAAAGGCTCATCCTCTTCCTCTTTGCAGTGACCTTTCACATATTTGAAGACTGTTATCATACTTCCCCTCAGTCTTCTCTTCTCCAAGCTAAACAAACCTGCTCCTCTCAGTCTTTCATCACAGATTGTGCTTTTCAGACTTTTGATCATTTTTATTGCATTCAAGTTAACCATAGTTCTAAAAACTAATCTTAGTCTAAGGAAAGGTTGCAACTGATATATCACTGTGCTGCACCAATACAGCAACAGCCTTAAGTGACCTCTAATTTTACTGCCAAACAAGCTTTGCAGAAATCAAAACTATCCTGTGAAACAGACCTTCCCGGGTTTTGTAAAAGCAACTCCATGATCCTGCCCTGCTGTAGCACCAAATCAAGGTCTTCTGGCAAAGGACTTTCAGTGGAAGAGAAAGAGATCCAAGGATCTAATGCTTTAAATGTACTGCAAATGAAAATGTTCAAAATGTCTTTTAACCCATGACAATGTGAAGTCAGGAAGAGCTAACTGTGAATCTATCACCATAAGACTGGAGAGGTGTTAAAAAAGAAAATAAATAAAAGGAAATAAGGTGACAAAGTCGGAGTATTTGTGCTGAGGTAGGAGCTGAAACAGCCTGTCACCATGAAGGGACTTTGTTTACAATGGACAGTTTTCACGATGTTGTTCATTGGTGCCACTAAGCTAAAAGAAAGATCAAACTACTCACTCTAGGAAAGAAACATCAGATACATCTCATATTACAGAGGAAAATGCATTGCCACTGATATTTCATGGCTTAATCTGTATTGCATAATATATTGAGTTCAAATAATAGGGATATACATTTGGTTTTGGAGTTGCATATACGCAGAACTCCTCACATAGTCAGTGCGTCTGACTGTCAGGTAGCTATCTCCTACTCCTACAAACTGAAATTTAAAAAAAACAAACCACAAAACAACAGGAGAAATACAATTCTGGCAGCTGCTGCAAACTACATCTTTATTCAGAGATCTTCCAAGATGCCTCTGAAGCAGGGAATTTATATTTACTTAGACTTTTCTTGTTACAACCTGTAATCCAGACACACTCATTAAAGCTGTAACTTCCTTTCAGTTTGGTAGGAAACAACCAGTATTCTTTTCTCAGAAACCTCAGAGTTCAAAGTATTTAATTGCAGGAGAGATCTGTATTTTAAAGCACCACCAGCTTTGAGGGCAGGCTAGATTGTGCAGAAGAATTTTATTTACCCAACTATTTGACTGGTTCCTAATTTTCTTAATAAAACAAAAACACACCTTTGAAGGAATCCTTCTATTTTGTTCATTCTAGCAAAACCTGCTTGTGTCAATACTGGTATTTTCAATAAATAGCCTGCTGAACTGAACAACAAGCACATAGCAAATAGCCCTTTCTTAGAGTGGTTAGAAGGAAAAATACCCTGTGGCTGTAGGAGATACCATGGAGATGATACAGCTATTGCTTTAATAAGACTTTTGATACTCTCTCACACAACATTCCCATAATCAAACATGGGAATATTGTCAAGTTACTGATTTTGTATGCTGACCACAAAACAAGTTGGAAAACTGTATTCAAAGAGCAATTTTCACTAGAAGATTACTATAAGTAATTTCACACTCTAAGAGTACCTTACATAGAGTTTCATGCTTGACAGGTGCATTGGTCTTATTCTGTGTTTTCATTACTGTCTTGGCTGATAATGTAGCAAAGACACCTTTCAAATGATAACAAGCTGCAAAGTGTTGCGAGCACCATAGTTGAAACAAACAGACTTCAAAATGGCCTTGAAAAAATGCAGGACAGGTAGGATGCAATTCAGAAATGGTAAGTTCAAAGTACTACACTCAGGGAGAATTAATTGCACAAACACGTAGTAGGCAGAAATTCTGAAAAACAAAATCTGGTAGTATAGGAAACCACAAACTGAACATGAAGCAATCCATTACCATGATATAAAGAACCCCAGAACTGTTTCAAGTTCATCCTCAACAGTGTGGATAATCTTAGGCAGCCACCATTTTTCTTAAAACTGCATGCTGACACAGGCTTCTAGATAGATCTGCAATAGTTCAGCTAATTTAAAAGGGAACAAGAAACTGAAGTCCACTTATTTCTTTAAAAAAATCGATTATAAACATAAGGTGTCATTTCAGGGTTAATAGGAGCAAAATTACATCTGCCAGCTTGTGCATGAACTACTTTTCTCCCTTTTCACCTCATCAGCTTACTTCTGAGAAGCCAATGTATTGTATTGAGAACTTAAGAGCACAGGACCCTCATAGTGCAAATGCCAAACTCTCCAAGAATGAGACTCACATTCATGCAATAACAGTACAAACAGATGTAGTGAATGCAACTGCAAAGGTATCTAGTGTTAAGTACATGTCCTTGTGAAGTCACTTAAGACCAGCTGTTTAAAAATTACATACGAATGCCTCATTTAATTGACTACCAATAGGCAGAGGGCAGTGTTACCTGTACAGATATTTTTTCTTAGTCAATCAAACATAAAGGTGTCTAAAAATATACAAGTAAAAAAATCCAAGAGTTTTTGTATGTCAAGTACAATACATGAAAAATAATGCTTTTCCGGTATTGGCATAGTCTCTTACCCCTGGAAGCAACTGTACTTCAAGGATGATTATTTTACTTGTCATATCTGAAGTCTAAATTTCCACAGAAATCAGGATTGCAAAGGAAAAGAAGATCTTCACATGAAATTTGTGCAGCTGGATATATTAGTTTCAGAAGTGTTCACTTAAGACAAAAATGAGAAAATGTTATTTAAATTAATTCAAATACTTGTACCTTATTTGATGAGCAATGAAGGGAATCAAATTTGAGACAATCTTCCATCTTCCAATTCCGTTTATTGTAAGCTACTAAAATGCATCTTTTATTCTTTCCCCTTAGCATAACTCAATTTCTGTAGTTTCTAACTGTAATCGCACTTTAAACTCCTTACCACAGACCTGAATGATTAAACATATTTCTGATGTTGGAAGATACCTTCTATCTACCACCTTCTTCAGTCCCAATAATGATTATGGGTCAGAGGGAAAGCAAGCCTAGAGCTTTAAATATCCTCCAGTGTCAAAAGGCTATTACTGAAGTGTCTTCAGTTCTGCCTAGTGTGAAAAAAAAATAGCAGGACAAGAGAAACCAAGGACTAACGGAGAATATGGCCATTCAGCATGTTATCACTTGCCACAAAATCCAGAAACTGCATCCAAGCAGATTCATCAATATTATCCAGTAGCTCCTCTGCCAGTAAAGCTGCTTCACCACTTGTGGCTGGATTCCGCTGCTAACAGCGAGTGCGGGAAACTGGCTTGAATCTCTTGGACACCACTTCACCTTTCATTTAAGGGGACTGTGAAAAAGTCCTCAAGGTTCTTCGAGTGAGCAGATGAAACAATGGGGTTCTTAAAAACATAAACCAGGATTTTTTTCCTCAGTCAACATTATGCAAGACTGAATGATCTAGGCAAAAGGACAGCAAGATATGTCTTTGGTCCATCAGATGCACAGGGTATAAAACAAGTAGTTCACAGCAGAGCAGTAAGAGATGGGTTTCGTGTCTGGCAACAGCACTTTTTCAGCTGGTTTGAACTTCTCCATCTTAGCTCCCTCTCTGCTCTGCCAGCCAAGCTGTTTGAGCAACCAAGCAATGAACTGATCCGCCTATAAAACAACCGAGCAAAATAAATGGTTATTTTCAGATGGATCCATTCCCAGTCCTGTTAAGTGTGCAAGTGTCCATCTGACAGCACAATGGAAGAACCACTGCATGGACATGAATGGGAAGCTGGGAGCAGTTGATTAAGTTGACAGTGGCACTTAAGAAATACACAGAACGACACAAAATACCACAAGGGTAAGAAAGCCTGACACAGCCACACAAATACAGGTACTGCAACGGTGAGCCCAATCTTACAACACACCGGATCCAGCAGTGAAGCCAACTTAGGAAGTCCCTGTCCCTCCAGCAGCTGTTTGCCTGTCCCTCAAGTGTGCCGATCAAACTGTTTCTATATTGAACTGAAAATTGGTTCAACAAAAGCAACTGGAGTAAAAACAACGCTTGAAAGAAAAGGAAGACAAAAAGGTATGCCAGACCTCAAGGAAAACTCAGTGTGAGAGTATTTCCTATAGAACCTTATATCAAAACAGCTAAACTAGTTGTAATGTGTATTTTCTACTGTGTGGCGCAAATCTGTGCACTGGGACATGTTTTAAATGAAAAGTTCCCAAATATGATCTGGCTCAAGTTCTTTATTCTTTTGCATCCACATAAGAGAAACTAAGGAGCACAGCCAAGCAAAATAAGGTGGCTATGATGTACCATTTCATCATGCCCATGGAAAGAAAAACAAGCGCTGGTACATACCTCTCCAACACCCAGCCATCAAAACAAGTATTTTTCTTTTTCAATTCTGTTTATTTGGACAGGCGTAGGAGGCTGCCCATTTCATAAAATAGAGACGATAACAGGAAACCAACTTCAGAGCACTTATCCCTGGTTACCCCTGGAATACTGTACATGGTTTAAAGCAGATGACATGCACTGTTTGATTAACAACTCACCACCCTGCAGGACCAGCCCATGCGAGAACAATAGTTCTGATTAACACCAGAAAGAGATCATATGAGCAAGGGAGAAAGAAAGCAAAACTACATGAGCTCCACACTTAGGTTTGTAAAAAAGCACGAAGGGAAGTTATGTTCACAACTTTTTTCTGAAAGTCAATGAGATTTCAACATCTGGCTTCCCCACTCCGTAAAATCACCCTTTTGTATAATCTGAATTACAACATGAATTGACACCCAAGCTGGCTTAACTACTCTTAAAACATGCTTTCTGAAGGACACTGCAGTGGTCCCATAGCTCAGACATCCCACTACCATTGTATACTTGGAGAACTGAAAACTGATCTAGTCCCCGTGAGACAGCTCTGAGATCCCATGTATTGTACATGACAATTATGTAGTTACTTAAAATAATGAGAAAACTGTGAATTTTGAGATTAAAATAATGCACGAGAAGCTTCTGCTAAATACACAGTATTACCAAACACTTGAATTCTGTCCTGAAGCACTAGAAAATGCGTTATCGGACAAACCTCTTTTGTCAGAAATAACTAACTGTTCTTTCTTATCTCTAATTTCTGTGAACTAGAAGACAGTCTCTTTAATATCTACCAGATGCTATTCTCATTGTATTAAGGAAGACAAATTTCTTTTCTTAGATGCTGTCTCTTACTAGGTACACAGGGTGTATGCATTGTACAGAACACCTGATAAAGAAATCAACATACATTCCAAAGACATATATATATAAAACACCATATTGACTGTGATGTCCAAATAGTATTTTGAAGTGTTTATGCATGTGCCTAAGTACTGTCCTGAAGCCTCACTGAGATCAACTACAGGACACTTACATACAAACTTAATAACTCTCAGATAATACAATCTGAGATTCATTGATATTGTCAAGATTGTTATCACAATTTCAGGACTGGATTGCAAACAGTAGCACAAGCACTGTATGAAAGTTCCACTCCAGAAATAAAAATTTCGATCAAAACTGTTTGAAATTAAGGACACATACTGCACAAGAAACTTCATCATATTATTATTTTTCTCAACATTTCAGCTGACTGAAATACATTTTCTATCTAGGCATCCAACCTGCCTATGCATATCAAGTAGGTTTGATTTATAGGACAAATTCTTTTACATAGGATTCTCTCAGTCTCATTCCTCCCAGCTTCTGATATAATTATTTTGGACAACATCTCTTTTCTGTTAAGAACACTGATTCCTTATGATGCGCTTAGCTGCAGAAGACCTTTTTATTTAAGAGGTTTACCATATATGAAAAAAGGCTGTAGCCTGCAAATAACTAAAAAGCATCTGTGTATAAGGACACAAACTCCCTATAAGATTAGTAACCATACTAATCTTACATCAACCTGTGCAGGAGGTGTGAGTAGTCCAAGCAACTCAACTTTGGTAAATACGTCAGGTTGAAGTAACCACAGAAAATGCATATACCTCAGCTCTAAACAGACAAAACCATCACACTGGTGTTATCAACATTGTAAAACAGCAGTATGAGCTAAAAGGCAAGCAGAAAACCTGAAATCAGAAATTCATGTTTAATTTTAGTTCTGCTACATGATTCAATGTGTAACCTTTATCACTGAGCCTTTCTCTGCCTCAGTTTCCCTACACAGAAAACCAGGGATTTGCACAACTTTTCATAGTGTATCAAATTTGCTCTGCTTCCAAGCTTCTGTTAATAATAGTTCTGTGCAAGACAGAAAGAAGCTAGCTTTACTTTAAGAGCTGAGTGCAAGTAAAGAGCATCTGCCAGCTACACAAAAAAATCCAAAACATCTCAGGCAAGGAAAGCGTGACCTAGTACTCTGCTCAACAGCAACTCTCTGCCTGTCTGTATATAAAGGTGCAACTTCTGGCCATCATTTCTGATCAATCCTCACATTTCAGAGGAACATTTCATTTTTACTGGCTGAAAATTTGAAAAGAAAGCAAGCAAACAGAGGCTACATCTGCTGACCTGAGCTTGTTTTTTTTTCAACTACTTCCATGTTACCGTGAACTTCCAGGATTCTTCAAGGGAGCCATTAACATCCCCTATCCTTAATGCCATCTCCATCTCACCCTGTCTTACTAGCTCAGCTTTGCAAGTCTTGCCCATCCTCGAAGACACAACTTGTACTGCAGGTTGGGAGAAAAGAAAGGAGAGAATGTGTAGGGAGAAGACAGCAGGAGAGATGCACAGCATCACTGCTGGAGGACCTAAGGGGGCTGGAGGAGCTCACAGAGCCTCTGGCTAGAGGAGAGGGAATGCAGGGCATTGACAGCAGTGGGGGGAAAGGGCAGACAGTGGCATGGGAGACTGGCACACGGGATGAGGGTGCACAGAAAACAAGGAGCACACACAGTCCCTGGCTTGGAGATGCATATCCTATGGGCTTTTCCCTCTGCAGCTCCCACATGGCAAATACAGCCTGCAAGCAGATAATGCTCAAACTGGCAACCTGCACAGAGTCATGGAGCAGGAGAAACCTGGCAGTGCTGGGTGAAATGGAGATACCAGTTGCAAGAGCAAAGGGGTATGAGGAGGGACGGGACTGAGGGAGTCCCTGTCAGCAGGTGAGCTTGCTAGGCTCTACACAGCCTGTCCTGCCCTGCTTACCTGCCTTGCTCCAGGGTCTGTACTCTTCCAGTTTCTTACATATTAATGTTACTCTCCATTTAGCAAAACTTCCCTAATGCTGATCTGCCCTTGGCAGCCTCCTGTCTCCACTCCTCCAGCTTGTGTCAGCACTTAATAAGGAACATCTGATGATCTGTATCCAACTGCCACCTCACCTGTGACGGCCAGACACACTGTTCCCAGCGCCACCACTGTGCCCATCTGAGAAGTGCCTCCAAGCACCCACCGTTATTGGTGGGTTGCACAACTGTTGTGCTACACCTCCCTTACGCATATTAGTAGTATAAGCGTATTGCAATTTAGGGCATGCAAACTCATTTTGCTCAGACTTCAAGATGCTCCAGTGTCACTACTCTTCATGTGCTTTTCACGTGGTTTGTGGCAGGTCTGCTCTTCATTTTCTTACTGATAGTCACAGCTGAAAGGTCTTATTTGGAATGATAAAGCTGAGTTTTTTTCTGTTAATTTTTAAACTTCCCTCTACTCCCCCTTGCACTCCGCTCATATCAATAAACATCTGCCTTCCTTCCTGAAGGCCACCCATGCTAGTGTATTCCAGCAAGATCCTGTTACAGGTCACAGCACACAGCCCAAGCTATGCACTTGCTTTACCTCCACCCAAAGAGATTTAAAGAAATTTAACCTCCAGACAATCTGGAAAATCTAAGTTGATCATTTACTGCTATTAACCCCACAAAAGATTACACTGAGTTGATATGCACAGGTAGTTACAGCATTTGCAAGCACAGACCTCATCAAATGCATATGCCACCTGAGCAGGATGTTTCCAACAATCTGAAGTCAGCACACACTGCTTAAACTGTTGTTTTGTCCCCTTCCCCCTCATTATCCCTCTCCTCTCACACATATATTCCTCTGCTTTGTCTTTTTCCCAAGAGAAAGAAACAACAGTTTGATTCCTCTCTCACAGCTATCAGTGAGCCTCAGCTCACTGTAGTCAAAGTGCCCAGACTGTGCAAGGACAAATCTGCAAGCACTTTCTGCAACTGATTTGAAAACCAATGAAATAAAAAAAAAGGCTAGAAACAGGAATCAAGCCCAATCCAATCATTACTGCAGAAGGCCCAGTTCAGTGGCATTGGTCAGCAATATGCTGAGAAGGGCTGGCACACCATAAAAGGATCATCAACTTTTATCAGTAAAAATCTAGTGCAGATGAAGGAAGATCTTGGCTGTTAAGCACTCTGCTAGATCATGCACGCAAACCCTATCAATACTGAGAAGATACTGAGATTACCAGAAGTTGAAAAGAAGTTGTAATATTAATATCTTATTCCCCGCTGACACTCAACCAGTATTACACCACGGAAGATATGGCCCAGAAAAAAATTTGGACATCAGGACTCACTTTGACAGCCACTGCCTTGGGCGAGCACTCCTCACATTTTTTCTGCTGTTCCTCTTTCTCCTCCAGTTCATCTGTGGTGGGTGGACACTTCCACCATCAGCTTAACTGACACTTGCTGCTCCACTCTTCTGAGATTATTTTGGTGCACTAGTCATTGCTGTTTCAGTTCATCTCCCCACCTGATCTCTCTCTGAGCGCACAGACTGAGCAGCAGTGTCCTACATGCTTTGTTACTTGCATTCAAGAACTATGCAAAGACAGAAGATGAACAAGGGCCCGGTTGATATGCATGATGGCAAAAAAGGTTTTGCCCTCCAAAAGCAATTGAACTGCCTATTCTGAACATGACAGGGAGCATTTTGCGTAATGGCACAGCCCTTCCATTGCTCTCCTAGACACTTCCAATAAAGGAAGGAAGCTGTGCAGACTTCTGCGTACACAACAGTCAGGCCAAAAGAGGTAAGTGAGGTGCAGACAGGAAAGTGGCCACATCTTCCTTGCCTGCTTGCCTGTTCCCTGACACCTTTTTCTTCCTGACTCTACCAAAGTGCAGAGGCTGTTTCCACTGTTAGCAATTCCACTGCAATTAGCAGTGCCTCCTATGTCAGATGGCCCTGCTTCTCTTTCCCTTAGAGCTCTCAGACTTACAGCCCTTGTTCCACTTCCTGCTGGACAGCTTTTCTAAGCCTCACCTGCATGTCCTGTCCTGCTGTTAGGTTCTTGCTGCTCCACTCTTCTGATTTTATTGACAGATGGTAGTGCTTGCACTGTAATACAGTAGCTTTGTAGTCATTGCAAGATCATAGTATTTCAGAGCACAGTTAGAGGTAGAAAGGAGCTGTTTAGGGAGCCGCTTCTTGCTATTTATAAACAAAGGAAAAATAGGATGAATGAAGCTAAAAGTTGGTGAGAGGAAAGGTGCAATAACAGCCTAGTCCGTTCAGCCAGTACCAACCAGTCCCATCTGGTAACTGGAACAAACTATGCAGTGCATCACACTGCTTTACTCTCCTGTCAACGCAATCAAGCAAACTTAGCCACCTGGCAAGGCAAAGCTGTTGTGCTTTCAAACTATCTGCTCCTACAAATGCTTGACATTCTTGCTAAAGTTGTATCCTCTTTCAGTTACTGGAGAGCTGTTGTTAATGGCTATAGTATTTGGTGAAAGGCTTATGTACATCAGCTGTACATAGCACTGCAACCTTATGTGTGCAACGAACTTGAAAAATGTTTGATTCCTCTTCCTAAAACTCTGAAAAAAACGGGATTTCCAACTCCTAACATAACAGTGGTTCAATCTGGTTCTAATCTCATTGTTCTGGATACTTCTTCCTGGCCCAAAGACACAGAGGGGAAGTCAGTGATTCTTTCCAGAGGGTGGAAATTAGTTTGTCAGTGCTACAGCCAGCTCCATTGCTTTCTTCTAAAACACTCCACAGCTCAGGGTTATCGCCTCAGCCCTGGTTGCACTCATCAGCCCTCCTTCCCACTTCCACAGAAAAAGCCGAAGAAGTATCCGTGCTAGATGGGGGTTTATTAATGATAAAGTTCAACTTCTTAGCTCTTTGCCATACTTACACGCTACTTTAAATGGGCAGAAATACAAATAAATCACTTACTTAATTTATTATCCCCCATCTTGTGTGAAAGTTCAGATGAATTACCAGGTTTCTCTGCCACTTAATGTCCAGTATTAGCCACTGATGGCCGTCATCCTGTAGAGTTAGGGAGCAGCAGCATCCGTACAAGACAAAACCTGCCTGCCAGGGCACACTGCCACAGACTGCTCTGCTTCTACAGCACTTCTTGTACCTGTTTCTCAGCAAGGGGAGAGCACTGAGCACCTAGCCTGTTGGGCCAGCCCTTCGTCCCCAGGTTCAGCTGATACAAGGATTCCTTGCCTTTTACAATGGTGGTCCCTTGAAGCCATCACATAGCAATACCTATCAAGCTCTTAAAATGGGCCTTTTAGGAAAGGAGACTGTGATTTTCAATCTCTAATGCTAGTGCTTACTTTACTGAACAGATACCCAGAGGCAATCTCCTACATCATTTCTCTGAAGTTATGGAAGCCAACTGATTTTCTAGAGTGCCAGAAATAAGCTTTATATTTATGGCTTTTAAATAAAAGAAGTGATAAAATCCAAATCCTCCCCCTAATGTTTTCAAAATATATTTCACCTAAAGTCATTTTCTTTGTGACTCAAACTCAGAGGAGCGTTTAAGGTGAAGCAACTTCCAGCTCCTGGGAATATTACATCACCTTTGTCTGTCTACAAAAGTTTGGGCTCTGATCAAAGCTAATGCTCTGGTTAAAAGGTTCCTGCCCTCACCTCTCTATCCCCGAGCTGAGGTTCCCATTCCTTCCTGCCTACTTAGCTGTACATGCTCTGCAGTCAGGTCTGTCAAAATAATCCTGTTCAACCCACATCCCCTTCTCCACCCACACACACAGTATTATAAGGATTTGTGCTAACCTGGGTAGTCCTCACAGAACCAAGGGACTGAGGGAAAAGCCGCACGTGCAGTTAGGCACATGGCAGTTTTCAGGAGAATCAGTAAGAATCACCTTCTCCACATCAACATACAAGGTATTTATACTCACACAGATCATACTTATAGGGCAATTCCCAAGACAAGGCAAGCTGAGTATATCTAACATCTTACAGCAACCAGAGGAGAGGCGTCCCAGCTATTTCTCATACCATTCTCAGTCATCTGGTCTTCCTTCTCGCCTCGTGCTGCCTTTCAATGAACCAATTCATCTTACTAAAGAGGCAGAAAACTAATCTAAAAAATAAAATAGAAAAGCAGATTTTTTTTTCTGCTGCTTCAGTGAGTTGAATCAGCATACAGGCAGCTAAGCACTAGAGTCCACATAAGGGAAGAAGCAGCACCATGCAACCAGGAGCAGGTGAGAGAAAATCAGCAGACCCTTTTGGAAGCAGTATGCCAGCAGATCCCCACCCCGAGGCATCCCACTCCAGTAACACTGGACAGCCTAAAAAACACCTGGCCTTTTGGCCTTTCCTCCCAAGCAGAATTGGAAGGCCAGAGATGTACACTTTGTAATAAAATAAAAATGGAACTGACTTGTTTACAAAGTTTCTTGCTATTTTTATTCCATGCAAACCCATCCAACCATTCCTAGAGCTAATCACATTTAAGCAGGCGGTTCCACAATTTCAAGCACTTTATCCTTTTATAGTTACTGTCGCAGTAGACATGGTCCTAGAGCTGAGCCATCCTCAGCTACTGAATGGACCCACAGTTTGGGGGAAAGGATAATAGCCTGAAGCTTTTCCAGGACTACAGGTCAGGCGCCGTGCTAGTTCCTAGCCAATGCCTGACTCTGGGTGATACTCAGTTTCCCAGCTGAACCTGTCTGCTGGTGAGGTTTCATGCTAAAGTGTACTAAATAAGTATGTCTTTCCCAGGTTCTGATACATTATTTTCCAACATGATTCAGATAAAATCAGGAGAGTCCAGCACCTACACATCAGCACAAACCCTGTATGCTTTTCAGGTTTTGACATACTTGTAGCCTTTTTGCATAACAACAAGTGAAATTTGAGATTTAGATCAGTAAAAAGTAGGCTACTTATGTATCCAAGCAGAAGCCTGGGGAAAAAGTATAGGAGAAAGGGAAACTAGGAAAGTAACATATATACCTTGGTTTTCCTGCTCATGGTCGGTCCCCATTTCAGGAAAATCTGAACGTTGTTCCCTTTGCTGGCCTGCCTGCCTTCCTCAGAACACACAAGGCAAAAACAGACAGGCATTCCCTTTCCAGTCTTCTGCTTACAAAACAACCTGAATGTATTACTCCTTCAAAACATCTGTTTGCACTCCTAACATGAGAAAAAATGTTGAGACTCTGTGTTTGATAACAAGTTGTGACCTCTGCTTTGGAATGTGGAATTTGGTTAAACCCAGCTTGTTGCTTCCAAAACCTAGTCACTTTTGAAACTTCAATGAATTAAAGTCTAATTATTCTAAAATGAAATTATTCCTATGTTTCTGTTTTAGAGATATCCACTGAGATTATTAAAGAAGGCTCATTAGCTTTGCTTCATTTCTATTTACTTTTTAATTACACTAATGGATGAAAACCTAGCTAGTGAGTCAGAGTGTTTTTAGTGCAGGGGTGGTAAGCTCATGAGCTGAATACAGCACGCCAAGCAGTTCATCCAGGCCACAGCCCAGTCTTAACACCATCTTCCAGAGCGTCCCTAAAATGTGGACAGGCAGCAAGCCACAAACCAGGTGATCACTTGGGCAGCCTGCACCAACCGTTTCTTCTAAGGGCCTTACAGTCCTTCCACCACTTGCCTTCATCTCGTCTATAGCCTCAAGGCAGGTCCCACCACCGTAAGAAAGACGCAAGGCCGGACTGTGTACGCATGTCTGCCAGGATAGATGTGCAACCTCTGGCCATATGACACACTGTGCGGTGACCACAGGACAGAGTAAACCTGCATTAGCCACGTAACAGGACACACACGCAGCCTCCAGTGAGATGACTCATTTCACAGGTACCTGGACGTGTGGCAGCTAGATGACAGGGCAGGTAGATTTTGAGAACATGACATATACACAGCCACTTATCTGACAGGGGAAGGGCCACACCTTTCCTTATCACATAGCTATCAGAAGCTATGTGACTGCCCAGGCTGAAAGCACAGGCACCGCTGCCTCGGAGCAATTCTGGTTATGGCAAATACACTGCTGCTCCTACAAGCACATCATTTTTCTCTTTCTCTGTTTTGCAGATGTTCTCCATTACAGGGTAGAGTAGTCTGTATCTCCAAGATAACAAGCTAGTCCATTTTATTACACATTAATGAGGTTCAGGACAAGGTTTCCTTTTATTTTCAACCACTTGACTGATAGTGAACATTCTTCACATAGTCAGGCAGAATGGCTGCAGGACATCCTAAGTCTCTGTTCATTCCTACAATCTGCTTATAAAATGACAATGGAGTAAAATTGCCAATGAAGAAGAAAATACTAAAATAATAGCTAAAGAAAGAAATACCATTGTCCTCCACTGAGTACTTGTTTAGTTGTTTACCTGCTTTTCTAAGTGTAGTCTTTATTCATGGTCTTTCTTAAGGGAGAGGTCTTTCTTAAACCGTGGAAAGACACAGGATCAGCAAGGATCACACATCCGTGACAGGAAGAGCAATGAAGCAGCAACCAGCCCTCTTAAGGATACAGGTGTTTGTCTTTTACAAATGTAATGTGGCATCTGGCATAAAAACACATTGATAGGGTAAATTCCCACCCAAAAGTTCAATGGTTGGAAAACAATTACAGAGGAAGCACCTTCTAGGCAAATGATCAAATCCCTCCCAGTGCAGAGACTTCAGTGGAAGATAACAGAGGTAATTCTGTATTTGGTATTGCTTTATTGAAGCAGCTCTGGCTCTAAGTTTTCTCATTGTTATGACAAAAAGCTATGTCTTGGAAATATGTTTTAACCTATATGCTTCATGCATCCCAAAGTTGTATCCAAAGACTGGCCTGAAATGCAGTACCTGCAGGCAGGTGAGGTAAAAGTGAAGGCCAGTTTCTTTCCTTCAGGACAGAATGTTGTTTTGATATCTGGCTTCAGCTCCTCCACCCAAAGCAAGGTGCTGCTGTTACCATTAAACACTTACTTGCCCTCTTTATGCAAACCAGTAATTTTCAACAAGAGGGCTACAGATCCCAGGAGGTTTATGGACCATTGCTGGAGAGTCTGAGGAAGGTAGCTGTAAAGACAAACTATTGTTAATAGTCGCAGAAACACCAACCAGGGCTCCACACCTCCAGGAGAGAAAAAGGCAGTGTGTCCATAAATCAGAAAAGAGTAAAATCCCTGAGTTCTCCCCTTGTTCACTCTCCTGAGGTTTTTATATTCCACACCCTCTCCTTCTCCTCCTCCTCCTCCTCTCTTGGGACTTCTTACTCCTGTGGCTCAGTCCCTCATCTCTGATCTGCCTCTTAAAAATAATTCCCTTCTACATTCAAATCCCTCCCCTCTCCTTTAAAAATATAAAACTTTTACCAATTAACTACTGAAAAAATTCTCTGTACCTTCCTGCCCTGAGCAGACACAGTGTTGGCCATTCTAATATAGCAATTTAGCACATCTTTGGTATGTGTTGCACTTTTACACTTAAAAATAAAGCATGACATTTATCTACATAACTGTAATTTCTTAATGACTTTCCCTCAGGTGTTTCTCTTCTAAAGCACAATTATAGGCACCGAAGTGACTCTATAAAATGGCATGCATACCTGATTACTCTGCTTGTCTGCTTCCAGGGTGTTCAGGGGTTATTTTCTAACTTAATTGACATTAGCAAAGTGTTGCTTTTGGTGGAATAGCAGAGATGAGTCAGCTGGAGGGGCGAAAGCTTATTTCTAGTCTTCTGCCTACACTAACAGGCCAACTGCCACAATTCTGACCACAGGACTTACAGTTCCTGTCAGTGGCCAGGCTGGACCTAACCTCCACAAGAGCAGGCTGCAGAGGTCCTCCCACTGCATCAAGTTAGAGGACAAAGCCAACAGCCGGTATCTTGCCACAGGCAGGAGTATATTGCCCACTGGAGTGAGACTTGGGAATGTGCTGAGGAAAAACATGCTTTCTTCGGGTGCTGAGCAGAACTACCATTCCTCTTTATGCATCAACCCAGCCACATGTGGCACATCAGGTCAAAAGAGTCACAGATAACAACAGCATGTGGACAATCCAGATCCCCAGAGGAACATGTGAGCAAATACACAAGCTAACACTCCTCCTCTACCAGCACTTGCCCACCCTTATAAAATCCAGCTTGGAATGGTTCTATAAGAATATGGCTTAATTTTGTATGGCCCAGGTTGAATTTGCTGGATTAGAAGCAGATACAGTAGTCATTAGGCTGGGTAAATTGAACACATTTGACATGAGAGTAACAGCTATAAATACAGAAAACTCTGATGTCAGGTGCAGCCATTTTTCTGAGTATATTTACATTTAAAAATGCACTTGCAAAATAAAAGCAGAGACTCATGTCATTTTTTCTTCCAATCCTCCAGCAGCAGTAGCTTCACAGCACACATTATAGGGCATGGCCTGGTTATCATAAAACTCTGAAGCCAAGACATTAAGCCTGTTTTTCTAAGTATTTGCCAAGCTCCAAAAGCACCTGAGTTTGTGACATGATGCTGTGCTTAGGATTATCTAGGCACACTGAGTTAAGGTCTTAAAATATATTATTACATACCAGGTTTTTGGGGCCCTTGCTTTACTCTGTTTACTACATGGATTTCCTCTGGGATGAAATCCAGACAATGTAGTGATGGAGGCTACACTTTCTGGACACTCTTTTTTCCCTCTATATCATTTGTTGCAAAAATTGGCAAGTGATTAAAGGTGAACTTGGAGAAAACAGAAGGTATCACAATGAAAGCAAATGAATGTGGCTTTTTGCCATGGAGTTCTTCTGCAGTGCTAGCCAAGCCATTTAAATCACACTTTTCACTGGTTTTTAGCAATTGCATATTCCTCATCTTCCCATACGTGGCTTGAGATTGTGCGTTCTAATTTGCAGCAGAGCTGAAGAGTCAGCTTGCAGTTGATTTATGTGGATGCTTTACTTTGAGTATCTGCAGTACTAAACACTGAGTACTCTGAAATATCAGCTCCTGGGCATGTCATAAATTAGTGCGGATAACAAAGAGAGGGTACAAAAACCTCATCATGTCACAAGCATATTATGGAATAAATTCAATAGGGATGCACAAGAGAAAAAAGTGCATTAGGAAATTAATCGCTCTGATTTCAGAGCAGACTCTTGTAGCTACTTACTAACTTTGAGGCATTTGATTTTGCAGTCTTAAAAGTACCATTTTGTGTATAATTTCCTAGACTCTTCTCGAATCACAACCTGAAAAGAACAGAAATGCCTTTCTGAAGGCACTAAATCACTACACCAACTCCAGCGTGCCTGTCACAGATGCCTACTATGCATCCACAAGCCAAGACTTCTGGACCCAAAGCACAGGTCTCTAACCCTGAGCCAGACAAGCTGCCTTCCTGCCAGTGAACCAGCAAAAGAGGTTGCAAGGCATTTACATTGTCAGGTAACATTTACTACCATTATCAGCTGATGGGAAAGGTAATTCAGGGACAGCGGGTTCCATCATGGAAGAATGTGTTCTGACAGGTAAAACTCCCACCCACTCTTTTTGGATTTTATTCACAATGCCCAGCCCTTCCTATCTGTCCCTATCCATGCATAAGGGTTTCTGTAATAGCAGCTCCTGGTTGGAGGCCCATGCCTTTTGCCTATCCATCTATGTCCTCCTCTTTCTCCAGCAAGCCTCTTATATCAGTCCTACTGTCCTGGCTAAGCCAGTTTCAGCTCTCTGCCTTCCCTCCGAGGTCACTGCTTGAATATCAGTCTCCCAACAACTCCTAGGTTGACATATCCTCCCAGTTTCTTGCTCAGATGTGTACCAGTTACCTCATTCCTGCCTTGTCTTCAATGACTCTGCCCAATCTGCCTCTCTTTCAATGTTTCTCCCAAGCAGTCTCCACCCTTGACTTTGACATGTGAACTCCCCTCTACATCCCCATGGCTAGCTGTCCTCCTTTTTGCCCACCTAAGTCCCAGCTTATAACCTTCTTAGTTGTCTTTCTCTCCAGCCCCAGCTTCCCTCCTCACTCGCTCCCTCTTCTTGTGCCATCTCCATGCCTCCCTCCTGTTCGTCATCCAGCTGCCTCCCATTCCTTTCCCCATTCCCGCCAGCTCCCAGGACAAACTACAACACTGCAGAGACAAGCTTTCAAGGATATTTTTAAAGGAATAAAGCAACATATTCTTCTTCCCTTAACCTTCCTTTCAGAAATGGCTCAATCACTTGGCTGCTATTTGTCAAAGTTTTCCACCTCAAGCAGACATCAGCTATGGAAAAGTGCAGCCAAAACTGTTAAAGCTTCTCAAAGTTATGAGCAACTGAATACAAGGAGTCATACCGGGACATGCTGTGCAGCCTTAACAACACACAGTGCTACCTGCCTCTCCTGAAATCTTACTTATATACAGGTGTAGTGCTTTCATTTAGATTATTGGCTTGAGTAAATATCCATTAGCTCCATTAATTTT
Organism: Gymnogyps californianus; assembly: GCF_018139145.2. Classification (NCBI taxonomy): domain Eukaryota; kingdom Metazoa; phylum Chordata; class Aves; order Accipitriformes; family Cathartidae; genus Gymnogyps; species Gymnogyps californianus. The sequence continues at coordinate 168,636,603 of NC_059471.1, read as the reverse complement.
AACTTTGCTGCAGTGAAAAATATTGGCCCTGGTTAAATAAAAAGGGTGGTCAGCTTCAGCTTTTAACACACAGACTTTGCTAAAAATGCTTGCTAAAAATTCCACACTTATGCATATGGTAGCTATGAGCCACCTGCAAACAAGCAGCAGAGCTTGCTTGCCAATGTTATACTGCCACTCTGCTATCAAATCTTTGTAAAAAACATGTTAAAAAGTACACATTTAAAAACAGACATTTGACTCTAGTATGTCTAAAAGTTACATGACCTTACATTTCCAATATATTTGTTTGTTTCTTGGGTTTGCACTTTGTCTATATGTAATTTCTTTGTATCTTACCAGGAACCTTCAACTAATTGTTAGTAGCTTTAGGAACCCTAAGCCATGCAGGGTATGCATACAGATATGTGTGTGAAATTCCCAGGCTTTCATTAAACAAAGACCATACTTGAAGTGCAAAGATCCTTACAGACTGCATAGCCATAATGTTTTAAGCATTTCCTTCCAAAACCTTTGTTGAAAAGTAAACAAACACATAAACCTCCACACAGTGTCCTTAAAAACATGAACATTCTGCTTGTATTCTATTTTCTCTTGAAAAAGTACATTACACAGAATTTAAAAGTTTTCTTATATCTCTCTGTAGTTTTAGTAGGTAAAAACTTTAAATTAAAAAAAACATAACATGCAACATAGACAAAAACAAAAACTTGTGAATAATTAGTTTCATTTACTCCTGAAGTAATAGAAAACTAAACTAAACTTTATGTGCCTTCACTAAATCAGCTAAGAGGAAAAAATCTCTCATCTTTCACTTAAGTTTTACTTCTGCTAGTTCATCATGAAAGTTCAGAAGATACTGGTGCTGCTTTCTTTCATTTCAGCTTTCAACAGCCAAGACAGAAACAGTGCCAGTGAAATGCCAGGGACAGAGAACTAATTTTATAAATAAAACTGTGAGCATGTACAATATATAAAATACATGAGTACATATTTGGTCAGATAATGTTCTTACACCTGTTCATTCAGGCTTTGGACCAAGGCACTTGCAGAGCTAGTGAATGATATTTGAACAGAGCTGGGTAAAAATAGATCTGTTCTTGTAACATTATCAAAAGGATCTGACCTAACAGGTGACGACATCTTATGGGGTAAATCATCTAAATCGGATGTTTCCTCATGTTTTAGGATTGGTTAGTATTACTCAGTATGCATAAAATAGCTGACCTCTACTACAGGACAGATTGTATTTATGGACGTCACCTACTTCTTCAGTCTTATGTCAAGTTTATACTATACTCCTAGTTTATATCATACGCCAAAACTTTCATTGTAGTTGTTTTATTTGCAAACTAATCCAAAAGTACACTCAATGTAAGTTAAATTACAATATTACTGCAGATCTTTGGTAGACAGCAGTCTCTAAGCTGTCTCCTCTTTTTTGAAGGTCTTATATGTCTTACACATGTAGCTATATAGGTAGTTAAGGGCAGTACTCTTCTTTATAGCAGTTTCTTCTTCCTTCGATAAAAGGAAGATTTGATAAAAAAGAATTGATACAATATCCACTGCATTTTAGCTCTATATGTCAGCTCTGTTACCAAGGTTGCTCTCTGTGAGCCCATTTAGCTTTATCTACATGACTCAGGACTGAGCCCCCTCTTCAGAAACTTTCACCAGTAAGCGGCTCTGCCCAGCACCCTTGCTGAAGCGGTCATTCAGTGCAACAGGGAAGATTAAACCTACTCTCTGCAGTCAGAGTGACCAAGGAAGATAGCTTTGGAAACAATTTAAAACCATGCTACTGGGGATAAGAGCTGTACATGTTTGTATCAAGCAGGGAGGCAGGAGAGGAGCCTGCAAGAGTATGTTTACGTCCAATTAGCAGACGGCAAAAGCACCATTTGCCCTGCTGAGCCACTCTTAATTCATGTTTGATCAGCTTCTGTAGGCACCGGTGAAGTTTAGTGACATGCATTACTAAGGCTGTTGTGGCAACGTGCCTCATTTGCTCAAAACCCATAATGTTCCCTGTTGACTCAGAGTTTACATTTTGTTTCAGCTCACTGCATGTGAGACTTAGCAACCTTGGCTTGAACCTCGGGATTTGTCTATGCACAGAACACAGCATCAGTTTAATTTGAAGAGTTTGTCAAGCCAGTAAAAAATCTAGTGGAGCATGGATGACTCAAGAATGACTTCTTCGTATTTGAATTATTCTAGATTTCAATCGGCATAAGCTTTAGCAAGCCCAGGGCTTTGGTTCTGGGGCATTCACTGAGCCACAGCATATTGCAGAAGGAAGGGTTTATAATTAAAAATCAGTGTTTGGGGAGCTCTTCTCCAGTTTCATGACACACTTTCTATGTCATCATTTTCGTAGTCTGTTCTGTCAGTGTTTTCCATTTGTTTCTGCAGGAAAGATGGGTTTCTGCTATATTTTTAAATTTTGGCTATTTATAAATAGGGTGGTGAAACAAAGCATTGTTACAAAGCTAAATATTAAAAGCTCTCCTGATCCTTTCCCTGCAGTTGGGACTAAAATAAAACAGTTAATGATTGTATGAGTAGCTTAGAAACACCTCTACAGAAATACATCCTCCCTACTGTACCCCACCACAACACCCTAATTAACTAGCTAATTAGCTAACATAGTAGCCAACATACCAGCTGACTGTGAGATTGCCAGCACAGCATGGAATTTCTAGTAGTCCAAAGAAGTAGAAAAATATTGATGTCTCTGCAGAGCAAGCATTCAGAAAGGGTTTCCCCGAAAAACCCAAGGAGGAAAAAGTTAAACAAGGGAGAAGAAAAAAAAAAAAATCAGGCTTGCCAGAGCCATGCAATTAAAACACAACATACCTTCCAACATGGCGGGGATCATTCCTGTCAATTTCTTATTAAAATCATCGCTGTCAGAAGAAATTTGACTCTTTTTTGTGTACTTTCAGGCAGGAGTGCTGCAAGAATATACCTAGGAGAATACGCCTGATAGAAGTAACTCAGTGCCGGATCCAGGACAGATACGCCTTGAGGCCTTTGGCAACATCCTTGTCCATTCTCACGTCTGTAAAATGAAGATAGATTTCACTCTTCTTTGCCTTACATGGCTACAGAGATTAAGCAGATAGCAGATTACTTTACCTTCTACCAGTGTAACACAGCAAGCAGGCTCTTTTCCTGGGGGTAGAAAAACTCCTCTAAGGGCCTGGGGCAGAACAAGGTGGAGCACCTACAAAAACCTTTCACCCTGCACATATCACTGCAGCCTCCCCCAGCCCGGGAAGGAGGGCAGTTACACATCCTCAGTTGCCTCCGCTGTGGAGTTAAACTAAGTGCCATGTGCTGTCCTACCTTTGCAATAAAAAGTAGGGGTGAAACCCATTTTCCTTCTTTAAGATTAATACTCCCCGCCAGAGAGATCCCAAAGGCTTGCTTAATATATATTAAGTATAAATAGATATATACACACAATACATTATTAAAAAAGAATTAGGATAATGAAGACTCCTATCCTATATGGTAAAGAGATAGGAGAGGAGAAATCTCTTGTACTGCTTTTGTATTTGCCAGGCTGGTGACGACAGTCACATTTTAGCTGTTCGGCTCATAGTAAGAGAGCACTCTGTACAGTAGCATATTCACCTTGCAGATGCCTCACAATAGTTTGCAACAGCAGGTAAATACTAAATATAACAGCAACTTTACAAATACAGCAACAGGGGAATGAAGAAGTTAAGGAATTCAATTCTGTTTTTTCTGTAAGTTGCTGGCAGACAAGCACCGAAGAAAGGTTTCCCAAATTCACTTTCAGCCCAAGGTTAAACCAGCAAGCTGCAGGCACCTGCCATGGTACGCATGGGTTCCTCGTGGAAGTCAGATGACTTGCATATGGCCACTGGGCCACCTAGTAGCAGGACTTAAAACAAAATGCATCTTTTCAGTTCCACACCCTAATAGATCAGGACTGGTCAACAGATCAAGTGTTGGAGTGGTAATCTGTTTCTCTTTTGAAAGGAAATGTCAAGGAAAGGTTTAGCAGAAACAGATAGGTATTTGTCTTTTGGGAAGTAAAAACTAAAGAAGAAAATGTCTGTCTTTCCTTCCTATAAAGTGTGGCTTGGAGATTTTTTTTATTTGTATTGCAGCAACACTAAGTTCCATGCACAAAGTAAAAGGATGAGATTTCTGGAATTTTAGATACCAGTCAATGCCAACTAATTGAAACGACAAGACTCTGCGTGCATGTCCATGTTTGGCTGACCATTTAGCAAAATTTTGGTTACATAAGGGCCACCAATATTCTGAAAGACAAGAAGCACTGCTCCTGGCTGGGAAACAGGGAGCAGTTCTACGTAGCAAAGGGACTTTTGCTTATCTTTTAGCTCTGTGCGCACAGCAGCATGATCCTTTCCACACATTAACAGCTGCAACCTTTCACATAAATAGCTTTTCATAAGTTTAATTTGAACTTTCACTACTCCTTTTATCGGTAGAGCATTTAGGAGAAGAGTGGCTTGCTTTTTAGGAACTCAGGTGATCTTCCGTTTTCACTTTATAACTTTAGAAGATGTGCTACTATATTACAGGCAATCCAAATGTATGCGATACTTACTGTACATGAAAGTGTTAGTCATACAACTGGATGGGCACCATGCCAGCCAAACTCATCTGTCAGGCTGTCAACACCTTACTCTTTTTCTGTGGTGACCTATGTGGAAAATTTTCCTACAAACAGCTGTTCAGATCGTAGGCAGACAACAGGTTGTCTTAAACCCACTTTCAACTGTGCATAAAGGTTTATGAATTTCTAGTTTCATCTGCAAGATAAACAAGAACAGGATGTTCTTTTGATTTACATTTATGATTTGTTTTACATTTTCTATTTGCAGAAATTCTTCTGGATCTCCTAGCTCCATTGCCAAAAAAACTTTTAGTTCACTGACCTTTTCCATCTGATGAAAAAAAAAATTGAGATGTGACTCCTGCAGGCAGAATTGAATTCTCTTCCCTTCTTGTCCTTTTTTTTTTTAAGGGTTCATCAGCAGATGTGAAAAGATGGCCCAGAATCACGTGACAAAAGCTCAGCAATGCGTACTGTCAATGTGATGAAGACCGGTATTCCACAAAACTGAAGTGCTGTTTTATTATGTAAAGCAGCGTCTTTTCCAACACCACTGAAAATAAACATTCTGAAAGTTCCAGAGTGACTTAGGACCCTAATCCTTTGGACTTTCAAGGAGACTTGGGCCTTAGGCTACAGGCCAGATTATTTAAATGTTCCCTAACTCCTTCACATAAAATTTCCTTCTGGACAAATCTAGGCTTTGAGAGGTGCCAAAAGAAATAACTGATTGACAGCTGTAGGTAGAACTTAGACCTTCTGAATAAAGCCCTAGATGGCCATGAGTAGAATTCATCATGCTGGATTAGACGCCTGAAGAAAAGACGTGAGCTGGTCAGCGAAGACACACTTGACCTGTTTTGGATGTCACCTTTAGGATGAAAAGAAACACTCTACAAAGTACCCACTTCTCTTCCCTGAATTCAGAGGTAGCTCATTTCTAGATATCAACACTTCATTAAATAAATCTCCCTTTCAACTCAATTTTGGAAATAGGATTTAAGTCTCCAAATCTTTTGAAGAATTCACCCTGTAATTTTTTTGTAGTCTAGTATAGTCTCTTAACACCATATATAGCTAAGCTGGCATATGGGCAATTTTAATAAAAGCAACACCTAGATGTCATTCAGTAGTGTGTCCTTAGTTCTCCAAAAGCTTCACCAGAATTATCATTCCTGCTTTATAAAGGTGAAAGCAGAGAGGCAGATATATTCTTCACGCTATCTGGCAATAATACTCGGATATCCGGCTGATGAAAAAGAACAACTCTTCTGGGGGCAATTTAGAGCAGTGTTTTAACTTAGCCATATTTAATCACATTTTGGAAGAAGGTATTGATTGTGGAATTAACTGTGCATGCACAGTGCCTAGGAAGACTACTGTGTTCAGCTTAACAGAGCTCTAGCAGCCCTCGGGTTAGATTGCATCACATATGGATGTTTTACTGATGAACTTTATTAACTTTTTCCTTCAAATGTGACATTTACTTTTCCTCCAAGAGACACCCTCTTCATTCTTTTATTCATGCACAAAGATTATACAACATTTTTAAAAAACAAAAAGTACATTCAGTAATTCATACTGCTTACTCTTCCTTGCCATTGCATGTGATTCCCATGACTGCACTTGATAACAGTATTTCCAGTGCACAGAACATTCCTTCACAAAACATGGGGGCTGGTTTTATTTGTTTATCCTTTCCTTTACACATTTCCAGAATGTCAAGCCTGACATTCTGTATTTTTGCTGAAATTCTTCTTTGTGGTCTCAGAATTATGGATTGCAAGTTTAGTCAGAGCTATAATTGAGGGTGAAGTTAATCAAATACAAATGTTTATAAACCAGAGTTCTAAATGCTATGAACAAAAACATTTTTCCACTTTTCTTCAGAGCTCATTCTGTTCTGTATAAATACATTTCTACAGCTGATTCTTCAGCCATCAAAAGCTCTTCTGAGTCTTCTTCGTGTAAAGGTGTAGGCCAATGCTAGTGGGAAGAAGGTTCAGCTCTGGGTGACTTCAAGAAGTCACAGTCTGCCTAGGTTTCAATTCTCCCGAGTACGTGATGGGGATGATAATACTCTCCAGAGGGTCCCTTTCATTCTTGTCCATACTGATTGCACAGAAAACCACTATCAAAAGGATTGACCTCAACAGACACAATGGTGTGAAATCAATTAGAAAAGCTACTGTTTCAGTATGAACTGATGTTCATATCATTAAAAAAACCACAGCTCCATGAAGGGGGTGAGAATAGCGCAACCAGAAAGACCAAACCAGCTACTCATCTTACGTGTGAGCCATAGAGATGAAACTAGGGGAATATTAAAGAAATGCAAAAAATATACTAGAATAACTGACACTGCTTGTATCAATTAATAGCAGCCCTCAGTTTTGTCACTGTCCTGTTCAAAAAGTCCTACAGAGTATAAACTTCCCAAAGGTCTAGTCTAAGGAATAAAAAGAACACATATACCCCTATCACAAGAAATCTATTGTTTAGATCGAAAGTAAAATTGTCATTTGCTGTTCAAACAAAAGACCACCAACTTCTGGCTGCTTGTGCAACAGTTTTGCTGCTCAAAATTGCTCTGAGTGCAAAACATGGCTCTGCATACATATACAATACATCTATTTAAAGGCCACGAAAACTTCAATACACAATATTTCATTATAAGGAATTTAAAATCGCGGGTACCTATGAGCAGTTTCATATTTGTATACCTTGTGTTTACAGAATTGGCCAAGTTGTGGATAACACTAAATGAACAAACAATTCTTTTCAAGTTCACCCAGAACATTTTACTTAGGCTAAAAAACAGTATTTCATTTCATCTCTAGGCTAACAGACTTTCTATTAAAATCATAAAAAAGAGGGCAATTTCCAAATCAAAATGCCATTTCAAAAAACCTATTTTAAACTTAGAAATTTACAAAAGGAAATATGCTGACTTTCCGTGGTTTTTTTTTTTTATGGAAAAATCTTTGAGTACATGACCTAAAAATTATTAGCTTCAGTCCTCCTAAAACTGCATTTTTGAGCAGTTTTGCTATTCACAAAAAATAGTCATCAGTTTGATGTTTACACTATCACTCAGAACATAATAATTGTTTCTTAGAAGCATTCAAAACTCTGGAGTGTTATGACACTGCTTACCAAAGTATTTGAATCTTCTTAATATTCCTGTCTCTTTAGGCAAACGAATCCGGGTTTTGACATTTACAAACATACCTTGGCTATAAAATTATTCTTTTTAAAGGAGTACTTGTATTTAAAGGAGTTTGGTGTGCAACAAAGCTCCCCAGTTAACACTGAGAGGTATAGCTAAACGAGATGGAGCAGCTGCCTTAAGAAGTTCCCATCCTTTCTCCCAGCTACGAAATGCTGTTCCTGCACCGCAGCTCACATCCCATCAGTTGTACAGACACAATTGTTGTGGGGCAGCTCAGTAAACCGGATCACTCAACTGATCCAGGCTAAAAATAATTCTGTAACTATTTTCCTTATTTTCCTTAATCCAAAGCAAGCAAAATAAGGAAGATGTCATCTCTGCTAGGAAGGAAAGGTGGTGGGGAGGGGCAAGATCTTTCATTAGAGTAAGTGCTGCTCTCAAGAAAAGCAGACAAGTTTTCAGGGACACAAATCTTTCTACAGGTCCAAAACAGAAGTAGCAAACTTAAGCTAACTACATTTTGGAGACAGTCTCTCTGAATTTTTCTCAGTTACATTAACCTATTTGATAATATCAGAAAGAAGAGTAATGGAAACAAGCAGATTAGATGGGAAATACAGCCAGAGGAGTGATGATAGGACAGAGTGGGGAGAGATGAAAGACAAGTGATGCTTCTGTTCAAAGAAGGGAGCATTTACTGTGGTTGTTGTAGAAATGTGGTTATTAGTGTTGCGCTTGTTATTCTGACACAGTTTGGTTCCACTAGTGATACATGGGGTTTGTGGGAAGATTGTTTCTGATTATGAGTTTGGTGAGACTGGGGTGAGATGGGAGTTATTTGGTGCCTTGCAGTGAGTGGGTTGGGGAGATTTTCTTTCAAGTTGTGATCTTGTGATATGCAATCCAGTATAACTGGAAAGAGATTAATTAAGGCCCAAACACATCAGTCAACTTAAGAGTTTATCAGCTAAACCACAAAAACAATACACTCTTAGCCTTTAGTAAAACAACATAATTTACTGCCTGCTAAAATTAGTCAATTACCTTGTGTTTGTTGATACAAATGGGCACATCTGTGATTACCACGTTTCAGCAGACCTGCAGAAGCTTGTGCCTAGTCTCCTGTTTCTGACTCCTTACAAGAACCAAACACGTGGCCAGAGACAGGCCCATAGACTAAAAGTGAGGGAGACTAATGGTGAGACCGCTGTCACTCACATGTGTCCTTTACTTAAGGATAGTAACTTCAGTGCAGATTTTCACAGGAAAAAAAACCAAGTATGGATGCCTTCAGCAAGACTCCAGAACAGTGCTGGCTCACCGGCATGAAGACATGTGGGTTCCAGTTCAGGCTGCCAAATTCATATGAGCTGATCTTTCAAATACACTAAGAATCTCTTGTATTAGGAAAAAATACACTGTTTTAGTATGCTAGGCTAATTCAGGTAGGCTTTTGTGGAATGCTGTGGAAATAATTGAATAGTCCTTGTTAAGAACATTGCTTGTGCTTGTTTGCAGTACTAATTGCACAAATGTTTATGCACAACAGACAATATGTTCAGTGTTTTCAATATCTAAGAACTATGTTAAGAATAAACACTAATGACATATTTTCTAAGATGCATAATCTGTTTATGTGACTCAATATGTCTAAAGAGGAAATTTTGATTATTTTAATACAGTCCTGCGGTGGCTATTATTGACTTTCCAATAGGCAAATGGACAGTCCGACAGCTAAATACTTGAAGAGGTTCCATATTTAAATATCTCCAAGAGCTGTAATTTTCCAAATCCATTAGATATTACATTTGGGTTAAGGCACATCATAATCCAAATGATACGATGGTCAAAGAAATATCTTAGTTTGTTAACACGTAGGGGAGCAGCTGGAAAAATAATGATGTATTGTCAACATGAACTTGTGCTTGGTCAAGGCAAAATAAAACCCTTGCAAATGTTAACAAAACATAAATCCCAAGTACTTCTGTAGTTAAACTTCTTTCCTGTGAACCTCCCACCCCTCCACCAAAGCAAATAAACAACAAAAGCAGACGCAATATATTACTATTTTACAATACACTTTTTTTTAAAAAATCACATCTCTTCAGAAGACAGAACATTTCAAATCAATGTTCTCTTTTCAAAAACTTAGAATTTTTACAGTTAGATAAAATTACAGCCATGCTATCTCATCTTTCCGCCTCCCTAACATAATGACACCAGCCTACAAGCTGACATCCTATGCACAAGATCATCACAGCCTACCTTAGCACCCAGAAAAACGAAAACAGCTGCCTAACTTTTCACTCAAACATAATAATATCTGACATAGTAGGGAAAAAATACCATGTGTGTATTATTTCTTCACATCTATCTGAAAAGAAGTACTTGTAAAGAATGAATATACTATTAGGAAATGTTATGTATTATGCTTTTATTAAAAGCTGACAATGAGTTAGGGATCGTTCAGTGAAATTTTTAGCAAAGTTTTACTAACCAGGCTTTACATAGCTTCTTCACTTAAATAAAAATATAATACAAGCATAGCAATCAATGAAATTATAGCATGAAATAGTGCAGGAGTACCCATAAACTTGAAATCGTTTGTCTTCTTCTTTGGGAAAAAGAAGTTTATGGGAAAACCCTCGAGCGTTTTGTCAAGAAGTTTGGATTGCTTTGTAGCATAATGTCTACAATGCTGGGGGTTTTGATGCAGCGGTGCTATCCCTTGCAAAAATGCAGCCCATGTGTTCAAGCTATGGGAAAGTAATGTCAGTATTACTTAAGACCTGCTCTTGCTCCTTGCTAAAGTTAACCCAGTGTATTATCATTTAGGAGAAAAGCCTCTTCAGTGCCTAATAAACAACAGTGAGTTTTAAGAAAAATACAACTTTCAATTTGAGGCTGCATTTTTACCTGCTTTATGAGAAAGAATTCATCAAGGCTATTTCTTCAGCTGCACTACGGATCTGTATTTACATCATTATACAAAAGTACAAGATTGGAGTAATTATTAGGCAGAAAATGGGGAGGCTAAATCCATCCATACTCAGCACACAGAAGTTTCAAATCCTCTCAAAAAAGGGTGTGTTTTTTTCCTCTCACGCTACAGGAAGTTCAGTAATTGGCATGCTGTTGGTACCAGCTGTCATGTTAACTGGGAATTTTAAAATCAGACTAGATGGAAAAAAAAAACTGAGGTAAAGAAGATATCTTGAAATTGCAAGGAGATGTGGACTCTGTGATCTACCCGATGTCAATGATTGAAGGGACCTATAATTAACAATGAGAGCACTGCAAAGGCTTTGAATGTTCTATTGCTGCAAGACATGTCACAGACACCGAGTATTAATCACGACTTTTTAAATTCTTCTGTCCTCAGTGACTCATTCAAGTGTCACTGAGGAGGGCATCTCTGAGGGTGTCCTCACCCTCATCATGTGCTCAGCCTCGCACAGAACACACTGGCATGATTTCCTTCCTACAGCAATGTTCAATTTGTTTTTCCAAGCTGCCTCTTCTCAGTTTGCAGTAACTGACAAGCCTTGCCCTGGGTAATTTTGTTCACTGGATATGCTCTCTCCAGGACAGTTTTCACTAGGAATCTTTCCAAGGATGTGTCACCCTGAGTTTGCCTTGTATTCAGATCTTAGGTAACTATTAAAATCATACCACCACAGCTGCTTCTTCCTGTATCTAATTAATGAACGTTCTGCACCCTACCAGAGTCCTGTCATTTCAAAAGAAAAGAGAACCTGATCAACAACAAGGTAATCATAAAGCAGCATTCTCTTCAGGGCTATAAAAGGGTCATTACGAGCAAGATGATCAACGCTTTTAACTAGGCAAGGAGAAAAGAATTTGAACAACCAGTATGACTAGAGCGCCTGTTTCAAACCCACATAGGCAAACTGGTACAAGCCTCTCCATGAATATCAGTGAGTGATTCAAACCTGCCTCACAGAGGAAGATGTAAAATGCAAGATTGCCCTTCCCACAAAACTGTACTGTTTTAATAAACCAAGTCGGTTTTAAACTGCACCTTTCATTTAAAGGGTAGTTCTATTCACATTTTCACCCACAACCAAACCAATAAAAGAGTTTTCTGATGTCCTTTATCTTTGGCCAACTGTTTTTCTTCTTATTTGTCCTGTGCAACTACCTATGTAGGACTGTTGTTTAATACAGTATCATCAATTAAACTGTCAGAACTTAAAATAAGGAATGGGAATGGCTTTTCAACCTGAATCATTTCACTGATGAATTTACAGTCAGCCTCACGTAGACTCCAACAGCACAACTGAAAAAAAGAGTGAACCGCAGCACAAGAACAGGAACAAGTGGTTCCCCATTTAGATGAGAGCTGAAGGTGGACAAAGAAGTTACTTTTCTAGTTCTCTGGCTGTAGGCTAATGACAAAAGAGCTTCAGTGGCACAACCGAGCAAACACAGCTGTTCCCTCCTGCCCCTCTTCTGTTGTGCCAGTGAAACTCTTTGTGGGGTTACACTGAGGAGCAGATCAAAGAGCTGATCTGCATTAGGAGTAATACCTTCAACTCTGGCAGGGTTTTTAGCACCACCAGGAAGGCTGGGCATTCCCATAAAGCTGTGTTTCCATCAACATCCCTGTCTCGTCAAATCATGTCCTCATGGTGAATTTCTGTGTATCAATGTACTTTGATGCAAACCATGGCTGGTCACATTTCAGCATTTTTCTTTAATGTACATTGCAAATAATCAGAAATTAATATTATGGTAAACAGAGCTAACTGAGGAACAACATCCTCTATCCACAAAACAAGTTTAATGTCTCCTGTAGACATGTCCAGTCTTTAGCTTCTTCATGAAATCACCGATACAAACACTGATCATAAATGGGCTGTGGTAATGTCAGAGGTGGTAGTGAGCTTATTTAGCCTCTGTCCTTGAGAACCAGATTAAAGTTGCATGTTCCCTTTGAGCAGCATTGAGCAGACACAAGCTAGCCACGACATTTTAGTTATTAAACTGGTGTTTGTTAACCTCAGAGTTTAATGCTTTCATCTTAATGACAATCTGCTATGTCTCCAGGACTGAAAAAGTCCTGGTTACATCAGCACACTCCTAATTCAGTTCAGTGTACTGTGGGTAGTTTGCTTCCCCTAATTAAACAGCCATCACTGTAAAGACAAAGACATTAAGTTTGCTGAAGTACTACGAATTTAAATCATGCAGCTGGTCCATTGGTGATGGTCCCTAGGAGGCGAAGACAGGTCATCAGAGCTAGAAGGACAAGATGTACATGCAGAATGTGCGTAGTCGAAATCCAGCAAGGGCCGTCTGGCCACCAGTCTGTACTGTTATCTGGAATTTGCTATTGAAATCAGAAATGAATTATTTTCTAGGTGATGACAAGATAGAGAATCACTCTATAAGCAAATCTAAATTTTATCTATCCACTGATTATTTTATTTTAAAGAGGAAAAATCTCCATTTACTTTACAATCTCCCTTCGTTATTTCATAGTCAGCTCTACATTTCTTTCAAATCCCTACAGCTAGTTCCAAATACAGCACTTCAGGTTCTAAGCACTAAGTCTTTTCCAAACCCTTTATCGCCTGATTTTTACACTCTGATACAGAAAGACAAGGGCTGCCTTTCCGTCTCATGCTGACACCTCAGTTTCATGCTACAGGAGATTTTGGCAATGAATTCTTCTCTACCCTTTCTGTCAGTCACTGGTTTTGCTCAGCACTGGAGCACTCTCCTACCCCACATGCAATGAGAAAATTACTTGCACAGGGTTTCCAGAGGTGCACTAAGCTAAACCAATAGCTCCCTGAAAGTATGAGCAGGAGGTCATGCTTCTGCCATTTATCTCCTATTATTAGCTCTGGTACTCACCACACCCTCCTTTGAGCTAATTTAATGTGCTAAAATGACAGAGTAAAAAACAGGGTTGGATAGTTTCTGCTGCTCTATCTAGTGAGCTAAATCAGCTCATGGAACGGTCTGACAAATACTGAAGCTGTTGTCCAGGAGGGGGAGAGAGCCAGTGCAAAGCACAGCTCAGCTCAGGGAAGAAGTGCAAAACCTCCCCCCTTCCACAGAAGTAAGCTGGTACCTTCTCCTGCCCCCTTTTTGTTTGCATTATTTTTAACCTTATCTGGTTCCCTGATCCAGTTCACAATCCCCAAACAGTTGTGTCAACAACTGAGTGAGTGACAGCGTGAGCGTAGTATTTCTTCAGTTAGTTTCTCTCCAAAGGCCACATGTTGTCTGAGCAGTATTTTGCTTTAGACATGTCTATTAGGTTCATTTAAATAAGACCATGCATGGAGGTGTTACCAGGCATGAAAGATGAGAATCTGGTGCATTCAGCTTTTATCAAGGTTCTGTTAGTCCACTGCATTCTCTGCTCTACCAGAACAGGAAAAATAGCATTATGTATGATGGGCAGCTGTGGTATATTCCACAAACACCGCTGTTCTCATGTTCATCTTCTTACTTATCAGGTTTAGTCTCTACACAAACTAGAGATAAGCCTGCATTCCTTATTATCACTAATAAAGTTTCACAACTACTCTCTACAGATATAAAAGATATGCAATAAAGCTGCTATGACAATTCAGAGTTTCTCTCACAAATCATTCCAGAATAAGGCAAATCTGAACAGCAAGAAAGGACCTAATTTATCAATAAGCTGGCTCCTATACTTGTTTAAGAGCTACTTAGCTTCAGGGATGCATTTCAGAAATGCACTTTCAACTATCAGAAAGTTATACAGTGATAGACTGCATTTCATAAGTACCAAGATAAGTTAATACTGTAATTTGGTTGATCATCAAGGCTGCAGAAAAATAACAGGGGTGTATTTACCTGACTAGGATCTTCTGTGACTACAAGAGTTCAGAAGAGGAAGCTTCGCCAAAGTACAGTCGAGTTTGGGTGGCCACTCAACTGACATTTAGGAAAAGGCCTCAAAGACCGGCCATCAGGACCCCAGCTGCACATTCTGCGAAACCTTTCTCTCCACTAGATTTATCAACCCTGTGGGCTGGCTAGACAAAGAAGATCATAACTTTACACTGACACATAGTTACCTGTTAAGAGTCCTGTCTGTGACATTTATTCATCTGTTTCCAAATGCAACAAAGAGTTTCTTTGGTGCATTTTACCTCATCGATAAACCTTGCCCAATGTTAGCAGAAATTTCAGGTTAGTCTGGGAAACACTGGGCACTTGCATTTCCCAGGGAGTGAAACCAATCATCCTGAGGATCATGGACCCAGTGGGTTCAGCAGAACCAAGTGCCTCCACCCAGCACTTCCTAAACTGCCCGTCTTCCACCAAGCTGCAACATGCTGACGCAGTGGCAACCAGAATTTTCTTCCTTCATAAGCAGCAGGACAGCAGGCAAAAGACCTAAAAGGTGGGCTTCCCTACAGATCTCATTACAGTGGGTTGCTTCATCTCCAGTCTGTGAAAGCAGAGCAAAACTAGATATATACAGAAGAAGCCATCTTCTCTCAAAAATCCCAATGCATTAAAAGATCACCAGATCTTTTTAGTACAAAGCCAGTAATTTCATTTCTTTGAAGTGTTCCCACTTAAATGTTTATTGCCACAACTGTAAAGATCTGTGTGAGATTGATGTGGATATAGTTTTTGAAAAGAAGAACTAATGGCCTGAGCCTGAGATTGGCAAGTAGAGTGTCAAAGTTTCATCTAGGTTCTGTTGCTACATTTCTCCCATTTGATTTTCTCTGGCTTGTAGAACATAAGTATACTTGGATCCACAGCTAGTCTAAATCAGCCGACAAGTCTGGCCCAGTACCTACCTAACAGAGACACCGTACATTCAAGTGATCCTTTGTAATGCAAGCTGAGGACTGGTAATACTGAGTGGTTAGGCAACATACAAATTCTCAAGCAAGTCTGACTGCTACAAAAATTTCAGAAAAAGGCTAGTAAAAAGTTTGAGAAATAAACTGAAAAAATTGAGAGGTAGCACTGCACACTGAGACTGAGGAACATCTCCAATCAACCCCATCTCTGACTGCCCAGCTCAGAAGGCACAGTGGCAGCTGAGGTGCAGCTGCCACTCAACACAGTGATCAAAATGTAGATTGATTATCAGACCTTATGTGACACTTACACATTATCCTTTCAGTGTTTCACTGATTTTAATGCTCATGTATGTGCGATTTCCAAGAAGCTGAGAAAATTATCGGATATTGATTCAAACTGGGATAGATATGGCTATATGCTTCCAGGACTGCTTTACCTTTCAGGGGAGTGGTGCTGATCCACCCCATTCCTGTCCTTATCCCATCCCTGCTTTGCCCCCTTTAAGCAATAAGGCCAGTCCAATAAGCCTCCTTTCTGCTTAGCGTTTCTGTGAACTTTTTAGTCAGACTTGCAAACGTTGCTAAACATGATCCTCAGCTCTCACAAGACTTTTCCTCACTAAATTACTGCCATTCACCCAGCTGACTTGTTCTTCAGCAGAACTGTAATATAGCCATAGTAGCCAGTGATCTTGAGAAAACAGCAGCAAACCATTCCTCCAAGCCGTGTGAAATTCTCAGTCACAGCCACCCAGACAAAAAAAGAGCTAACAAGCAGACCAACATCTACATAATAACTGTAAGGCATGGTATCTAGAAGAAAGAAAAGAAGCATGCCTTAGGTCAGACATCTATATGCCTAACAGATCCGGAAGCAGGAAAGCATTTTATACTATTTAGCCCAGACTAGAAAAGAACATCCCTAAGAGCATACTTGCTATTTTCCACTCGTTCATTCTACAGACAGCATCCAGTGGGATGATGGAGTTAAAAAGGTGTGGCTGTTGTTCTCCTCTAATACCTCCATTTACAATATTCTGGCACTGGCAAGCACTATGTACAGAGGGAGGAGCAGAGGCTGGATACCAAAAAAGTTTAAGAGTTTGCAGTTTTTCCCTTCCTGTGGTTTAAAAAGAAACCCAGGAGAGTGGGCTTTTTTTGTCGTTGTCTATCAACAAACCCCATTTATTCATCATATAATGCAATATCTCTGTGGTAACTCCAGAGAAAATTCATAGTTGTTCTTTGCGTAAATATGTTTGTTTTCTTTGGTTTATGTCACCACTGAAATGAACCAGGCACGTACTAGACCTGTTTATCTAATTGCCATTGAAGGATTAGCAATCATACATGCAAAGATTGTTATACTTTTTTAGCACGGGCTTCAGTTTTGCTTTGTCAGAGATTCGCAAAACTCTTGTCAAAATCATGTTACTCCTGCTTTGACTGGATATAATGATGTTTTCACAAGGGCAAAGTTTAGATAGACAAAGAGATAAAAATATAAGGTCACTTCAGTGAGGCAATCTGAGCTGGAATGTACATTTTGAATGAACAAATCTGTAGACTTTGTACAAGGCTTTCCTCTCAGCCCCGCGCAGCCCTTCCAACAGAGAATATCAGCCTGGTGACTGAAGCACAGACCACAGAGTCAGCTTTTATTCTTAGCTTGGATACAGATTTGTTGTGTGACCTTGATCAAGTAGTTTAACCTCTGCATTTCCTTATTTGTAAACAAGAATAATTACCATCCTTTACCTCATAGGTTTAATTCATGAATACTTGTAAAGAGCCTTGAGATTCTTGGCTGAATGTTGCTATAGAAACAAGAAGCATAACTACAATAAAATAGTGTATGATATTTTTATGACCCCAGTCACTGTAGTACTCAAGTACTTCAGCCTTTCATTTTAATATGCAGTGGTACCATCATTAAGAGTGAAATAGCAGCAATATGTCCTATTTCATCCATTTTTGAAGATGGGGAATTGAAGTACAGACATTACACCTACACAATCTATTGAGCTCAAAATTGTGCTTTGGTTTAACTTTCAAATTCAGTCACATACATGAGGTAGATATAGGGAAGACTGAGGAAAGAATACTCAGACCTACATTCCCCTTAACATGGGTCCAAGTGTACACATGTACAGACCATATGGGCAGGGTGACCATGCTGCACTTATCTGGCCATCAACATTTATCCCACCTGCCCTTCTTGCAAGGCAGCTGCTAAGCACTTCTTAAGAGAGTTCAGACATCATACATTGCAAAAGCAGATGATAGGAGTTTTAGACAGCCCAGGAGACCCACACACATTTATCAAAATGTATCTAGTGGTTAACAACATAGCTTCATAGAAATGGGTGAGGGATCAAACCAGCGTTAGGTTTCTCAGTAGTCCAGCCTGCTCGGGCACAGCATAGACACAAACATGGAGACTTCCCACTCCGCTTCAGTCAGTGACATAATCCACACTGACACCAGTCAGTGAAGGTTCAGTGGCTAAATGACCAACTCAGAATCAAAGAAGTGAACCTGCAGCAGGTCTGCTACATCTCACATTAGTCCTCTGCCTGACCAGTCCATCCTTCTCCTGCACATGTGGAACTGCCAGTGATGTCACTGGGAGTGCTGCACATTCAGAAGGGACCAGTAAAGCTGAGATCATCATGATCCAAGGAGATACTTCTGCATAGTGCATGTGCTTATACATGCCATTCATGCACCAAAGTCAGTCTGTGCAGCAACCATGGAACTCATTTTGTTTCAGAAACACGCATTAAATAGTTGGAAATGACAGCTAAACAGAGTTATTGCTTGTTGCTGTTCCTCAAAATTTGATACTGTTTGAACTACAAAAATTTTAATTAATCCTTGTGAATTAACACATGCATTTTAATGTCACATTTGCTTTTATATGTTGACATTTGTGATAAGACTTCTATTAACAAAGTTTGTTTATTGACAGGCTTTTTGCTGCTCCTTCCCCAGCCACCAACATTGCAGGCAGCCAATTTAATCATAACACTGCTAGTTGTGAAGTATCTGTGCTCTAAGCCTGCTTTAGGATCTACTAACAGGGTACGGGGTTAAATCCTCATATGGCTTAACTTATTGACATAAAAGCCAGTACAGAATTTATATGGTGAAAGAGTGTTTAAGTGTGAAAGAATTTATACAGCGAATCATTTCAACTGATGCAGATTCAGCCACTCACTCACTCACTGTCAAGATGCACAAGACTGCGTCTGCTGCAACAGGAGTCAAGTTTGAATGGACAGCCGATGTCATTAGGTTGTACCACAGTCAGGAAGTGTTCCCTATGGCTGAGAAACAGTTTCTGAATCAAGATCATCATAAAGTACAAGATTCTGAAGTTAAACCTTGTTACATGCCTAGATATTCTCCTATCACTGCGAAGAAGTTATTTTTTTAAAAAATTATATACTATATTTACTTACAATATTTATAGAAAAGTTTTGAATTATTTTAAATTCTGTTTTTTAAAAAAAGCAACTGTGGATTAAACCTCCCACATAAACCCTTCATAAATACTTTTTCTACAGTGCTGTAACACAAGTGTTTGACCTAATGCTCCTTTTTCTTAGATTAGACCAACAAAACCTTGACGGCAGTTTCTGGACACTAGTATAAATAGCTGGGTTCCCTGTGGGCCCAAAGATCCACTTTAAAAAAAAAAGAGTCCACTGTAGACAATTTTCTTCCAGACCCTTATCAAAATGTTCATCCTGAATATCCCACTGATGACAGAGAGTCCATACACATTAGATGGACGTTATAAAAAGGCCTTTCTAGAGGCCCATCTTAGTTTGCCAAGGCCAGCTCTTGGTATTATTTTGTCTGTCTGCCAACACTAAGGTTTGCACAAAACGATGACCTGCAGCACCTTTGCTAAGGAACAGTGCAAATGACGTGTTAGCAGACAACCCCTGCTGATTAGCATGAGAATTCAGCGGCTTTAGCTGGCAAGCTGCTGCAAGCTTGGTTAACACATCTGGAGTATTGTTTGAAATCTCCGTGCTGTAGAGTAGCATTTGTATGAATCAGCAAGCACAGAGAAATATCTGTATAGATATGATATGTATAGAAGTCAATATTGGTCATTTTATATCAGGCAGCATATCTTTGTTTTCTTTTGTGGCTTGAGTTAGACTAATCCACAAGCCTGGATTAAAAAGAATAACAAAACACGGTTCCTTTAGTTAGCTACTGTTGATTGCTTTCCTCTCACCAAGGGAAAAACAGGGCATCTTCCTTATTTGATCCTACATAAGAAAGGAGAAAAAGGGTAAGTTAAAAAAGGCTATGAGCTCTCCCTGTTGGGATTTTGCCAAGTGTTTCTCACACATGACCAGTTAATGGAAAGATCAATGCCCAGAAATTTCATAGCCTGGCTCCCACTACTTCCACTCCTGCCTATAAAGCCTTCTCATTACCACCACAGAGGTTGTCTGTAAGTGACTGATCCTATGCTTTTTGCATGGAAGGGGACTTCCTCTTTTCCATCGTTTTTCAGGTCGTTTCTGACAAAAGCTGGGTCCTTGGTTTCTTTGGGGTTTCTTTTACATTTTTAAAGGACATTTTTCATACATTAATAAGGAGGCACCTGCTTTCTGTTAGGGATGGAGAAGGAGGGTCCTGATCTGTCAGTGTTCTGTTTTTGCTAACAAAACTGTGCAGGTCAGTGTGATACTGCTAGTTCATAAATCAACAATATGTCAATAAGAGCTTACTGGATTGAATCAAGGCACTAGGATGAACTCAAGGCATAACAATATGAATACAAATGAAAAAAGTCAGTGTTTCTTGTACAAGTCCAGGGCCACAAGATTGCTACAAATCTAATGCATCTGTTTCTTACACTTTGTTCATCATATAAACTAGCAAACTGTGGATATAGATTGCCATGGTTCTAGCTAGGAAAAGTGCAGAGGCAGGATCAGACCTCTACAGTTCGTTAACTCAAGAATCAATAGGACAGCCTTGGAGACATACCCCCAGTCACTTATGAGAGAGATTCAATGTGTGCAGTGCAGAGTTAACGTTATGAAAAAGGATGTAAAGTATCTGCTGTGCAAAGACATTTAACTGCTAGATGCAAAAGAAGTAGAATCAACATCTTCCTTCTCTGCCTGGCTCTGCCTTCTTTCTCACTGCAGAAGAAAAAGTGCTAGTATTACCATTAGCTGTGTGAGGTAGCATTAGCCACTTTTTTAAGTGCAATTAGTATGTAAAACATTAGTCCATGTTTCACATCAGCCTAACCTGAACTGAAAAAGAAAACAAAGAGATGCTATCTAACGAAAGCAGCTTATCTTGACCCATACAGAAAAACTACAGCACAGGATATGGCATTACCTGTTCTTCTCAAATGTTTCAACCATGCCACGCTACCATCCCTGGAGAACCTCTAGTCACTAGAGAAAGAGTTTGACCCCACATCCAGACATTCTTTGGCCTCTGAGACTGCTAATTAGCCCATCAGTCCTGTTTAGAGTATGTCAGCTGTAGGCTAGAATAAAAGAAACAACTAATTATAGAAAGGTCCTACAAAAAAATCTTGAATGCTAATGGCCTCAGATTATCTCAGCTTTTAGATGTTCTAGAAGGTGGAAGTCTCCATCTCTCCCAGCTTGCCCTGCCCTACTGCCCTTTCTTCCCTCTTTAGGCTTTCTATAGCCTAGACTCAAGTTCACATTTTTAAAAATCTCATGAGAGCTGCTATATTATCACGTACTTCACTGGCAAAGCTGCGAAAGCTAGCAAAGCTGTGGTTATCATCCCTCATGTAGTTAAGATGCAATAGCAGTGCAAATAGCAAAGCAAGAGAATGCTTTAAAGAAAAATGTTGTCTGTTAAAACTTGACCTACAATAAGCCAGGCTTTATATTACTTTAGGAACAGCTGCTGAGAACTGCAGTGCCTCCATGTTTCCCAACAAAGTTAGTGCGTCCATTGGGTAGGTGAGGAAGGAAGAGGAAAGGATTGTGGAGAAAGGGCAGCGCACAGCAGCCCTCAGGGGAAGGGAAGCTGAGTGGCACTCTAGTCCTCCCAGTGTGCAAACACCTTTGGAAATCCAGAGAGAACATGAGCTATTCCTGCTCCCTGCTCTAGAACTTCTGCTCTTTAGCTGACTGGCACAGCTCTCGCTTTTAGCTCTGGCAAGAGGTTAGTCATCACATAAGCACTGCTGAGTATATTAATTACTGTGTTCACATGGTCGCTGTGTCTTATTGCCCAATTATTTCATAACTGACTGCTATGTACTGCGCCAGATCCAAGTGTACAGCTCTCACTGACTTCAAGGACTCCCTTCATGCATAGGTCTGTTGTAATCTACGTTTTTCATAACTTTATTTACCTGACCTGTAAATATCTTGGAGAACATAATGGTGCTTTTGAATATTTGCATATTTGCCTTGTCGACGCATTGAAGCTGTACTTACACATGTATCTCTTGCAGAATTCATTCATGAGGAAAACCATACAAGTTTACAAGTTAATAATTTTCCTGAATGTCAAAAGCCAGGGCAGATCAGGATGTGCACTGTGTTGGCAGAGCTGCAAACTAGGCTGCTTTAGTATTAATAGTAAATTTCCTAGCCTCAGTAAGACTTTTAATAGTTTTTGCAGCAGGTTAACAAGTAGCCATGGATATTTGCCAAAAGTAATTGCAAAGCACAGGAAAAAAGCGTAATTATTAAGAAAAAAGTGGCTTGAGTTTTCAATTCAATAGAAGAAGAAAGCGTCTAGTGCTTTCTTTTAGCTTTCAGCTTCTGAGTAAAACAGATATTCTGCCTTAGTATCAAAGAGCAGGGATTTCAAGAATCCACTGATCAGCACATTTTATATCCCAAATGTTCCAAACTAACATCCAGTAAGATTTTGTTATGGCTGCTAGCTGTAGAAGGTGGCTGAGTAGCTCACACTACATAGGCTCAAGCTTCAGCTACAGGATCAATGAAGCCAAAAAGGCAATGCTCAGCTGCATAGAGCAGTGTGGCAAAGTATGCTTTAGCTGTTCGATCTCACCATCTGGTAGATAAACAAAACCCACCTTGTGAACCAAACTGTTGACTGGATGACTGGCATGCTGACACACATTCTGCGATCCTGGTTTTGGGGATAGCAACATTTGGCAAGGGGAACATGAATACCTGAGAAAGAAGCTTTTCTCAGAACACAGACTATTTTCCATCCACCTTAGGAAGATAAAAAGTAGTGAGATCCTTACAATGACTCTTCAGAGATAGCCACCCCCACATCAGCCACTGGTGATAGCCAAGAGAAAGGAATCACTCTTCTGGGCTTCTGTTTCATCAGACACTACTATTCTTTCATCATTCTCCCTCACTCATTTTCTTTTGGTTATAAATGATGAGATAAAATGCGTGTGTAAGCTACTCAACATTCTGCCTCTCCTGTCTGCCCCTCCAACTGTCCCTTCTTCTGTAATCCCCAAATTTGCTTTTTGTGGTTCCTTACAGAGTGCAAGTAGAAAGTAGGTCAGACAGATCGGCACTGTCAGATGCCTAGTTTCAATTTATGGACATGCTGTGGTCTCTGTAGTACCACAGCAAGTTGTTGTTACAAATCCTTAAAAGTTTGTTTTAGCCTGAAAGGCTATTAGACTTACTCGACTGACAAAGGAGAAGGCTTTCTGCAGGAATTTCATCTGGTTAAGTCAACAGAGTTCTGCCTGCAGAGCACAGCTTCCAAACATGAGGCTTCATTTTGTATAATTAATTCTTTAACTTTTCCTGTTTATAATGAAAACACTATTAAATGCCTAAACAACTTAACAACTGGGTTTTATTTTCCCTTCTCCCCTCACCTTTGCCCACATACTCCAACCCCAAAGTCTCAATCAGTCATTTTAGTTTTCAATCATAATCAACACTGGATACACATGCTTCACGTATTGATATGCTTCATAGAGCCACGTGATAGTGTCCCATCATGCGATGAGGAGTGCACGCCACACTGGGCAGTGCTAATGGCAGGGAAGGGGAGTGAGACTTACAGCTCTTTTAACTCCCTCAGTAAAGCCACCACCAGTCAGCTACAGTGGCAAATAAGATACTCTGACAGAAGGATGACTGAAGTTGACAATGGCCCTCCAAACTTCAGCAGAGTTTCCAACAGTGTTCACAGTTTTAGTGAATTAATGGCAAGGCAAACAGTATCTGCTCAATTAGTTCTGTGGTCTGGTAAGGCCAGAATGACAGTTTTAATAGTCTGATGTCAAATCACCTGTCAGAACAACTGTCTGTTGCCTCTAGACTCCTGTTACATGTGTGAAACATGGTACAGTAAATAACCATAGGCTGGTACTTTGTTAGACCATATTATTACATATTACAGCAGCAACCTCAAGCAGTGCTTTAACTCTAGTCACAACAAAACCCTATTCAGATTTATTGGCTTAAACAAAGGGGTAGGCACTTCCTCTTGTTCTCCAAAAAAACCCCCAACACAGCAGGGCAGAAGTGCGGAGAAAAGAAAGTTCAGAGTGGCCGTAAACATACCAGAGGTGAAATTTTAATACCACTAAAATCCATGGCAGTTTTGCTACTGCACTCAGCGAGATCAAAACTTACCTTCATATGTTTGGTTTTGCGTTGCTCAGTGAAACTAATAGAACAGATAGTAGTCATCACTCCTCCCATCGATACGGAAGCCCCTAAGTGGTGGCAGGCCAACAAATGGGAATATATTATTAAATTGGAATCAGAAGTGGGTAGAAGTCAAAGTATAAATTTCTCCAATAATCTGGCCCATTCCCTTTGGAAAAAGTCCCTAGGGAACTGTTTTAACTGACAGAATACAGAGCAGCCTTTAAATTGCATGAAACTTACAGGGAATAGGAAATAGGACCGCTCCCCATCTATACTCCGCATGTTACGCCTCATGTAAAGACTTCCATTTCCCACTACTTACTTCCTGTAGATATATTCAAAACACCTATGTTTGAACAAATTGTAAAATCTTGCCCTAAGAAATAGGATCTCTCCCTTTTTTGAGAGGACACTGAAATTCCTACAGTGGCTACTACTAAGGATTTCTTACTGTAAAAAAAATACTACTTTAACTACTATGGGTGGGATCCATCTGTCCTGATGAATCTGTCTAGCCAGGTGGAAGTTAAGTGTTCATTCTCACCAGCTGTATAGGCACTCTGTACTAAGGGAAGAAACTCTGAGACTTCAATGGAATAATTCCTCCTATCCTAAAATAGGTGTCTAAGAGGAATGAGACCTCTGGAGGGCAATTCAGCCCACTTACTTTACACTATTTGCTATAAAGGGAGCACTAATTTTTGTCCTCTAAATGGCTAAAATTATATGAGAAGTATCTCATCCTAAGCCTTTACGTTTAGAGCATAGATGATCCAGGGTCTTTTCCCTTAAACTTCTGTTAGAAAATATTTTCTAAGCAAATGTTGCTGTGACTAATCTCATTAACTCTTGGATTCAGGTAACTCATGGATCCAAGTAAGGCCGTGAAAATGAGTGCATTATTACCACGTCTAAGAAAAACAGTTCTAATACTGTTAAGCTGCAACTAGTTTCCTTTGCAACAGCAACTTATAAATGTTCAGGCTCATAAACTCATGGCACATGATAGCTTTTGCATCTTATGCTTTATCATGACACATAGATATTTCTAGTTCATTGTATTTGTAAGCGTTCAGTGTGAAAGCCTCAACAGCGCTTGGGGGTATTCTCAAAAATTCCTCAGTTATCTCACATCACTCAGTTCAGAAAACAGGGTTAAGTGTAGAAGTCAGCAAGAGACTTTCCAATTTCATAAGGTCATCCTAGCCAATTAGTTTAGACTATTAGTCGTGTGCCTTCAGCAGCTATTAAGCTTTTGGTTGATAGTTTTTCAATACTGTCCATTTAGCGCTTCCTTCCTGAACACAAGTATTTTCACTATTCCAAGGCAACAAATATTATAGCCAGATCTCTTAGAAAGTACATTGCTAGTGGCAAGAAATCCAAGGAGTGCCACAGTCTTATAGTTAATAGCTATTTATTTTGCAGCAGTCACCGGTTCTATACACATACCTCAAAACTTCATCCCAACATGCTGTTTCTAATCACTAATGTTAGTGGTATTGCTTTGCTGACACATTCAAAACTCAATTTCAGTCTTCATCTAGTTTTATGCCATTGGAACTTGGACTTCCTTCCATAAAATTCCAGACAGAAATAATTACAAAATATGTCAGCTATATTAAGTATCTCAAAGTTATAGTAAAAGACTGTAACCATGAGAGAAGCCCATTCTTTTTGGTGCTATATACTCTAATAGGGCATGCCTACATTTCCAGCAAGGCATGACTGTATCGTATGAAGGTATACTTAAACATGTAGACTGCAAGCAGCATAGCACTGAAGCTATAGAACTTGGCACAGACTGCAAAGCCTGCCTGAAAAGCAAATTCAGAAAGTTAATCTGTGCTGAATGCTTTGCTGCTGAATCTATACTGATAGCAGTATTTGACTGATGTTAATTAACTTAAGGCTAATTTAAGTATTTCTATGTAAGATGCAGTCATAATGTGATTGCTATGTAAATATCTTTGTAGTAAGATATGGTACTTTCTTGTGGTTGCCAGAATTAAAGAAAGGTAACGTCATGAGAGAACGGGGACACAGTGAAGCCAGGTGGCTTCCTTAATTTCCTGCTAAAAATGGCATCCACCTACTGATACAAACTGCCTGGCATGAACTACAGTGAACGGGTACAGAAACAGATAATTTCTAAACTTCAGTCTCTACGTATTTCTGAAGTAGCATCGGTGGTTAAGACAGCCCACCACACCTTACTTTCCTTTATCAGCACAGCGTCAACTTCCTGTCAACTTCTTGTCAACTTTGCTTCCCATATTCACCCTCCCATTTCCTCGATCTGAAAAACAACAATAGTAGCAATTCAAAAGTTAGTTAGCAGAAGCAAGGGTGGCAATAGTATTAATGATGGATATTTACCATCTTATCAACTCACTTTAAGGGCTACGAAAGCGAAGCAGTACATAGAAGAGTTATTTCTCTAAAAGTTCCGCTTACTAATCTTTTCTGTTTACTGCCAATTACAGGTCCCCTTACATATCTGCAGTGCTGATATCAGACCTTCAGCATCAGAAAGTGGTGGCATTAAGCAATAGCTGACCACTAGGTTCAAATATATACAAGAGGTCTCTGTTATACTGCTGCTGTTACACAGTCCTCTGAATTTCTTATTTCCAAACACAATCTTCTGATACAGTTAACATCAATATACAGTGGTTAGTTATTCAGCTCAATCTGGAGACTGAAAAAGAAAAACAAAGACAACAAACTTGAGAATATACAGTCAATTAAAAAAAGCAACTTTTCAGGCTCTTTTGCTTCTTTATTTTTTTGTCAAGACTTTCAACTGACTCTAAAAGTGACAACCACCGACACTGTCATCAGACTCTACAGCTGAAATACTAACACCTCATATTTGAAAAAGGAACCATGGAAAAGTAAAACTGAAAACATTTTTAAAGGACTGATTAAAAAGAACTATTTCAACAGGAAGTTCACAAACAGAACTCAGAAGGAAAAGCAAGTAAAAGAGAACAGACAGGAAAAGATCAGAAAGTCATGTTACATAACGTTTTGATTTAACAGTAGGTTGGCTAAATCTAGCACATACAAATCTGAATTTTCCAAGCTCTAAGATTTGAAAAAGTCATACTCTTTCCTCAGTACTGTCACGAAATGTCCTTTTGAATCAGTCCCTTCTTCACAGAAATAAGTTGAAAATACATTTTCATGTGTATATCCAATGCTATTCTGTTGATGGAGGAACCCAGGCAGAGCAAGCGGAAGTATATCAATTCCTTTATCAAGCAGAATAGAGCAGTTCAAACAAGTATGTAGCAAACCCAGTATCCTAAGTACTAGTGAGACTCTGTGCTGGTTACTTGGTTCTCAAGGGTATGACAAACTCTTGGGCAAGTCCTACATAGAGAAAACGTGATATTTAATGACCAAACATACAATTCTAATGTTTAGGTCTAGAAACTAGATGTGAACCTTCCATACAAGGGAGCTCAAACCTAGGAGCTCATACTCAGATACTGTTTTCAAAATGCACATAGCAAAGTCCTTGAAAGTCTGTTACACAATTTGCTTGTAGAGACTCCCCTGTATTGCCACAGTAACTCAGTAGGGTATCGGGGAAGAAAAGGCCGTATTTGGTCATCAAGGTTTCAAACTTGCTCCTATTGCCATAGCCCTAATTCCCATTGACTTCTGCTTGGAACTGGAATAGATTCAAAGCCCCTAAAAATCAGCTGTAATAAGGCTCAGCCATGAATGAAGCGGCTGTGTTCAACTCCCTCTCTGAAACTGTTGAAGTAATCTAACACCAGCTGACCAAGTTACACAATTTCAAAATAAATACTGGGTGCTTTTAAGTTATTTTGTCATTTGAAGTCCTCAATGGCAGTGGAAAGGAAAGGAAGCAGGACAGAAGATAGTGACACTGTTAAGATTAACATTCCAAAACAATGAACTTACCCCAAAATCCCAAACCGCTAGAGAAGTTGAGAGCTTTTTAAAATATATTTATGGCTTTGTTGCCTTCTGGTTAGATCTTTCAGGTTTGCACTTTCTGTAATTACAAGTGCTTGAAACTTTCCATCTTAAATATGGAATCCAATATCTAAGTCCAGGAGCCAAGGCTTTAGAAATACACGTAATAGTCTGAGATTTGGCATAACGCACATGATTGCAATTGTCATCACTGCATCTTCTTCCTGCAGGGAACTTCTGTGCCCCTCTACTACCATCCAACAGCGGGTTTCTTCCCAAGTCTATCCAGTCACTGTGACGGAAATGTGTAGGTAGAATGATGTCTTTCATACATTACATAGCCAACTGAAACGACAAAAATGCATTCCACAGTATATTAATTAATTTTGACAGAGGAGTCTTACAATGTCTGTTCTGCAATTGTAACAAACCTGCTGAGGACTTTAAGAGTTCAAGTATGCAATATCCTGCTGAGTACCAGAGAGCCTCATACCTTTCCACCAGCAGCTGGAGGACATCCCTTCCTTCCTATTCTAAGCTCTGTGACACCAAATCTCTACCTGACCCATACATCTTCTGCAGGAGTACTCACTGATGCTCTTTGAATCCACTGGAGAACTGACTAGTGAGGTAACTGAAAAAGTATCAAAGTTACCCTATCCTTGGTACTTCATCTAAAGAGTTGAAAGCTTGCTCAGGTGTAGACACAAGCCAAGACTATACATACAACAATCTTACAGACATCACGGGTCCAACTAAAAACGTGGATCCACTTTTCTGGGTACTGGACAAACTTTATCAAAGGGTTTACCTTCATGACTGAAGGTCACAAAACAATCCTGGTTTGGACACAATATCACGGTTTGTCATTTGTTTTTATACTGCATGCAGATGAGACCCACTTCACAGTAGCTAACAGCAGCCTAAAGGCTAAGCAGAATTTCCTATGATGTGGAGGAGACAGTGAGTAGATGAAGACAGGACTTTAAAATACTAGACAAGTTCCATAGCCACTACTTTATAATTGAAATGCCACCCTGTACATGAAAATACTGAATCAGACACTTTCTGATTCAGTGGAAAATAGGATTTTACAAGGTGGTATTTGCCAGAGCATTCCCAAAAACATGTGTTCTGTATCCTTGCCTAGAGATGACTTTGCTTTATGTATTACATAGTAAAATTAATATAGTGGAGACAAGGTATTTTGCAGCAGGACAATTAACAAATAAGCTACTGAAGCGAAAAGACACCTTTTCTTGACAGTCAAGACAAGGCTCCATTACAGGATGCTGCTTGGCCCAAACACACAGACTAAACTGTTTTAAGAAGGAGCAAAGTGTAAATTTGCAACATGAATTTACGCTTGTGATATAGTTCTTTGGTTTGTTTCACTTTGTTGCTGTCTCCAAAACAAATTTGGAAGTAGTCTTGATCACTGTTGACTGAGTTTACTTGCACCCATGTGCACCTTACAATGCCATTCTGCTGTGCACCTGAAAGAACCAGGAAGAAATGTTTTTACGCAGTGTATCAGATGGCTTGTTCTGGTTTCTGGTTTGCTCTTCTCCTTTCACCTTCCTTTATATATTGGAAGTTTGGCTACAAGAGAGCTGGCCGGTAGGCTTGGTCTTGCCAAAAGTTGAGACCTGGATGAAAGTTTCTCAAGCCCAATCCAGCAGATATTGTTGAGTTTCTGTGGAGGAGAACAATCTCATAACATAGGATGCAGTTTACATTTTAAAGTTATCTTGGAATTTCATCTTAAAAACTATTTGCTGTTGCGAGGACATGGGACACTAACGATGTCCTTGATCTCTCCTACTTGTTCAGCAGTATATTGTAGTTGTGGGGTTTCTTCTCAGTTTTCGAAACTACTATCGCAGATGGCACTGACACTGCAGCCATATTGTGCTTAATGATGATTGCAGGGTGTGCAATTGTAATGTCAGTACCAACAGGATATATCACCAGTCATCACTGTATGGCAGTAATGTACCCTATGTATTTATTGACCAGGCCTCACTCAGGTCCTATTCTCAGCTCTTCCTTGGCCAGTGACTTTAAATTTATGTGACACACTTCAACTCAGTGTCTCAACTTCCACATTTCACAGTTAATGTTCACTTCTTGTAAAATGCTAATATCTACAAACAACACAGGGTACACTGTTGTGGGTGTACACACAGACTCAAAGAAAATAAATTCAGCAGGTACATCCTGTGGGGAAAAATAAGTTGGATTTGTTCCTTCCTTTTCTGATGATATCCTCCTTCATAGCTACATTTTTTCTCCTCCCACATCCTGGCCATCCCATTTATCTGGTTTCACATATCCCCACCATGTACAATAAGGTAAATAGACCCCAAGAGTTTGATTCTCAGAAGTCTACTTTCACTCATCCACCCCACCATTTCCAAAACCTCAGAAGTAAAGAGCTATCACCACTTGTCTAAGAAAACAGAAGAAACCACACAAGATGTCTTCAAGAAGTGAAATCCAATGCTTCAGAAACTAACCAGGGTACCGTGTGGCTGTTCAAATCCTGGTAACAGAGATGATCAGCCAGTAGCATCTTCTCCAAAAATACCCACTGTGCATCTGACAGTGTGAAGTCTACTTTCCTAATAAGCTCAAAAAACTCAACCCAGGAAGACAGGTTGAAATGCTGAAAACTTTGGGCATGGATGAATTCGACTCTTTATTCTGGAACAGTCATTAGACAATAAAGAACTCTTAACCAGGAAAAATAACTTTTAGCCAGCACAAGACTGTGTGCATTCCTGCTCCACTTCCAGTCCCCCTGAGAACAGCAGGGGCAAAAAGCTGGGAAAGTTAAAACAGTTCCCCCAAGCAACGTTAAGTTCTCTCTTGGCCTGCTGCCATTACAATAAAAGGCAATCTATTACAACCAGCTTTAGTCAGCTATGGCACAGGCTTTTAGAGCTGAAGGAGTCATCTCAGGCCTCCTTTAAAATCAATGGAGAAAACAGGCGTTTAACGAGTGATTCATCTGGTTTATTTTAGACAGTGACATTGGGATGAGATAAATTGTGCTGCAAAATGAAAAAAACAAGCCCTAGAAATGCCTATTTCCCTGCATACACAATAAATGAAGTCCAGACAAGGAATTGTCTGTATTTGGTAAGATGAATCCCACCCAGTAAGCCTGTGGCATACATACACTCCTCTCAGAGACCTTTTGTTATAGCTGTTACAGTTTCCATTGTTTCCAGACTACTGGGCAACCAGGGTCCCTCCACAATGAGCTCTAGATGGACAGTGGAATCACAGACATCCAAAGCTATTGTAGGATTTCTAAGCTATCAGATCCTACTGTGTGGACTGACGTGGATCTGAAGGGTACACCTTACCATGTAGAATACTCTACATGTAGAATACTCTACATGGTAAATGGGAAAGAAATAGATTAGAGAAGCTCTCTTTTCTAAATTGGGAACATAAACTGCCTCCCATTGCAGAGCCTTATAACAAAAACTGAAAAACTGAAAACTGCATGAATATGTGCTACAATTTTCAAATAAAAAAAGGCATACTAAGCTGCATTCTTGATCAGAAAATCAAAATACTAGCAACCCAGAATCCACAACATAGCATGAAAAATAATCCCCTTTAGTTGAAGACCTACATCATCTTCCTTGCTCCGTTTTATAGCAGTATTGAACACCAATGGAAGAGAAGATCTGCTATGAATCATCCTACTCAGAAGCAGCTATAGATGCCAAGGCCAGCATTTTGCACTGCCCGTATTGTAAGTGAAGCTTGATAAAGGTCCATTTTCTGAAAATCCAGCTTTATGTTATTTTGTATTAGATGGAAATTCCCCAAAATTAATTGCTAAAACAATTTCTGCATGTGTCATAACAAAAATAATCACTGTCTGGTTAGTGCATACCATCACAATGCTCCCTTTTATGCTCCCTCAAACAATCAGTACATATGGCAGACAGAACTGGCATATCTCTGACTTCAACAGTTAGTACAAACACCTTATTTCTACACCTGAACAAGCCCACAAGGGGCATGATAGTTGCAGAAGTTATGTAGTATACAATATGTGGCATTCACCATCAGAACCATTTCACCTGTAGAAAACTAGACTTCTCATTAGACATTGTTATTCTTTGGTGTTAACTCATTCTGGGCATCTTGGCTCTGCTTATAGAACAAAGTCTTGCCCATCCTACAACAGACAGGATCACTCCACTTATCAGTACAGCTTTGCTATTTTATAGATGGCTTTGAGTACCACGTTCAGTTTGAGGCTCCCCATAACAAGAAAGACATTGATGTGCTGGAGTGAGTCCAGTGGAAGGCTACCAATTTGATTGGGAGCTGAAGCACATGACGTACATAGAGAGGATGGAAGAACTGGGTTTGTCCATTGTTTAGAAGAAAAGACTTAGAGGAGACCTTATTGCTGTCTACAACTACTTCATCAGAGGGTACAAGGAAGATGGAGCCAGACTCTTCTCAGAAATGCACAGCAACAGAAGAGGCAATAGACACAAGCTGAACAAGGGAAATTCCAAGCAGATAGAAGAAAGTAGTCAAAAAACTGGTTGCCCAGAGAGGTTGTAGAATCTACGTCCTTGAAGGTGGTCAAGATTCAAGCAGACAGGGCCCTGAGAAACCTGATCCTGTTGAACCTGCTTTGTGGAAGGGATTGGACTAGGTGACCTTCCAGAGGTCCCTTCCAACCTAAATAATTCTATGATTCTATGATGGGAATGGGAAAAGAGGTGGAGAATACTAAATACAGCCTTGAGAAAGCAGTTTCTGTGGCTTTAATGCACTGCTCCCTCAGTTCTTGAAGGATATTCGCTCAGTATTCAGTATTCAAAAGCAGCCTCACCTAGTTGCATGCCAAATAACAGCACGTTAATATAGTTGGCTCTACACATAGACACCTCAGACTGCCCACAAACCCCACCACCCTTCACAGCAAGCGATGACACAGCTGTCCTAAGGACAAGGAACCGTCTTATCTGCACAGACAGAATTAGCCAGTCACAGAGCCGATCCACATAGCAAGAAGGACACTCTTGAATGAGCTTTAAAACTCCAGCACTACCCAATATTTTTCCTGCTGGAGAATCAGCTGTTTTCACGTGTCCCCAGATTCAGCAATAACGACGCCCTAACAAGTGCAGAATGAATAGTTAGCACATTTGGCTTCAAGACGAGTACTGCACAGCATTACAGTTACCAAGATCCTCTTACATGCTACATATATTTTGCCAATACAATCTGAAGCCATGAAGAAATATATTGCCAACAGAAGCAGCCAAATGTGAATGCATTCTGCCAAAAGAACTTGCTAGCTGCACTATGCCAACAGACTGTTTGCCAGCTAGATCTCCTCATGCAGAAAAGGCCGCGGATTTCCACTGTCTTTCAGACTCTCTGTCAGATTCCAGTATTAAATAGATGGATTAACATTTTGCAACCAACAAGGTGACACTGGTTATCTTCATAACTGTTTTTAGTCACTAGTCATACTAGTCAACACGTCAATTTACACCATCATCTCTACTGAACCACGTAAATACAAGGCTGCAAATATCTGGGAGTGCCTAATGAGATGATGTTAAACTCCATAAATGCAGACTTACTTGAGAAGTCTGTGAGGTTTCATACGCTGCTACAGACATTACAGGCTTACTATTCCAGCATGTACACCCAGCAGACACCATTCTGAAGTAGCTTTACAGGCTGTGCATTAGTACAAATCAAAAGGACAGGTATAATGTGCTACCACAACGGTAAGTCATTGTTTATCTTTCACACTAGGATTTTGCCTTTTGCAGTCTCAGCAATAAAACTACCTTGTTGGAAAACTAAGTGGTGATTCAGGGTATTTGAAAGTTCTCTGAAAAGATGTTTTTGTTGCTGTTTACTAATTCAATGAATAAGGAACTTTGTGGGAACGTACTGATTCTGATTTAACTTTTTTGGAGGGTTTGAACATCTATCCAAAGAAAAAGAAAGAGAATAACCTAAGCACAATCTGGTGCTGAACCACATAAAAGATTCAAATGAGGCATCTGATTTGCCATTTTCCCACAACATTTAATGCTAAACATTTATCAGAAATGTTTTGTGTCTTCAGCTTCTTCGATCTTCAAGAGAAAAGCTAAACATTAGAAAGTACTTTAAATTTTTAGTTTACTAAAAGGGACTTCATTAATGAAAAGGTATGGGAGAGAAGAAGATGTAATTGCTGTCAAACCAACAAGTTAGCACAAGTAAGCTACAGTTACCCTGGAATCCTCCCTACAGAAACTATAGTACATTGATGAACCTATAACAATTTTGACCACACCTTTAACATATTCATAGCAAGACATCTACAGCAAAACAAACAAACAAACCAAACCTTCTATCAAATGGAACACTCTAGTAGATCATTTTCACCCCCTCAGGAGAGGATGAGAGAGATCAACTACAGGACAAATGTGTAGGCAGATCACCCAAAGGACTACAGGACAGCACTCAAATACTGTGATGATATATTTAGACTAAAATGTGGGCTCTGTTGAAATAACAGAAGAGCCAATGCCTGTCTTAAGGTAGCAATGGGGTTTGTATGCAAAGAGAAATAAGAAACTAATCAACTATAGATCCTATTTCTTATGCCTATAGTAGGATACAAGCAAAAATGCAAAAATTTCCATGATATCCACCAGAAATATTGTAACATTGTCATAGAAAAGTTGACCTTGCAAGCCACATGAGCAAAATTAATCATTTGTTCTCTGTGGTAAACAGTATACAGTATTTACAATTAGCATTAATACAGATTTATGAGAACTACTGGTATCCTGTAAAATTGATACTGGACAGCCATATTCAATAGTGAAATGGTTCCATCCAGCTGAGTTACAGTTAATGATCCCCACTGCAATGAACTCCACTTAGATGTTCTCTGTTCAGAATCCTAAAGCTAGGAAAGCTCTTGCCTTCCCAAATCTGTTCTGATTTAGATCCCATCAGTAACTAAATCAAGTTGATCAAGACCAATAGCAGAAAAAAAGAGACATGAAAACAGCCGCTGACTTAGAGAAACTACAGTCTACCACGTCTAAGGCAGCAAGATGTTTCAGGAATCCATTTTCATAATGTAACAAAAGAAATTCTTCTCATTTTAGGAGAAAATCTGAAAGAACATATTTCCACGGTGCACTGGCTGAGGCTAAAAATGAGACGGATTTCCTAGGGTAGCAAGCTTGTCAAAAACAAGGGTGAACCTCATGATTGCCTTGAAGCCATTCAATAACTGGTGAGGAAACACGAGGTGTTCATCACCAAATTGCCTAGAGAGACCATTTACACATATTACATTTCTGAAGGTAACAATATACTCTGTAGCCCTGAAAGAGGAAGTAATTCCTGCAAAATCTATTCTAATTTTTAAAGGGGTAATTCAAACTTAATAAAGACATTTACCAAATACTATTTGCCTTCTGCAGGTCTTAGTTCTTTGAGAGGCATCAGCATAAGAAAACAAACTTTAAGTTTCTGTCCAAGTTGTAACAAACTAGCATTCTGAAGAAAGCTTTCTATTCCTATTATTCAATATCCTTCTTTTAAATGTTTGTACAGATTATTAGGCAAACATTTGCAAAGACCCTAGGTAATTAGCAAATATGTTTATGGAAATATTATACTTAAAATGTAAATTGAATCATGTTTATCATTTAAAGCCTTTCAGAAATCCTCTTTAACCACCTCATTTTACAAGTTAGTGAGAGTTTTGCTTTTGACTTTAATGGTTACAGGATTGGCTCATCCTGACATGAGTTAAGACATCCATCTTTTAAGGGATGTGTTGGAGATGCACACGTACTCAGTAATACTTGCACCTTCACTGAAATATTTTTCTTTAAAAAGCAGTTACCACACAGTCATATGGAGCACATAAAAATACCATCAAAGTAAGTACAATGTAAGCCAGCCCTCTGACTCTTTAAATCTTTGAGCTTTGGTGTAGTTCTGGTTGAAAAATGTAGCTATTCAAGTTTTGTGTTGTTTAGATCAATAGAGATGGATATTCTTCCCACCTACTTATTCTTCCCACTTTAACACTGTTGTGAGGAGGTATTTCTGATATCCACCTACACCAGAGAGAATCTGGTCTACAGCCCTTTTAAATCTCAGTACTCCAAAAGACATTTTCAGATAATTGTTATAGACAAATCTTTTTGCAATACCTGCTGTTCATGGTTTTACCTATGCCCCATCAACAGGTCAGTTCTGAAAATCACCACTCGAACCAGTATTTCTAGGATACCTTCTCAGATTTTAGGATAAATGCTAAGACCACGCTCCAGCCAGGTCTAGCTATATGCTAGCTGGGTAACACATGAGTTCAGCTATGAATTCAGATATTTTTGTTTATTGAGCTTATTGCTTTAAAACAGGTGGTTCAAACTAAAGAAATGACAGAATGACTCAGTAGAGTAGAACTAAATCAGATCAATTAAAAAATAGTATTCCTGTGGTACATAACACACAAAAAATAAACATTTTATCACTTAAATGTTAGCAATGACTAGTATATTAAATTGAAGGTAACCTACAATGGTTCTTTTGGCTGCAGGAAGTAGTTTTCCCATTATGGCCTTATTAAACTCCAAATAGGAAATGTAGGATGGATGGGAGAAGGATATTTTGGAGACTTCTTGGGGTTAATGGTGCTTTAAAGCTCCAATTCCTCTGAAATACTATTTAGAGCACAAACCAAGCAGGTGCAGGTTAAGATGAGATTGAGACAACTAGTGTGGTATTCCTTCAGTGTGTTTTCTGGCCTGGGGGTGGGAGTATAGTGATGGCTTGGGTGAATCTTGGTGGATGTTTCCTTGCTGAATAGTACATGCAGAAACTGTAAGTCCTATTAGCATTGTCTTGAGTAGACAGCTCTTGTTATATGAACTTTGATAATCAAAGCTAAGCTTATCTTTTGGGTAATTATCTCTTTTCTTTTCTTTTTTTTTTCCCCCTTAATTAGAAGCATTTCTGGGATAGCGATGGTGTGCTGTCACTTCTCATTTATGCCTCTGGTGACTGAGACAGGCTAAGGGCTGACTCTGGCTTAATGAATGTTTTATGTGCTATTCTGTAAGTATAGACTGCAAGCTTTCTCAGAGTCTACAGGCTTCCCCTCCTGTTGTAAGCTTTTCAGGGAACAGGCATGTCATAATACATATCTGCACTGCTGTCAACTAAAAGCCTGTTTAGGCCTCACGACATCAAGCTCAGGATGACATAATTTGAGCATTTGAACAGCCTGAAGTGAATTTGTAAGCATTTTTTTCCTCTTCTTAGAAGGAGTGTCTGAGACTGGCTTTTCTTCCAGCATTAAGTACCTCAGCTGGAAGGACCTATTTTTACTAAAGAATAGTTTGTATGTCTCAGAACTACTAAAATTGTTTTCTAGCTTTAAAAAGAGTATCTATGTAAACATCACTAAAACTGCATGTGTTAAAAAAACACTTATGAAGTCATTTGAGAAGCTGCTGTTTTTAAAACATAATGGAGCAAGCTTGAAATATTGTTCAAATTATACAGAAAGCCTGTTTTAAAATGGCATACTGCATACAGCTGTGCTTATTTAATTTTGCTTTGGAAAGATGAAGAGTGTTGTTAACACCTGTTCACGCCTTGTAGTATGGCATTTGAAACTGGCAGCACTAGCTTCTCTAAAAAGCCAAGCTCTATTTTGCTTTTCAATTAAAACACTTTGGTAAAACTTAAAAAGTTTGGGTCAGCTACTAACTTTGATCCACATCTTTTCTGACAGAAAAAGATGAAATATCCTTATTGTAGAATAATTACATTCTCTTTAATTAAGATACTGCTTTATTTGGTGTTCTCTTAGAATACCATCATTATTGCTTCTTCATACAGGCATAAATGTATGCTTAAGCACTTAAACCTGGAAATGTGACTTTAGTGTCATCAGTAGATCACAGTTGATACAGGAGTACAGGACACTCATACCCTAAGGCTGTTTTTGAACTGCCTGCAGAATCAAATATAACTCTGCATTATTGGTCCACTCCCTTTGACCTCACTACAATCATTCCCTCTTATCATGGGATTTCTCTTCCTGTAATTTAAATACCCAGGAATCCTGTTTCCAAAAGTCAGCTTTATCCACTAGACAGATAGAGCATTCTTTTATGGTGCAAATGGCAGCATTGACAGCATACAAAAAATAGCTGGAGAAAGGGTATTGATTTTTTATTTTTCACCACACTCAACTGCTGGAAACAGCCTAATACCAATAACAGGGATCAACTTTTTGTATGCACTAGAAGCAATTTGTTGTAACTGTAATATAAAATTTTGTTAATGAATTCTATTCTATATATTTCTATATCAACAACTTTAAAGGCAACAGCTGTTGGTGTACAAGCTGCTGTGCAAAGTACACTAGATAATTTGTGGAATCAGTCTGTTTAGTTCTTGCTCTGAAAAACATAAGGATCTTTACTTTTATCTTTACCCAGGTTTTATTTCTGGTTGCCACACCTCTCCTACCCTCACTACTTTCCTTATGTCCTTTTCCACTTTGTCTAAGTGCTATTAACAGTCATTTCTTGGCAACTTATGAAACTCTTTGCAATCTTAACTTTAGTAAGGCCTTTGACGCTGTCTCTAACATCCTCATAGACAAGCTGACAATGTATGGGTTAGATCAGTGGACAGTGAGGTGGATTGAAAAGAAGAATGGCCAGGCCGAGACGGTTGTGAACAGTGGCACAAAGTCCAGCTGGAGGCAAGTCACTGGTGGTGTACCCCAGGGGTCAATACTGGGGCCAGTACCGTCTAACACTTTCATTAATGACTTGTATGAAGGGACAGAGTGCACCCTCAGCAAGTTCACAGATGATACAAAACTGGATGGAGTGGCTAATGCACCAGATGGGTGCACTGCTTTCCAGAGGGACCTCAACAGGAAAGAGAAATGGACAGAGAAAAACCTCATGAAGTTCAGCAAAGGGAAATGCGAAGTCCTACACCTGGGCATGAATAATCCCAGGCTCCAGTACAGGCTAGGGGCCGACCGGCTGGAAAGCAGCTCTGCAAAAGGATCTTGGGGTTTTTCCAACCGACATGTTGGCCATGAGCCAGCAACGTGCCCTTGCGGCAAGGAAGGCCAAGAGCCTCCTGGGCTGCATTAGGAACAGCATTGCCAACAGGTCAAGGCAGGTGATCCTTCCCCTCTATTCAGCCCTGGTGATACACAGCTGGAGTGCTGCGTCCACTGCTGGGCTCCCCAGTGCAAGACAGAGACTTACTGGAGTGATTCCAGCAAAGGGCAACTTAGATGATTAAGGGGCTGGAGCATCTGACACGAGAGGCTGACAGAGCTGCAAGTGTTCAGCCCGGAGAAGAAAAGGCTCAGGGGGATCCTATCCATGTGTATAAATACCGCATAGGAGAGAACAAAAAAGAGGGAGCCAGACTCTTCTCAGTAGTGCCCAGTGAGAGGGTAAGAGGCAATGAGCACAAATTAAAACACATGAAATTCCATCTGAACATAAAACCATTTTTTTACCCTGTGAAGGTGATCAAACCGTGGACCAGGTTGCCAGAGAGGTTGTGGAGTCTCCATCCTTGGACATATTCAAAACACAGCTGGACACGGCCCTAAGCAACCTGCTCTAGCTGACCCTGCTTGAGCAGGGGTTGGACTAGACCATCCCCAGAGGTTCCTTCCAACCGCAACTATTCTGTGAATTCTAAAAGAGAGATACTGCTAACATTTTCGTTACCATTTCTCCTTGTAAAAGCTATATGGGAACAGGATGGAAAAGAATCACCTCAATCTCCAGGTTGTCGTTTTCTCAAGGTTAAAGTGTTGCTTTCTTAAACTAATCAGTCCTAAATGAAGTTAGGGCTCCCATTCTCACACCTCCTACTTGAAGGTTAGGTGGTTTTAAAAACCTTACTCTGATTTATTTTAGCCTAGTTCACACCCACATGTTCTTATCCCCACATTGTTTTTCAGCCTAAGTATATTTCCCCTCCCATATATTTATAGAGATGTGGGCTTATTTAGCACATGAAAACAAAGCTTTTATGGGCTCTTACAGTATGCTGTCCATTCCTGTGATCATCCTCATAGCCCTTCCCTGCACCTGTTCCAGTTTTAATTCATTCTTCATGAACATGGAAGAGCAGAATGGTACACATTATTCCTCAAAAAAATCATATTAATGCCTTCCTCTCTGTCTAGTCTATTGTAAACATTTTCCTCACTCTTTGTAGGTAACAGATCATTTCACTACTCCTGCCAGATTAAATGGAAGAAATTAATACAATAGAAGACTCAGGTGCTTACCTGCACTGCGCTTACAGTCCATACTACTGTGGGTAACAGACGCGAGGCACCTTTCTGCATCCTCATCACAATCCTCATCACAGTCATAGGGCTATGTCATGCTGGCTGCAGCCATTTCATTAAGATCTTGCTTCCAGGCAAAAATCAATTGAAGTCTTTTTATTATGGTTGTATTGTCACCCATGCACATTCTCTGATGCTGCAGACTGCTTTTCTCAGGAAATCTTCAGCAGCCTCTGTAAGATGTCCTAAGAAGTAGAAAGATCTTAGCCATGAGAGGATCTGATTCAAGTTAGTCCAGCACATACCAAACTACTCAGCAGAGAGCAGGTGAGTTTGGCTTTCTTTAAACAAACAGTAAACTTGCATTTTAAATCATGCCTATGAGAAAATGTTTCAAATTTGTTCTCTGCTTGTACCTAGTTCTCTATAAACACAAAAAAACCCC
Source organism: Gymnogyps californianus (assembly GCF_018139145.2). Taxonomy (NCBI): domain Eukaryota; kingdom Metazoa; phylum Chordata; class Aves; order Accipitriformes; family Cathartidae; genus Gymnogyps; species Gymnogyps californianus. Next base: position 168,595,561 of record NC_059471.1, on the reverse strand, counting down.
ACCTGGGTTAAAATTTTCAAAAGTAGCAGAAGTGACTTAGGCTCATCAGTCACTTATGAAAATGAGACTTCGGGGCTTTGAAATTTCCATTCTAAGTAAGTTTCTAAATTAGAGAAGACACTGAAACAGAGCTTCAGCAGTAAAGCCAGCCATTTGATAAGCCATAAATAGCCATTAGCAAAGCAAATATAGCTCTAAAGAGACGTAATCTATTTAGAAGAACTTTGGAAGGTAGAAGGTGATGGAAGGAGGGGAAAAGCTAATGCAGAGATCACTTATAACTTATGATGTAAATGAAATATGATCCCATGGCATCTTGAAGCTTGGGATATATTTGTTCATGAGATACAAGCTCATCATCTTCTATACAGAGTTAGGACACCCTTGTAATATTACATTTTTCTGCCCACCCTCCCTAAAATTTTGAAGGAGAGTGAGGTAAGAGAGTTATAAAACAAAGTGGGATAAATTACTCTCTTATACAGAGCAATCCACTGGCAGTTTTGTGCTCTTTCCTCCTATTTGCAGTTACATTGTTTTCAATAAGACTTTGTTTCTGTCCTGACATTTATCGTGCCATTACAGCCATTAATATGTGAAAGCCTATTTTCAAACCCCTATCACCATCATTCCTCCTATCTTCCATTTACTGGAGCAAATATACGATGTGAAGAGTGGTGGGAGGTGATATTTTTTGTTTGAAAGTAATAAAGTCTACAGAACTAAAATAAGCTGAAAAACTAATTCCCATTTTCTGTCTCTTGTAACCACAATTCCACCCTCAAACATTTTGCTACTTACAGTGATTATGTATGTTCACAGGAAGGAAGCAAACAGCAATCCAGTATTAGGTAGACTTGCTGCAGCTAAAATTACAGAGTAAATATCAGTTCACTGAGAACTTACCCTCAATTCATTAGCAAATCTTATCCTCGGTATCTTGATATATATACACTGCTACACACTCTGCTAGTTCTCAGCAAAATGGATTTGCCTCCTTTCTCATGTGCGATTCTTCATTGGTACTCCATATGAATACTGTCACTCTAAAGACAGGGACACTTACCCTTTGCTTGAGATCACATTTGTAGAGTGTCAGTTATAAAGATATACTAAAGCAGTAGCTCCCTTTTACTTGATAATAAACATAGCCCAACAGCTGAAAAGATATATTTACAATCTTCCACCAGAATCCTCCCAACCCCTTACTGCTAAGAAAAACAAGTGGGCCACTGCAGCATGTCCCAGAACTATTTTGGTATTGGGGGAAGTGCAAGTTCCAAAGCAGTGTGGAAAAATGCCCTGCCAGCTGCTCCCCTCTCATATAAACATAGGCCTAAGCGTCTTCCCTGATCAACTAGTAGATGAAAGAACTTTCAGATAAGTTGCTTCTATATCATTAGTGCCACATCCACAGAGATTTTTAGGTGTCTGAAGGCTCAAAGATTGAAATGAATTGCTGGACGCTAATCAAGTATCACACCTCAGCTGACCTACAGTAATTGACTGTGCAGGTCAACAAAAAAAATGCAATATGTTACTCACAGCAGCTCAGCTCCCTTCACTATGGAGTACGCTCACTCAAATTACTTGTGCCTGCCACGTATTAAGAGCACAGAGCATACAGACCTATTGAGGCACAGTAACTTGTTACCCCATACCAACTGGCTCTGCTCTGAGTAACATTTGTATTTATAAATATAAAACTGCTTTCAAAGCTCTGGCACCTGAAAAGTCATTGTTGCTTTAACTCTCACCAGTGAAGTTAGCCGAGTGCCGGACGTTCCACTACTCTGCATGCCAAGATCTTGGTTTAGCTGAGCATTTCAAAGGCCCATCTCATGCCTACTGATCACAAGCTATCAGGCCTGCGCTTTGTATGCTGATCAACCCAATAAACAGGCTTGTAGTACAAGTGTCACACCAAGACCAGATTAAAACACTGGGTATAAAACACACTTTCACTTAGAAGCACTACCAAAGCAGAAGGTGGCATCCCCCACCTTTTACGTGGCTATCTAGAGGCTGGCATACTCAGGAAGTAAAAGACTACTCAGCTGAGGGGATTCAAACCCAGATTCTTACATTGTTCTTGGAAACATGAGGGCATTGGCCTTTTTAAAAGGGATTTGTAATGGAGTTCATGCTTCTAAAGAAAAGTTAAAAAATGTGAACCTCCAGTGAGTCAAAATCTTGGCAAGCAAACAGAAGTCAGGTGCATGTGGATTTTTTCTAAATCTCATGAGCTGCTGGAACCTGATTCATATATGAGGCATTAATGACAATAAGTGCAATAATGACAATAATAATAGCTGACACAAAGCATGCTGAAACTAGTTTAGTCTGGAGATGAAAAAGACAAAGAAAATAGTTGGATGGTCTACATGAATTGCATATAAACACAGCTTCTTGGTCAAGCTGAGACCAAAAGCCAGACAGACATGGTCTGGCTGCTGATGCTGCAACGTTAGTGCTTCCCTGTCAAGAAAGCAGTTGTAAGATCAAGCAACTAGCCATAAGACACAACATCACCTCTTTCATCTTGACTGTTTTGTTTCTTCAAATTAATCCTTTTCATGAGTATCTCCTCTTTCTTCAGAATGAGTTTCAGGCTACTTGTGAGTTGCAGTCAAAGGTAGGACTGAAGCTGACTTTATGCCAAAACTCATTAGCTATAAGCAAAGTAGCACTGCAGAGGCTTCAGTTACCACAGAGTACCAGGATACCGCCCAGATTTCTACAGCTGAAGCCAAGTTCAATGCTCTTGTAACTTCAGTGCTGTTGCCTAGGCTAGCTAGATCAGTATTTGCAAAGCAATATCTATACTTGTTGCTGTCACACCTTTAACTGTAATGTAGATACAGTCACAGGTAGTTGTCATTAGTGGTCTGAACTCACATAGACACCAAAATTGGCAATTTGCCTTTTTTAACTATTTGAGACACTAAATTTTTGTGAGTAGGCTAGGTTTTATTAGAAACTATGGATCGCTGTTGGAAGGACATTGCAAAAGAGTAAATGACATGAAAAAGCAGAGAAGCATCCCGGGAATTGTATCTATCTCAGTGTAAACTGTGCCAAACTTCCAAGACACCCTGAAGACTGCTATTTCAAAATGAAGAGATGATAGACATTCACTATATCACATTTTGATTGCCTAACCTAATGCTCTTATGAACTCAAATTATACTGAAATTTGAGGAGAAGCAGTTAAGCCATGAGAAACTTCTATTAGTCTGCCAAGATAAATTTTCCCTTTTGACCTTTTTCTGAAAGCAATATATTACATCACAGCAATGTGTAATTTTACTTTGCAGTGCAGGTAAACTATAACATATCATACACACATGCAGCCCCACTGAGAAATTGTTTTCAAAAAAATGCTTTGGTGATCCAAGCATCCAGGAGAGAACCAAGGCTAACAAAATGCTAAGACTTAAAAATGTCTTAGAATTTCTGAGATTTTCATCCTCTACTCAGTTTCAGCTCTGACGCTTTTATAAGCCATAATCAAGAGGCCATGCTGCAGATGGAGAGGGAAGAAGCTACAAAATAGCACAGCCACCTTCCTATCACCTAACCCTGAGCACACATCCCATGCAGAATGGCAGTGTTGGAAGAGTTACTGCCTTTCACCTTTCATACATCCATATCCTTTATAATACAAATTTTTTTTTAAATATATCCAGGCTGTTCTCAATGGTTTTCGGTTTTATCTGCCAATAAGAAAATTCTATCTTCAGTTTCCACCTCAGGATCGAAGGCAAAGGCTGGGAGCTTCTGCTACAACTTCCATCTGCAGAACCTCTTGTGTGGGCAGCACCACAAGAAACTCTTCAAGGCAGACTGCAGCTCAGAAGACATTGATGGCTATGTTTGCACAATGTAGTGACAGTAGATATAAACACTGAGCATGTTTTACATTTAATTTCAGAGCATGTGAACTGTGGGCATCCAGAAGATGGGACACATATCAGAGAGGAAGACCCAGAGTCAGTGCCTGTCACCTCACCTTTGCAACAACTGTAGCTACAAAATATGCTACCACACAAATTCAGGATTAAAACCTTTTCTTCTTTTTTTTTTTTTAAATAGGGGAGACGGGACATTTAGATTTAATTGCACACAAACATAAAACAAACAAAACAACCCAAGAAACAAGCAGCTTCCAAAGTATGGAATCTTTCCCTTTCTTAAATACAAATGCAAAATGCATGCTACTGGTTGCAGAAAGGACTATCTTTTTAAGTCAAAAAGTGAGAAACAACATATATCATGCACTGAGACATCTGTGGCTGATGCAGGAATCAAAATAAGGAAAGACGACACACAGAAACTAAGGAGCCTTTGCTGTGGGCTACTGTCAATGCAAAGCTCAACTTGACTGTCACAAAGAACAAGCTGTCGGCAAACTCATCGCTGATGGTGGTCCGAGGGCTGACTAGCACTGTTCAAACAATGGGTAGGACCAACATGAGAATGGAAGTGGAACCCAAAACGTGCTGGTTGATCCCATCCCATCCGTGGTTCCTCCCAATAACATCATTATGCACCAGCCAGAAGTCAGACCCACATCTGCAACTGCCCTTAAGCATCCAATTCCTATTGATTTCAATGGGAATCAGGCTCCTAAATGCCTTTGTCAGTCTCAGCTTTACTGCCTTTGCCCTCCAACAGCAATGAGATGCTTTTGTACTATACTGTTCCTGCCTCAATACCTTTTCAGAAGAAAGGGGGAAAAATACATGCGTGTCTTAGGCATGATTCACGTTCATTTTGCAAGGAGATAACCACATAGCCAGCACAAAAACGTATATCAAGAGGTATATCATTATGTACGGCTTTTAACAGTAAGTGACAGCACTGGCTGGTTACCACTATATTATCATAACTCTTTCAGAAACTCTGACAGCATAGTCCAATATTAAGGAAATCTCTATTCTCCTCCTCTTTCCTTCAGACATCTTTGAAAACTAGCTTTAAGGCTCTGCATTTGTGTTATGTTTAACAGCTATTTCATATGCAAAATGTATATGGGTATAGTTACCCTGGCTGTCAAGCAGTTTGATTGCATCAGTTTATAATAACACAATGGAATGTATTTAAAGTGACTCTCTTTAGAGTTATGTTCTGTTAGTGTTCAACCCCCCCTATGAGAGGAAATGATTGAAGAAAAAAGAAAAATAGCATATGGCAGCTATTCCCAAAATAAACACATACCACATCTTGTTCTGAAACCCTGCATGCTACTCAAGTTACTTTAAGAGTAAAAAGAGTTTAAAAAAAAAGAAGTCAATTCCATTTATTGCCTCCTGGGATTTTTTTTTTTTTTTTGCCTGGCAATGGGACATCCTTGCTGGCATTACAAAGATCTGATATTCATTTAAAAAAAAGAAAAGAAAAAAAGCAACTGTGCTAGAAATCATGAATGTCAAAGAAAATTGAGAATGCTAGCACATGCTGAGTCTTGTTCTCCAGCATATTAGCAGAAATACATTCCAAAACCAGGTTTTATCCTAAGAAACCCTGATTCAGAGTAGAAATTCTTCTTGCTACGGAAACAGAGAAATGTGCAAAATGATAACCAGTACTTATATTACTTTTAACGCTTAAAGTCTTAAATGGTTTATGGACATACCACCATAGACACCACTTTTTTTTGCATGCCACAGTGTCATCACAGATCTTCAGCAGTGACAGCTGACTGACAATTTATCTCCTTTTGTATAAATGAGACATAGCTACTGGTCAGACTACCCTGCCCCCAAGGGCAAAGAATCAGAAAAAAGTCTTTCTTTCTAGGACAAGGACTTGAAAAAGTAGGACTTAAAATGTCATCTGGTCCATTCCTCTACTCCAAGGCAGGACTGTTAGGGTTTAAACTATATTTTGGCATTTTTGAGTCTATATCTAGAATAGCCTATATCTGATAACTAGAAGATGCAAGTGAAACGAAACCTCCTCCATCCCAGAAGTGGCTTCCACCCTGCAAACTAATTATGGAAAAAAATATGAATAGTGATACTCTAGGAGTTGCACTTGAATTACATGGTTTGATCTGTGGGAGGTTATTGTAAGCTGCAGTGTTGTGCCTTGAAAGTGATGCCTTCAGTATGAAAATTCCTTAACACAGGAATGCCTAGGTCCGCAGGCCTTGCCAGTGGCTTACAACAATTTGGTATACTGTAAGCACATCAGAACAGTTAACAACAATTGTCTGATAAAACAATACAGAAAAATACCTGTTGTATTTTCTGCATCTATATGTTGTACCAAAGTACAGATATCATTAGACATATAAACTGACATGTCCAGCTTGCAGTAATCAAATATTCTTCTCACCAATGAATAATCTGAATTAATGTTGTTTAATCTACCAAGTGATAGAAGCGTCATCTAACTAATTGGATGCTTTGTGTTTCTACTGAAGACAATGTGATTTTAAGCCTGTTTATGTACAATGGGTGGAATGAACTTATTTCCCTTCTGAAGAGACTTATATTTTCTTACTGCAACTCTACGGATTACTTCTATGTAACAAAAACCCCAGAGTGTAAAAAAAATTGAAGATAAGCATATTTTCAGAGGCGTTCTCCTGTTTAGTCATCACTAGGAACAAACTGTTGGCTCTTTGTTAAGGAGGAAATATCACAAATATCATATGCAACAAGGTTCCCAAAATGGTAGCTGGCAGCAGCAGAAAACATGCTTTCACTGACGCAAAGACCAAAATCTTAATTCAGATGGGCAAATGAAATACCATTTTTACTAGCTGCAGCTAGTATGCATCATAAAAGCATCTTTGTTCTCTTTTTTTTTGCCATTCATACCTGCCTTTCCTTTCTGTTCTTTTTCTTGATGCTCACTCTTGTTACTTTAGTTTTCAGAAATTCTTTCTATAGTTCCACTTCACCTTACTTTCAGATCAGCCTAGAACTCACTGCCTACCTGTTCTCAAATGACAACCATTTTGTTCTAGAAAACAGCTGAGGAGCAACAGCTAAAAAAAAACACCTCTTTTGCACAGCAGCAGGCAATTTGAGATGTTTCCACTGCTGAAAGAGCTGGGAGTTGGCGGGGGGGGCGGGGGGCACTTTTTAAAGGAAAGTTTAACATTTTTGTATACTATTTCAAAACAAAGCAAAAATGGTTAGTTTTACTTTACCATTGCAAAATAATTGTTCAGGATTTACACAGGCCAGTCTGGCCTGAGTTACTGTTTGAAAATATTCCTTACCAGTAAAATCAGTATCATGGCTAATGTAAGTCTACATGATCTACTTAAGTCATTTTGTAGCTCACTTCTGCACAAGATTACCATTAAAGTCATAGAAATATGCTACTAGATAAGCCAGTGATCCTGTTGTTTCCATGAGCACTTGTAAAAAAATCCTTCAAAGGAGGTTATAAGAAGCCCGGAAGTGACAAGTTTTAGAACTGCCTGCCCATATGGGAATTTTCTTTTTAATTACAGAGAATATTTTTACATTGAATTCCCAGACTTGATTCCAGTTATTCCAGGTTTCTTCATCTACATCCACGTAGCAAGACATATTATTGAAGACAGATGCAGAGAATGTTGAGAATGGAAAATTTAATTTTACTTGAACTTTTATAAGATACCCACATTTACTTGGGTAAGTAAAAGCTTTACTTTACTAAGTAAAAGCTCTTCCAAAATACAGATATAGAAACAATTTGGGTAATATAAAACAGTACAAAAATGTGAGAAAACCACCACGGGCCTAATCCTCCAGGTTTTCAATGATGACAGTGAAAAATACAGGAATAGGACTGATTTATTTTGTAGTAGGAGGTGGGGAGGGGAAAAGTGTTACCAAATATTGAACACTTTTAGGTGCAGCAAGACACAAATTATGCTTACACAATATTTCTATCTACATCCATTTAATTTTGTATTTAGAAGTCTTCTATTCCCTTAAAAATGCATACAGAAAATACTACTGCACATATTAGCACAATACTATCAAATAAATATTTTATCCAGCACCAATAAAGGATAAGTACAGCATGGTCATCAAATTATAAAGGTCATCAATACATGTAATAAGAGATGAAGGCAGAAAGTAGATCCTACTTCCAATCTCTGGACTGCACACACAATCAATAATTAGCCTGGCTAAAATTTTTAGTAGGAAGGATTAAGGCAACAGACGCATTCATCAAAATGAGCCACAGAAGAAAGAAAATAACCATCTGACCACTTCTGCCTTTTCCCATCTAGAATTCAACCTCCAGTTTTCCCTCCCAAGCTCTGCAACACCTTTACACCATCCACTAAAAACATAGGTCTTGAAAGATCTCCTAATGGGGAATGGACAGCATTAACACTGATCACCCACCCTGGGGATGAGCTGTAGTTATTAGCACAGGATTGCTGTGGCTTTCATAGATGACACTGTACCATTCTGTATGCTTTTCTACAGCAGAGTAACTGAGACAGAATATCATATTTCAAGAGAGTTACTGAATATGTTTGAAGACTTAGAACCTGTGTGAAGGGAAAAAAACCTTGTATATCTTTTCCAAGCTGTAAATTTTTATAGGAAGTGTTCAAAGATGCATGTATTTGATGTATACCATAAGGATGAATACTCATTCAGGCTATTCAGAGAAGCTGCCTGGAACTGGAGGAAGAGCAATGAAGCATTAAAATAAATGAAATGTAAATAAAATGCAAATTAAATATTAAAAGTATGAATCAATTAGTAGCTTCCTGGGGGGGCGGTTGTGTGACTGTTGTCTGTTGGAATACAATAAACTATGATAAAAGTTAAAGTAATCTTTGAACAGACCAGCCCTTCCACGCAGTGAAACAGGGATAATTATCCTTCTATTAGCAATGGTTATGCCTCATATAACTTCCTTACTGCCAGGATAACCTGATCACTATAGAAAGAAGCAGGCATGAAGGGAAGAAAGAAAAAGCAGAAAGGAAATTGAGAAACACAGAATTTTTTAAAAGCAAGGTGACTCAATGTATATTCTATATGTTTTCTCCCAGTCCCAAACTTTTTACATATTTACGTCCTGTATGAAGTAGCATTTTTTCTTCCTTTTAAGAAATAACGTTCCAAACTTCAACAGGAATCAGGCACAACCAATGCCCAGCTCCCCAGGAGTCCTTCCTTGCTTGCAGACCTTGCTACAGGTCTGCTCGCTTCTCCGTTACTCTTTTCTGTCCAGCTGTTGTGCCTCATGATAGCTTTTGGAGGGTTAACTGTCTACCTCAGCAGCCATTGCCTTTGTTGCACTCTTTGCTTTGATTCTGGCCCTTGGATGAGTCTTTTTCTTTACCAGCTGCAGTTCTCTCTCATTCTTAACACCTCAGTGAGGACCTGCTCTTTGTTAGCATCCTGTAGGGTAATCCAGCTACCTACTACTCCTTCTCAAATTAAGTTTTTAACTTATTTTTGTGCTCTTACATGGTGACAATTCATTCACACAAATGCTAGTCACTCCTATGCTATAACATTCAACTGTGTCTCTCTCTGCCCTTAACGAATATGTATTGCCCCTTCTGCATACTCAGGAAGACTCACTCGTTCCCTGGCACAACCCTATATACCTACACACCCAGGCTGACTCCACACATTGCCTTACACATGCTGTTTCTGAGCACATTCTTTTCCCCACATTCACTCAATCACACCCTCTCTTCATCTAGTACTGTTCAACTTTTAAAAGCACAAATATATTACCCTCAAAGCTGGAGTTTCACAGTTTTATTAGATGTGAATGTTACCAAGTAAAAATGTGAAAGTTCAATGTGTTAAGAAGCAATCTTGTGGCTGCAGAAAGAAAAGGTAAAGTGGAGTGTGCATTAGTGAGAGGTCTATGAAGTAGAATCATCCAATGGTTCACCTGAAAAGACAAACATGAAAGAAAATCCTGTTTGAGTTTATATTATATCCACATTTAACAGGTGCTCCACAGTGTTCTTACAATGAAATAACATTATCTAATTAGCTGGATTCCCATCCAGCTTGTATCTTCAAGTAAAATGAGTTTAAGAGTTCATTTCCCAGTTCATGCAAAAGAGAACTGAAAGATATGTGAGCCTTTTTTTTTTTTTTAGGACGCACTACAAATTTAGTTTGCAGCACACTGGCTGTACAGTAGAGGAAGACTGCTGACCATGATGTAAACTTTGCTCCCAGCTTAGTGAGTTGTCTTGATGTACGTCAAAATCTTACTTCTATTGTCAGTTTATGCTAAACTTCAGCTCTTGAGTCATATCTTTCCATTCACTTTTCTCCTAAATATTTATTTCATAAAGCATTACTTAAAAAGAAAATACTTGAAAGGACAATTTCTCTATATCATTATACATTTGAAACTGCCTTTAGTATTTTAAGTCTATTCACTCAAAAATACAATGAGGTAACATACTGTAAATCAAGTTAAAGCTCATAAGGTGTCAAATGCTCAATAGCTACAGACATGAAAGATCTCTTCAAATATCTGCCAGAGAGCAATATTATGGTTTCATCTGTAGAAGTATACAGTCCCTAACATATGGACAAATTTTACAGTACCTTTAGAAATGAGTCTACTGAAGCAGTTTCCCTGCATGAATCAAAATCATTGTAACAGGGAAGTTGGTAAAATAACTAATCCTACCTCAAAATAAACTAACATCTCTGTATAATGCAGGCACATATTTAAAAACTGTTTAGGATGGGTAGTGTCAGCATGAATTTTAAATTTGTATAGTAAAGTACTTGTACTACATGTTCATTCTCTGTATTTTAGACTTTATAAGAGGCCTGTACATTGAGTTCAACTGAGCACAAATCGAGTGGCAGACATTACTTCATAGTGAAATGGGACTGCGCCACTGTTGTTGAACCAGGAAAGCATACAACTGGAGTGCACATAATACAATTAGTATGCCATTTTGCAGTGTTCCAGAATGAAATGTCCTTATGATCTCTAATACTGGGGCAATGCTTACAGATCAAATTCACAGCACTCTTACCAAGCATGATCCCAATTCTACAATTGGATCTATTCAGGTCACTTTCACATACATGAAGTCCCAAAAGACTTCAGCAGACCTTTGTGAAAGTCCATCTGGCAGAATGAATATGAAATATGAATATGAAAAACTGATACAAAGGCAATAACGCTTCCCAAGAAAAAAAAAAAAACATAAAAGGAAACATCATTGGGATAATCAGAGAAAATCAGTGCCACTTACTAAGCATCTCTAGAAATTATCCGCACTTCTGTCAATAATTTTGGTCCTACTATCAGGGGAAAACTAGTACCCAGTTGCAAAGTCCAAGTATCCAATTGCAAAATCTGGTTCCAACCACACTCCAAGGCAAGCATCTGACTCTAACAGATGCTTTCAAAAGACACGTCACCACTTTGAATAGTGACAAATTTGCAGTTGCAAATACAACTGATCTTTTGGCATTTCCATAATCAAGATATGAATTGTGAAGCCTATGAGTTCTAACCATCTAAACTTGATTCATCCTCAGTCAAATTCTAAACCCTATTCCAAACTTCATTCAGACCATAATATCTGCATTTCTTTTAAAACTCAAAATGACAAGATCTGTAGTAAAGCACTGCCCTTGGTGGGTCATTCTTACAAGTTTCCTGCTAATACTAGCAATCCACGGCATATGTTTAATCCATGGGTTCTTTAGTCTCGCCCTAGGATGAGTCTTCATTATTCAGGCAGAAGGGAGGTGTGACAAACAATGAACCACAGAAATCAGGTCCATAATTGCCATTAGAAAAAAAAAAAGGTTGTTTGTTTGTGACACGATTTATGTTTCCAGTAATGCATTGCTATTGTCAGAATTTTCTTTCTTATATACATATAAAGATGCTTTATCTAAACTCTAAAAATAGTAAGACTCATGAAATAATATAAAAATCAAAAGAAGCCTCATTCTTTTACAATTTTGGCCTTTTACATCCTGTGAGAAATGTTAAAACTGGCTACAAAAATAAAATAAGAAATAAGGTGTTCCTAAACTCTTGTCCCAGAGTTGTACTTTAGTATATAATTTACATAAATGTAGCTTAAGGACCAAGATACACTGTCTTTTAAGAAATTATAGTTTTTTTCAGCTACCCTTTGCCCACAGTGAAAATATTAAGCACTCATTCAGAAGAATCAATTTTAATTTAATCAGAAATGTTACTCATTTATTACTCACTTATCCCAGTAAAAGCAATATTAAAATCTGTATTAAACAGAAAATGAAGCTTTTAAAACCAAATTTTAATACTGATAATATGCATAACACTGACCAAATTAAATACAACTGTTCATGTAATCTTAGTTGACTTTATTAAGTCAAGTTATAAAGCTTGCACAAGCACGGTGGAGGTTTGGAATTTGTTGCATTAATTATTTAATTTAATAAGACAACAAATGAAGTAATATAGCAAAAGAAAAAAAAAAAAGCAGCCTTCAGATGACTGAAGAGACAGTTACAATACAATGACAAAGCCACAAGCTGAATTAGACATAGTTAGTGTATCAATACTAGCAACAGACAGACCAGAAAAATCCTAAAACAATAACAAGACTTTCCTCTTCTTCCTGAGAAAGGCTTAATCACTGCAGTAGAGAACATTTTTTTCTGTGGAGTCCAAAAGAGCTGGATTTGTTCCCAAATTCAGGAAACAGTGAACTTCAATAAAACAATGGACAAACTAACTCTTACTGTGGTTCAACTTTACAAGGAGTAACAATGCAAAAGGTATTAATTTACAGCATACTTACACTAAACACCACTCCCATCAATATTTTAACAGTTGCCATCAAGAGAACAGTAAAACCAGAGCCTCATTACACTGAAAGATGTGAAGCTGTTAACACACATCTCAATAAGAAGTTGCATTTCAGAATCAAACAACCCCAGGCTTTGATTTGAAATTGCCCACATTTGTGTCTCTCAGGACATAGTACAGTAACCATTTACTCAGCTTCTATTGGGAACGAGCAGTAGTTATGATAATGTAGTAACTAATGCTCAATTTACTAACTTTGGGAGGAACTCCAGGAGGATAACTTGGTTTTATTCTGTATAACTACATTTTTCTTTTATCCTTCTAAAATTTGGGAGAGATGTTTTAAATTACTATTACGAAAAACTATAGCGCTAGTGAATGCATTCTCAAGACTACCTACATACATATGCTGGACTCCCCTCATACTAGTTTTATGAGGGGAAAAAAAACCAAATCTTTACAAAAAGATAAACAGACAAGTTTCAATAGATACTAATCAAAACATGCAATTTAAATAATTTAAATTTAAATAAATTTAAATATTGAAATAATAAATATGGATTGTGCCATAAAGAAAAACACTCACTTGCAGCACTGGTCAGAAAAACAACTAGAAGTTCTCTTCTTGGCTGTTCCTAATTTGGAGCTTACTGGGTCTCAATGCTCCAACCATCTGTCCATTCTGATGATCTTTCTCAAGTACAAATTCTATCTCACAGGACCTGGAAAGTTTTCCAGAGACAGTTTGTCAAAATAAATACAATTCCTCAGTAAAACTTTCATTTCTAAGGAAAAAAGAACTTGAAGGAGTCCTAGCTAGCTCTAATAACATATTTTTGTTTGACTCCATCCCCCATATCAATACCATTTTATTGTAACCATACACAGAAAACATACTCTACCTGCTCAGAAGCTGAGCAACAGAACCCCAAGCATATGGAAATCACTAGGCTAAAATCCAGAGCCATCATAGTGATTTCCTACTGCTATAAACGTGTAAGTTTACATGCAAATCTGCTGATTGCCCACAAACTGTCTTTGCACAATTCTCTGTATGCAAAAACAAAACAAGCACGCATCTGTGCCTTTGACCCCAGCAGAGCCCTCACGCTCAGCTTAAATGCTACCTTCTGCTGGCTCTCTTAACACTAGGAGGTTCAACTGTTAAACTGCAAACAGCTCTGATCATATATTTAGTAACAGTAGCTAAACCACAGTCTGAAATAAAAGCACTGAAATAAAAGTGGTCATACCAGGCCCCACTGTAATTTGGCTCCAAAGCTGGTAATACATTCAGTCATCATATAACCTCTTTAAAAACAGAGCCATGATCAGCTTGCATGTCTAGGTGTTTTCAAGTAGCCCATAATCAATCTTACACTCTTGTAATGGATCGTAAGGATGATAATGACTAATTGTGATTAAAAATTAGTGGGGTACCTATTATGAGTCTACTCCACCCACATTGACCTGTAGATCTGATCTTTTTTAAAGGTTGCTTCGTATAAGAAAGGTTGAACTTGACTAAACACATCAGGGTCAAAAGTCGACATTTTGGAATGAAGCCTTCCGATGAAAACAGTGGAGAGGAACTTTCAGGGTTTTTTATTGCTTTCTCTGCCACCACACCTTTGCAGTAATCACTTTTTCCAGTAAGTTGGTTGAAGCCTGCAACATAACAGCACTCAAAATACTATTCAGATATTTAAGAAATCACTGTGCTTTACTACCAAGATTTACCTTTGAAATTCAACCAGACATAAGCATAAAATTTAGTCACTGTTTACCTCTCACACGGAATTACCTTTAGTAATTATCTCAAGTATTTCTTGAACTCACAGCTACACAAAATAGCTTCCACTCCTCTTTAGCACAGTGCCTCATAAAACGTAGCTTGGCCAAGCCTCCAATGTTTTTCTACCACAAATTACTATGTTTTTCTACACAGTCAAAAAAGTTGTGCATTATCAGACAAGCTCTTCTACTAGATTTATATACTGTCATATCAGAAATAGACAGGCTCGAATAGTCAGTAACCTGGCTACACAAACACACCAAAATAAACATAATAAATAAATGACCTGTTCTGTGGGACTTGAGTGCCAAGTCTAGCCAAGCAGACTTCCATTAGATTAGGAAAGAAGATTGCTTAAATGGCAGTCTATCCTTCCATTTTTGATGCATCTGTTAATACAATGCAACTACCATTTTATTATTAACCTGGCTTGTAAGAGATAGTGTCCTGCTTTCAGCTGGGACAGAGTTAACTTTCTTTTTAGTAGCTGGTACAGTGCTGTGTTTTGGATTTAGTGTGAGAATGATGTTGATAACACTCCGATGTTTTAGTTGTTGCTAAGTAGCACCTATCTTAAGCCAAGGACTTTTCAGTCTCCCATGCTCTGCCAGCAAGCAGGTGTGCAAGAAGCTGGGAGGGAGCATGGCCAGGGCAGCTGACCTGAACTAGCCAAAGGGGTATTCCATACCATGGAACGTCATGCCCAGTATATAAACAGGGGGGAGTTGGCCAGGCAGTGCGGATCGTGGCTCGGGAACTAACTGGGCATCGGTCAGCTAGCAATTGCATTGTGCATCACTGGTGGGGTTTTTGGTTTTTGTTTGTTTGTTTGTTTGTTTCCCTTCCTCCTTTCATTACAATTATTATTATTATATCTCATTATTACTATTGTTAGTATTATATTTTACTTTAGTTATTAAACTGTTCTTATCTCAACCCACGAGTTTTACTTTTTTTCCCCTCTTTCCTCCTCCTCACCCCACTGGGAGGGGGAAGGGGGAAGCGGCTGCGTGGTGCTTAGTTGCTGGCTGGGGTTAAACCACGACATATAGGCTCTGCCAGAAAGAACTGCATGGTTTTGAGGTAATCCCACTACCAACTCTTTCCCTCACCCCATTGCTGGAAAACACACTCCACAGTAGATTTAGCCAAACAGAACACGTGCCCATCTCTTGGCAACCCAGTTCACAGTCCCATTTGCTCTGTACCTTAAACTAGGACTCTGGAGCAGTTGATATTTGGTACAGGCTTGCTGCTGCTGTCACAGGTAGACTTCCAAAACAATTCAGGTATTTTCTCAGCTTTGAGTCAGTGAAGTTCTATTTTCCCAAGAAGCCCAACTCCTCAAAACCTAGACATATTTTACCCTATTTTATTCAGGAAACTGAACAAGGACGAATGAAGAGCCTATTCATACTACTACAATCTTCATGGAGCCACACTTATTTTAGATGTTTGCAGGTAAAGCAAGATTTCATTGCAATCACTGGAAGGCATAACTTTATCACTGAACAGGCCTAGTAACTCACACAGTCTCTCCAAACTACATCCACTCACACCAAAAATACTCTACTACCAGAATTAACTCAAAATTTGAATAACAAGAGTATTATGGCAATGAATTCATAACTAAGGAGGAAAAAATACTAAGGATCCAACTGTGAAATGCATTGTTCACAGGAAGAATATTTATGAACATAAAACTAAACAATAGGACATCCAACTAATAAAGCCGTACAGGCTAAGGAGCTTAAACCCAAGTTTAAGATTACATAGTCTCACAGAGAATCTGAAATACACAACAATGATCTTAATTCATAGTTACTTATTTCATGAAGTCTAGCCAAATCCTTGGGGTTTTAGGTTGTCTCCATGATAAAGATAAAAGAATTTTGCATCAGTTAAAAAAAAAAAATCTTCTTCAGGTACTTTTACTGAAGTTGAGTATCGTCAATCTAGCTTTATTGTAGAAGCCCAATAAAATATGCTAAACAGTTCTGTAAAATACTACTTTTTCTATTTTGCTAAAAGAAGTTCAATTTTAAGCAAATCCAAACCAATCACAATTCACTGAACCCACAAAAGCATACAATACTCTTAAGATATAAAAATAAACAAGCTCAGATGTCTACATTCAAATGAACATAGCTGTATTTAATTGATCTCCCCCTTTTCATTCACTGGTGACTATTATTTACTCCCTTTTGTAAGCATTTAATGCAAAACCCTGTCTTTACTGGGAAGGTCACTCCTACCAGGCATCAAAGCAATGCTAACTATACTTTTTCATAAAAGGCAAGATTATAAAACTGGATTGGCAAACAGTAATAGCGTAATTGCATACAGTTCATACAAGTTGTTCAACGATAACAAACCAAAGGAAAAGATATTGGTTGGCAGCTGTAGCGCTGCTCTAGATTCACCTGAAAATAGGGGAGCCCTGTGGATGGGGAATGCAACCCTTATCATAGTGAGCATGTACATGTATTCTCTTTAAAGTGCATTTTACAACAGAGTCAGGTGAAGATCTGGCTCTAAGGGAAAAGACAATGTAGGACTTAGTATATAAAAGCTTCTTTATGCAGAAGCATGATTTAGAAATAAATGTGTTCCATTTTTTAAAGTTCTCTCTGTTTAGTGTTTACCAGAAGAGAGTGTGTGTACAATTTGGCAAGCTTTTTGCATATTTTTTGGCACTTAAAAGTATTTTAAGACTAATGCTGGCATTTTCATAACTGCTAAATCATTAGAAAGATGACATTTTAAGTTTGCAGGGAAGTTAGCTTGGCACTGTTCTCATTTGCTTCCTTATAGCTAACCACAGAGTAGTATAAAATCTCAGAAGAATCACTGCTCCCTCCTATTCTATCTTGGGGGAGTAAGTCACCTTAAAGAACTAACCTGATGAATATTTACCCTTTCCATATACCAAACCTTCTTATATTCAAATAAGTTTAAGATTTTTTTTCTAGGTTTGGGAAACATGCTAACCAGTCTGGTTGTCAGGTTAACCTTGCCAACCTCAACGCTACAGTTACTGTAAGTTCTGCTGAAATGATGACTGGGCTTAGAGCTGCAGGCAGCCTTTCACCGGACTACAATGCAGCTGAATGAGGATTCACTGTTCCAAAAGCCGACACAATGCAGCACTAGAGGGATGCATTCTCAACACACTGTTTGCTCCTCAACTTTTGGATTTTTGTGCTGGTTTAACTGTTGAATACCAAAGAAATGTTACAACCACGACAGAACAAATTATCATCTAGAATGATGATAACTAAAGACACTGGTTTCCCTAATACAAAGTAATTAATTTGATGTGCTATTTGCAAAGGTGAAAAAAAAAAATCTAAGTATCTATTTCTCTTCAGAGCAAATGTTAAGCAGAGGACTGAAAGTACCTCCAAAGCAAATATTTCATTTTTATTAACCATAATAAACTAAGAGTGGAAAAGAAAGTTACATAAAACTTGCCAGAACATAGTTATTGAACACTGCAGTTTCTAATCTCGGCAATAAATGTAGGTCAAGGGAACTGGAAAATCTAATTACTCTGTAAATTTTTAAACCTGTTTCTTTCTTCTCAAGGAAGAGAAAATTGTTCCCCTGCATTTAAGCAGACTTGACTTCACTCAAAGTGTAACTACAGCTAGGTGGAAAGTTAATTTTGTCTGAATGTAGAGCATTTTGAACTTCCTTTAAAGTATCTTTGCATCCTGCATTGTACACTCGGCTCTGGTTCATACTTGTACTCAAGGTATCATCAGTTACTGCACAATTAATATAGCTATAGTGCAAAATCCAGAGACACTCTTCACAAAAACAAACAAAAAACCCCACCTCTCAATAAAATAGACCTTTGGTACCACACTCTAGCAGTGCTTTTCAGTAATATATCCCATGCAATTATAATTTGATACCCAGTATTCATACACTGCATTAACAAAAGACAAAGCAATGCATCATTACAGAACTACTGCGAATGTGAATATGTGATAGCATTGTAAATGTTAATTATTTACTGATGATTTGACTGTTGATGCTGACTTCTGTGTATAGACAGACCACATAACTTAGACTTACAAGATCGAATATTTAAAAAAAATAAAAAACCCTTGAAGATTCAAGCCTCTTGATTCTAAAAACCAAAGGCCATTTAAGAATCACATCTCCAAACAAAAAAATATTTCAGGCATTTAAGATTAATTCCTAGCGCAACTCAACTTTTCTCAAAAAAAAAAAACCAACCCAAACAAACCCAAAACCAGCACCTCTCAAAACAAAATCCCTCAAGGTCCAAAAACCAAAACGTCCTACCACTTCACTTTTTAGGATTCATCTGTCATTATTTTTTAACACTTTTCCATATTCACAAAGTTGGGTTTCTTCTGTTTTGTGAAATAAAAGCCAAATTACATACAGGCAGAAGTCGGGCTTTCACAAAAACAAAGAGAGCCCCAATGTATTTACAAATCATTGAAGTTGTTATCATGTTTGAGGATAGGTGGACTAGAAAACATAACTATATCCAGCCTACTGACTGGCCCGTCTCACAGAGCTCTTTCTTCCGGCTCTTACCTCAGTGATACGTGACAAAGAAACCATCGAATTTCACAACGGAGATAGGATTTGTATGTTGTGTTCTGATTTGGCAGTCAAATATTTTGTTTGTTTTTTGGGGGTGGGAGGGGTGAGTTGTACAAAAGTGGAAAACCTGGCCTAAGCTCATCTGATCTTTGGACACTGCTCTCGTTAAGTATAAATCCTACTTTTGAACTTCCTCCAATTGCATGAGAGGTGAAGCCTCCCAAACAAACCAAAAAAAAAAAAAGATAATTCAGAAAGAGCCATATTGAAGACTTAAAACATGTTTGTCTTAAAAGGTAAACCCTGAAACAGTAGCTCAAGGAACAACCCAAAGCAAAATGCGTTCTGTCATAATGGTCTCTTATAAAAAGCAGACCAATGGCAAGATTTTTTTCGCTATATGCATTACATGAATGCATATCTCTGCTGTTTGTAAAGATGTATCTTTAAAAGTACATGGGAATGCGGCAAAGGTGGCAAGGGCAAACACATAAAATCTAAGAAATGTTGTGCAATGACCAACTGTGCAATCTTAATTTGTAGCCCTTGAGTTTCATTACACCATACCACACTCCCTTTTCTGTATCATGGACAAGTTTATGAATACAAGCATCAAAAACATGTTTTTATTCCTCAGCATTCTCAAAGGTTTCAGATCTCAACCATTTAAACTAAAAATTTCAGATCCTAATTGGGTATCGGTCCTTCCCTCACAAAAAAGAACTTATTCTGACTGGGGATCCATTAAATAACTACTAAAACTGTATGTAGCCTGAGGCCTGACTGGTGACAGGTAGTAATAAATGAGACCTGGATCTGCACTGAATGAGGAAAAAAGAAGAAATCTCATCTGCCAGTCCATTTGCTAAGTGGCAAAAGTGGCAGGGGCCTTTGCAAGAAAAATATGTTTATTCAAGTAATCAATGTGTAAAAGCAAATTAAATTTGGAGTTTCTTAGTCTTTGGGTGTTTGACTTTGCAGTTTACTATAACTTTAACAAAATAATATAATTCAATACAATTGTGCTCTCCTTCCTTCAGCTTCCATGGTTTTCAAGTGTGATATTGCACTGACTCATTGCACTTAGTTCACGTTCTGAAGAACAGAAGGTCCAAATTTCACTAAGAACCAGAGTAACCAGTGATGACAAACCAATCTCCTTTCAATGCATGCCACAAAAAGCATATAAGAAGTCTGACTTCTTACAGATCAACAAAACTGTTAAAAAAAATCTTAGGATGAAAAAAATAGGTGTTCTGGAATAACCAGAAACAAGTAGGATAGAAGTTTAAAGCACATTGGTCCGCTCTAAAAGCGCAAAGGAGCCTACTGAATATCAATAAGATTCAGATGAAGGAAAAAGTTTATGAAACAGTTTAGATGGGTGATTTCTACAAGTAGAAGTATGTAAGTGCACACTACCTTTCTTCCGCCAACACAACTACGCAATCTTCCATGCACAAGCAAGTGCTTTGATGGCTACATGCAATCAACAGCAATCCAGGGAAATTGAAAAGAGTAGCATTTCCTTGTTTTGCTTTTGGGTTGGGTTTTGTGAGATTTTTTGATAATGAAACACCAGGGCTTTCACCCTACCAGATGATAATAAAGGTATGTGGATAGTAGACCTTCTCCTGGCCCACTAGCAGCATTGGGAAGGCCTTTTGTCCATCTTCAGCTCCCAAATAATGTTATTATATATATAAAAAAAAATAGCACGGGCTGCCTGCTTTCCCAGCCTGCACACACCAGTATCCTCAAAAACAAGTTATTTCAAAAACGGTTTAACTTACATTGGCAAAGCTACACTGTCTACGGTACTGGAGCCACGTGCATCCTCCATCTACCGAGCCTCGCAGCAGGGAAAGCCGCCCTGCCTCGCACACCTACGCCAGGCTCCCTGCCAGGGAGGCTGCCAGCAGAGACCGCATCCCTTCCGCGCTCGGAGAGCCGCGCTGGACAAAGGCCCAGCGCCGCTGGAGCGGCGCCTGCGGTAGTCCCGCGGACCCGGAGGGACCGCCCGCGGCCGGGCGCCGCTGGCGGCGGGCCCGCTCCCGCCCCACAGGGACATCGGGTCGCACAAGCCCATGGGGCAGCTCTGCCCTGCCCCACCGCGCCCGCCCCCGGCTCGGTGGGGCAACCGCGGCCGGTGGGACACCGGGGGCGGACCCCGAGTCGCCGCCCGGCAGCCCTGCCCGGTTCCTGGCAGCCCTGCCCGGTTCCTGGCAGCCCACGGCACTGTGAGAGTTGGCGGCGGAGGGACCAGCCTCCCACCGCCTCACGCCAGGGCCTTCTCCCCTCACGGGTAGGGGCAGGAACAACCCCCCCACCTCCGCCAGGACCCCGCCGGTGACTAAGCACACCCGCCGCCGCGCCGTGACCGGCCTTTTACCTCCCCTCCCGCTCCCCGGCCCCGCCCGCCGCCGCGGCCCGCCTCTCCCCCCCGCCCGCTGCCGCGCCCGGCGCCTGCGCGGTGCGGCGCGGCGCGCGCGGGCGCAGGAATGTGCGTTACAGTTAAATAGTGGGCGCAGGGGCGGCCGCCGCGGCGCTCGGGGCCGGCGCGGGGCGGCGGAGGCGGCTCCGGGGCGAGCCGAGCGGGGCGGCGAGGGAGGCTCCATGGCGCGGCGCGGCTCCTGGGGCGGTGGCAGCGGCGCGCTGCTGCTGTGACAGGAGCTTGGCAGCTGGGACTGGCCTTCCTCCTGCCCAACTCCCGAGCGGGGAGCCCGCGCCGGCGTCCCGGGGGCGCGGCGGCGCTCGGAGAGCGGAGCCGTGGCGGCGGCGGCGGCGGCAGCGGCGGCCGGGGGCAGCCGGCGTGTCACCGCCTCTATGATGAAATTTAAGCCGAACCAGACGCGGACGTACGACCGGGAGGGCTACAAGAAGCGGGCGGCGTGCCTCTGCTTCCGCAGCGAGCGGGAGGACGAGGTGAGCCCGCCGAGCCGCCGCGCACGTGGGGCGGGGGGCGCCGCGCCGGGATCGGCCCGGCCCGGGCGGGGCTCCCGTTCCGCCGTCGCCCCCTGGGCCCGCCGGTGCCGCGTCCCTTTGTTTGACCGGAGGGGCGCGGGCCCCTCCCGGAGGGCAACTCCCCTGCCCACGCCGAGTCGTGCCGGGGCTCTCCTCCCGAGCCGGAAGAGGGGGCGACGCCGCGGAGCTGCGCGGACCCCCAGCTCGCCGAAGCGGGGGGCGGCGGCGGCGGACGCCCCCCGGCCGGTCGGGCCGGGCTGTGCCGGCCGCGGGGGCGGGGCAGGCGCGGCGGCTCCGCGGCGCGCCTCTCGCCCACCATCTTGGGGCGGCGCGGTGCGGCGGGGCGCGGGCCCACGTGCGCGGCCCCCTCCTTTGTGCGCGGCCGCGGCCCCGCGCGGCGGGATGGGGGCGGGGGGGGCTCGGCTCCCGAGGCGGAATCGGACACCGGCTGAAACTCCCGGGTTATCCTTTGTGTGCCCGTAACGCGCAGAAGATCGGTTAATGTGTAATGGCGCGTTGAGGGCAGGGCTGGTGCTGCCCTTAAGACGAACCCCCTGCTATACTTGGGTGGGATGGAAAAAATCTCGCGTTTGAAAAACCTGTTTTTCCTACCAAGGGAGTAAAATGGTGCTTATAAAAATATTTTGTCAAGGAGCTCGGGGGCGGCCGGCGGCGGGGGATGGGGGGCGGGGGGCGGTGTATGCGGTTTTGGTTGTAGAGGGTAGCATTCAGCCGGGGTTTTATGTTGCAGCAGAATCGGGAGGTGGCAACAAAGTTGTCCTGTATTCCTAGCCAAGGTCAATTGCACTGGCCGTTATCTGGAAACTTTGCTGATGGTTTCATTGCACAATGTATTTATAGACTGTCTCAGGCTGGAAGCATACCCCTTCCTGATTTTCGTTTTCATTTTGTTGTTTAATAGCTATAAAATAACTACAAAGGTTAGGGCTTGGGGTTTTTTTCCCTCCTTCATCTATACGCTGGAAGAAGCTAGTGTCCTATCCAAGCTGCTAATATGGCAAATTTCTTGCTTAAACATCTACTAAGCAATATAACGCAGCAGGGAGAGGCCTAATCTCAAAACACAGACCCTTGGGTTTAGGCAAAAATTTTGTGTGGTCTTCTGGTATATGCCATTCCCTGTGTGGTATAAATACAGCCTTGGGACCACACTGATCAGCTTTTCCTAATATTATAAAGGAGAAAGGTGCCCTGCAGGAATCTTGCTAGTTCTTGCTGTTGATCTAGCTTTTCTTTGGTTTCAGCAGCACCTATGATACTCCAGCGTGCTTCCCCATTTACGTGTCTTCAGTATTTATTTTTGGATGCTGCTCCAGCTCAGACTTGTTTGGAGTTCAAACACCAACTTAACAGCTGTTACAGCTTTCTTGCACCAACTGTAGTTGGAAATTCATGGTTGGGGTCACCTTTGTCAGTAATTTCCGTTCATTCTTAATTTCCTGCTGCAACTTCTTATATTCTCTTTCAGTCTTGTATCCAAATGAGACCACTTGCTGCTTCAAAAAATTGTTTGTGCATAAGAACACCCTCTGAGGCTAAGGATGGTAGTAGCAGCTTTGCTGGGCTATGTAGGAAGAGTGGATGCTGACACTTGTTGCACTGGAGCGCTCTGTGGTATTGCGGGTGGAGCACCTGTATGGCTGCCATGAGGCTGGGCCTTGGCATTGTGCAAGCAGACACACTTGAGGGTGAAACGAATGGGATAACGCCAAGTCAGATTTGGGACATAGATTAAGTGTGTGGAAACAGTTCAAATTGCTTTCTGATAAGTTATTTCCAGAAAAGCAATGGCAACATCTTGAACTTGCTTAGCTGTTTCCCAAGTGCCAGCTCCATCTGTATTGATACAGAACCTATTCCTTAGAAGTTTGATGCCTGACTGCTGTTTGTGATTAACTTGTACTACCAGCCATGTTCCCCGAGTTGGCTGGATGAGGCTTGCTTCTGTTGTTCTTGAACACTGTTGTCTTAATAAGTTTCCATGTAGGTCTACTTTACGCTCCACATAAATGTCGTCAGTGTTTCCTTTCCAATTCTCTAGAGATTGTACCATTGATTTTCAGCTGACCTACATCTCCGGGGATCTTTAAGTGCAGGGTAACTTCTGCTGTGAAGGAACACAAAGGCAGTACCTGGGTGACTGGAGTGAGAAGAGGGGAACAGCAGACTTCTGTAGAAGCTATTGCGGGGAAAAAAAATAATTTTCATAGTTATTTTAACCTACAGGGTTACTGCCCCATAAGCAAAGAGTTGCTTGACCTTGGAGGAGAGAAAATAAAACAGACAACTGAAAGCAATCTTTAGCCATACATTTCTTTTTAAGGAGCCTTAAAGTAAGAAATCAAAATCTCAAGGTGTTTTTTTTCCTGGAGATACTGTCTGCAAGACTGTCTCAATAGATCACATTCTACTTTTCAGCTGGTTAGTTTCTATCTAGAGGAATGAGTATCTGCAGCAATCTTCTGCTACAAATCTTAAAATTAACCTGTCTTCCTGCTTCTGTTCTGACTTTCTGAAAGGCCAGTCCGTATCCAGTTGTGCCTGTGCTTTAGCTTTTTTCCTCCTTTCTTGCACTTAGCTTTCTGACATATGTGGTTGCTTTAGGTGGAATCTCACTGTGTTGTGTAAAAGGTTACTAATACTTCTCTAGCTATACCAGAAAAAAAACGTTGTGATAGGACCTGTCTTTATCATGATTGTAAAGCTATCCTGTAGTCATCTTGTGATTAGTGGTGGTATCTAAGTCTCTAACTTGTTCCCACCTCGTGAAGTCTCAACTTGTACCAGAAATTCTTAGTGTCCTGCACATTAGATTTACAGTATGTTCTTAACCAAATGTGATCATTCTTCTGCAACTTCAGCATGAGATCCTCTGTTGATAGCATGACTTACGGACACTGCCTCTCAATTTGGAGAGTTAAAAGTTTCAATAATAGCTTTTTGTGCTTATCACCAATGAAAATCGGGCCAGTCACTAAAATGTTTAATATCTCTATTGTTCATCATCATCTAGCAAAATCTGCTTGTTATAGCTTTGTGGTCTGTTTCCTATCCTATTGCACTTCTTACGCTACCTTTGTAGCCTTGTTGAAGCCCATGTTACAGCTGAGTTTTATGGAGAGTGAAGCAACATATCAATTGAAAAAGACTGTGGTAATAAAGGATGTTTTTGGTAAAACCATATTGTATTTCCGTTCATTTTCTGTTCACTTCTTTATTTCTTAATTCGAAACATAGGTGGTCTGTAGAATACTGCGGAGGCAAAATTCAGTCTGATGGTCCCTGCAAACAGTTTGAAATACAGCCACTGAACAACTCCTCTCCAGCTACAGCACCCTGTCCAATTAGGCTTACCAACCGTCTTTGCTGCCAGACTTAAAATTGTTGAGTCAGTTCTCTTGGGTATTACGGGCTGGAAACTGGGCTTGCCCGCAGTCTTGCAACCTGTCAAAAGCTGCTGCTTTGTCTTGAGAGCTGGTATTGCAGCTGAAAGCATGTGCTTGTGAGATGACTGATGGTTGTCCAGATGCACCACTGCAAAAATCCTCCCTTCCTGTTTCTTTCTTCATCTTCAAGTGACTCTACATATGCCAATTTAGTGCTATATAGCCCGTTTTGGTTTAGATTTTGTAGCCTTCATGCTGTGATATTGTATGATTTAAAAAAAAAAAAAAAAATACATATATACCCTGGAGGAAGCCCAAATAGCCAAGAAATGTGGCCAGTAGCTTTGGAATTTTTTTGAGTGTTTTAGAAGGAGATCTCTTAGACTGCTGTTGTTAAAGTATTGCCTGTTTTGGTCTCTCAGTGCTGTCATTTGGGCTGAAGAGAGAGCAAGATGGCTGGATATGAGCTTAAGTGCTGGCTCCTTCTGTCGTTCTTAATGGAAATGAAGCAGTAATTGCAGGCACTGTCTGCCCTTTGAACAAAAAAAATTGCTGGAAATGAAGCAGGAGAAATCCCATGAAAAATGAAACAAGGCTATGTGGGCATGAAATGCGTGGGGGCTGCTGGCTTTTTGCTTTGAACAAGCAAGAAGCTGTTAGGTGTGTGCAAAAAGCTGATGGTATTCAGCAGACTGGAATGGGCTGGCGGATTTGTATATGAGGAAATGCAAGACTCTCTTGAGCAACTAGGAGATGTGGATGGCAGCTTTAGGATAAGCCTGCAGGAGAACCTCTCTCAGTACTGTGAGGACCGACTGCTTCCACAGGTTAGAATTGCTTATGCAGTATTTTGCAAACACTGATTTTGCATAAAATGCTGCTGTCTTAGGGTCTGGGCGGAAGGTAGGCAAGGCAATTCCTACTTCTCAAAGCAGAGAATGAGGCAGGCCTTCAAAGCAGCAAGAGCAAATAGTAATAAACATATTTTTTCTAGTCATTTGGATAACTAAAACAATTTTAAAAGCTAATTTAATTTTTCTTCCATCAACTACGTATTATACAAATAAATGAGCAGTTATTTTTAAATACTTTGAATATAAAACTTGAGTGCGTTCTAATTATTTTGGCATCTGTAACACTGCTTTATGTAATTGAATATAGTATTGAAAGCCCTACTTTAGTGTTCAGCCAGCAGTTGCTAGTGGCAGATCTAAAAATTAGTTTCATATGCAAAAAAAGTCTTCAAGCTTTTCAATTTTTAATTTTGCCATTTTTGTTGTTCAGTCTTATACAAGAGATGAAAATGGATGGGAAGGGTTTTCTGTTACTATTGAGACAGTAGTGAGGATAACTGTATTGTCACACACTTATGGGAAATGTAGATTTTTTTTTTCTCCTGTAGCAGGGCATACACTTGCATGACAATTATTGCCTCTTAACTTTGATTTAAAAATTATAGGCTCCTAGTGTTGTATCTCCTTTTTGGTCTGATTTAGAGAATTTTATTTCTTGGGCTGTAGAATGTCAAGATTTAAGAAACCCTTGTTTAATCTACCTTGTTCTGGTGGTCATTGTTTCATTATTTTACAAAATAGTAGTGTTCTTCAGTTTCATATAGCTGTTGCTTCATATTAGCAATGGTTTTATTAAAGGATAATAAAGGAAAAAGTAAAATGTTATTTTTATTTGCATTGGTCTAAATCATCTGAAAACCAGAAAGACCTGTGGTAATGTAACCTGATCTATAAAACCATGGCCCAGAAGTGTCACCTGGCTACCCTGGCAAAATGAGGTGTTCTAGGAATTATTGTAAATAAACTTGCACAGTGATGAAAGATCTTCCATACTTGACTCAGAATTTGTTATTTGGTTTCTTTATCCTTCAGTGTAAGCTCTCAGGTGTAAACACACAGATAATGTGTGCTTTAATATAACTTGGAGTGTGACTATGGCACCATATTTAAGGCTGGCATGCTCTCCAAAGCAACGCGTGGACTGATACAGGTTACCTAGCTTGCTCTATGACTGCCTAATAGAACATAGGCATATTTTCCAAAGAATACACGTTTCAATATGCACTTCAGGCACACTGTGGTTTTTACTTTTTCTGTCTCATGTCCCTGCCCTGTTAACATACAGGAGGAATAATTGACATAGGATGATTGCTGCCTTAGTTTTTCCTCAGCGTTTTCTTGATATTGGACATCATCTGTGTGGTGCAGGAAGGGGTATAGCTCAAAAAATCAAGACCCTATAAACAGATTCCAAAATGGTTCTTTATGATGTGTCTACAGAGACAGCATCTACTTATGGTATATCCCTGCAGGCTTGTATAGGGTTCTGCAGTGGTTTAAACTTGTGTTAATGTTAAGAAAAATAATGGAATGTTAGGTTGCTGTGGTAGGATTTATGTCAGGTAACCAACTTTCAAAACACAAGTGCCTTGTTATCCCTACTTTCACAGAAAACCAGCTTTCTGCAGGCATCGCATATGCACCTTGCTTTCATGTTGGGATCTTTTTTGACAAACTGCAACTGCTTGCCAGCAGTGGAAGTCTGCAAGTTCAGCGAAGCTGTAGGAATTCAGCTGTCCACCATGACAGGAAGCTTCAGTCTTCACTCATGCATCTTCAGATACTGAAATCAGTCAACCATGAGCTGTCTTTTATTGCGAAACCTCGATTATTTTTTTTCCAGCACCTACAATATTACTTGTCTATGCCATCCGAATGTGTTTAATGGGGTGGATAGTTGCTCAAAATGGGTTGAGGGGAGAAGGAAACATGTGTGTACCTGTCTAACATCAGGCTAAGGTGTCCTGCAACATGTTTATGTTTTGTGTTTTGCCCTGTTTAGAAGATGCTGTCTTTTTGAACTAGTAATATTTTTAAGTGTTTAGATACTTGAGAAAATACCTGTTACAGTTTACTTGCACCATCCTAAGTTTACTTTGAGGATTTAAACTGGTGGCTAAGTTTCTGTTTGAATTGCCCCAGTTAACTCAGTGGTCCTCAAAACTTCCAAGTTACCAGTTCTTGTGAAATAGCAGAGTGGCAGACTTCTTCAGAAATATATACAAATCCTAGCTAGAGATATATATGCATACATACACACACATATATGCATGTATACACACATATATGCATATATATCTCTAGCTAGATTTTGTAGCCATGTTTTCTCAGACATTTTTTGTAGATATGTGAGTTCACAGACCACAAGTTGATGTGTGGTTTTTTTCCAGTCTTGTTTGTAAAACACTTAAAAAGCTTATTTTAATTAGGTGGCTTTCTGACTTAGTGCTTAAGCACTTCAGTGGAACCAGTCCTATAAATGTAAATATTTTAAAACAAATTTTGTCTTCAAAGATGTATGTTTTCTTTCCAAGTATCTCAAAGACAAAAAAGGCTAAAAGGTAACTGGTACTTGTCAAGAAGTAACCTTGTCATGTCTTTACCTGCAGCTGAATGGTTCACAAAGACTTAGAGCTCTTGTTGCTGACAAGTGCTTGGAAGCTGATCCCTTAGACAAAAAGGTTATGTTGCTGCGTAGCTGGTAAAGCCCAGTTCTCCTGCTCAAGATTAGGCCATGATTTCAAGTTAAAAAGAAACGGGCAGCAGTATGAGTTCTAGCTCTTCCCCTACTATCTTATGTGTTTTTTCCCTTGGTCTGTATTGGCAAGCATAAGGGGAGAAGGACATGCTGTGAAGTGGATTGGGGAACTGACCCAGCGGGAGAAGTAAAACTTCTTTTACAGACACCTGTGGGGGGTTTCTTGTTTGTTTGCACGTTTTTTTGCAGCCAGGAATCTACTTTTGCTGTATGGCTGGGTGCAAGATCCGCACCCTTCATCGCACCATGAGACCTGTCACAGCTGATTCTCCGAAGCATACTGAAGCTTAGGGGGAGATCTAATGTTACAGGTGACTTGAGTGCTTGTTGACGTGAGGAAATGTGTTCTGACTGATGTGCCATAGTAGTATAGTGCTGTCTGTTCCTGATATGAACACTTTAGCCGAAGAACAAAACAAAGTACTTCAAATAGCCAGAGGAGGGTACTCAAATTCTGCATCACTATAACAACATGTTAGCCAAATATGTGAATTTCATGTGAAATAAAATTTATAGAATAATATAATTTTAATTGCAAGTTAAAGCAAAACTTCTGAAAAAGGCTGATTTTTTTTTTTCTCCCTGTTGCCATATAGCCTTAAAATCAGAAGATCTCAAAGGCAAAATCCTTTGCAGATCTGATTTTGAAGTATTACAAAAATATATGCATATGTTTCTTTATCATTCATCTTCAGAATGCTGGTAACGTTGCACTGATTGATGTCCAAGCATCGTGCTGCTGCTTTGAAAAGTGATCTTTACTTAAAGTTGGGAGGATATTTCAGACTTTATTTAATATATTGTATAGACAGAACCCGGTTTTCGGGGTTGCTTTCAAGATGCTGTGCTCAAGTTAATGAGTGTTAGGATTAATGTACTGCTAGTTGTTATGCCGTTTCTCTGCTGCTCTGCCAGTTCCTGTTCATTGAGACTAAATCTTCTTTTTAACCTCTGTCATAGCTGGGGACTGCTTTTCAGTCTATTGTCTGTAAAGTACTTTGCTAGAGGCTCTTGAATTGGCTTAGGCTGATCTGAAATTGGGTAGCTGCAGTCATGCCTTTCTGCCCCAATTTGTGCGGTGCTGACCCTTGTGTGGCTGTGTACTGATCAGTGTTGAGTGTGTGCAGGCTGAAAACTAAGCTTTAATGGTAAAAGCTAGTTTTCAGCCAGATCAGCTTCCTGAACTCATTGTGCCAGGGTAAGGGAGAAAGTAAAGATGTTGCAGCCTTGACTTTAATTAGCTTTTAAAATGCTGTCAAGTCTGATCCCAAGGTTTTTTACTACTCTACGATAACTTCGTGCACATTACATTTCCAGGTTAAAAAAAGTCATTTTGAAAGTGATTGCAGTAAAGAATGAGGAGTATAAGCAATCACTCTACTGAGAATATTTTCAGGAAGGCAAAAGTGTGTTCCTTACTAAATGCTGCCTGTGTGGCATTGCTATGGCAAGTTGTAAAGCTCTATTGCATTTTTCAACTTTCTGGAGTCCAAAAAGAGGCAATGGCATTCTAGGACAAGGATACCACGGTAACCTATAGGGGAACTGAGAAACTGCTTCAGAACTACCGAAATGAGGCAGTGATTCTTAAAATAGCAAAAAGTATTAGATAAAGGAAATCTCTAACTACAGTAGCAGGTTGACATGTGCTTTCTACTTTGAGATGTGTGCTTTTGCCTAAAAATTCATACAGTGAATCCTGCAAATATGATCCAGGGTTTGTAAGAGGTGCTTTTCCTTGCTCCTCAATAATGTTTCTGTGTTGTAGCATTCAAAGTAGTTTCCCAGTACTTTTAAGGAAGCTCCTGAGCTGAAAACAATTGGAGGTTGGAAGTGTTAGGGAATAATAAAATATTTCCTGCTTGCATTCTTCCCTGAGCATCTGCTTGTGGCCATTTTTAAATAAATCATAGCGCTTGACTGACCCTTTTGGCTGTATTTGGATTAAACCATCTTTATGACTCTTTAGGTGCTTGTAACTTTGGCAGACCAACCATGGAGGCTGAAGTTTATATATTGAGTGTGCTAGGTTAGATTATATTAACCTCCATCAAAGTGGGTCCTGTTTTTTTCTCAGAATAGGGTTGGATATTTTTTTCCTCTTAATGTTTCTGATGCCTGTAAGAACGTGCAGTACATCTGTTCTCTCTAACAGCATTTTGACTCTTTTGTACCTGAGAGGTACCTCTTGCTGCCTTTACGATCTTTCCCGTACTCTGACCAGTTTAAAGCTTCTGAAATGGTTCACATGTACTCACCTTCATAGAGCTTGGGAGCTAAATCCTTCGTCTTCCATGCACCTGCCTTCTCCTTTCCTTCTCTGCGCAGTGTGTAGTTGTACACCTGAGCAATGCGGTGTTCTTTGCAACTGAGCCACACATGCTCAGTGGTCTTTTGGGGGCGAGGGGTTGATCCCCTTCCTCTTGAAAGTTGTTCCTTTTAACTGCTGGTTTTACTATAAAAAAAGGCAAACTTGGCTATCTCCATCAGATAATTCAAACAGCTACTTGGACATAGCTAGTGGACTAGTGGGGATGATGAGAGGGGAGAAAATGGGGTGTGCAGCGGGGAAGAGAGGAATAGATGTGATTAGGCTGGGCAGAGAGAGTTTACAAAGACGTCTAATGACAAATAAATAATTTCTTTGGAACTGGAGTGGTACATTTTCAACTGTAAGTTTGTTTTTCCTTGCAAGTAATACATCCGCTATGGAAAAATTCCCAAGTTGCAGTTGGTTTATAGTGGCTTCTGCTGCTATTGCTTCATTACTTCAAGTTGTGGATGACTGCTCTGAAGTTAAAAGAATCCAGCTGTGGGGGTCTGTTCTGTCTAGCAAGTTTCAACCTTAACCTTGCTTTTTTTTTAATAAGTAAGCTGATTTTTAATACAATTATTTTTGTAAGTTATAATGCCCTACAGTTAAGGAAGATAGAAAGCAATGACATTTTGTATGACCTTAAGTCATTTTCTACCTCTTTGAGTGCTTGATATGAAAAAAAAATATAAAGAGGAATAGCTTTTGGTTGTAACTTGCATTACTCTGAGCTGTTGCCATTTTAGTCTTCTGGAATATATGGCTGCTAACTGTTTCACAAGTTTCTTTTGACTTGAGAACACTAAACAGGCCAAAACTTTGGCATCTTTCTCTAGAAATTTTCAGTTGTTTGTCTGCAGGCTTAGCATTTATAGTGAGCAAGTCCCATGATGCCACATGCTCTGTAATTACCTTTGGGTTTTTGGTTAACCATATCTTGGTTAAGCATATCGATAGGTGCTTATTACAAGTAGGCTGGCTAGCAGTTTCTCTTCCTTACTGCACTCAAAGGTCATTGCTATTCCTGGACTTGAAAACAAGGTAAAAACTTGGCTAGTAAGACTTAGTGGAAGAGTTTCTCTTTTTCTCGTCTTAGCTGAATTTTGCAGCTTTACTTCCTCACTTGGCAGTATTATGGAAAATAATAGATTTACCTTAGGCTTTGGAGTTAGATAAACTTAACGGTATAACTAGGCAAGCAGATTTGATGCCATTACTCTGGGCTTTGGAAATCTTTTGAACAAGAGTCATCAACAGTAAGGCTTTTTCAGAGACGTGGGAAAGGCAGTGATCACTAGCAAGTAATAGAACACAAGAAATCTCATTCCTTTCTCTGCATTCAGAGATATTGGATACAGATTTCTCTGCACAGGAAGTACTTCCGTTGTTTTCTTCTGATCCTGATGAGGTTATGATGTAAAATTTGGTGTGCATAGGCCAGAAAAAATATAGGTGTGTGAGATTCTGCAGTCTTGTTTTTCAGTAGACTACTGTAATCTGCGTGAACATGAACCTCCTCAGAAAAGACTGGATGTCCAGGCAACCTAGTTCTCTATTCTCCTGGTTTGGTTATATTAAGGGAAGATGAATTGCTGGCTTTTTGCTGCTGATTCTGCACCTCTTTTGGCATGTGAGTGCATTGTCAACCAACCGCAGCTTTTTGGTGTCTTAATTTTTAAGTGATCTTTATATTTACAGCCTAGTCATTCAGGTACTGTGGGATGTGTCTTCTGGGCACTTACAGATGGAAACACCTGAAAACTACATCTACTACATGGAATAAAAAACAACACGCCAAAAACAAAAATGTGCAAGTGAGTGGAAGATTGCTTGCTACTGTAATTGAAAGAATCTGTGTGGAGTGCTTTTCAGCCTTACCACACAATCTTGTAATTGCTAGCTATCAGCTCTCGGCTTTTGTAGAAATTGATTCCCACTGAGTACATTTGTGCTAGCATACCCCAGGATGGATGCCTCATGCCCTAGTGGCTTCAAATGTTAATGTTACTGGGTGGAAAAAATTGTGCATCTGAAGGTCTCATGGATATACCTTAGTGTGGTCCCTTGGATTCAGACTGTAAAAGCAGTGGGATCACAGGAGACTAGCATAGAGGAGAAGACGCTTGAGAAAATGCTTCAGTTCCAGGGTTAGTGGAGACTTTGATAGTTGCCAAAATGAACTCCCAGGCTGTAATGCTTGGGAGTTTATTGTATGTATAGCTGTAAAGCCTATCTACCAGAGTTGATGTATTTTAATGTTGATTGCTTGCTAGATGTATTTGTTTCTGCTTTTTAAAAGGGTAATCTAAAGCTAATAGATATACAAACCCAGCTCAATAGACTATTGATCAGGTTAGCGGTAGTCAACTACTATATATAAAGGCATAAAAAATTCCTGGCTTTATGCGGCACTGCCAGAACCAGCAACCTGATTTATCCCTTAGTAGTAATTAAGAATTTTATGTTTAGCCTTAACTAAACAATGAATGCTGATTAAAACCATTCTACCAAGCTGGGAATGATTTAATGTGGTATAATCATCCTTTTGTTCATCATTGTTGCTAGCTTCCACATGACTGCAGTGAGTGCTAGTTTCATCAGCAGAAAATAATGTGTAATGCTTATGTCTGGGGTCCCACAAGTGAATTCATAACTTGATTTTTACAACTGCTCTTTAAGCATTGCCGACATGGTGGTTCTTTGTAGTGATATAGATGCTCCACCTACGTGTTCAAAAACTTTTTGTAGAACTACATTTAGTAGAGCTGTGTACCCTCTGGGAATCTTTTGTTAATATCGAAGGATCCTAGGAAACTAAAACCGTTGGTTGTAAAGATCAAGTTGAGATCCTTGTTGCCTTTGCTGACTATTTCTAGGTTTTTAGATAGCTGAATAAAATATTTGAGTTGACTGAAAATGTGAACATTTAGATCAGATGCTAAGAATGATTCTGTACTAAATGAAGTCTCTGCTGTGTTCCTTATTTAGCGTAGGAAAAATTTGGGGGAAATTAGTACAGTGGAGAATCCTTCAGAGTAGGACAAATCTTGACTGCAAATAAACATTACAACAAGAAAATATCTGTCAGATAAGGCTCTTCTAGGTGCACCTCAATATGCACACACATTGTTGCACTCATAAAGGTATGCAGTCATCTTAATTACACTCCCCAGTTCCTGTAGGTGAACCTGCACTGTACTTCCATGAGTGTCAAAGGGACGTAGTATAAGTGATAAGCATTTCCCTGTTGCCCTCATCAGGGAATCATTTTCCTACTTAATCCAACAGGAGATGAGTTTAAGGACCATAAAGGTAGTTGGTGAGGACTGGACTGTCACTTCAGTCATCTGGCACCAGTCAATACTTTAACCTTTAGACTGAGGTTCTTGTTGCTGGTCTCTTAATTGCTTTTAAAGATTCGAGCACTGACCCTGTCCCTTTGCTCCCCACAGTTGTCCTTTGACTTCAGGGTAGGGCTTATGTAAGTATTGCCTAGAATGTGAAGCGTGTTACTACACAGATGATTGAGTATGTCTTACTAATCAGGACACGTCTCAAATACAAGTTAAACTGTTTATTTCCATGTGGTCCTGAATCAAGGTCTTGTTTTCATTGACTTCTACTGCAAATTACTCCAAATATGAGGCATCCTAGTTTGTTGGACAGGTGGCTAAAATCTTCTCAGCTCTAAATATTATGAAGGACAGGTCCTATAGACAGTGGGTTTTAAATTGGTGTATATCAATGATATGACCAGGTTAGGTTACAGAGTCAAATTAAGTGAAATTAAAGTGTCTTGGGAAAAAATTGTTATTAAATTTAGAAATCATTTAAAATTCAATGTGTTGCAGTTTTTCCTCTTACAGAAATGTTAGAAGAAACCAAATTGGACAAGGGCCAATGAGGTACTCTCCTTATAATTTAGTTATGCAATATTGTAAGCATGCCATGGTAACATAACACTTCAGTAACTGAAAAGAAGCTTGCCTAAGACTAAAAATGAGAAATATTTTCAGAAGTCCAGTTTTTTAGCCAAAAGATGCCATTCCAGAGGTATTAGTTTAACTTCTGTGTGATGAAAATGTCTTAATTTTCACGCTTTACTGTCTGTATGACCCTAAGACTTGCTCAGTATTGGAGAATATTGTTATTAGATTTTTGTTGTACATCTTCATTTCTGTGCATATAGTATTGTGTATTTTTCACATTGTGTCTAAGCATCTGATGAAAGTGTGTGTAAGGAGATTACAATGACATTGTCTTGACTTAGTTGTATTAAAAAGACTGGATGGTAATAATTTCAACTTTTTTACTCTTTGCAGCTCCTGGTTGCCTATTATGTTTCATTTCTAAAGTCTATAATCCATCTGGCTAGGTGAATAAGTGCATTGCTGAAAAAGTAGATAGTACCAAGATTCCCGACTTGTGAGCTATATTTAACAGTCATTTGCAATTATTTATAGGTGCTGTTGGTAAGCAGTAGCCGATACCCAGATCAGTGGATTGTACCGGGTGGAGGAATGGAACCAGAAGAAGAGCCAGGGGGAGCAGCCGTCAGAGAGGTGTATGAAGAGGTAACAAAAACAAAACAAAAAAATCCAGCTTCTTTCTGCTGCTGCTATCTTCAGATGGGAATCAGGAAGAAAGAGGGAAGTCTACCTCCTTTATCCAGGATTTGACTGAGACTTCCATGGTTGTGAAATTCAAAGAACTGCAGATCTGTGTATTAGAACTGGAGTATAGTGTGGTGAGGTGAACTAATTAGCTTGCTTCCCAGCACGTTCTCATTTCATAGCTAAATTTCTGTCTGCCTTTATAAACACTGGAAGTGGAACTGTGACTTTATGCCAAATGACATATTATAGTAGTGTAGCATTTCTGTGTTGTGCAGAAAATGTTTGACTCGCAGCTCTTCTAGAACAGACTGAAGGTGAGCTAACCATTCATGTGTAGCTACATAAGAAAGAGAAATAAACAGACCTTTGAGGAGATTCCGAACTGAATGGATTAGAAACTGATGTATCTGAGCAGTTGAGAATTCGACAATAAAAAGGCCTTGTTAAGTACATTTAAGGCTGTTTATCTATAAAGAAAGCACCATAGGTATAGTCTGCCTTTCTATCTCTGCCCCTACCCATACACAAAACAGAGCTTTAAGTCTTGATGAATTAATGCAGTTTCCCACTCTAGTATGGTACTTAAATTTCAAATTCAAAATTCTGGTTTTTAACTTGCTATTTATTTTTCCTAGGCAAACTGTTAAAAATGTTAAAAGTTACTTGAATATCTAACAGCCAGGACTGTAAGCCAAATAAAACTTCAAGAAAAATCAGAGTCACTTGATTTAGCTAGAAATTATGCAATGCGTAAGTGACCACAGATCAACTCTTAATTCCTTATATCACACTTCTTAAATAGAAGGTATAAGGTTTTGCAGAAAGTGGATGCATCCTGGCAAGTGAGTGAACTACAGGATTTCTGCTAGTCTTAAACAGTTTTCTCATCCCAGTTTGACTACTACTATTCGCAAAACACACTAATGTTGCTAATTAGTATGTATAATGTTCTTTTTATTAGCTGTGCTATGTAGTGGTTTAGCTTGGTTACCTTTAAGACTGGTTCTGCTGGGTTGTAGAGGCTTGGGAACTTGATGTAGATGCAACTTGCACCAAATGCTGCCTGCTATTCGGTGTCCAAATGAGATCTTCTGTGAACTGTGATTCAGTGACCCTCCTCCCTTCTTACATGGGGAACGGACTAGTTGAGTATTCAATGCTCTTAGCAGCCTTCATGCAGCAAGGTTCAAGCATAAATAAGCCTCACTGATACAAAGTTATTCCAGACGTTAGATCTGTGTCCAGTTTTGCTGGGGGAGCCAATTTCGAGCTGCACAAGACATACTCCGGTAAGTGCTTGTGTATCTATAAAAGTAAAGGAGGCAGCCACAAGGCAGTCCATTTGAAAGGAGCAAAGATTTAGGCTTCTAGGAATGAGTCAGCAAAGATTTAGGCTTCTAGGCAGTAGTAGCACCTCTGGGGAAAGTCCTGGCACTTCCCACTGTCACAAGTTGATGGGTGGGATTAAAAAGCACAGGACCACTGGCTCAGTGTTCTTGTGAACATGGGTAGTTTTAATTGCTGATCTGACCTCAGGCACAGTACAAGATGAGGGATAGTAAAATCTCATCTCCATGTCAAACTAGAGCTGACTGAACTGTAGTCATATGGGTTTTTTTCTTCGGTGGTGAAGAATGGATCATCTTGAAGGGACCTGTCTGCAGTTAGTACGTCAGCAAAGTTGCTGCGGGTGTTTGACCAACTATTGAAAGCTGCCTGAGTGGTCTAGCTTCTCAGCTTGCAGGGAATGCAGTGCTACACACAAAGCTGTCAGGCTGACTTCATAGCAAAGTAGTACAGCAGTGAGAGTTGTGACCTGGGGGCTGATAACTAGTTTTCTACAACACATGGTTCTGCCCTGAGAATATTCTGAGGAACACTTCCAAGTGCTGGCTTTGCTGGAGCTCTGCTCGCAAATTTCTGCAGTGGTGCAGTGCATGGGTCATGAGTGCTGGAGAAAGTGAAGCTGGGATAGCTAAGGAATGGGTATAGAATATTACTGGATGATACATCATATAGTATAAACTTAGTACAAATATCTCTGTTAATGTAAAAGCCCAATCAGAGTGTGCACACTGCCCAGGCACTGTGACCTTCTCTGGTTCATACAGATACCAAAATGTTAGTTACTTCTGAATGATCTTTTTCCCTTTGGAGATGCTTTCACATCAGCAGGCAAAAAAAAAAAAACAAACAAAAAAACAAATCAGAAAGTGAAAAATAGGAGTACCTGCTGTTATGATGTGAAGCAGTCCTTCCATAGCTCAATTTTGTTCTTGCCCTCATTTCTTTCTCAGAGCAAAGCAAAAGACTTTACCATACATCATGGTGGTTTTGGTCAAGAATTGCAGTACTCAGCAACCCTAGGCTGTTTTGAATCCTGAAGACAGAGGTCAGCCTCCCTCAGTCATACACAGAGCTCTCTCTTGATCATGTTTTATTCAAGTGCTATCACACGAAGTGAATCTTAAAACCAGCTACATGTAAACATGTGGTTTAGGCAAATGCTTTGATTACCTTTCAGTGTATTGTATGTTGAGCTGTTCTGTAGCTGCTTAGAATATATGTGTTGTCATCAAAATTTCAGTAAGAGGCTTCGTGGTAGAAAAGCTGCCTGTTGTAAATGACTCGAAAAAAGCCAACATCATCAGTGTTTATACACCACGAGAGAAACTGTTTCTAAAGGTAAAGAAGAGAACCCAGCAAATATAAAGCTCTTGAGTGGTGCTAGCACAGGGGCATTTTGCTCAGAAGTTAAACCAATTTTTATTCACTTTTACTACGGTGGCTATGCTTTTTTTTTTTTTTTTTTAAATGATGTTCTGGAGTAAGACAAACTGCCAGCCATGTTCAGCTCTGAGCTGTGCTTGCAAATGCGTAAAGATTTTTTTCAAAGGCTAGGGGCTTTAATAAGCAAAAATCATTTGGTGACACTTGTTCTACAGCTTCAGAGTTTCCGGGGTTTGATAGCTTTTGTAGCTGACGAGTGTTAAAAGCTCATGCCTTAAAGTAAAATATTCTTAGGCTACAGGCTGAATCTTGTGTGCTGCCATGAGACTGCAAAGTACCGTTTTTAAAGAAAAGCCAGAGTGGTATTCAGGGTTTTGACTTGAGCCATGGAAATTCATACTAACCTTTCTAGAGGTGGATGTCCTTTCTATTTTTATACTAAGGTCAATGTCACCTGGCAAGCTGGTTACAGTACAGTGAAGTGAACTATTAAGAGTTTTGTGAATGAATAAACTTCAAAGGAGGTATGCTGTGGCACTGGTTTGAACTGTGTTTCTTCAGTATTGGGTCATGCACAAACTAAGCATTGGTTTCCATTAATTTATTAAAATGGAGAAATTGATAGTGGGAGTTATAATGGCATTTCTTAATGGTAGGAGAGCTAATAGCTCACAATATGATAGCCCACTGGCTCTATCCCTCTATATCCCTCACTTTCCCACCAACAGTAGTGTAGTTAAAATCTTTGCTTTAAAACCCAAGCAAAGATCTTTGTAGTCAAATCTACATGCACTGCAATTGTTCCATAGTCTGTCTGTGTGCATGACTCCAGATTTTTTTTTTTATCCTTAAGTTGTGTTCATGTTAGTGATTTGGGTTTTTACCTCTACTAAATGTTTAGTATGAATTTCATTTAAGTTTATCTGCCATTTCACAGGTTACAGTAATTAAGATAACCTGTCAAGTTCCTTAGGTACAGTAAGTTTTTACAAACTTGAAAGTAGAATACCAAAATGAAGTTACAGTATAAAGCAATCCCAGAAAGGTATTAAACTTCATCT
Source organism: Gymnogyps californianus (assembly GCF_018139145.2). NCBI lineage: Eukaryota > Metazoa > Chordata > Aves > Accipitriformes > Cathartidae > Gymnogyps > Gymnogyps californianus. Next base: position 168,555,692 of record NC_059471.1, on the reverse strand, counting down.
AAATGAGGAGCTACTCTGTTAATGAATTTGAAGCTTAGTCTTTAATTGGGTAGCGTGAAAGATGGAAATAAGAGTTGTTCGCACGTGCGGTGTTCAAAGAGAAATATGACACAAATAATAAGGGTGGCAAGCTGATGATGTCCACCCTCTTAAATGGAAGGAGCACCCTCCCACTCCCTTTTCTTCATCTCACCAAAAAGTGAGACACTTGCTTTGTTTGTTCTTGGTAGTCTATTGAAATGCCTACCAAAAAATATGCAATTCTGCCCAGACCTGTGTGAATACAGCTGCTGAGAAGAAGAGGCTGATCCTGAAGGTTAATCTGCTGCAACAGTGAAAATGGCAGTAATAGTATCTAAGACCTCTTGCAGGAAATAGAGGGATCTGCTCCAGTGAGCATCTAATATTTGAAAAATGATTGGGTCTTACAGACTAGGACTAGGTAGATACTTTAAAAAATAAATAGAAAAAACACCCTTTCAGCTAGAAGATTGTGGCAGGTACAGTGAACAGTTTGGGTTTTATAAGAGTATGCAAGAAAGGGCAGGAATAGTCTTGCAGTGTGCCTTCAGGAGCATAGCCATTAAAGTACTATTGAACAGATCCCACAGTTAAAAATAACTGTTAAATTTTTCAGATTTTAAGCAACTTTCTGCCCTGGTAGACTGTTAGCCTAAAAATTAAACTGCAGCATGACTCTTGCTCCATCTACAGGAAACAAAAGGCAAGTCTGACTGCACATCTGAGACTGCAGTACATCTAGAGCTACCAACAGTGAACGACCTCCAGGCCAGAAAGATCATGGGATGAAGCAGACAGTTTTCCCTCTTGTGGCTGGATTTAGACTAATGCTAAAATATATGCGTAAATTCAGATTTGAGACCTTATCTACATAGTACTCATAGACTTCCTTAGGGAATCGTTCAGGGGAGGTGTAGCACTTAATTCAACAGCTTGTCTGTCAAAAGAAATGCTAGTTTTTTCAGGCTTTTCTCCCAAAGTTTAGACTGTCTTACATGCTTATGGTAGCCTATAGGATTCTGTTTACTTAAAGAACCATATTTTAACAGCCATGGGTACATAAAGGCCAAAGGAAGAAAGATATTTTTATTAGAGACAAAATGGTTCAAAGTCTAGAACTTAACCAGTGTATTGGATTAGAAGCTTACAATTGCAAAAGTGAGAACTTTACTTGACTTTCTGGGGAAAAAGCTGAAGCATTTCTTGGTCCTCTAGCACTTAATTTTGACACATTTTGAAGGAGCTACATTAAGATAAGAACTTGGAGGAAATATTTTTGTTAGCAAAAGCACTTAAAAAAAAATCACTGTCAAGTTGATGGTACTTTTTAAACTATGAAGATGATTCAGTTGAATATATTACTTTCAGAGAAAAATCACGAGACTAATTACCACCTTTTTATACTTTTGGGTATAGGGGTTTTCAAAAGACGCCACTGTCTACTGGAATGATGCTATATTCTGGAAGCACATATCTTTGCCTAGAGAGTAACTAGACATCAGTGACAGTAATCACATTTACATAGCAACATCTGGTTGCACAAAAGCTTCATTATAAGCTTTGGGGAATTTTTACACTTAATGTAATGGAGTGCTTCTAATTGTTTCATTCAGAATTACTCAGCTAAGAGTATTTGTTTAAACCACTGATTTGCTTGGAGGGAGAATAGAGAAGCTGTTAAGTAAATTCCACTTAGAGTGACATTGATGATATATTCACATTGTGACTTACGAGGTACTAATAAGCTGAAAAAACTTCTCTATGAAAGCTGTTCGGTATTGGTAAACTTACCTGGTCGTGGTGTTTGGGTATCAGTTAACTGTCAGACTCCCACTTAGCAGTTCAGAGAAGCCCTTCTGTATCTATTGATGGCGAGTTTCTTTGTCCTTCAACAGTCCTGTTGCCATAGACCTGCCTTTTAAGAAATCTTTTTAATGTAAATAAGGCCTTGGCTAGGACTTCTTAAAGACTTATAAAATCTTGAAAGTTTTTTGGTTTGGGGGGGGGTGTTGCTTGGGGTTGTGGGGGGCAGTGTTTGGGTTTGGGGTGAGGGGGAGTAATTTTTTTTTTCCTTCCTCTGGTGGAGCATAGTCCCCTTTAGAGCGTCTCCTTGGTACTTGGAAAAGCTTCTCTTAATGTTTGAGAAACCTGCAGAGTCTGTACTGGGCTCTCTGTCATGCTGTTAAGACATATCTTTAAGGATATTAAACAATCTTGTTTGCTGCAACTTTAGGGAAGAAATTAAGAAATTACAAAACTTGTGCAGCTAAAACTGCACACTTGGATACCGGAAGTATTAAAAAGAGGCTAATCCCACAGATTTATGTTGTTACTTTTGATGGAATAGGATGATGGGAAATTGCCTTTTTTCAGTTGTTCAGTTTGCCACAAAGTAGAAATCTTAAAGGATAGAGTGATTCCTAGATAGTGCTGCATGAGAAGAAAGGCAAAAATTGGGGACAGAAGCATAAGTTTTGTAGCCTTTTAGGTTCTGCTTCTCTTTTTTAAAAGATACTGTAATGTTGAGGAAATTAGGACTGAACAGTAAAACATTTCTTCAGCATGTGTTCCTTTAGGCTAATAAATGCTTTTTCATTACCCAGTGTAAGCACAAGCAGTCTTTAGTGCCTGTTGTGGCATAGCTGACCCTTTCAGACTGTAATAAGGGTCTGTCACTTTCGTAATTAATGTGCTGCCTAATCACTTATCCAGCAGGTCCAGTTATGTATTTCAGCTTCATGAGCTCTAACAGGTATCTCTGTCATCACAGCAGACAACCAGAAGAATATTGTATGTAGTTTTGCATTAACTTTAGGTCTAGCTCTTGCTCTACATAAGCAAAATGCTTGTTGAGTTGCATGGGCTGCGATCAGACTTCCTTCATCAAAACTGCTTAATAAATAACACCAGCCATCTGCTTTCTTTAAAAAGACAGACACAGAAAACATTCACTTGTAAGATCTTGATTAGACTTATTGCTAAAGCCTGCCCAGTTGTCTGTCAGAGTTACTCATTAAAATGTAATTAAGATCCATATGGTCCTTTATATAAAGACATAAGACATCAGTAACTTTCTTTGGTTAAAGCTGGAAACAAAGACTGAAGGCTAGAAAATGTCATCTTAGCGCTAAGAAGACCTATTTTGAATATTGGTTATACAACAAGAGAAAAATAATCTAAATATGGCTTTGTCTACCAGTAGACTACATATGCTTTTATGTCTCAGGCGTATGGACTGAGATTTGTTTAGAATAAATGGATGATCATAAACTACTTCTGTTGCAAGAGGCATTATGTATTACTTTTGGAAAAACAAACCCTAGAGTCTTCAGTAGAATATAATGACCACCTTAACTGTATTGATAAAAATTACTAAGCACAAGCTGATACACACAGGGGTTGTTTTAAAAAGTTGGAGTAAAACTCTGTATTTAAAGCCTTTTGTTATGTTACTAACTCGAAAAAGAATTCAGAACTGTTTGTAGAGAATTGGGGATATAAATTTGGTTTTAAGCTTACATGCCAAAAGCTACACTTTTATATGAAAAGTAGCGTACATGAAGTCATTATGCTGCAAGATCCACGCAGTAACCTACAGTTTAATTTGTTATTGTATTTTGAAGACTTGGACTTAAGTTTCTGTGTAAAATAGCAATGGAGTTTAAATTCCTTCTAGATTTATTATTATACCACTTTAAATTATCTCTTGTCCTGTCTACTTCCCTGGATTATTTCAGTATTGGATGTCATTTATTTCTTTAATAAAATACAGTACACGAAGAACATGGTAAGTAAAACAGTATTTTGATCTGGATGGAAAACTTGAAAGATTTATGCATTCTTTGATCCACTCATTAAGACAAGCTTTTGTGCTCTAATACTCTAAGTACTCTAAAACTAGAAACTCCAGAAGCAATGCAGCACTGTGTAATTAAAATTTATGTTAAAACACTTGCTTAAATAACCCTAATAAGGAGGAGTATGTTGATGTAGGAGGCTGGTACTGATATTTTAGTTTTTGAAATTAAAAAGCATGTTAACACTTTTTCCTGTTTGTTTTGTAGGCTGGAGTAAAGGGAAAGCTAGGCAGACTGCTTGGGATATTTGAGGTGAGCTATTTCTTTTACCTTTTAAAAACAATGTGGGGTTTGGTTGGTTTGTTTGTTTGTTTGTTTTGTGAGAGTTGATAAACTACAACATCAGACTTAAGTTCTTAAGTATTACCTGCCTAAAATATTGCAATGCTACTGGAAATGCTGCATTAGACAGGTAATTTCTCTTAGTTGTTAAATGATGTGTGAAGATTTGAGCAGGAAGATTTCAAAGTACTTGGAACTTTCCTGGAAAGATTACATTAGTACTTGGACAACATCTAGTTGTAAGAAAGAAGTAAAAAAAAAAAAAGTGAAACCAACATTGATAGATCTAGGATTTCTGAAATATCACACATGCCTCTTTTGGGGCACTATTTTGACTTTTCCTTTCTGATTAGATTTTGCTGAAATAACTTGTCAGCTTTCACACACCTTAATTGATAGGTCTGTATATGAAGTATCTCATTTTGGCTTTGATTCACTAAAAAAAGCTAAGGCTTTGGATAACAGATAAATCTAACCTTTAGCAATACTACATAGTTCAAAACTTGCATTTTGTAGTGTAAACATCAGACTCTGAACTACTGACAGCACAAGGATGCATGCTAGATGTAACTCTTAGTGTTGGCATTGCCCATTTCTGCTCAGGTTCTAGACAGGAGTAGACTGTAGAAATGTAGGTGTGAGTCTTCAGATCATGATACATCCAGGGTTATTATGTTGTGCTGTATGATGGGTGAGAGTGGAAGTCCCTTAGTCTAGTCGTTAGGTATGAATCTTCACAGTTTAATTATAAAACCAACTTTCTGAGGCAGTGTATTACTGATAGGGATTTCCTATGTGAAATACTACTTAGTCACATATGACTAGTTGATACAGTGCTAAAGGTGTTCCCATTGTGAAGTATGGAAACCATGACAAAATTAGAGAAGTTCCTGTTCGTAGTTAGTAGCACTCGCCCTTTTTCTGATTTGTTTTGGGTTTGAGTACACCTGGATGGTCCTACACATCAAAAACTTGTCTGTGTTTTAACTCTGCTGGTTCGTCTACAGCAGTATTCTGTATTTCCCAGCTCAGACCAAAAAAAGACAGGATACCTATCATCTTGTTGCCTTAAAACAGGGGCTGCAAGGGATGACGATTCTTTGGTAATTCAGCTGTATGGTCTTCTGAAGCCATCTACCAGCATCTAGACCAGAGGAGATAAAAACCTGTGGAGTGGCACTTTTCTAGGTTACTTCTAACTTAAATCAACGCCCTACTTCAGTTTCACAACACGGCCCCACAAACAGTTGTTAGTACCGTTGAGGGGGCCACACGTTGCGACCTGGGGATGGAACTAAGAGGAGATGGAAGTGATATTGCTGCTGAGTCCTGGTATTCTAGAACTACAGCCAGAAAGGATACATGTTATAGATGTATTTACTCCATTTAATAGTGATATTGACAAAGAACTGTCTTGGAGTATATTTATTTCCTGATAAAGCAGTTTAAAACTATATTAAGCTCGTAGTGAAACAGAGTTAAGTAGGAATGGTTGTTGGCACAAGCATAAAAACCATCTGTAAGGGGAGCTAGGGCATAACATCTCTTGGTTCTTAATATAGATGTAATCATAGATGGTCCTGGGTTTTCTAGGAGCTCCCTTCTTTTCCAAGGAGCAGTATGCTTTGGTTAGTCGGGTAGCACCTTTAACAGTGCGCTCCTAGCCTGCTTTGGAGCTAGCAGAGAGTAATGTCTACACAGACCTCGCGTGGACTGGCTGCGGCACAGCGACCCTGCCCTGAGCAGACTACCTCTGTCAGTCTCTGTATTTGACTTGCCTTGTTCAAAAAGCATGTGCTTTCTAAATAGGTGGTTAGTGCTGCGAACGTGGCAAACCTGTCGACTGAACAGATGGTAATGATTTTTGCATTTGTCATGATTGCAAACATAGGCTATTTAATTTGCCTCACTTACTGAGTGAAACTTTATAGCCAGCATTGCATAGATGATCTGGCCATGTGATGCAGTGGTTCCATCTTGCAAAGGTTTTTTTAATAACCTTTCATCTAGGCACATGAGTTGTGGAAACAGTTTTAGCAAATGCACTCTACTGTGGTAACTTACAACGTATGTAAAAGATAAGTAATGGGCAGTACTAGTGGACAACTGTTAATATTAAACTGGATGACCAAGAACATAGTTTGGTCCCAACTTCTCGATCTTCAAATCTGCTTGGGTTGTGGGTTTGGTTTGGGTTTGGTTTTTTTGAGCCTAGTAAAATAGAATAGCTGTTGTTTTAAATGAAATTTCAGTTTTCTCATCCTTTTGGGCCTACTCAGTATAGATGTTTATTTAGTGAAAATAAAAGCCAGGTTTTGCTGGCAAGTATCCTTCTGAGGTAAGTAATTTCTAATCTTATAGTTGTGGTAAGTCTGTAAGTTATTTTTTGCTGAGAATTAAAACGTCTACTTCTCATATTCAAGCAGAACCAGGATCGGAAGCATAGGACATATGTTTATGTTCTTACTGTGACGGAAATACTGGAAGACTGGGAGGATTCAGTTAATATAGGTAAACCCATTGTCTGTCCTCATGTGCTACACTTTGAAAGAAGTTTGCTTAATACATTTTTTTTCTGAAGCAATTCATATAATTCTGGGGGGAATACTAACACTGTTCTATAAACTGAAATTACTGGAAATTGTGATGCTGTTCTTCCACACTTTTGTACACATATAACTAGGGTTGCTTCTGACATATTGTGTTACTCTTATGTTATATTAATTAGGGTATTCTAAGTATTACGATGGAATAAACTTCATTATTAGTTGTTCATACAGCTCTTAATTTTTTTTTAAAGGCCAAATATTATACTGATTAATTTCTTTTTCCTTAAAATGTAGACTGTTTTGCTGTCTGATACTCCAGGGTGTTTTTGAAAGTGTCTTTGGAAAAAAAAATATCTTTGGGAAGTTTTGATGAGGTTATTTTTCCCTGATTCTCCTGGGGGAAAAAAAAAATCACTAGTATTTACTTTCACCTTAGCCTAATTTTTCAGTAGTGATAGTGCTGACCTTAAGAGGTATCTATTCCTATATATACATCGATGTCATACAGATACCACTGTCATGCAGTTTAGTTAGATTAGCATCCTTTGTGATGTTGTATGGATCTTCCACTTTGAATTTAATTAGGTAAACGTTAACTGGTTTTGTCCTTAAGTTTAAAAAAAAAAAAAAAAAAAAAAAAAAAAGCTTAGTTTGTTCAATGTATTTGTCCAGCTGAAATTTTAATTAAGAATTGGTATAAAAAATGACATCCTACCTTGATTGGTTATGCTTTGCCCTTTTCAGGAGGTGGTGCTTTAGGAGTGTTAACATTCATAAACTTAGTACTATTGATCTGTCAGCAAATGGCATGTAACTGTAAAGGTAGTTTCAAAACTGTGCTCAGTTTTTCAGGTGGAGAGAGAATGTTTTGTTTCCTATACTATCACGTTGTGGGGAGTGCACCCTCCTAATTGCATGTCAGGTTCCCTGTATAGCAACACTGATCAGTGGTCCGTTACTGAACAGGATCAGTATTGGCAGGGGTGGGATTGTTTTGAGGGTTTTTTTTGTACCTGGAACTGTACAGTGCCTGTGAGGACAGTACTGGTGTGTTCCTGCTTAGTGCCAAGCTGTGAGGTAAAGGGGAGCATCCAGCACTGCGGCTCCTGCCGGCTTGCTGCTGGGGAGCACTGCTGGCAGTGGGATGCTAGCTGGATGAACAGCCCTGGTGGGGCCACACACCTTGGCCTTAAACAAGCAGTTTATAGATGTCTTAATAATGTTCAAGCATAGTAGCTGTAACACTGTAAAACCAAATGAAAAACAGAATTAATCCCACTTTTAACAATACTATCCTTGACCTTTTCTATAAGTATTTTCAGAGGCCTCTAACTTTAAAGGACTTACTTCTATAAGAAAGATGGTCTTAGGACTATCTTACTAAGATAAGTCTTAGAACTTATTTAAACATATCTCTAGTATAAGGTATATTATTTTTTAAAACTTATGGCTAACCCGAGTAACTCCATACATGGATATGTTTTGAGTATGGAACACTGCTTTCTAAATCAGACCAAGCCATTCTTCTTCTGTAACTGCATGCATGCATGTTCATTCTTCAGATTGGTTTTCTGCTAGGCATGACAATGTAGGAAGGCAGTATTAAGTCATTTAAATAATAATATCCTTTTCTGTAAGGACTAGATGTGGCTTTTGGAGCATATGAACAGTCATATGAGCTTCTGCCCAGTATCTGCTTCAAGAGGGTTATCTGAAAGGCTTTATTATGAACTGCATTTCAGTAAGCTTGAGTGAATCTCTTGTGTTCATCGGTTCTTTCAAGGTCTTTTCACTCTGTATCTTTTGCCTGACAACTTGAACTTCTAAAGTAAAAGAAATGAGAAAAAGTGAATGATCAGGTAGCAACAAACAGTGCTGTTACAAATTTATAACTCTGTTTTTCTTTGTGGATTATACTTATTCAGGAAGGAAAAGAGAATGGTTTAAAGTAGAAGATGCAATCAAGGTCCTTCAGTGTCACAAGCCTGTTCATGCAGAGTACTTGGAAAAACTTAAACTGAGCTGTTCACCCACTAATGGAAACTCTGTGGTTCCCCCTCTTCCAGATAATAACTCCTTATATGTCACTTCTGCACAGACTTCTGGGTTGCCCTCTACTGTGAGATAAACATTTGGATTACCTTTTTATTCATGTCATCACAAGGGGAGACATCTGTGATCACATGTAGGCATCTGTATAACTCTATTCTAAGTGAAATACGTGAATGTGTCATAATGTCAAATTTATTTGAACATGTTTTTCCTTTTTAACAATGTAAAATAGTATTTCAGCAAACCAAAGCCATATATGGATTTTTTTTAAGATGCCTTAATAGGCCATTTTTAAAAAAAAAAAAAAAAGAAACTTGAGTATATAAATTTCCGTATCTGCTAAAATAAAATATGCATCTCAGCGGTGTTCAGCTTATTTAAGACTTGTCAGTTTTAGTCAGTAGTTCTGCAAGAGTACTTGCTTAGAAAAAAGCTTGAGCAAATAGTCTTATACTAAACTCTTATTTGGTATCCACAGATGAAGTGCTAAGCTCTTAAGGTGGCAGTATTTGGGGAAATGGGTGTGTTGAAGGCAGAGATGCATAAGCGTGACTACAGTAAAGCACTAAACCACATTCAGCCCGTCAAGAGCAAAGGATACCGACACTAAGCGCTGCTTGCCTCAGTTATCCAAAAGGTTGCCTTGTCCTATGCAATCTTCATGTAACGTATAACTAGAGCAAGAACAATAACTTTGTCTTGCAACTACCAAAACTATCCACTATACTTTTGTTTCATCGCTTGGTCAGCTGATGAACTGTCAGAAGACTTACATGAAAAGCATTGTACATTTCTTCCCCTATTTTTTTTCCTTTTAGCATTTAGATACATGTTTTGTTCATGGTGTAATTACACTGCAGGTTCCAAAAACTTCTCATCTTCAATGAGAAGTATCTTATGCAGTGTTCCTGCAGTCTGTTGTAATTTTAAAATGTTTAGAGGAAAGTAAGACTTACCCAAGGGGCACCCTTATGTTACAGAGGTGTCTATTAGCAAGCATGTGTTGAGGTGTCTTGCCCAGCCGGAACTAGTAGTGGTACCTCCTGGGCTTGGAGGCAGGTGGGTTGATACTTACACTAGTGGAGAAATAATATTCCTTTGTCTTATTCACAAGGTGTGCTGAAAGCCCCAATTTTAAGTTAATTCTTAAATACTTCAGTTTTACTGTTTTAACATCAATTGCTTTAGCTGCTTGAATTAAAAGCTGGCCTCTTGATAAAAACTTAGTTGGAATAAATGAGGTACAGCTGACAACTTCCCTGTTCTTAATTATTTTCTCCTCTTTTTCAGCCAAAAAGATGAAAACTAAATCCACTGTTGGTCTTAATGTTTTTACCATAGGATTACTCTGTGTGTGTGTGTGTGTGTATGTATGGTTTCTTTTACAAAACACAGTCTAATTGATGTGAACATCCTAATTCTGAATTTTATCTAGGATCTAAACCCCACTGTACCTCCTCTATAGCCAGCCAAAACAGAGGTTGAGGTAGACCATTACCTCACATGTGAAGTTTATTCTGGGTAAAGCTCATTCTCTTACACAACATTTGAACCTTTGTAAATAGTCCAACTAGTAAATAGTGAGTGTAAAATGGAAAATAAATGTAATTTAAACCTTTTGTTACTCAATACACAAATGGTTAACTTCTACTTTTTTAACACAAATTGTGTAAAATGCTGCTATGACTTTTTTTGTGCTGTTACACTTTTTTAGGAAAAAATGTTGTTGCCACAAGTTACTCCTTAGAAAACCAATCTTGTGCCATATGTAAATGCAGTGAAACTAGGGAGACAGATGATCTGATCTCTTAATGCTGCTCTCTTTGAAGAGGCATAAATACTACTGACAAGAGGCATGAGCCACAAAGCTGAAGACTTCTGAAATTTTGAGTAGGATGCTGCTTTCCATCCCTGTATCTCCTATTCCAGGTCACTTCCAGAACTGGAAAGAATACACAACTCTGTTTAGGTGCGCCTAAAGGTGGAAATATTGTCAACAGCTTATCCATCCTTCCAGTGCTGAGGTGGGGGGCTGGGGAAGGAGTGTTGATATTTCAGTAGTGCACAGAAGCGTATGTGTACTTTACACTGAACCTAACCCAGATTGGGACACCATTTTCTCAGCTCACTTCTTTAAACTGAATGGTCTATCAAAAGCCCTGTTTTGCCAGGCGAAACAGAAGAAGGTGGAGTTGAGCATGTTGAAGAATGTCTAATCTTTGTTGAAATTGTACCCACAGTGTGTAAGGGTACCTCTGGCTCTAAAGCTGCCTTTAAAAGAATGAATCATTTAGCTCCCTTTTTTGATCACTTTGATGCTCACTTTTTTGTTCAGTAGTCATTTTAACACTTTAAATTGAGCAAACTTGTACAGGCTTTCTTGTAACAAGATTATATAGAATCTGTGAAAGCTAAAACAAGAATCCAGAGTTTGAGTTCTTATTCATAAAAAATGCTTCTGTCTCCGTTTCAGATTCTTGGAATGAAACCAGTCCAAGCTTGTATGAGATTTAGTGGTAATGCATGATCTTATTTTGTAACTCTTGAATTATGTATTTGATAATAATGTAAAAATGTACAGTATTGCTGTTGCTAACAAACTCAGAGTTGATTGATTGCCTATAAATATTTTGGTTATTTTTTGGTCACACACATTTGAGCTGTTCAGTAGTGCCAGACAGATTTTTTTTTTTTTTTTTAAACAGCATTCGTTGTATAAATCTCTTCAGTCTCTATGCAACCTTCAGAATGAAGCTCTATTGCTTAGTTTGACTTCTACTCCCTTTTGTAAACAGGCAGCGCTTTGGCTTCAGTCCCAATGAAATCTGACACTAAACTTCAACAGAAAGGGTCTGTGTAAAAATCAGAATAGGAAGGCTAAAGTTTTTTCTACTACCTATCAATTTAAATGTAGAAGCATTTTGTTTTTACATGCATCTCTATTTAGATGGGTGAAACCTATTTCATACAGAGCAGACTTGGGATTTTTCTTATGCTATAAGTTCTGTACAATGTATCCAGATTTGGTTCTCCAGAAGAGAAGGGGAAGAGACAGGTTGTCATCTGCAATTTTCAAAAAGTCTAGTTCGTACTGCTGCTTTTCCTGGCTGTTAGGTTTTGAGATTATCATGAGTTAAATTATGGTGGTATCAAATAGAAATAGCCTTAAAGTTTAAAATCATGTGGAGCCAGAATTAAGTGAAATGGATGTGCTTTTAAACACCACAAGAAATACTGAGGTATTGCAGAGAGGCTGTTAAAGTGAAAATCTTATTTTGGTGCTTACTGCACCCCTGACTTAGCCTAGCATTGGTCTGTTAACAATGTGCTGTGAAAAAGACCTGAGAGGCAAACACTTGGTTTACTTACCAACATGGTTTGTGAAGTGAAAACTGAAGGGAAGGGATTGGGGGTGGGGGGGCAAATTAAGTTGTAAACATTCTGACCTGCTTGCATGGATTTTCTTTAAAGATTGATGTAAGAATTTTGACTTTTTATATTTGAAAAATACCAGAATAAAATCTAAATTAGTCCTGTGGATGATGTAGTTATTCCATCGCAAATACTGCAAAAGAAGTGTTTGTGCGAGAGTCTTCAATCCCATCTAAAATGTACTTAGTTTCATCTAATGTTTCCTACTTCTTGCCTCATCCTTGCACTCTAGCTTCCTCTAGCCCTGTGGAAGAGCCCTCTGAAGAGCTCACTGTACAGCTCTCCCCTGTAACTGCTGCCCATACCAATAAGATTTCTAACTCTCTACTTCCTTTCGTTATCTTCATGCCTGCCAGTTGCAGCACAGACATGTATTTAATATCTGTATGGTAACAGTGAGAGCAGCTGCATCAGATCAGACCAGAGGTTCATCTAGCCCAGTGCCTCATTTTCAACAGTGCCTGGAGGAATTAGTAACAACAGGACGGTAAATAGTTGCCTCAAGTGCCCCTGCCTACCACCATTCCTGGCTCAGGATCCTCCCCAGCCAGACATGGTTGCTTTGTGCTGTTACAAGGAATGGATTTCTTTTCCTTGAACTTGATGCCACCACCACCCCCCCTTAGAACACATACATCTCTCATACCCACCCCAGCTTGGAGAGCGCTGCCAGAGCTCAGCCTGCTGCTGCAGACCCACCTCCTCTTGCCTTGTTTTTTGAACCTGCTTCCTTCCATATTGTTTTGACAGTGAGCAGTTACTGTGTTCCCCCTCTCTGTGTGACTTCTGACAAGTAGACAGTTACCACACATCCTTCTCTTCTCCAGGTTTAAGAGAGTTTTACTGTAGTTGTGTCTAGCTCCTATCAGAATATCTATCTCCTGTGCATCATGGGAAGTTGAAGCACTCAAGCAGGGGTAGAGTGTGTGTCAAAGCACAACAGACAGAGAGAAGGGCAAAATGATTGACTTCCAAGACTTAGAAGATAAGAATCTTCAAGCTTTAAGCTGAATGTGTTTGGGTTGTTTTAAACTTACCCTCTTACTTTCAACACTGTTCCAGCCTCAATACTGCTGCGGCATTAAGCTAGACACTGCATGCTCAGCTCAAGTGATGAAGCCAGCACTGTGTCCACATTAGGAGGACAACACTCCACTCATGGAATGGTATCACCTCAACCTGTAAACTCGGCAGCTGCAGACATGTCCCTGCTTGTGGCAATCTGAGTGCTATGGGCCATGCACCACCCAGAACAATGCTCTCAATCTTCTGTCCCTAAAAAGCAGGAAAAGCTGTTCAAAGAGCTAGTGTAGGAAGGCTGGAGACCACTGAATGAGCCTGCCGTATGATCAGCTGCTATTTGATGGCCCACACTGAACTTTCACAGCAGCTCTCAGTGGTAGCACTGGTTCCCAATAGCTTTCCCTCATTATTTGTTACCACCAATTCTGATGGACAGACAGTATGAGAAAGGACATACAGCAATGCATGCTGCTGGCCAAAGACCATCACCTTATGCGCTTACCCTGGTGTTGGCTTACCTGTGGCATGGTGGCTGTTACATCCAGACAGACTCTGTAACAAGGCCCTGGTCCTAAGGGACACTTCGCTGCCATTCAACTGCTTAATTCTCCTAACCACTTCCTTCTTTCCTGCTTTCTGGGTATGCCACTAGCACAACCTGTCTTTGAATAAGGCAGGCAAACATCCACAGCAACTGAAGAAAGGAAAAATACCATTAGAATCACCTTAATGTGTCTTATTCTTCTGAGATTAGCCCGCCTTTAATAATTGTGCATGGGGCAAAAGACAACAGACACCCCTCCATAAATTTATCAGTACCCATCCTAAGCCTTCAGTGTTACCTGTAATAATGGTGAGTAGCTGATGGGAAAACCACAGCAGCAGTACTTCTGAAGGCACAGCAGGTACTCGGGCTGAGATGAGCACACCTCCTACAGCAAACAACTGAACATCACACATGAAATCTTTCAGATTTATAACAGACCTTGCAAGCCTGTCTACAGAAATCACGGACATCTGAACTCGGGTACCGGTCAGGCAGGGAGCTGCACCAAAAATACTCCTTCACAGCAGCTCTGAAGACAAGCCCTGCCTACACCAGAGTATCTGAAACACAATTTTGCAACAAGTACTCCAGTCAGAGATTAGTTTCCCATGTGAAATAATTTATATTTTCCTTTTTAAAAAATAATAATAAAAATCTTTGTTACATGCCACGCTTGCATCAATCTCTGCAGCTGGGAAGGCTCATACGGTGTGATATACAGAAACCGCAGGTACTGTACCTCCCAGTGCTGTCTACCTTGAGGAGGATTCTTGAGTATTCAGTGTCTCAGTGATGAGCTGATCAACGGTGACAACTCCCTAGCAACAAACTGAGCTACCCAGATGAGTCATCTTAGGGTATAATTCCCTTTCCTAACACAGGTCATCCAGTGGGTAGTGTTGAGCTGACAGCTTCCACCACCACCCCCCTTAAGTCAGAGCAGTTTTTATCCTTAGCTTTCTGCCCTGCAGACAAATAGAGAATAGTCTACTTGCTCACACCTAACCCCTTATCATAAGTGTTGAGGGGAGTTTACGAAAGCAAACACCACAGATGATAGAGCAGTTTTACACTGCTTGATGCCACTCGTCCAATGTACTCCAGTGCAACATAACAATTAGATATTTGCTTTAAAATGTTCCTACCCACTTTGACAGCAAAGGTTGCAATACACAGTATGAAATCCATCATAGCACACATGTAATTATTAACTTCATGCCATGCTCATAATGTAACATGGCTTAGCAAAGCTTAATACATCTATCAATTTGATTGCACTAGAAATTGTCCAAACTGTGCATTTAAATAGGAAAGTCTTGTACTGAAACAGGCAGATTTAAACACAGGCAGGCAAAAAAAAAAAAAAAAACATCCTCTGAGCTTGTATACCTGAGCAGTCCCCTCTGATGGCTTTAGGACAGAGGTGTTGCTCGTTTCTCCCCGTACAAGGGGCAGTGGGGAAAAAGCCACAGCAACTGGAGAGTTATGAGAGAAGTTACCAATGTTTATCTTCCTTATTTTAACAGATGTTAAGAACTGTTAGGAAACTGTATTGCACACTGATAGCAGCCCACTACAGTTAAATGAAGCTCAGTGTCTATGTAATGAATAACTACTCTTCCTTTTATTTGTGTCATATTACATTACAGTCAAGACATGTTATTGACAAAACCTACCAGACATTTTACTTTAAGAGTAACCCTCAAAAAAAAAAAAAAAACCAACCAAGAAGGAATGTACATAAATTGAGATGTTCACAATTTTTTATGTTACTAGTCCATTAAGATGTTTCACAATAACTTCAATGTGTTGGAAATACACTTTCTTGAAAGCTATAGAAGCAACGTTTCACTTGGTTTAGACTAAAGTCAGCTAAGATACAAAAACCCTGTTCCATCACTTCCCAGTGATAATACACTTCACACCCATGACAGAACATGGCTACATGTTAAGAGACCACCACTGAACGGTTATGCAAAAATAAAAGCCTTCCAAATCCTCCTCTTGATCTAAAGGAAACTACTGCAGAAGTATTTTGCATGTGTGGTCTTAGAGCCCATGTGATAACCCAGGCTCAACAGCTACACAGTTACTATCCAGACACTAACATATAAAATGCAATGTCACCACTCTTGCTCAGGATTTCAGGACTTTTGACACATAGCACCAGTAATGCGAAAGGAAACCCATTTATTTTAAATTTATTTTAAATTTACTCTAAATTTATCCAATGGACATCCACTAAAAATAGCGATAAAACTAACACTCCCTAAAAGATAGCTGCATTTGCTAACCAGCTGTAATGGTAGATGTAACAGAAGTAACTTTGAGTTTCAGATAATGGCTGTGAATATACACCTGCTTAACTGAGGAAAAAGTTATATATAACTGGCTTCAAAGAATTTACCCTAAAAGTTTCACACATTCCTCAGCATAAGATAGAATGAAATTCCCAGCTTGGCTTTATTCAGGGCTCTTAAATCAGGTTTAAAAGTTAAATACATATTATTTAATATATATCATCAGCTTCAAAAGGATTAAAATATGCCTGAATAGACCCCAAAACAAACAAATCTTAGTTTTTAGGAAGCCCGTTTAAATTTTCCTTCATTACAACTATCATTTGAAAATACTCTAAAGAGTTTTAAACCTATTTTACCTATCCTTTTACACCATTACTTTCAGATACACCATCACTATGGACTCATATGTTCAAACTCAGACAGCACAGACTTCTTTAATAAAATCTCAAATTTGTTGAGATAGTTAAAAAAAGAACCTAGACACATACTGGCTACTGTGTACTCAAACAGTTTATAATCCACTTTATTCAGTCAGTAGCAAATGGAGTCAGAGGATTTTTTTCTGTTAAAAATATTCCATCAAGAACTTACTCAGTTTTAATTACATCCTCCAATTAGCTGCCAACTCTAGCTGAGTTAAGCCCTGAACGTACAAATACCCAGCCATCTGCTAAATGACCTTGGGTCTGGATACACAATTTAACTTCAAACTAGGTGGGATGTAAGTGCCAGTTCAGGTCCTGTTTCTCTACCGAAGGAGGGGAAAGCCACTTTCAAAGGGGGTGCTTAGGTGGGTCTGACTGTCCTCTGGGGGTGCCACTCGTCCTTGGACTAGAGGCAGAGCTGAGGCAAGCTGTATATGTAGTGTAAGGTAAAGCTTTAAGAGGTAAGTGAATCCAGGGTCTACCGCACAGCTCACGTATTCTCAGCTGCCTGCCACAAAAGTTGCCCATGTTGATAGGACACATGGGAGGTATGCCAGCTAAACCCAGCTCATTTGTAACGAGAAGGCAGAGTTAATGGTGCTTACCCATTCTGAAGAACAAACAAGCGTTACAAGCCCTGAATGCAACTTTGGCTTACACTCAACACCGAAACTACTTTTAAAACAGTTTTTTTTATAGCTCAGTCTGGTGAAAAAGTTGAATTCTGAACCAAGCTTCAACCATGTTACAAAGAGTACTTTGAGGGACAATACCGGTTACTAACCACTGAAAGCACTGTCTGTTGGAAAAGGTAGTTTTAATAGATATTCTTCATCTTACATAAGAGCACAATAAATACACCACATTCTATAGAAATTCCAGATGACACTAGAGTTAGAAGAGGTGAAAGAGGGAGAATACCAAGACTACAGAACCATACCGCTGAATTGCATGACAAAATACTCCCTACTGCAACCACTACAAGCTGTCATTTATACACTTCAGGTTGGCCTCGCCAAAAGCTTTTAAGCTTTTTTTTTTTTGTCTTTTTTTGGTGAGGGAGAGGGCTTGGGGAAAGAAAGAGACCAGGGCTACAAGAAATTAAGGGAAGCAATAAGACAGGTTCCCAGAAAAGATGCTGGACTCCCAGACAAGATGCATACACAAAAAACAAGGATGAGAAGGAAGGTTTTAATCGCTTTCCTTCCCTCCAATAAAGAAGCTTTGTTGCTATTTAAGCAGACTGGTTGCTCAAGCAAGTAGCTTAATAAGGCTTGTAGAGAAAACCAGTGGTACGAGGTGCTAGCTATAAGTGGTTAAGCAAACATCAGTCGATACACAAGCTGGCTGTAACAGTGGTTCTACACACTGGTATTTCATGTTAATAGAGGGCAGGAATTAAAGAAGTTAGAAAACTGTGTAGCCTAACATCTGATGACAATCAGCAAAGAGAAGTTATGCACATACTCACAATTAGTGCTGTCATTTGCTCTCAACCTCTGTTGATTATGGTTATTTCCATGAAAATGCATATCAATGCATTACTAAAATTATGGTTACATCAGAGACTTGTTTCTAAAAGTCACTCCAAATGCAATTTCATATTAAATTGGCCAGGTAAGGTCACCCACATAACACAAGCTAATAAAAAAGTCAGCAAACAGAAGCAAAAAAATCTTGTGAATTCCACCTCTTTACTGTTTAATCTGTCAGAATGGTGAAGACAAATTGTCAATTCTGGTTTTGATTTTTTTAAATACGATTGTCACATTAGAGAAATGAAAACACAGCAAAACAAACTGTACAAAGGCAAAGTAGAATAACAAAAAATATTTTACTAAAACATAAGATTTACAGGAGATTTTCCAGACAAGCCATACAAAATGGTCACAAGCTTTTTCTTGGAGGGATTTTTCTACACTTGACAGCAGAATCA
The DNA here is from genome assembly GCF_018139145.2 of Gymnogyps californianus. Classification (NCBI taxonomy): domain Eukaryota; kingdom Metazoa; phylum Chordata; class Aves; order Accipitriformes; family Cathartidae; genus Gymnogyps; species Gymnogyps californianus. The sequence goes on along the minus strand of NC_059471.1, from coordinate 168,537,265 downwards.
CAATATTATTAGTGAAGGTGATGGATGTTTAATGTTCCCATTTTTTGTTCAAACAATGAAGCTTGTCCACCTACAGCGTCTAAGTTAGACTGGGCTAGAGGGTATATTCTAAAGTATAACTGGTTAGCTGCTTTTACCAATGCAATTAGCATCACCATAAAAAGGGAGGAGGAGCCCACAAAATTAAAACAAAAAGCCCCACAGCTAACCCTGCCTACCTTCATTCACAGTGCTTATACTTAAACCATGATGGGAAAAATGATTAAAAGCAGAGATGTGCTGCTGCTTTCAAACAATTTCACAACGATCCAGATGATACTTCTAGCCTCTGCTCATGCGGTACAATAGTGAATTAGGACAAGACACAGATTTGCTAATGTGCATTTAATCACCAAAGGACTGAAGATGTCTGGGCTTTTATTCTGTAATGTTTCTAAGACTGTGTCCATTAAATGCAAACAAAAAAGGAAGAGGTCTTGGCAGAACAGGAGAAGTGATGCACACTTGATGTTCAAAGCGCATTTAAATATTATTCATGGCATATAGCCTAGTCCATGCTCTGGCTGTAAAGAAAAAGAAACACATTTAAGAAAAGATGTATTTTTCAGGCCTTATTAAAGTCATTTTAAATACTTATTTTTAAAGATCGCTTTTATACCACTGCTACAAGTGCACAAAATATATCAGTTCTGAAATTAAGTGCAATTTTGAACTCCAGCAGCTGTCAACTTTTGTATATTATAGAAGTGGCCTGACTACAGTGGATCCAAGAGTGAAGAGGCATAATGTAGTAATTCTTTCAATCCATTACAGCCTGCAACAGAAGCAGGTACGGAAGAGATGTACTTTCTGAAACCAGATAATCTGTTCCTTAAGCTTTAGAGGAGAAGCAGTGGTGTGTACTTTCATTTTACCACAACTCCAAATTAGACACGCTTACAATTTAGGAACATGACAACTCAAGATAAAACAGATCAAGAGAGCTTTTCTTCTAGCAAGCCTCACAGACTTGAAAATAGACCACTGCAGGCACACCCAGGGTACTTGGACTATGACTGTATGCAATAATTGTTTCTGCAAGTTGCAGACATAAAACAAGAGGTCAGGATTTACATGCCCCAACCAATTAGTAATCAGCTACTTCCTAAAACTAGAGAAAAAAAAAAGTGTAAGATACGTCACCTGTTTCTATGGCTTGGGCTTCATTGGTCTTCCATTGCTCAGCTACATCATTTGCTAGTGGATCATCTGGATTGGGAGCGCTTAACAAAGCCTGGATTGATAGCAGAACTGTACGAATCTGCAAAGCTGGGGACCATTTATCTGAAGAGACATTTATAGCAGTATGAAACACCATATTCACCATAGTCTACAGAAATAGCAAGTTTTCCTCTCCCAGGTTAAAGAATAAGCAAGGTATTCTTTAAACAAATGAAATCTCTTTTTAGGGTCAATTTACAAGTTTCTGTACTTAAGATCAAGAGAAAGAAAACAACGTAGCACTTACCTTTCAAAATATCTAAACATATTCTTCCCAGCTTGTCTACATTAGGATGATAAATTTTGGTCATGAAACGTACTTTAGGAGCTGCCATTGGATATTCTTCTGGAAGGAATAGTTCAAGTTTAAATGTCCCACCCTCAAAGGGGGAATCCTGTGGACCTGCAATGACCACGTGAAAATAACGTGCGTTGCTTTCATCTGGCTCTGCTTTTATCCCAGGGACTGGCTCTGCCAGCAAGCGCTGGGTTTCCTAGAAGAAGAAGAGGAGGCAATATAACAAATACAACTCATTTAAAATAAACACGACCTGTACAAACTATTTTAAAAACAAGTATTCGTTATGAGCTATTTGCCTACATCCACAGAAACAATGGTAGACAAATACCTTAAAGTCAAAGAACATCTGCAGAAAGAAGATGAGGATGTGGTAAACTGGTACGCACCTCCTTTCGAATCCCTCAACTGCTGCAACAGTGTGTGCTTGTATAGCACAAGGTAATAGATAACAATTAAGCTGTCCTCAAATTTCTTAACTTTTGATTAAACTACTGTCAAGCTGTTATTTTTTTCAATATACTTAAAGCACTTCAAAGAATACCACAATGAAAATACCAAAAGCATTTCCTATTCTACCTTAAACAGAAAATCCCGTAAGTGAAAAGGCAAAGGGGTTAGTCACTCACAGGAAGTGTTCAAGGTTTACTCTAGCAAGAGTGGACTGGTTTATTAAGATGAACATTTGTACTGGAATCAGATCCAACTTTGAAGAATTTAAAGTACTACTCTGCTGCAACACTAAAGGTGTTTTTAAGGATGTTTTATATATTTACACATATATATGCATAAATAGCTTTGGTGTGAGCACTTTCAGCCTATGTATAACCGTGTTTAAAGTCACCCTAACAAATAGTAGGAGACCGGCAAGTTGTTCTGTAAGTAGCAAAATTAGGGAAGCCTGGTTTCCTAGAGAGATTTGTATTCTTTGTTGCTCAATTCTTCTGCCTACAGCACCAATCCTACCTCAGGCACCACGCAGTGACCACAGCCAACAGCTGCCCACGTTCTGACCATCCATGCTGCTAATGCACTGAGCGGACAGACCAACCAAGTCCTGTACATCTTTCCCTGTCCTCTGCTGCCAGTCTTCACAAGTCTTACAGGCACCATTCTGCTCCTTCTTCTAAAAAAGAACTCGAGGCCGAAACAGTCAGAAGGACATTAGGCAGGGACAAGAAGTCCTGCAGAAGCCTCATTTCCTCAGGTAATTTTAGCCCCATTCCCTGCTTTTCCTCTAGCTTGTTTTTACTATGTACAGTTAATTTTTTCACCACCTTTCTGTGTTGGCTTTGACAAAGAAAAATTACCCTGTTTCCACTGATGAAAAACGGTAACTTGTAGGTGTAATACTAACTTTTTTTTAGCAGTTTTATAGCATATTTATTCTGTTTGTCTACAATAGCACTAATACAAGCACAAAATAGACAGATTACCTCTACTTGGCTTAATACATTCTTCAAACATAACTGGACTGTTACAATACTGGCATTTTATAGAAATAAATTTACACAGCATTTAAGTGATGTGGCTGTCTTGATGCAGTTAAATAACATCTCACTTTATATATTTGATTATTTTTTGCTAAAGAAGTGAAGTCACAGTAATTAACGCCAAAATCCAGTTACCTCAAAATTGTCAAGGTCCTACAAATCATAATATTGAAGTTATTACTATGTACATACGAAAACATAAAAATAAATTTCTCTGGTCTAATTCCTTGTTGTGACTACGTATTGCCTACTTATCTGCATAGGCATTAGCTGCCAATGCCACTTACACACCTCACTGGAAGGCCATCCAAGCTTCTTAGAGCTGTCTACACGCACTTCTGCAAGTATAATTTAAATGATACACATAAATTTATAACGTACTCAGAATTTGTATTCTGCTGGCTATTCACTTGTACAGTAATTCTGTAGAAAAGCAATTACAACAAATGCTGAAAGCTTTAGTTCAGTGGTATGAAAGTCAGTAAGAAACTACAGATTATCCCTGTAAACGCATAAAACATTCTCCATTTCTTTCAGCAAGTTTTCAGTATGAGTGCTGCCACAGGTAAATGGGACAATTTGGATTTCCACCTATGAAGGACCATATACTTACTACAGTTTGACAGTTTTGGCAGAGGCAACAGTGTCTTATGCCAAATACAAACTAATACAGTGAGCCAACGTGACATTAAAGAAAGAACTTAACGAAAAGACCCAATATTTAAACTTCTTCACAGCTGCTACCACTTGGACTTTGCCAGATACATGCTAGTAGGCAAATCGTGGTTTTGGTTCTTATGCGCATGCTCAAATTTAAGACTTTTTTTTTTAATATTAAGGGTAACACATTTTAATAGCTGGGCTGATCTCAGCAGTCCCTAGCCCCCACTCAGTCACTCTGGTCCCCAGACTGCCTCCCTAGTTATGCCAGTATGCTGACTATAACCATACTGGGCAGCCAATCCTGGCTTAAAATAACCCAGAATCAGCAGTTCTCTGGCAGCAGCATCAGCACTTCTACCTGCCAGCATAGCTGAGGGAGCAATGCCTGGCTGCGAGCTGCACATTCTGCCACTAAAAACCATTTGTTAATAAACAATGAGAGCGCCCATGTATGAGAAAAATGATTCTTTTAATTGAGGTAGCGCATTATACTGAAGGGCCTATACCACCGCTAGGATGTCAGCACGTTCAGATAGCCCTTTATGCCTCTACATTACATGGATGCGGTTATCTTGCTATAAAACACCACAGAAAAGGAGAGTGTAAAGAAAAGCATTTATGCTGCATACAGCTACACTAGTGCTGAGGCTACTCAGAATCCATACAGGCCCCCTGTAGAACATTAACATTAGATGAAAAATGCTTTAAGCCAGCACACCTCAATTCCTGCACTGTGCATGGAGCTCCACCACTATCGGCATAATTGAAGCTGTTTTCAAACAGAGATGAGGAAGAATACTTGCAAGAAGTCTGTGAGGGAACTGGTTGACACTCATCATTCATACCCGCCAGGCTCTGATCCAGCCATCATGCTGAGAGAGCAAGCACCAGGCTAAACTTCTCTGACACACACAAAATGATAGTTCATGACTCCTGTGAATACACATCACTACCATTTTATGCAAAAGCTGAGAACCATCTTCAGTTCAGGAAAAGCATCTTTTTAAAACAGTATAACACAGACAAGCTTGTTAGACTATGAAAAACACAAGAAAGATGCCATTTATTAAAAGAACATGAAATGTTTGTACTTAAATACATCAACACCACCTGCTAAATTCTGACAGTAAATAAGGCTTTTGCCCTTCAATTCTGAAGAAATTTGTAATAATATCTTCAATATGTTTGGGGGGGAACCACGGAAAAAGAACAGAAAGGGAGAAATTAATCAAAAAGTTACATTTTAAGGTCTAAGCATATAAAATGCTTAAATATACAAGTAGGTCCAGTTCTAAGGTGGTATCACGGACTTGACTTCCACGTTTTACAGTAAGATGGCCAGTTAAAGACATGCTAATACTAAAATCAATTTGATTTGCCATAAGACTTGGAGAAATAAGTCATATTTAAGAGAAACAGTTGTCAGTATACAGGGCAACACTACACACCAGCTCAGGAAACTGAACTGCTTAAAGATTTTTTTTTTTTAAGTGTATATTACCAAAAAAAACCCCTGTAAGTCACCCACAAGAGAGTCACAAAATGTGACTACAAACAAGGAAAATGTTTAACTACATGTTGATCTTATTTTGTAATTTTGTATTACTTTCCCCAGAGGATGGTTACCCAATGAAAAACAGTCTCTCAAACATGTTTAAATAAATAAATTAATCACTTCTAATTAAACTTTTAACTTCCCACCTTTTTTAACTAATCAGGAAGATCAAGCATACGCAATGCTTCAGTTTCCAGTATCTTTTTAGGCAAAATCTTTCTAACAGTTTTTTAGGTGAAGTGAGTGTTGTGCAACCTGTTACTTCCCCCTTTCTCCCCAAAACTGCCTTTGAACTCTTTGTCCAATCTCAACTTTTCTGTACGTTTCGTAAGCTGTCAGTGTCTAAGACAGAAACCAAGTTCAGTGCTACTGAACAGAAAGACATGAAGAACTCTGATATTACATGCTGTTTGGCCAGTTTATTCCAACGACGTATATACTATTCCTGCCTGGCAAAAAAAACCTGCCAATAAGGGTAAAAAAAGCTGGGATACCCAAATATTAACATGCTAAAGAGGAAAAAGGATAAATTCACAGAAAACCAGGTTTTGCAGTTCTGCTGTTCACAATAAATGTTTTTAGAATAGAGCGGTTAATTTTGTCTTCATGGGAATACAAATTTCCATCAAATTAGTGTTCCAGAACAGCACTTCATAGTGTTTCTTATTAGCTCTCCTCTAGCATAGTGAAGTTAGTTTCACAGAAGAGATTTCAGGACATATTTTGAGCTCTAAAGCATTTAACGAAGTACCCCATGCTGCCATAGGCTGTTATTTCTATTTGTCATACTCTACAATGTTTTTACATTGAGATCTCTTCTCGCTCCTGCTTTTACTCCACTTTTTCCAATTCCAAGTTAATGTCATAATTTCCATTGACTAAAGAAAATAAACCCAAAATGAAGATACATGCCAGTCAGTACTTTAAAAAAAAAACACAACACTGTAATTCACAACTGGTTATGCCCCCCACAATTCGATCTTTCTTATTTTGAAGTGGTTAAAAAACACAGAAGTGTTGAATGTGTTTTGACAAGCAAAAGCAAAGCTTTTCTTATTAACACAGGTGGCCTGAAGTAGAGTGACAGATGATACGGATGGGACAGATGGTGTAGCTGACATTCTGCATAGCTATTCTTCTATGAAGACATTAAATTGAAAACTAATTGTACCCAAGGGGGAGAAATCCTCAACCTGTTTTTACAGTAACCTGTGAGGACAAGAAGCCTCAGGAAGAGAGCGCGGTGTGATCTTTAGAAGAGACCAACAGAGCAGGAGGTGGGAGTGAGGGTTTTTCGGGTTGCCAAGACTGAGAGAAGCCACGCAAACACAAGAGATTGATTTGCAGGGGAGTATGTTTCATTCTTTGAGCTTTTGCTTGGTTATCCTGCTTTCAGTGGAAGGAGAAAAAAAACAAAGCTACTGAAAAGCAGACATAACCACCAGGATTCTCGTAGTTCATACATCCAGAACAAGACAGAGCTCTTCTTCAAGGAAGTGAACTGAACAACCCAGAAGATGCTTTCATACAGACATGCACAAAAATCAATTGTTAGAGCACATGGAGATATGAACAAGCGTACAAAGAAGGAATCCATTAGAAATATACTACTATTTTAATCACTTCCAGTCTTGCAGAAGTGTTTATAAAAGCCTCAAGCTGCCAAGGCCTCAGTCAAAACAACCAAAAAAGATTTCTGTATGCTACATTTTTGGAAAACAAAAAGCTACTTCAGAAGTCTTACTTGCTATCAACAAACTAAGGCAGGATCATATTGGCATATAACTACAATCAGAAAACTCAGGTATGCAAGTATTTGCAAAAAAATCCCCAAACATTATTTCTTACATAGCAGAGCCACTGCAGCTGAACCGAAATCTCTAAAGCTTCACCTGTCTGACAGGGACCTCTCCAGTAGTGAAGGAAGAAATTGTTGCATGGGATTAGACAATTTTTAAAGCTTCTTCATTGCTTTTTAGAAAGGAGTACTATATTCTTTGCTTTGAAAAATAATTGCAGTTCCGTTCCCTGTACTATGGCAATAGTTAATCACCACCAATTTCACACTGCCTGCCAACAGACGTGGCTAGAAAAGTTAAGAACAAATCAATAGCTAGCACCTACAAAATACGGGAACTTTAAGGCTACTGTATGAAGGCCGCTAGAATTTAAGAAAGAAGCTTGCTTGCAAAGTCAGCACAAACTAGCTCAAAGAAGAAATCCAAGCTCCATGTCTTCAGTCAAATTTGCTTTGCTTAGTAATTCAGCTGTCTGCATGCTGAATTTCCTGATACTGAATATGAAATAAGAAAACTGGGGTATTACTGCTATACAGTTACCTTCAATAAGTAAAGAATTCTGCATATTAATCCACAAGTTAAATACAGTAGTCTTCAGTGAGATGTTACAATTGAAGGAATACATTTTTTGACAGAATCTAGCACGGTCCTCTGCTCTACACAGTCCTTCAATATCAGCTGTGAAATCATCTGGTGAAATTCACAAAATCCATTAGAACAAACGGAGCTTAGAGAAATCCCAACACCTTACAAAGCCTGAACATTTTAAGCTGATAAATGAGTGGCCACTGGGGAAAGGAAGAAAAAAGCTGTGCTGCCTTTCCACTGCAGCCTATTATGCACCTTCACTTTTGCCTGTATAGCTGTCTCTCGACCTCATGGTGAAACATAGCATGTAGCCGATCTGGAAGAAAAAAGAAAAAAAAAAAATCATGCAAGAGAGAAGAGTCCCTCATGCAGTTCACCACATGTCCAGGCAAACAGCTGTGCCAACAAAAAGGAGGGTGCAAACACATGCTGTCAAAAGGATGGGAGAACAGACTGCTCCTTTTGGTGAAAGGGCTGGTTTAAAGAGTTGAGACTGCAGTATTAATCACAGTGAGATACTAGCATAACAGATTACTATTCTGTAACCAACCTAAAAAGGAAACGCAGAGGCTACCTCCTCATTCCAAAGGAAGAAGCTTAACTACCAACAGGGCTAATTTCAGTAACAGATGGTAAACTGCTAAATTAAAGTCTTCATCCATCTATAAGTCTTAAACACCAAAGACACTGTATATCTTCTTACTTGTTATAAACAGTTATCTAGCAACCTTTTATAGTGTTGAAACTACAGAAAAGCATCTGACTAGCAGCTTTATGCTAGTACCTTAAAAAGAGAGATAACATCATTAAGACTTTCAGAGGTCAACATAGCTGTGATAAAATTATTCTGAAACTGCAAAACAGAAAACAGTAAGGCCTCTTACGCAAAGAGAAAATATTGCAGGTCTTAGAGCTGCTAAATATTTAAAATGGCACAACACCACACCCTTATGCAAAGTCTCAGGTGAATGATTCTTTCCTTGTATTTTCAGCAGCACATTTACTAGCTCAATTCTCTATGCAGTAGTCAAGTAGTTTACCTTCAGCATCACCTACTAAGATGGAGGTTACACCCCTACAACTTTGTCAGGCCAAGGCAAGGTACAAGCCCACTCTAATCTACTTCAGACTGTGAAAAAATGTAGGTAATATCCACCTTTACCTGTAGGTTCAACTAACCCTAGGTGGCTTTATTCTGAACAGATCAGGGAAGACAGATGATGGATGAGTATCTTTGTCTTAATAAGACTTAACCTGCAACAGGAATTACAGCTCACAGCTCAACTCCCAGTGCTTATTGCTTCCCCCTTGCCAGAAATCACCATCCTGCAAATCTACCGAGAAAGTAAACCCTGTCAGCATTCCCAGTTCAACTCAGGAAAAGTGAGCTGGGCTCTCTTAACTAGATCTTTAACCCGAAAAACGTTGACTGACAGCATACAAACTCTGCTGCCATCTAGGAGAGGACAGTAACTTCCAACAGAAACTGATGAACAGTCGGCATTGGCTGTGGCTAAAAGCATCTTCCACCAGTACAAATGATTTAAATCTGCACATCTCTTGATAGGTTTCTTCCATAGGTGCTACAAGCAAGGGTCTCCAAACAGCTGGCTACTAAACAAACTTCTTCGGTAGCCTTGGCCATTTATAAAAGGAACAACAGGATGCAACACTGCATAAGCAGTCCCAAGATGGCCTAAAAGAAAGTTATTGGTAAAATGAAAGAGGCACCCAGATTGAAAGAAATACACATCAGCTTGCCTCGCTTCTTTGGGAGATAAAACTTGTATTTGGTATGGTCTAATTTAACTGCATAACTGTCTAGGCATATGTACAGGGTGTAGGTGTCAAGGTATTGACAGCAGGAGGGCTCCAGGAGTGACCTCTGTGGGAAGAGGCCAGGAGCTGCGCAGTGCCAGACACAGCCAGCTCCAACAGACCTGCTGCAGGGCACAGCTGAGCCTATCAGCCAAGATGGTGGCACATCTGGGAAAATGTATTTAAGAAAGGATGGAAAACATCACACAGACAGAATAGTGAGGCAAAACAAGAAGTGTGTGCAAGACTAGTGTGAACACCAAAGTCAGAGAAGGAAAGTGAGGAGATGCTCCAGGCACCGGAGCAGAGATTCCCTGTAGCCCATGGAGAAGACATCCACACTGCAGCCCATGGAGAGGACCACGCTGGAGCACGGGAAAAGCGTGAGGATGGGGGAATAGCAGAGAGGAGCTGTTATGGACTGACCACAAACCCCCGTTCCCCATCCCCCTGCAACCATCAGGGACAGGGGAGGTAGAGGAGTTGGGAGTGAAGGACTGAAGTTGAGCGTGGGAAAAGGGGGGCAAAGGTGATGTTTTAATTTTGTCTTTGTTTCTCACCATCCAATTCTATTTTACTTTGCAATAACTTAATTAGTTTTCCCCAAGTTGAGTCTGTTTTGCCTGTGATGGTAATCAGTAAGTCATCTCCCTGTCTTTGTCTTGACCTATAAGCTTTTCCACCTTATTTTCTCCCCCTGCCTGGTTGAGGTGGGGAGAGTGTGGCTGGGTGGGCATCTGGCAGCTGGCCAAGGTCAACCCACTACAGCATAAATCACAAGGTAACTTTTAATCTGAAATGTGTTTGAACTGTTGCATCCAGAAGTGCTTTTAGAGAAGATGTGGTAGACAGTTTCAGACTCCGCAGATGATATTGCAAATTAGCGTTCTTCAAAAAGATGACAGACTTAAAATGAAAGCCACTACCTCCATTTTCTGCTATAGTTGAAATGATAACAGTTACCACTTGGAGGGTACCACACATACCAGTTTATGTGGGAGAAGATGTGATGAGGAAAAAGAGCTATCTTTCAGTTTAACTGATTGCTCATCAGTCTCTTCAATATTTGGTTCCTAGGGGAGATCAGACATTTGCTGCCAAGTCCTCCAGGAAGATTTCTAAAGCAGATGAAAAGTCACTACCAATAGCAAATAGCAAAGAGATTTTTAAAAAAAGTTACACCTAAGTTCCACTCTCAATGACTAAAATCAATGCAAGTCCTTTATCTCATTCTTCATTGGCTTCAGCTGTTGAGTTTACAATTGAGTCAAATTGCTTTTCTCTCCACCACTTAAGCCAGGTTCTCAGTCCTTCTTGATCAACTTCACTCACATCTGTAACTACCTCCACCTCTTCCTTTCCTCACAAAATGCAAGGGTTTGCCCAAATGGGAAGCCCTAACTTCTCAGCAGCAGCGCTAATTTGTACGCTCACCATTCCATGCACCCTTTCATCAGCCCAAGCATTTGCAAAGTCAAACAACAAATGAGATCACACAACTGATTTGGCTTAAGAAATAACCTTTACTGCAGAGTTCTGAGCCAAACCAGTCCCTCAGTCCAAGTTCACCGCAGCAGCACAAAAAACTTTTGTGCCAGCACAGCCCAGGCTAAATCTGTTTGTACAGTAACGCTGCTCAACATGAACCGCAGACTTATCACCTTGAGAACTTCTGGTTAATCTAACTTAACTAGGTGGCAACTTTTCCGCCTTGTGCTGGGTCTCTGCAAAAACCACAGAAGTACACCACCAACTTTAGCATTTCAATTCAGACTACATACAGCATACATTTGTTTCATATTTTTATTCTGATTGCAGGAAACCCTTGCCAGCTACCAGTACTATTATCTTCCAACTACATCTAATAGTTTGGATTAATTTTGGGGTATGAAATAGAAACTAAAGGTTTTAGCTGCATAGGGCAAAATGAAGCAGCGTATCAGCACACAGACAAGTTATTATTACTTGCCAAATGGCAATTCTTTCCTGTTCTGTCAGTGTGGGATAAGGGGGAAGATCACACTGATCTCCTTCACTAAGAACTGATAAGTTGCACACAAGAATGTAAACCGCATGCATGTTTTTGCTTTGATTTTTGAGGGGGAAGCAGTAGGAGAAAGTGAAACATATCAGTCAAAACTGTCTTCTACATATAGGGATAAAGCTGCCTCAGAAAACCACAAAGACTTAATTCAAAAACTTTTTATAACAGCATATCACATTTTAGCACAAATTCTCCCAGGGTCAATCAATTCATTAGCTACAATTATGTAAAGAACTGGCTATAACCAGCATTACTGAAAATAAATTGGTTACCTAAGCAGATGTCATATTGTCAGAGAGATTTCAGAATGTTTAGATTAAAATTATATCACTGTAAAACAACTACATAAGAGAAAGTCTTCTGAAAATAATGTCTGCCTTTTGGAAAAAAAGAATTAGCAATAATGCCCATTAAACTGTAAAGCAAAGGTCAGACATCATAAATAGAAGGCTGCACTTGTGGTTTCCAGTAGCTGGCCTCCGCATGAATTCTTCACTTCCTTGCCATATAATCCCTGAGTGTCAGCATCCCACTTGCCTCCGCTTCCTGGACTCATTACTGGGCTAACGTCTCTGTAAACTAATGCTTCCACCACCCTGCGGGTCCCCAGACCCCATCACCAGCCCCAACTGTATCTACTCCCCCCAAAAGAAAAAAGCAAGAAAACATTCTGAGTGTCAACATGTCAAAGGCATCGGCTGTAAAAAAGAAAGAATAGAACGGTGGTACAGTAGATTTGGAAACCATAGTACTCAATCTATGGACAACTGTCCAGCAACTTGAAACTGCAGCTCTGCTAAGCAAGCACCGTGAACTCTGGATCATTCACAATCTTCCCTCATGCACTTCTGGTTCTCCAGTTCCCATCACCACACAAACAATTTTAACTACTGCAAAGTCACTTACAGTGAGATGAAGACAAATGTACTCCAGGTAACAGCGCCTGCCCAGAAAAAAAAAAATCCAGAATCTACCCACTCTTGGAAGACGACCTTGTTGCCAACACCAGTAATATGAAGAAGGGCATTTTTAAGGTCAGCACCACTCTCCCCTGAGAATGACCTTGTTCTCGAATTTTCCACAGCAGATTACAGGATTTTGGAACTGTGAAGCTGAGATCCTATGCAAATTCCTAGAGGATTATCTATGTACTAGCACAGATCAAGCTTTTCATGGGGCATCTCCAGCTATAGTAAAGTGAGGCATAACTAAATTCACTAAGCTAATAGTGTAAACAATTCCTGCAGTTATACTGATGGAGCACATTTGCATTAGAGTCTTGCATTAATATACAGTGCAGAGTCAACTATCAAAGTGTGGTTAAAGCAAACAATAATTCACACAGAGCTTCTGTCCAAATGCCATCTGTATTGCGTTTGTGTGGCAAGGTTTTGGGGGGGGCCTACGGGCGTGGTTTCTGTGAGCAGCTGCTAGAAGCTTCCCCTGTGTCCGACAGAGCCAATGCCAGCCGGCTCCAAGACAGACCCGCTGCTGGCCAAGGCCAAGCCCATCAGCAACACTGGTAGCACCTCTGGGATAACATGTTTAAGAAAGAGGGGACAAAAAAACCTGGGCAGCAGCAGCCAGAGAGAGGAGTGAGAATATGTGTGAGAAACAACTATGCAGATGCCAAGGTCAATGAAGAAGGAGGAGGTGCTCCAGGCGCCGAAGCAGAGATTCCCCTGCAGCCTGTGGTGAAGACCGTGGTGAGGCAGGCTGTCCCCCTGCAGCCCACAGAGGTCCACGGTGGAGCAGTTATCCACCTGCAGCCCGTGGAGGAGCCCACACCAGAGCAGGTGGATGTGCCCAAAGGAGGCTGTGACCCCATGGAGATCCCGCGCTGGAGCAGGCTCCTGGCAGGACCTGCGGACCCATGGAGAGAGGAGCCCATGCTGAAGCAGGTTTGCTGGCAGGACTTGTGACCCTGTGGGGGACCCATGCTAGAGCAGTCTGTTCCTGAAGGACTGCACCCCGTGGATGGGACCCATGCTGGAGCAGTTTGTGAAGAACTGCAGCCTGTGGGAAGGCCTCACATTGGAGAAGTCCATGGAGGACTGTCTCCCGTGGGAGGGACCCCACGCTGGAGCAGGGGAAGAGTGTGAGGAGTCCTCCCCCTGAGGAGAAAGGAGCGGCAGAGACAACATGTGATGAACTGACCACAACCCCCATTCCCCGTCCCCCTGTGCCACTGGTGGGGAGGAGGCAGAGAATTCGGAAGTGAAGTTGAGCCCAGGAAGAAGGGAAGGGTGGGGGGAAGGCGTTTTAAGATTCAGTTTTTATTTTCTCATTAGCCTACTCTGATTTTGATTGGTAATAAATTAATTACCCCAAGTCAAGTCTGTTTTGCCCGTGACAGTAATTGCTGAGTGATCTCCCTGTCCTTATCTCGACCCACGAGCCTTTCATTATATTCTCTCTCCCATGTCCAGCTGACGAAGGGAGTGATAGAGCAGCTTTGGTGGGCACCTGGCGTCCAGCCAGGGTCAACCCACCACACCATCTATGGCAAAATTTGCCATTTGCTTCTCACTATTAAACCCACCAGTCACATGTAAATACAAAAATGTGGTTTTGTTTTGTACTATTACAGAAAACAAATTTTGATGATACACTGAAAGCCATGTAAACATAACAGACAAGTACAGTATAAAACAACTGCATGCAAAGCGATAAAAAACCATTAGCATCAGTACTTAGAAAGCTTGGTGTACTGTAGTTTTGTACCTTGAAGTTGCTCAAATATTATACAAGAAGGTGGTCCAAACAAGATTTTTGCCTTTAGTTGGATTATTTGCTGTTTCTTCCTCAGTTTTTATTCTCTAGTGTCTACTGAAAGCTTCTTTAAGGAAAATGCTGTGGAAAGTTATCAGTGTCCTCTTTAAGATCTTTTATTAAGACTCCATATTTTCCTTTTAAAACTGGTACCTTGGTCTAACTTGAAAGTTTTTTTTTTATCATCTGGGCCTGAGCCTTTTTCTCAGGCTCCCTCCCACATCTCCACAGAGGATCTGTCCTGCCAAACTTCAGGCTTCCAATACCTGCCTATACACCCCTCCCACTACTACAGCCAGCCTACACTATACTAGTCACCTGGCAAGAAGACTCAATGAGGGTCGCAAAGTAGCATATGTATTATCTTCCTACCTTCCTACATTTCTTGGGGAGGTGGGGGAAGGTGGTTTTAAGAAGAATAGTACAAAAAACCCTCTGAAAATTCCCAAAATTTTCACCCTTCTGTCCAAATTTGAAGTTATCCACAAGATTCAAATAGCATACAAGGGGCAAAAAGACATTGCAAAGACCAAATATACAGCTTCTCTGACAAATGCCCAGGAACAGCACCGTCCGGAAGTAATGTTTTCTATGCCTAACCACCATCCAAATAAATGCAAAATATCACAAAAAGGTATTAAGTTTACTGCCACTCTTTATTTAAATTTTTTTATCCAGGAAATTAAAAAATGGCCAGAAATGTCAAAGAAATCAAAAAGTAATAGCGACTTAAATTTTCATGTGGAGACAGATGTCCATTCCGCAGAAGCCCATAGCTTCTAAGACAGTGAGAAACTTCAAGGTGGCTGCCAGTAATACTGTTTAAGAACTTCTAGAAAGTTTCAGAAGTTGCAGACCAGATACCTGATTTATATTTTAAAAAACATACAAAGCTGATTATACTGACCTCTAATACAGAACGCTGTAGCTGCCTGTCACAACATACACCATGAGAATCTCCATGAAACCTCCCAGAAATTTTACACTTTGAGGTAGCATTTTATAACTCAGCAGTCCAAATGTTAACCAGATTCTCAAAACATACTGCAAACAGGAGCTCGCTGGCAGCAATGTGGAAATAGCTTCTCACAGTAAACAGCAAGGAAGGAATATCTTGGACAACAACACGCTACCATGCAAGGGAGGAAATCAAAGCCTCAGTAAGTTAACACTGATAAATTCGTTAATAAAAAAAGTTTGAAGGAGTCTCAGATACTGCTTCAGATGGTTTACTTCGTATGAGCAGCAGCAGTGATTGTAACAGAAGCGCTGCTAACAACTGGCTACACAGTTAACACACAGATCTGGCCATCAAATTATGAATGATGAGATCACTGCAGCAGTGAAAACAGCAGAAAAAACATTTGAAAAGATGACATGAGGCAGCATTGCCCATCCCATTCAGATATACCAACTGCACTTGACACAGCAATGAGGTGGTTTGAATGTCAGCCAAAAAAAAAAAAAAAATCAGATGCAATTCAACTCCTTACTCGACTGGAGCTACGTGACTTTGCAACACTGGAGAGAATTGGTGTAATAAGTGCTCGAAAGTAAAAATCACTGGGCTTATTTATTATGGGTATTGCAAAGGCTCACTTTTTAATACTGTCCAGTAGTAAAAAAGTTTACAGCATCAAAAACACACATCTATGTAAATGTGCCATACCGCATTTTTGTTTTATCTTACATTAATAGATTTTCTTGTCAAGGTGATTCTCAGAGGACCCTTGGTTTTTGACTATTGAAGAAAATAAAAATACCTCTTCTCTATTCACAAGATAGAAGGGTTTCCAATTCCAATTATATCTTTAAAGATTCAAAACTGTATCATCATTTTCTACTCACCATTTGTGATGTGCTAACACTAAGTCACAGCTCTAAAGCACGTCATCTCTTGCGCCTACAGATCATTCCCCCCTAACTTGTTTAAAGTCTGTGTTTCTAAGTAATCTGAGGACAGCAAACCAGGAGTAATTCTGTATCTTCTATAACAACTGCTTTGCAACATCTATACTGTCACCTTTTAATTGAATTTAGGGAAAGTACTGGAAATATAAATAGAGCACTCTGCTGAGACAAGGAAAGCTACCGCTCTCCTACTGGGCTAGATGACAGCCTGCACATAGCGAAGAAACAGGCTGAGGGGTACAGGGCCGCTAGTCAACCTGAGAGCCAGGCCATCTGCCAGCAGTCGGTCAAGATGAGGAACGCCAACTGCGTTTCGAGCGGTTAGCTAGATTCTGTACTTCATTACAGCACAAATATGCACTCCTACCCCCAATCAGCCATCGACAGCCTCCCTTGGATGACAACACAAAGGGTGCACGTGGATCAAAGGAAGAAAGTCTCTTCCTAACAGTAATGTAAGCCATTTATTTATTTATCATCATATTTATTACTGTGCATAAAGAAAATCAGATCCTCTTGTTCCTGGAGTTATTTCACCTTTCTACAGCTCTTTCCTTCCCTATCACTCTCTTCCATTTCCTTTCTTGATCTTTCAAATTCTCACTAGCAGCAGAGTTCACTCCCTCCCCTCCCTCTAAGGCAACCAGAAATAGGAAATTTAACTCTTAATGTCAAGATTGACAGGATAGAATAGGTCAAAACAATTCTCACTCAAGACTCCTGAAGACTCAAGCAGGCATATTTCTAGGTCTGCACCTCTGCAGCTGCGATATTTCAAAATATGACTTTGCACATTTTTGAGGCTGTAGTAACTAATCAGATTCAAGTCCCGGACTGTGCATGTATGCACATCTGGCAACCTAACGCATGCACAGCACAGGAGCTAAAGAACTGGTCATCTAACACAACCAATCCAAGATTTAAAAGCTCTAGACTGGCTGCAGACAACCTATAATGCATACATGGAAATACACAACCCACTGTACACACCACCCTATAACAAATAACAATCTCAAAAACTCTAAGGGGGATGCTCTGGAGGAAATCTGGAGCTTCTAGGTCTCTCTTCTGCTGCCCTCCACCTCCCCTCTCCAGGAGGAGAGGAAACATTCCCATGCCATCACACATCTTTGAAGTGAGTCATGTGAATTGCTCCAGGTTTTTTCTAGAAAAGCATAAAAAAAACCCAAAAGCACCAAGAAGGAAATTTATGCACCAGCTTACAAGTGGGTGCGCTTCTTGGTTGTATTCAGGGGCATTGTAAAAAGCTATTAAAAATATTTAACACCACACCAGCCTCATGACTGAGCTCTTACCACAACTCTGTGATGAATACCAGTTCCACTGTATTATGAATCAGTGTTCCCTCTCACACCTGAAATATATTCAGCTTTGCATGCTGTGCACTAAGGCAGCTGGATGACTGTCAAACTCATTCTGTAAGATTTGTCTTCGTTATTTTTACTGCTTACAATTCTGAGCAGTAGTCATAGTTTAGTCTGTTTCACACAAGATAAACGCTACTCCTGCCTTATTGTTATCTCATCTCCTCTATCACCTGTTAGATAACTTGACTTTTTAGAGAAAATCCAGTTTTATTTTTTCATCCACTACTCAACATATTCTACACTCAGGTGTTTTACAATGGTTGCCAACATTGTGTGCTCAACCAAGAGAGCTTCACAGCATTATAAATTGTGACATTTGTTCACTTCAACAAGTAACAAGGATGCTGTTATTTCCTACGAGGGCTAACAAACCTTACTGGAATCACTTAGTAACTTTTGTAAAGGGAGTGATCACCAATTTGAGGGCTTCAATTCACATCACTGCAAATCGAGTGGGAGACAGCAGCCCAGCACAAACATCCATGCTAGCTACAGAACCAAGCTATCTTTTGATAGCATACAATGCAGCTACCTGTATCTCTGTTGAGTGACTCCAAATCATTCAAGTCTTAAGCCGAAACTGCACTCGGAGGGTCAGCTGGAAGTACCCCAAAGTTGAGAGCCCTTACAAAGCTTGGTAAATGAAAGTCGAAACAAGACACCGAACCACCAGCATGAACACGCTAATACCGTAAGAGCCGACAGCTCAGAGCGCACGTAGTAGTAACCAGGCTGGCCTAGCGTGTACGGATGCCCCCGACGTACAGCTGAAGGCCAGGTTTAACTACTTGCTGTGTTTTGTCCCTCCTCGCACAGGAGGAGGAGGAGGAACCCGAGCACCGCGCCGCCGCCGCGCTCCCCCGGCCCAAACACGGCGAGAGCTGTGCCGGGGAGCCGGGGCCAGGCCGGGCGCCGCGCTGCCCGTCTGCGGGGCGCACCGCCGGCGGAAGAGGGTGGGGGGGTGCCTTTCAAGCTCCAGGCCCCGGAAGGGGCACGCAAGCACCCGACTGACGGCAGCACCAGAGGATGTGAGGCGCCGCTGCCGCCCGGGCTGTTACCGTGATAAGCGCGGGCCCACCCGCCGCCCCCGGCCCACCAGGAGGGCCCAGCCTCTCCTCACCGCCCGCGCACGCCGCCACCGGGGCCCGGGAGCCCCCGCGGGCGGCCGTGCAGTCAGCAGCGGCGGCGGCGAGAAGCGGTGGGGGGACCAGGCCCGGCGCGGCCCCGCGCCCCCACTCGCGGCGGCCGGGCCCGGCGGCGGGTCGCCTGCCGCCCGGCAGGGAAAAGAGGAGGCCTGGGAGCGGCCCTGCCCCCGCGCGGCCCTGCTCCCGGGCACCGGAAGCGGCGCCCGGCCCGACCCGGCCCAGCCCAGCCCTGCCCGCCGAGCGGGGCCCGGCCCGGCCCGGCCGCTCCTCAAGCCCCCCGCGGTGCGCGGCAGCGGGGAGGGCGGCGGTACCTTGATGATCCTGCGGGGCAGCCCGGCCATCTTGTCTCGTCGGGGTGCAGGCTCGCGGGCTCGCCTCCGCTCGGGGCTCGCGCACAGCCGGAAGTAGTCCGCGCCGCGCTTCCGGTGGCGCCGCCCTCGGAGCGGGACGCCGGGCAATGTAGGCCGTGCCCGCCCGCCGGAACGGCCGCTCGCCGGCAGCCGCTGCCCCCGCCGCGGGGCGCTCCGGGGGTGAGGCGGCCCCCTCGGCTGCGAGGGGACCCGCGGGATTCCGCTGCCCGTGGGCACGAGCGTGGCGGAGGGCGCGCTGGGGGGGGGGGGGCGTGAGGCGGCAGGAGGGCCGGGGCGTGCCGCCGCCCGCACCGCCCTCTGCCTGAGGCCGCGCCGCCCCGGCCGCGGGTGGCGGGACCAACCCGCCGTCTCCCTTCACGGCCCGGCGGGCTGCCCCAAGCTAAAGTGAGCCAGGGCAGCCAGCCTGCGGGCCCGGGAGGGGCGTTCGCTTCCCCAAGTCCTGCGGGAGAAGTGGGCAACGCCCGGGGGCAGCGGCCTCCTCGGCCGCCCCGGTACGAGCTGGCAGAGCCCAGCTGCTGGAGCTGCTTATGGTCCCTGTGATTTACTCCCTCCATGACGTGCACCGGCTATCTGCAAAGGCAGGAGAAGCCTGTTTGTAATAAGTGTGTGGGGTCATCATTCAACACTGACAGAATTAAGACTTCGTCAGCGTGTCCTGTGCACTGTAATGGTACAACGTGTACCTGATCTCAGGCAGTGTGAGTGCCACTAAACCTGTCACAAAGATATCTTAGAACATCTTTGTCTTAATAACACCTGCTTAGTGAACCTCCTTCTTCTTTAGCAGAAAGAAAAATATTGTAGAAGTTAGAGTATAATTATCACACGAGCATCCTAAGACACTACTACAGCTGTGTAGTAATAGTAACATCTAGCACTGTGCATCATTATTGATGGGAAATAAAAGCACAGAAAGATGAAGCGATAGGTTACCAAGCAGGCTAGCAGCACAGCCAGGAATAGGACCCTGCGTACATATGATTTCCTGTCAAGTGTTTTCTCCTGGTTTAAAAACAGGACTTCTAGATGATCCACATGATTTCTGTACACTCTGGTAGAATGGAAAGTCCTCTGACACTGGCAGATCTGGACTGTGTAATTGCTGAAACACTCCTATCACAGATACTACAAACGTTCTATATCCTAAGATTTAAGCATTTATATTATTACACAGTGGTTACGATAAAATGAAGCACGTGTCAGAAGAGTGGTGTGCCTCCCTCCTTCACCCTCCCCACAATACTTCCTAAAAACTTACCTAGTTTTCCTTCTCTGTCCTTCTCACTAAGCCATTGGCACTATAGAAGGCAACTACCAAGTACAGAGTTGTTCTACACTATTTGATATCCTCAGCTGTTGAATACACCAGTAATTCTGAACTTCATGTAAATCCATGAAAACCCATAATCTCTGTGAAGTCTTGTGTACATCCTCAGCCCTTTAAGCACTTAGTTGCTCTCCTAACTTTCTGGACGTAACTTTCTCTGAAGTCAGTTGAATCAACAATAAAGTGACAAGCACCAAGAGAAGGGCATGAAAACACATTTGCAGTAAAGCATTCATCAATAACACCCCTTCATTCTGCAGTGGAGATGGGTGAGTTATTTGCATACATTAGCATGTGAAATGGACGTGTTTAGATGTGGTCCTTCAGCAAAATCTGGTCTTGCTAGTTACACATAGAACTATTCTTTAACTGTGGATTTTTCTTTTTACTTAATTATTACAACCTGTTGCTACTACTAAACTAGACCGAGTAGATACTTTCGTATACTCAGCACCTTCACAGTACTTGCCATCTAATCTAAAAAGGTGAAATGCTGATCTCCAGAAAAAAAAGCTGTAAGGAAGAAAAAAACCTCTGAAGATAATGTGTTTTATCAACTGCATGTTAGCCTGTTTTTTTCCTAGCTTCACAGATATTGAAGTATCTATAGCACATCTGGTGCCTTAGAATAAACAGTTGTAATCTGGGCTGATAGGGCTCTCCTCCTGAGGATGCACAGTGTCTTATAGTTTGATTCTGGTGGCAGCAGTCTTCGTGATTTTCTGCTTCATTGCTTTTGGATTTGGGTTTTGGGTTTTTTTTCAGATAGGTGAGATCACACACAGAGAGATGAAACCTCTTCCATATAGCACAGCTTCCCACGCCTCTGCAGAAACAAAGAGTCTATATGGAAAGTAAGGTATTCAAGGTGTTCTTTGTATGGGCAAATGTAAACCTCAGGCCTGGGCTCATATGGGGGGTTTAGAACCCGTGTGGTACTAGAATTGCTCTCAAGCAATCCTTGTTCGATTGGAAGAATTTTGAGGCTGTATTTAGTGCCCGTTTCTAGAACTCAGATCTTCACAAATGAAGGCTTACTTTGCAGTAAATTTTACAAGGCGTAAATACAGTAATGCCTTCTCAAATCGTCTGTCACTTGGGAGAGCCATGAGGTTGGTGTAAATGAATTAACAACATCTAGTGATGACCACAATGCAGTGCTGACCTATGTATAGATAACTGCTTACCATTGAGCAGCATGCACATGGGGTAGAGAATCTAATTGCCTTTGAGGAATGGGATTACAGCAAACTTTGCTTAGGGAGTCAGGAGAAAAAAACGAGGACAGAAGGTTAGTGAAAAGAGGAAATTAACATTCATATAATCTTGAAACTTCGTGAATAACTGAAAATATTTGCAATCATGTTGCTATGACACCCAGTTATAAGTAGGAGCCTTCATTTTGAGTTAGCAGGTATAGACATATGTAGAAGGAATGCAAATATTTACATTATTTTAAAAATTGTTCTCTCCATGTTGTTTAAATTTCACATAATATAATACGCAGTTTAGGGACCAAGACCAGAAATGGTACCTAAACCAAATCATCCCTTTTCACCCTTCTGTCCTGTGCTAGTAACCCTTTTATGCACGTGCCAGCATCAAACAAATATGAAGATAAAGCTGGAGAGGTGAAGCAATTCCTTGTGAAAGATAGCAATTCCTTGTGAATTTTATGAAAGTAGGAAGACAGAAGAAAAAAAAATGTTGCTGGTAATCCCACTAGGAGAAAGACTCCATGACTCCAACACTTTATTAGGCATCAAAGAATCTTCACTGGGCCATATCCTCAAGACCAAAGTAATTGGAAACCCATGTCTTTTGTTACACTTCTTGCAGAATTACTTCTTTTTGTTTCTGCCTTCTCCTACTGTTTTTTTTTTTTCTTTTACCCTTCTCCCGGAATACTGACCATTAAAGGACTGGCGTAAGTGGAAGAAAACATGGGCCAAAAGATGCTTTTAGGCTCAATGCAAGTAAAATGCCACTCAGTTTCTTGAAAGTGCTGGAACTTCTGCTCTCTGAACCTTGCCCTATGTCTGTGAGATGCAACAGAGTGGAGCATAGTTGGCTCAAACAAATGCTCATGAATGTTGCATTCTGTTCCCTTTCAAGTGATGTAGACCAGGAATCTTGCTTCAGTCTGAAGTTGCAGCAAGTCAATCTGGCAAGCTATTATGTTTTGATAGTTTTCATTACTCAACAAGTTGCAGTTTTCATGACACCTCTTTCTGGCTCCTCTTCGGAAGAGGCTTTTGAAGTCTGCTTGCTCAGGAGATGGAAGTGAACAAAAACACTGTTTTCTGTTGTCATATCTACAAAGATTTAGTTTTTTCCCCTAAGTCATTCTAGCTTGTACAAGAACTGCTGCAGAGATCCCTGAGTATCCATATAGGTGCTGGAAAAGCCATCCAAACTGGCTACTCGAGAATACTGGCTTTAGACTTTGCTTCTTTGCGCTCCCTCTGTACCAAGGGATATCTTCCAGGAGAAGCTATAGTAAAAATTGTCCTTCTTTTATAGCATTCTCAGAATTCCAAAGGAGGCAACTTAATCCTCTGAATCAGAGCTGGAACAAGACACGTAAGTGCTAGGGGAGCTCTGTCTCCTCAAGCTAGCCACGCCCCATGGAGGTTCTTGCATTTTCCGGGTGCTTTCCCAACCCAATGACCTTCCAGTGTCCACCCCTGTCCTTCAAGATTTTCCACTCAGCCATTATTGCCACCGTAACTGGGTTCTGGACCGCAGCCTGCACTGCTCTGTGTGCATATCCTCCATTTGGCATGTGTCTTGGAAGACATCCTTAGAGAAGCACCACGGGTGATCCAGCCTAGCATGCTTCTGCTTTCCGCTTCCCTGGGTAGAATGGTACTTCAGCACTCCTGCTCTGGAGTTCAAGGTTGTTGCTAAAATGTATTTATTCTTCTCTGCCAGATTATTTATTTTGAGCAGTATGGCACAGGGATTCTTTATCCATACAGTTTTTCAGAACCATGTATACCATTAAACATATGACAGTGCCATTAAAACCACTTTAAAAGAATTAAAAGTTTCTTGGAGGGCATGGGAGGGGGGACAGAGAGGAGAAAAGGAGAAAAGAAAAAGTGGATCCGAAAAACTAGCTTGCCACAGTGCTACACGTGTAGTTTGTCAAAACTTGCAGAGTGTTTCAACAATCCTTTTTTTTTTTTTTTGGTAAAATAAAGGTTTGATGGAAAAAAAAATCTCCTTTCATCCCAAGTATTGTAATTAATGAAGTCATGTGTCCTCATTTAGACAGCTGCCCTCCCTGACTCAACCTGGTATTTTTCTTTTGCTGGGCTGAAAGATTTAGATGATGTGTGTTTGGAAGTCATTTAGATTGATATTTTTGTTTAAATTAAATTGAAATTTTTCATTAGGCTCATTGCCTGGAGTTCTGTTTGATGCTCTCTCAGCACTGGCGATTGCTACCTGTTTGCTCCCTTAATATCCTGAAATAAACCCTGCACCTCAGGCAGAATGTGAGAAAATCTGGGAATATTACATGCCTGTATTTTTTCAGATATATGCTGATAAACAGTTCAAGGATATCAGACAGGACTGTGGATGGTTGTACTGCCCTTAGATCAGTAAAGGCTTTGTTAGATGCTATTTCGACTCCACAGCTTTGTGTCAGGGTGCTGAGTGCACAAATACTTAATTGCTGTGAGGGCCTCAACAGGGGCCTCCACCCTCACCCTCTGACGGGCCTGGGGGTTCAGTCCTTCCTGAGCTACACCTCGGCTGCGCCTACCTGACTGTCGGGGGCTCCTGGACCAGCCTCAGACCTGGCCTGTTACCGTGTCCTGCCTGATGATCCCTAGACCATCGGCAGGCCCCGCTGCAGTAACCACCCTGCTCCGCTCACCTGCCTCTGGCGCAGTGGGGCTGCGCCCCGTTGGTGGGGTCACCGCTTGGCTCGCCTTGGGGTGCCCTTGGCTCCCGGCTCGCTCGCCCTGAGGGAGCAGTGCCACCCTTGCAGCTCCCTGATGCTTTGCTTCTGAGTTCAGAGCGCCTGAAAATGCAGGTTCATTTTAGAAAAGCGATCTTGGCACGCTACAGTTGCTGCTGGTTGGCTTTTATAAAGCAACATTTATATTTGCATTTCAGAGGAAATTTAGGTACAGTGTTCAGTAAGACTGGTGTCACCTGTAGTCCCCATTTAAATCAGAGTTCATTCCTACAGCCCAGCTCCCCCAAGGCCTGCCTCCACAGTGGTTATTCAGGGCGTAGTTTCATGTCAGGGTTACACCACTTTGTATTTGCATTGCTGCTAAAGAGGGCTCCTGCCCTCCTCCTCTGCCACACACCGCTGCTCCCTCAGCTCACATCATGATTGCACAGAGGATGAGCTGATCAAAAGCGTGAACGATTGAGCAGTGAGCTGATGTGAACCACGGGCAGCTGCGCAGCTGTGTAGGTCTGGCACAAGAAAGAGGACAGGAACCCATACCTGAGGGTGTGAGAAAGGGACTGTCTATAGTTCACTGCATTAGGGATAGTGTGAAACCACATATTTGAGGTCAAGTTATACCAGACAGCTGAGTCAATCTGTCAAAAAGAGGACTTCTTACTTCCCCTTCCCATCTCATTCCTTCTACCCTCCTTCCTCACGCACAGCGTTTTCCCCACTGTTCACTCCTGGGGCTTGTCAGATTCTGCTGAGCTGATTCAATGCACTAACTTGGCAGAAATACAGCCGTTTAGTCTGGTCTTCTGCTGGACTGGTGAATTGATTTGGCTTACAATGGGGTCTAGCAAGCACCAGAGACAACAAAAGGTAAGTAACACAAGTGGGAGTGAAATTGCCCCTTGTAGTATCCATGAGTTATTGACCCAACTTTGGATGCCTCTTATACTTTTGGAGAAGCTGCAGGCAACACTGAACTCCTCCTCCCTTTCCCTGTGCTCTGCCCTATATTCCTGATCCCCTCCTTCTATTGGGGTACAGGGTTGGGGTTTTTTTGACTGAGTTACCTTTCTGACCAGCTCACTGAGGCATCAGAGCTGGCACAAGAGAAGCAGTAGGAAACAGAGTGAGATGTGGCAGATGTAGGATTACCCCCTCCCGCAGCAGTGACTTGTTCTGTTGGCTGAGCCGATCTTGTCCCACCGCACTGATGTGAAGGCCAGGATGGAGAGCACGGTCCTCCTCCCACAAATCCATGACCATCACTGGGATTACAGCGGTTCTGAGAACAAAGTTAGGCAACCACAAACCAACACTTGTTACTCACCAACAAAGCGCTCTATAATGTCACTGTAGGCAGAAAAGGTAAAAAAATAATTGCAAATTATGCAATTAATACTCCCAGAACAATTCAACACAGGTGCTGACCATCTTCCTATGACAGCTTTTGCTGTCATCGAGTTACTCACTGAGTGGGTGCATCCAGGCCAGCTGAGCCTGTGGCTGAGTAATCTTACTTCCTCCTCCTCCCCCCCTTCGCAATCTTATAAAAGTCTTACTGCAATTACCACTCCATTTCAAACCATAGATTCTTTATTTTGCATAAAAGCATTTTTATATTTTTGTCAAGTATTGTAGAAAGTCTGTTCAACAGCAAAAACCAGATATATGTATGTACACATACAGAATGAATTCTCACAGTAATATCTAGATTTTATAATAAAAATGTTCTTCAGTAAATCCCAGAGTATTTTACAAGAGTTGTTATGATCCCTATGTACAAATGGGGAAACTGAGGCACAGAAGCGCAGTGTTTTTCACTTAGCACTAATTGTAAGAGTCACTGGACAATTTCTGAATGATCTTAACTGGCAGTACTGGGTGAAACTGTACTGAGAGAAGAAAAAAACCCCACCAGTTATATGTTTTACCAACTTAGGACATCAGAATGGGATGCTGTGAGTAGGGGCCTTCACTCTAGCAAATAACTTTTGATTTTTTTTCATTAAATGGCTGCTTGAATAGAGGCATAATATTGCTTACTTGAACTACAGTAATCAACAGGAATACAAATTATTTAGGCTACATATGACCACTACAGGCACTTTAGTTTGTCATCCGTTATTTACAGTTGCAGCTTGACTCCTTACCAGTAACTGGATGGACCAGTGACAAGGTGGCGTGAGATCTGCTAAAGAATGAAGATAGCCTATTGACATAAGCATTAGTGTTTACTCTGGGTGTATACAGATTGACTTAAAACATAGAAATCTGTCTGGCTGCAGCATAACTTGAGAAGATTTGAGAATTAAGACCATAACTAAACTACAACGTCTCATTAGAAATTTGTATCCTAAATTTATAGAATAACCTCACAAAGATTAGGATACGTTATTTCAGGCGTGAAGGCTTGTCCATCTCCATTGTTAAGACACCACCTTTGCAATAAAACAAACCTATCCATTCACAAATCCAGTTCCACTTCTAGGTATGATTGTATAGTACCTTTTCTACTCCAGATTTAAAGGAAACAAAGGAAACCACATGCTTATTCCTGGAAGATTTTGAAACATTGGTTTCTATGAAAAAGAAAATATATTTATTATATTCAGTTTGCTAATGAGCAGCCTGAGTGATTTTACTAAGAAACAATTTCCTAAATATGCCACTGCAGCAAAAGAGCTAGAACAGCCAAGTCCCAATTTTCCATTTTCCACAAGGGAGTTGTGCGTGTGTGTGTAACTGCTTACACAAAACCCATGCCAATCCAGGTGGTTTTCTTCTAAAACAGAGCCAGCCAACATAGTCCTGCCCTCATTACTGCACAGCATTTGTTGCCTGACTATAGGGCAACTGTTTTATCAGTTAGAATATTTCCTGGAGAAGTTTGTAACTGACTGTTTGAGTAAGAGTAGATGATGGTTTTTCTTCAGCGAGGGAGCAACCTAGAAACAAAACTTCCCAGGTTTTCAAAGACATGAAGTCCCAGAGGTCTGCAACTCATCACCATTAGTGCCTCCACAGTATCCCCGCAGTTAATGGAGAGAACAACCTCCTTTCTGTTGAGCCAACACAAAGTGAGCAGCTCTCCTCTTTGCTGTCTACAACCTGCTGAAGCAAGCAAGGCCGTTGGCAGTTATTAATAACCCCATCTCCAGACATGCTGGAGAAGTGTGTAGTCACGCTTCTGAGCTATCCTTAAGCAATTCCTGTCTCCCTACCAGAAAGTTGTAATCCGTCAGAACATGCTTCTAAGAATAGACTCGCAGAACATTATGTGTCAGGGAGGGGGTAGACCTCATCTACTGTCTCCTAAAAAATCTTTTTATAGAAATCATCTAAAAATAGCCTGGAAGCTTAACAGGGAATGTGGTTTAGTTTTTAAAAAATAAAAATAAACTTCTGCAGTACCTTCAATTGCAACCTTTTAGAACCAGGATTTAAGTTACAAGATTTGGCATTACAGTGATGTTTTAAAAGCACACATTTCCAGAATAAAATCATTACAGAAATACCCACAGGTTAGCTCTAATTTAAAACTAATTATGCAATGAGGGTATAAAATCAGGGAATCTAAAAAAATCTAGTGAAGGCTGTTTTGTGAATCAAGATTCCAGAGGGCTGTCAAGTGTTCCCAATGAGTTCACAGAAGGGACAGATGGCTAACAATTTCTAATGAACCTTGCAAGTGATATTCCATTGCAGTGATGTGAAAGAGAAGACTAAAGATGTGGTCGCACTAGGCAACAAATACTAGTAATCCTCCTGGTGGCTGCCCTCCTGTCTGGAATCAGAAATTCCCCCCAGAGAACCATGTAGCATTTGCTATGTGGAAAAAAAAAAATACAGTAATTGAAAACAAACAGTACAGACTGGCATGTGGTGCAACATTTATTAAAAAAAAAAAGAAACTTCATGATCTTTTGCTGTTCTTTACAATCTCGTTGATGAATTAGCTCCTTAGCTGTTAACAACTGAATACCACCAGCCTATAAAATCCCACCGTTAGAAGACTTGTTGGACGCATTCATCAGAAACTCTACTTTTTCAAACTTGTGTCTGAGGAGAGAGAGCGGACATGCTTGGGAGTAGGTGTCTGTATGCAGTCCTCAGAAAATACCTATGGCACTGAAGAGTAAAAAATAATAAGCCTTGATGAAAGCAAATAAATTGATACAGGAAACAGTAATATAGAAGCCCACAGGCGGCTTATATTGCAATGATGACTAACATACTTGAGCATATCAAGATCCAGTATTTTTTATGGAGAGGGAAATTTTCTACAGAGCTACCGAGAGGTTTTTAAAAATTAATTTTTCTAACAGATGCTGCTCAATATAGAGAAGATAAGTTGGGAAAAAAAAGTGTTTTACACTGGAGAAAGGAGCAGGTGCGATTTGCAGTGGTCTCCAGCTGTGAAGGGAGTTAATTTCAAGGTTTCCACTGAACAGCAAAGGATTTTTGTCTCCTGTGGGGATGAACAATATCCTTTTGAGAAGGCATCTAAGAATCAGAGGTGTCAACCACAGTCATCATCATCACTGAGTTCAGGCAATCTTTTAAAGAAGCTATGACAACTAAGTCGTGAGCACCTTCAAGATAAGTCAGAGAAGCCTTAATTTTACTTAATATTTCCTAGGAAACTAGAACAAGCCTAACGTGCTTGTGTCACAGGTTCAGACACACACACACATGTAGCACACATGACAGCATTCTGTGCTAAGGAACCGTAGCAAGGTGCATTCGCACACAGGTGTGTCGCACTGCGGCCGTCCAGGAGAAAGGCAAGAATCCTGAGCAGCAGTTCCCCCGTTGTCACAATCTGCTCCTGGTCATAAAGTCATCAAGAGTCACTTTGAAGTAACTGTTTATCCCCACTATGCCTATGGACAAGATATTCCTGAAGCACACTCCTTAAATGCAGTTTCACTCCTTTCTTTTAATTTCCAGACCGCACTTGTTTCAGACAGTTTATAACCATTTATTTTTTTTTGTCAACACTGTCCTTGAGCTTAAAATCCTCAGCGTGTTTTCTTTGTCCATCAGTATAACCGCTATCTTGCTTGTATTCAGCTTCAAAAGGCTGTTGTTCATCCAAGGGCTGCCCTCATCCTAGTACAAGGATTTCCTTGTGGGAATAATGAGCTGGTACACAGCAGACAATACATAGAATCGTGTTGCTTCTGTTTGGTGCTTGAGCCCAGATCAGACCCCTCTGGAGCTGCACGCAGAAACTTGATGGGAACGACGGAGAGAGCTGATCTCCACAAACGTGCAGGAGTCTTGTGGAGACGTGATCTCCCAACTTGGTTGCATCTCTCCAAGTAGTATGTAAAACATTTTGGCCCATCTCTGCCCCACCTCCCTATGCCTTACTGAATATAATATGGCAAGAAGGCCCAGAATGGACGTCTTCCATCTTCCACTGTCAGGAAAAACATTCAAAAAGAAACCTTTGCCACTGCTAATGGGAACGATCAGCTCTTGACTAGTGATTTCTGGCTACGCTTTGGCTACACTTCTGGAAGTTATCAGTGTAGTTACAACTCTGCAGCCACAGAACGGAGTTAGACCGCTGAAGTTGTGAGGCTTCCACTCACGACTGCATGAAATTGCTGTACCACAGCCAACGACCAGAAAAGATGCAATGGTTTGAAGACATCTGGAAGAGGTTGCAGCCTTTTCAGGAGGCATTATCCAAGACTCTCCAAAAGAGTAATTCTGTGAAGGGAACTGAGACACAGTTGGTTGACGTGACTTAAGAGATGCTTCATGGGCGTGTGAAAGCTTACGGTGCTGGAGCCATTTCAGGTACTAGAGCAGCAGGTCAGATAACTGATTTTTGTGTCTACTTCTTGTCTTTTATCAATGTTGTGTAAATATAACATTGTCTTTGAAACGCTTTGTGACTCAGTCTCCTAAAGCAGCAAAGCAAGTAGCCCCAGAGCAGCAGTGTGCCTGGGGCATTCAGGTGAGTTCTCTGCATGCCTTAAATACATGAAATGTGCTATTTCATGTACATAAACCCCAGGCCTTCCCCGTGAAAAGGTATTACAGGTACTGTGAAGGTTTGGCAGGCTGAACAGAGGGAGCTGCTCCAGCCCCTGTGTAATTTAACCTGGACAGCAAGCAGGCTATGCTCACAAGCTTGTGAAATAACCAATAACGTTAGAGATGTCCCTTCAAATTACAGGGTTATTTTGCAGCTAATATAACACGATGGATGCCCCTGGACAGGCAGGTGCGCTGCTGCCTGTTGCGGGGACTTCGTGTCCTCTCCCCCGCTGAGCAGCTGCTGCCGACGCCGGGCTGCCCCAACGCCCCTGGCTGCGGGTGTCTGAGCAGCGGGCTGCCCCGCGAAACCCACTCACTACCGGGGCCGCCAGGGAGCACCGAGGACGGAGACGACCGCTGGGTGCCCGCCCGCTCCCCCCTGGCCCGGCCCGGCCTGACCCTGTCCACCGCCATCAGGGGCCGAGCCCGCCGGCCAAGGGGCAGCTCACTGCTGCCGCAGCCGTATTTTGAAGCACCTCAGGGTTTGGTGCCGGGGCCGGGGCCGCGGCCGGGGCGGCGCTGGGCAGGCAGGGAGGCGGTGGCGGCAAGGCCCCGCCCGGGGTAGGCCCCACCCGCCAGCTCAGCCCACACTACGTCTCCCTGTGTGCCGCGGGGCGAGCCGCCGGCGGAAGCGGAAGGGCACTCGGTGCCGCTTCCGGTGTAGTGGCCGTCGGCGGGCCGGTGCGGGGAGGCGGCGGTGTTCGCACAGGTGAGCGCTGCGGCGTCGCGGCCGGAGGGAGTCACGTTGCCTCCTGCCTGCGGTTGCCGGGGCCGGCTGTTGCGCTCTGCGCCGGGAAAGCGCTCGTGTCCGCGGGCCGGGCTGGGCCGCCGTGAGCAGGGCTGCTCCGCCTGGGGGTCGCGCTGTGCAGCGCTTCCCCCCCCCGTGTTTTTGTAGTGGATGACAACGCGTGCCCGGCTGATGCAGGGGAACCGCAGGCGAGGCCTCCGAAATGGGCCGGAGGAAGGGAGTTTATATACTTTCAGAGGAGTTAAATCGCTGTGCTTCACACTCAGGATTGTTTTTTTTTTTAATAGCCTGCAGATCCGTTGGTATAACGGGTACTCTTTTGCTTGCTTTGATGGATTATTGACTTTTTTTTTTTTTTTAAGCTAAATATTTTCTTTAGTAGTAGAAGTGTCCGATTTGGTATTCCTGCTTGTTGCTGACAGACCTTTCAGTTTTCTGCGTGCTGTCTCAGGGATGGGAATGCCCCGATTTAAACTGTAGTGGTCCCTGAGGTGAGGCCGGCATGGGCCGGTGCTTGAACCCTGTCCTTTGCAGTCCAGATCCGCCGTATTCCTCGCACCTTTTTTGCTAACGAGCTTTCAAAGGCAAGTTATGAGCACCTCTGTAGCTGCTGCGTTAGTGTTCTCTAACTTCAGCAGCGCTTGTCACAGGTAAAGAGAATGATGAATAATTATTTGTTGAAATTGGAAAATGCACACTTCTGGTGATGTTCTGAAGTGCTACATATGAAGTAATTTTAAGAGGTGGTCTTCTTTCTTATTTTTTTTATGAGTATGTCTTTAAACTGACTCCAGTTATGTTTTTTTAAGCATCATTATAAGTTTCTCTTTGAAGCAATTTTTTTTTTTTTCTGTGGACAAGAAAACTTAAGATGTTTTTATGTGTGTGTCTGCTGTGAAATTTGGGGTAATATTTAAGGTATTGTAAATGGTGTTTCATAGCTTTGAGGTGTATTGCTTTTGAGATGGATGAAACCAACTGCATCTAGACAGTCTGTTAACTACAGCAAGTGGTATTTATAAGTACTTCTGTTTTTATACTGGGTGATGATATTTACATCATGAACAAGAAAAGCATGTTTCAGGAATAATTCTGTGGAGTGCACAGAAGGAAGGATGCAAAACTTAGGTGGGTAAGTACCAGTAGAAAAACTGTGAGAAGACCCAAGCTTGGAAACTTTTTTTAAAGTTAATGATGTACCTTCAAAGAGTACCTCTCAGTAAATAAAGTCTTGTACCACATTTGACTATTAAGGAGGCAGGTGCTAGTATCTTAAATAATAAGGACTTCTAAACAACTGACAAATAATGAACAATATACTGCACGAATTTTATTTATCCTAAAGATATTAAAGAAATTAAATTGTCGGTCTTTTGTAACCTGAACAGTTATGAAACTGGTTTCTTTCAAAGGGTGTTCTGCAGAAAAAAAGGATACGGTGTCCGTTTGAGTTCCATCTCGTCCAGAACTGGTTTCCTCTCTACTGTCAGCATGGCAACATCGCTTCGAACTGTGTGGTCCAGCTTCTTTTGGATGCGTTCAGTAGCAACCTGTAAGCAGGCCCCACTGCAGAGTAAGTAGTGGTGAAATTGTAGAAGTCCGATATTAAAATTTGTTCTTTGAGAGCCTCTTTCCTGTACTGTTTAAAGTAATGGAAGCATGGAAGTGAATTTTTATTGGAACAGAATCAAGTCTGATATTCCGTGTTCTCT
The DNA here is from genome assembly GCF_018139145.2 of Gymnogyps californianus. Classification (NCBI taxonomy): domain Eukaryota; kingdom Metazoa; phylum Chordata; class Aves; order Accipitriformes; family Cathartidae; genus Gymnogyps; species Gymnogyps californianus. The sequence goes on along the minus strand of NC_059471.1, from coordinate 168,504,388 downwards.
GCTAATAATTAAAGGATATCTTGATTTGTTTTTTTTCTGTTAAAGCTTACATGGTCCACATATGATGCTCCTCTAATTTATTCATTAGCTTGTAAATACCACCCCTCTTACCACTGATTATATTTGAAGATTTAAATTTATTTTTCAGACTTACAAACAGTGGTGAGAAAAGGCTACGGTAAAATCTCATTACTTAACATAAACAGAGAACAAGTGAAAACAGGCAATATTATTTCTTAGATTTTTTTTCCATGTTCTAGACATCAATAGAAAGATGTAGGGGAGATAGTAAAGGTGGTAGAAAAGACAGGAACTGAGGAAATATAACGGACATGTTACATTTTAGAGGTTAGTGGACAAGGAGGGGAAAGAAATCTTAGGAAGAAGTACGAACTATTTGCAGTAATATTTTACCAGAACTTAACTTCTTAATAACTAAGAATTGTTTAATTGGAAGAACTGAAGCATGGAAGTGCTAACAGAAATTCTACATTTAAGAATTTTATATCTAAATTATATATTTAAAGATATTAGCTGTATCTAAATTTAAGAATTTTACATCTAAAATATTTCTGAGAGGAAAATAACTACACAAAAGTTTCTTCTTGGTTCTTTTCAGCTTTCCCAGTTTTGACACACTGAATGCTCTCCCCCTCCATTATGATCAGCCAAGAAAGAATCCTATTTGTATTAAAACTAAAGATGGTCTACATAAAATAACGTGTCAGAAAAAAGTTGAAACCGTTTTATGACTTATTTGAAAACAGAAGGCTCAGAATACGCCAAGACTTAGTTCTTGTGTTCGTAATTCAGTTCTTAAAGTGTAGTGGTAGAAGAAGCTTCACAGGACTCAGAAACTTACATGTGGATTTGTGTCAGGTTCCGGCAGTAAAGGAAGGGGTTTGCCAGTAAAAGTCAACTACAGGCACCTCCCAGGCCCATCTTAGGCATGCATACCTACGTGGTTGCGGAAGGCAAGATGCCTATGGTGTGGTTCCTTGATAAGGGACTGTTACTGTTTAACACCTTACGTTAGGTTTACAGTTGGACTCGATCTTAAAGGTCTTTTCCAACCTAAATGACTCTGTGCTTCTATGAAAAAATGGGAATGGAATCGCGGGAAAACTCAGTTGGAAGGGACTTCAGGGGGTCTGTGGTCCAACCTCCTGCTCAAAGCAGGCTCAGCTCTGCAATCACACCAGGTCGTCTTTGAAATCTCCAAGGACAGAGGCTGCACAAACCAGCCTGGGCCCCAGTCCCACTGGTTGGCTGTCCTCATGAGGAAAACATTTCTCTACATATCCAGTCAGAGCCTCTCGTTTCAACTTACGGGTGTTGTTTCATGTCCTCCCGCCGTGCAATGCTGTCAACAGACTGGCTACCTCTCCTCAATAACCCCAATCCTCATACGTAGTCACTGGGGGCTGCTGTTAGCTCTCGCCAAAACTGTCTCTGCTCCAGGCTGAGCCAGCTCCAGTCCCTCAGCCTCTCCCCACAGGGCAGGTGCTGCAGCCCCTGACCATCTTGGTGGGCCTTTGCTGAACTTGTTCAAGTTTATCTTTAGGGCCCCAAATTGGCCACAGCATCTAGATGTGGTCTAACAGGTGCTGAGTGGAGGGAGATAATCCCAGGCCTCAGTCCACTTAGTACAGTCCCAGATGCTGTTGGCCTTCTTTACTACTTGTAATTCTTGTGATTGCTTTCCTTGGAGCAACAGGAACCTGGGGAAAAGGGTAAAGTTATGTAGTGTTACAGCAGCCAAGACATTATAGTTTTGTGTTTTGTATAGCATATATAGCAGTTGCCAGCGAAGTATAAATTTGATTTTTATAGTAAATATTGCTATGAATGAAGTTATGATCTTCCCTGTAAAAGTCATGAGGTAATGTTCTTTGCATGTATAAAGAACATGTTCTAATGGTGAAATCTATAGGTATTTTGTTCATACTGTGATTTTTCTTAGGAAAACAATACAATTGGAAAGGTAAATGCAGGCCATAGCTACCTAGATACTGTATTTTCTGATTGCATTAGAAATCTGTGTAGTAAAGTGAACTTCTGTTTAGATAGTATTTGGGTTTTGTTAATCTGAGTATGATTATAATCCCTAATTAAGACTTAGAACAGAATGAAAACGTAAACATTCTTAAATTTGGCACAGCTCTGTTTGTTGCTACATTAGTGTTCTTTATGTGGTTTTTTTTACAGATGGAGCTGTGTATCATGCTTGCCATAAATCTACATACTCAGTTCTCCCTGAAGACTACAACTGGTACTTAAAAGTGCTTTGATGTGTGGCCTTTTCATGTAACACTTATTGCAGGGCTACTTTCTCTGTCATGAAGTTGTCATATAATGGTATCAAAGACATCTTCTGCCAGTTTTGGATATATGTAATAATTTTAACTAAAGTACTGTTTCCAATCATAATGATTGTGAAGTTAGTATTTAAAAAAATGAGCGTAATGAAAAATCGTGCAGGACTCATTCTAAACGTGGTGGTGACCCTAGTACCCCTGCAGTTTTGTTTGTGGAGAATAAGTCATTTCCACTGATGCTTGTTGTTAAGACAAAGTCCAGGTATTTTTGTGCTGCTGCATGGGAAGCTTGAGTAGAAACCAGAAAAGATAATACAAATATAGTGAGAAATGCAGCCTGTGTCGCACAAGGTTTTAGGAAGCTAATGTGTCATGGAAGTTAATAAGGAAGGTAGGTGAGCAGAGTCGTACTCCCTCAGGGAACCTCTCAGTAGGACTTTTTGTTCATCGTGCTCATCATCTTTTACCAAATATAAAAGTTGGAACCCCAAACAGCTTTGTTTCCTATTCTTTCTTTTGTAGATGCATACTTCTTACAAAGGCATGTTGTCCTAGAGATCATTATCCCCATCTGTTGCTACAGTTTTATATGCAATTATTTGAAGTGTTAAAGATTTTTTTCCAGCCCCTATTTCCAGCTATCTTTAATACATTATTTTAGCCCTCTTTCTCTCTCCATCCAAAAAACCCCCATGAAGATGGCTGGAAAAAAAAAAAGAGGAAGTTCAGATCAAGTATTTGTGACCCTTATTTTCTAAGGGTTTATTTTATAGAAGATTCTTAAGAATTCATAAATGCAGGGTCAAATCTGGTTTTCTTTGGGACTCGGGCTGCTCAGTTGCTCAGCATTTCTGAAAATTGTAAGGGATATATTTAAAAGCGTAAGTTTTTATTTTTATAGCAAAGTGGAACTTGCAGTGACATCAGATTTGAAGACAATTGTCTGCTACCACCCTTCGCTTGAGATTCCATACGAGCATACAAAAGTATGTCCAAATGTACACATTTATATTTCTTACTCTTGTAAAGGCATAAGTAGTTCATAATTTTGAGTCTTTAGGGCATCTTTTTGTAATTTGAAATATGAGGTACTTTTTAGTACATGATCAGCATGTCTGTGAAGTAAGTGAATGATGAATATAGCTGCTGCCATGAGGAGGACCGTATTCTTAGTTGAATTGAGAGAAAGTTGCAGAGTAAGAAATACTCAGATATCATAACATATAGTAACTCAGATAGAATTAAATGAGGCACTCAAATACTTGTGCACTACAGAGAAAACTAGTGTCTGTCTATGAGTGTACTCCTCCAAGAGGGTGTTTGAAATGCAGGTTGTCGTTCCCACATCCTACTGTGTACAGATGCAGCAGTCTGGGCAAGAGGATATAAAGAAGTGCTGCTGCTGCTGTCTTCAACTCGAGCTTTAAATTCCATTCAGCACTCTGAGTTCATAAACGCCACAAAAAACTTTAAATATTGAATTTTTATCTATCAGTAGTACTTTCAATGTGTTCTTTACACTGACAAAAGTAAGTCTAGATAAACTTTTCTCGTGTACAATTTTTGTTTCAATATCCAGTTCTCATGTGCTGGTAGAATACTGCAAACGGTGGCTACGTTGCTGAAGTACCCAATGTAAAAATTCTCCATTGAAAACTTAAACCATTTTAGGCACTCTTGGCCTGCAAGTTACATATGGATATTTTTAAACTTATCAGTTGCATGTCTCTTGGGAAAAACAGGTGTAAAAGACTAAAACAAGAAAAAATATTTGTAACGGTGCTAGTAGTTAGGTTTCAGGTTGAGAACAAACATCTTGGTCTTAGCAGATGCACAAACAATTAGGAAGTGACATTCTTCTCCAAGGTACAAATCATCTAAAAGCTTTTTTAGTGGTGGTGATCGTAATTATGAATAAATTTCTAAATAGGAATAATATAAGTACTTTTGTATTAGTAGAACTGAAGCTTATGATTCAGCTAGTGAATTGTAAGGATGAGATCAGCAATAATGATGACAGCAGTGCTGATTTTAGGGGTAATCACCTGTAGCACCTGGGGTAATTAGATGTTTCTAGACATCTGCTCCACAGTGGTGTGGTTTTGTTCAGGGTGGGCAGTAAACAGCCTTTACAATTACAGGCATTCTTCTGTATTCCTTTGGTTTCAGCTGTTAAGAGTAAATTGTAATGCTATCTGTCTAGCTTGGCTTTTTGATTTTTCTCAAAAAAGGAGAAAAAGGAAATACATACACTACTCTTTTTATAGCCCATACCACGGCCAGATCCAGTGAATAATAAAGAAGAAACCCTTGATCAAGTTTTGAAATCCAGATTGAATGAAAAAGAGTTAAAGAACAATAGAGGTCCTACAATTGAAGAGCTCAGCAAAATGTTTTACACAACAAAACATCGCTGGTATCCTGTGGGACAGTAAGTATTGTATTTTCAGTGTTTGTTCCTTTGGGATGTAAAAGGAGATACAGGAGTAATTTAATGACTAGATTCAACCTAGGATAAGTCATGTGAGACAAGATACTGTTAGCACACGGGCTATTACATAAAATCTCAAATGCAGTGTTGTGTAAATGGAAGACTGTATTTTGTAAGGTTTTTTTAACGCTGCCTCTTTGGTAGCCTTTGCAACTTTTTTTTTGTAAAATATGTCACGGAGTAGGAATTTTTCATACCATCTAGTTAGCTACTGGTTCAGGTGATTTATTAAAGTTGCATAAGTGAAGTCAGCGTAAGAGAATCTAGTATGTAAAATACCCTCAGTGGATATAACCAAATACAGCTTGGAAACATGCATTGTCTATTCCTTAACAACTTTTCAGAAAAAAACTTAATGGGATGATTCTCAGACTTAAGAATAGTAGAGGTTTTTCATTTGAAATAGTGCAAAGTGCACCTTGGTGTGCCTGGTACTCAGAAAGCTAGGAGGAGGAGAGGTGCAAGTGTGCGTGACCGAGCTTAAAGAGAAACTACATACATTCAGATATACCACTGGAAACAAATGGCATTCTAGTTTGCGTTATTCCTTTCCAGTTGATGGTGCTACACCTTTTGGTAGCTGCTAATTTATAGCTATGGAGACTTGATACAGGCAGATTTTGGGGGGGGGGGGGGGGGATCCACAGAAAACTCTTTAATTACTGTGTTTTGGGAGTAGATAAAAGGAATGAAATGGTAGAACTTTCTATGGCCAAAGGGTAGCTGTCACTTTAATGAGCATCAAACAGGATCTTCATTGTTTTAGGGTGGGCAATTAAAAGGAAAGTAGGGATCATTTCTGTTGTGAAGAGTTTGTTTTTTAGTTTGTGTGCAAAATATTACACTATTTAACATACAGTCTGGCATAACTCCTTTAAACATCAAGTCTCTTTGTTCTGTAGCAATTATTTTAGCCGAAGGAAAAGCTGACCATGTAATAAAATTAACTTCACACAAAGGATTAAGAACAAACAGCAGCCTTTGTACCTATTCAGCTGTAGAACTGATTGGATTATTGTGTGCTTGTAGCAGATGTAGCAATAGAAATGAGTAGCGTTACATAACTCCATGAACAACAGAGATGACATCTAATGAGTGGTGATGGGTTGTGCTCGTGTATCTTGTGTTTTGCTTACTTGTGTAACCTCCAGACCACTCATGGGGGGGGGGGGGGAAATATCAGGAGAATCAAAGACTCCAAAGCTTGCATTCACTGCGGCCTTTTTTTCTTCTAGGTATCATAGAAGACGCAAGAATCCTAATCCTCCTAAAGACCGATAATTAAGATTTCTTGTTCATCAGCACTTTGCTATTAATCTTTATTGGAAATAAAAATTACAGAAAGTGAGATGTTTGACAATTCTGTGTGAGTGCTATAAGTAAAACATGCTTAACTAAAGTTGGCTGTTATTTTCTACTTCAACTAGTTGACAGAAAAACAACAAAACTGCACTAACGAAACTGGAAGAGCTGTAGTTCAGGGGAGGAAGAGTTCTTTGCCTCAGCAAGGTAATCAGTGAAGACTCCCAGCTCTTTCTAGCTTACCTAGGGGGAAGGATTGGCCCTTTCTTACATAAAATGCTTTAAATTAAACAAATTTGGTTTGATTCTACTTCATAGCTTTAGCGTTCTGTAGTGCTTGAATGTTTCTTTTATTATAATATTCTATGTCATCTAGCTTTTTTTTTTTCCTCAGGAAAAGGAGATTCTTTACTCCAGCCTACAGTTTTAGGCATCAGCCTTCTGATAGAAAGGGCTAGCTTGGAACATTGTGCCTCTGGAGAGAGCCCAGTGACTTCATTAACTCTTCTTAGCAGATCCTAATAAATAATCAGAAAAAAAAATATCCCATATATGTCATGCAGTTTGATTGTATTTCCTTTCCAAAGCAACTTGGATAAGATAGGAAGGTTCTTGTTTCTTCTGTTAGTTTAGTGTCACTTTGCCAGCATGTGTTATTCACACATTTTGCTAGAAGTGGAGTACCATATAAAGTCTCTAATCCTGGTCATTGTTAGTATAAAGAACACTTACTGTTCTAAAGTTATTACTAAATAACTTTTTTTCCTTGAATTTCCTTTAATTGTGAAAAAAGTAATGTTGGATGCATGTAAAAAGACTGCCTTTAAATACTTCTGGAAAATTTTACATAAAGCTAGTCTAAGTATTTATCTTGGTATTATTTTAAAAAATGCATTTTTAAATCCGTATGCCAGTTAGCTGATAATGGTTTATCATGGCAGAGCATGAAATCGTTTTGCTTATTCTCTCTGTTACGCTTGTAAGATATCTGAGTCCATGTTTAAGCTTACATCAGCCAAGTGATTTTTGGCTCCGTATTATACGATGTGTTGCTCGCATGATAACAAACATGCTATCATGAAGGAATGTCTGTTGTGTCTATGAAAAGGATCGCTGCTTACTCTGCAAGTTCAACTGCATGAAAGCAATTATTTTTTCTGCCTAGAATATAACTTTTAAAATAGTTTTCAGTAACTTGTAGTATAACAAATTTTAGTATTTTCATCAATTCATGGTGCCTGGTACTGACACTGGTCCATAAATGAGAAGCTTACGTCTCATGTTTAGTGTTTTGTTATGTTCCACTGCATAAAATCGAGCCCCCTTTATTTTTGGAAAGCTGAGACCTAATTTGTCACTGTTTGACTTTACTCCAGTGTAAGAAAAGATATCCTTGGATTAATTTAAACTTTCAATTATTTTTCCCCTTCTTTTCCCCGATACTTTTGCTTGTTGCTGCCTAATACTGTTAAGACATTTTGCTTGACAAAAACCTTCTGTTACCACATTTGTCTGTTCTTGCCTGTCAAACCCTGTTTATGATCAAACATCCACAATCACTGTAGAAATGTTGGATTTCTCAATGTTTCCCAAACATTTTTGGATGCTTTTCAGGCATTTTGAGGGCTAAAAATCTATGAAGTGCTGGACTGCTATCTTTAAAGTACTTCCTCTTCTGACCAGTTACTGGAAATTGAGTCTAAAACACATGTTCACTACACGTACCCTCTGCCATTTTGTTATTACATTAATTCATAAAATTGATAAATCTTTCCCCGCATTACGCTACCACTCTCAATCTTTCTATGTTCTCTTCTACTAAATCTTTCTCCTAGGTCATCTGAAGCATGACCTAATTAAAATCCTACTCTCACAGTACTTCCAAGCCGTCCTACTGATTATCTAGGCCTTGAACAACTAGATAAAGCTGTCTTTATCTGTTTCTCTTCACTTGAAAACTTGGATTTAGAAATCCAGCCGTTTGATTCTTGTCCCACTTCTACGCAAAAGAATAATCCATTGGAAAGTTGGTGTGGGATTTCTGTTTTCTGTTGCTCTTGTTCTTTGTAATTGAAAACTTCAGTTGCATAGAATTCACTGAATGTTAAGTCTGCTCTGGTGTCTTTGTATCCAGTTTTAGGCACTTAGCCATTTGCTTTGTATCTAGTAGTTATTAAGTGTTTCAGACCTTATGTGGCTCATTGCTGTGGATAGTATACAGCTGGGTACACCTTACTGAATTTTTTTTTTTAATGTCTCACTAAGTGTCTTCTCGGGCTTTGCTTGCTAGCATGCCATTAGAAAACTCTGTTTCAGTCAAGTATCAAAATGTTTGTCCTCAATTCAGACCATTTAAATTGCAGTTCAATTTATCTCGATGTCCTTGTGAAAAGAAAGTTCTTTCACTTCCTCTAGTTAGACCTGAATTAAAAAAGGAAGCATGCTTTTAAAACAGCCTTTTGCCTGTTCTATGTGCAAATTATGTTGTTCTGCAGATTCTTGCTACTACCACCAGGAGGCAATCTCGCACAATAACTCAACTGGATTTGTCTGAAACCATAGAGGATTTAGCTCTATCGTCAAATTTAACACTATGAGAGACATGCATTAGCTGTTCTTTAATTAAATTTGTAAGTACCTCCCTAGCAGGTCTGACAGTGGTTGGATTCAAAGGGTCAAAGGTTCTTTTGTGGGACTTGCCTGTTTGCTTTGATTGATTTGACTTTTGTAACTGGTAGCAGAGATGTATGTTCCATTTAAACAAAAAAAGCCCCACCCTCCCGGTTTTGAAAAAATGAGCCAACAGCGGAGCAGTAATGGGACCCAACTGCCAAATACACCCATGTCACAAGTTTCATGTCTTTGTGCTTCAGATCCTCATGACTATAGCAGCGGAGCAGTTATCCATCCATCCCTTCCTGCCCCTCCTGTTATTGAGTCCTGTACAAGTTCCCTTCTTGTCCGTTTACTGTTGTAATAGGTCTGAATTTCAGCTGCCATGTCTAAATTCTGCTGTACCAGAATAAATCATTGCTGCAGCTCTGTTATAAGTCACAGTAATGATTGCTGTTTAAAGCCAACACTGCATTTCTCAGTTATTCCAATCTTTATGAATTTTAGCAGCTGCTCTGCTGTTATTTCTCACATGCTCATTCCATCCTCAAAACTGGTACAAAGCTATATAATGAAGAGATCAAATAGATGTAGACTGCATTCCTCGTCTGTAATAGAGGATGTATATTTTGTTTTAATGCTACAATATAATAAAACTCACTTAAAGTCCCCCAGTCACTAGAATAAATGTCAGACAAATTGTGTACCTACAATACATAAAAGTTGGATTCATCTCTAAGATTGAAACAGCTACTAATTAGACATCTAAGCCTGAGTTAATCTTTGTAGGCTCCACTTACAGTCAATTGACATAAAAAGTACCTACACAAGGCAGTTGATCTTATTTTAAGTTTTTATTGTCTACATATGTCCTCATCTATGAAGTTTAGTTGAGATTCAGATGCCTGTATCAGAGCAAATGAAAAGGTTGGGGGTTTTTTTGAGGCATATATGTAAAAGAAAAATACTCCTTAAAATTAAGATAAAAACATTTTTGCTGTTTCTGCTAGCCTTCAATAGCATGTAGTCCATATATAGGAACTCTTTGTTTTCTGTATAGAGTAATTCACACACGTTTAATTTGTAATTTTGAATAAATTTGTGTATAGGATTTTAATCTTACCTCTTTATGTTTAATCAATCCTCCAATGCTAAAAGATAGTATTTAAGCTGTTATTTTTTTTGTTTCATTCGGTGTGTAGTCATAGGAGAAATAAGATAGTTATTTATTTTATGTGTCTTTATAGCACCTCTTCTAATGAGTTCATGATCGCAACTGTTACCTCTGTGTACTTCTAGAAAAATGAACACAATAAATGATAATTTACTTGGGTAATTTGCACAGAATTATCTGAAAATTTAAATACCATTTACACAGAATATTAGTTCCATGTGTATAACTACAGCTGTTAGGGCACTGCACATCAGAAGGTGGGAGCTATGTAGAGGCTGCATGAACCAAACGGCATGTTTGGTCAGCAATTTTGCATTGCATGGCTTCTAGAGAAGTAAAAGTTTATGGCCTGGAGTACCACTTTATTAAGTGTCATGATGTAGGTGAGAAATGATCATCAATGCATCACAAAGTTTTTCATCACCTAGAGGCATCACAGGAGGTTGGCATGGCCAATAGAACTGAGAAACTTTGCCAACTAGTCCTTCTGAAAAATCAAATAAGTAATAAATACAGAAAACAGTTGTGCTTATATTCAGCTGTACTGCTTGTCAAGATGAAAAAGTGTCTTGGGTCAGAGGCACTTTACTGTTTTAAATAAGGCCAGTTTTGACTGCTACCAAAGTTTACAATTCCTCAGCAAAAGATTCTCCCTACCAGCAAAATACGAGATATCAGAAAAAAATTTCTGGAAGAGCTGTTTTTTAGCATCTCTTCTGCCAAAACTAGTAAAAGTTTAACCATGTAAGTATCACAGAAAATTTAAATGAACAGTGAAAAGTGACTGTTAAATTAAGCTACTGCATTAAGCCATTATCATGTAGAATAAAAATTAACCTAAGTAAAAGATTAAACTATTAAAGCATGACCCAACTGTACAAACATATATTTCTTACTCACTAATGCTAACAAAACAAAGCTTCATAGTTTCATGTAAAGATTAGTGTTTCTTAAATACTGCTAGTCTTTCTCATTATTCAAATTTATGTTGTATTTGTCTAAACAAATAATAAGTAGCATTTTTCTGAAGTCAACATCTGTAGGTGTTATACTGGATCAGAGCTGTGCTGCAGCAGTCATCTTCACCTTCTGCTTTAGTTAGACACACTGAGGATTTCAACTGAATAATAAACTAATGCCAGGAAAAAATTTTCCGTGACTCCTAATTAGTTAACAGTTGGTCGGTATACAGTAGCATAGGGCTTCACATCCCTTCTCATATTTTTTTGTTGTTTTTTTAATTTTTAATCCTGACTGGTTTAAGCATGGGTTCACTTGTTATTTTCCAAGAATACCTCATTTTTTATAAAGCTCCCTTTCCCCACACCGTTTTTCATACAGTTAAAATCCTGGCATTAGTGATGGGGAAACTGAAGGTGGCAGCGAGTTCCACAAATTCTGGAATTGGATTAAGAAAAAGGATTTTGTATCCAGAGTAAAGGCACAGTGCAAACAAAATTCATGGTAAGTTCACCACAAGCAGAGATAAGAAAAACAGGAGAGATAAGAAAAACAGCAGAGAAATTCCCTTTCTAGAGCATATATTTTATGTTCCAATCTAAAATAAACATGCCATATGTTGGCTGCATGGGTTACAATTCATTGACTTTATATGGCCATATCTGTTGAAGGAAAATACTTGAAATGAGCCCAAAGAGGCCACTGGTAAGGCTGAAAGGTGACACAATGGCCTGTGAAGGGAAAAGCAGTGGCAGTCCGGATGGAGAGCAGCTGTGGTTAGTACCTACACAGTGCTTAGCCAGTCCTTGTCCAGTCTGAGGGCAAAACCTTGCATCGCTGGAACTGGGTGAGTGTTTTGCTTCAATATGACCAAGACTTTAACTCATGACTTCATGGAAATGATACATGAGAAGCATTATATTTCTTTAAGTGAAGCGTTTATCCTGCAGTCCAAAGTACCTGTGTCTACACTTTACCTCAGTCAGAGGTGGTCCCCAACAGCAGACTGATACTCGGGGTCCCTCTGAGCACGTCCTTGCTGCTGCAGGCTGGGGAGCAAGCTCAAGCTCCGGCTGCTGATCCCCACACCTCTTCATTACTTCCCCCTGTTCCACCTAGCCCTCTTCAAAGCAATAGCTGCATGCCCCTGCAGGGAGAGCTCACACCAAGCACTGCTCCCAAGATCACATCTTGTTTGACTTTACCCTACGTGCTCTTCTAAACTGCTCAAGCTGACTGTGCACCCTCAAACGTTACTGCATCCCAGAACGCGTAATACATACCCTCACTGTCATGCTAGGAAAGCACCATTCTCACAGGCTGCAGTACAGTTTCACATAATTTCAGATACTTCAAACTGAAAGACAGACAAAAAAATCAGAATTACATGTTGGGTCTATAGGGGCACCAGAAAGAGTCCAAGGAGTACTGTGGGATGTGAATATAGGAGTCTGCTCTGGAGGGAACTAGCCCCAGCTAGTGTGAATATAAGCCAAGCCTCTTGGCATCTGGGACTATTTAGAAATACAAGCATGCCCTCTGAAATCAGGTAGTTGGGACCCACATCATTTTTACAGACAACCTGAGCTCAGATTGTCTTCGTCTGTTTGGACTACTAAGTCTGAATAAGTCTGGTACAGGCTTATCGAGACACGCAAAACCAGAAACTCACATGCGTAATTACTGTTCCCTAAACAACTTGAGTCATTGGGATTGTCCAGTCCAGTTCAGAGATGCCCCAGTTGAGACTCCTGTAAAAATAAAAGGATTTTTCTTCTGGATAAACAAAACTAAATATGCAGAGAAGAAAGTGCATTTCTATAACTTCAAATAAAATCTGGATTTAGGAGCAAGCATCTTCTTCAACAGTCCACATCGGAGTAAATGAACCGTACCAAAGGTCACTAAATGTCAATGTTCTGCAATTCTCAGCCTTCAGAGGATCAAAGAAATCTAAAAAAATGGTTCAAGGCATTTGGCAAAATAATGAGGTGAAAGGCTTTCCAAGTTTTCTGAAGAAAAAAACCAATAATTGGATATAATTCTTAAAATCTTCATTTAGGCATAACTAAATAAAAATGCCTTGTTTCCATTTCAGAGCTAGTGAAATGTCAACAAAAGAAAATAGTGATATAAAAAACCAAAGAGTTGTTTTTCAGTTATTCTGAGGACATAAGGGGTTTGTTTATTTAAAAATCTGTGACACTGGCAAATAAGCTTTTCACTTTACATAGCTTGCCAGGTATTGTTTTGTTTGTTTTTTTTTCCTTTTCAGCTGCACTTATACAATAAATTAATTTTTCTTGAAATACACTACCAGTTCAGCACAGATTTTTTAACAATTCATCTCCTTACCTGGCATTCTCTCACCCCTTAGAACAGGCCAAGGAACTGATCTTGAAAATGCCCAAGGAGATTAAAAGATATGCTTCAATTGATTGTTGAAGTATAACTGTCAGAAGCATAACTGATCAGTCTTGTTTGCGGAATTTCATTGTTGTTGCTGCATCTTTTCCATCAGCCACTCCAAAGGGGTTTCATTAACATCTCACTAGTACCTCTGACTAAGTAGGAATTTTGACTACATTGTGAAAGCTTCTAGAAATAATCTATTTCGAAGTGTTAAGTATATAAATGCAAATTGAGTGGAAACAGCTGTTATTTACATTCTCTGGACACAGGATTCCACTCCCTGATGGACAGAGAAAAAAAAAAATGCCATTGAAAGAACATGAAGAAATTGGAAAAATATGGATCTAGTAAAAATATATGCAACGGACCACATTGTCGGGTGGTATAAATTGGTATAGCTTCACAGGTTTGCCACCATAACAATATATAGCCCACCTGCCAGGAGGACTTGAAGAGCTTCACGTACTTCTTGGAGAAACGGGGGGAAGGATTGAAGGAGTGAACACGCTGAAAACAAAAGCATATGAACAATTTCACGTTTCAGCCTTTTATGCAATGGCTAACAGAGAGCCAGGCATTTTCAGAAATAGTCTCACAGAACAAAGCCCCCATTCACAACAAGATTTTGCTGTAGACTTCTGCTGGTTTGAGATTATGTTCTAGAAAAATTACAAAAGCTCCTGAAAAATGTAAGTAGCATATTCTAGATCAGTGTGTGCCTGAAAGTGGAGGACTGTGCTGGAGGGAAAAGAAAGCATAGTACGAAAGCTCACCCCTTCAATGAACCCAAGCTTTATCTTTTTATTAGCCTGCATGTCCTCTGTACATGTCCCCCTTCACTTACCTGGAGCAGATCCTCGCTGTCACGTGTTCCACTGGAAAGCTCACGCTCCCTCCTGCCATGCCTGCTCCTATCTGTAACATCACTGGCAACCACCTAGGGTAAAATGAACAGTAATAGACTGTCCTCAGAAGAGGTGAGGCATGTTTAAAAACGTACACAAAACGTGGCTGCTAATTTCATTTGGACCAAACCCACTCAGTCAAATCAGCGTTAGGAACCTGGCCTGGGGAATTAAAGGCGGGATTGTTTTGCTGGGTTTTCCTTATAGAAGGGAAAAGGAGTAGATACAACCAACACAGCTAAAGCTCGAGCACCGCAGAAACACTTGATTCTTAAGAGCCTGTACAGTGATTCCCTCCAGGATTAGTTCTGTTTGACTTGGGATTGCTTTGTGCCTGCCAGCACACAAAAACTGTCATAACGCAGGCAAACGTGGGACAGAAATGTCATTCGTGTTCCATTTTAGATACAGACTCCTGCCTGCTGTTCTGTCTTACGCAAACGATACATCCAATGGCTAAATGCATCCTTCAGTTCCTTCCCAGAACAGAGGCTGAACCACAGCAGCAGGTTTTGCAGCTTCCTTCCGTCTAGCATGATGTGGCCTCAAATGCTGGGGAAAAATTCTGCTGTGCCTCAGGCATCTTTCTGGATCAAATTTATTCCCAGAGGGATAATTTATCAGAGAAGTGAGCTATGAAGAGAATGCTAAAAATAGTGTTAAAATTTTGAAATACCGGGCAATGGCACTGAAAGTCAGAAAAGACGTCTAGCCCAAACTCACACTTTATAAAAGGCTTTGCATATTTTGTAATAATTATGGCTATTATTTCCCCTCCCCCATTCATTTACAAAGAGAGATAATAACAAACTTCAGCAAATCTGAATTTGGTTACAGAGAGCCATCTGTTAATTCTGGTATATGGCAGTAGAGGGCATCTAAGGACTTCAAGTCACATATGGTAAGGGATTAAAATCAGATGGCTGAAGGAGTTGCTACTCTCATCCCCAACCATTCACCCCACCCCGTGACAAATTTGCCACCTCACGACCAAACAGCTCATGAAGCTGCTCCTGAACAACCGCAGTTTTGAGCCACGCTGAAACTGGGGTTGATCTTAACACACCAGACTGAAAGCTGAAGTTGCTTAGGAGGAGATGTGTGAGTTAATTTCTCACCCCTGCTGCAGGCAGCACTCTGTCAGAGCCACGGGAAGGACGGTTCAGGTACGGTATAAGGGGAGATAGTAACTGCCTCAAGCAGTCTATCCAATTTTATCTACTCCTGTTTGAGCTTTAATTCCCACATACCTGGCAAAACTTCCTACAGGAGGGGCAAGCAATCCTGGGAATGGACAGGCAGTGCCAAGAAAAGGCGAGCTGTGGACCAACGCTCTTTCCTTAACCAGGAAGAGTAGCCCTGTGTCTATTTCCTCTGTTGAGCCCAGAAAATGCCAGTCTGTCTGGCCTGTATTTCAGTTTACGTCCTCCCAACATGCCAATCAGTTACAGGACGATGCCTTGAGCCTTCCTGACAAAAAACAAACACTCATCATGATAAATAAAGAGAGAGAAGGTAGTTGGCAGCTAGCACTGTTTTCTTGTCATCTGTTCAGGTTTGTATGACATTCCATGTCCAGCCTCTCTTTATACTGAAGCGGGGAAACCAGCCATGCCTATCTTGAGCCAAAAGACGCCAACACGTCAGGGGCAGGTTAAGTTCATTACCTGACACTAACACTTAACGTGCTGATCTGAAAAATTTATTTGATCCGAGCAGCATATACACATACCATGGGCAGCATATTTTCAATTAACTGTAAGAAGTTTAAGATTATATAAACACATTAGTACATGTTGATTATCCTGTTATTCAAACTTCTAAATACAGCAACACATCAGGCCTTATGCTGAAGTCTATTATAGCCTTAGTCTGAAATTTAAAAGTGGCTCATGCCGAGGAAAAGGTTCTACAACTCATTTAATGATTCACAATACTCCTGAAATGATATTCATCTGTCTGCTTTCCATGGCAGCACTTTCAATCATAAACACTTAATTGTAGGAATTCATCCTCAAGGCCAAATAGCTCTGGGTGAATTAAACCATCTTTAATACAAGAACTAGAACAGTGATTTAAAATTAATCTTTTTCTGATGGGAGACGATTTATTCAGAGACATACAACCCAGTTTCTTCTTCATCTTCGTTTTACTTTGCACTCAAAACTCTCTCCTTTGGAGATAGCCACTGCATCACCTGTTTTAATTTTCCTTATTTGTTTCAGAACTGACTCTTTGCCAACAAAGGAACTTTAATTACTTATGGACTGCCAGAGCACAGGAGAGCTGCCTGCATGCTGTCTGTCAGGAAAACTTTCTTCATAGACATTACTCGCTCTCTTTTACTTTGAGAAGTAGGACTCACAACTGGCAAGAAAACATCCCAAGCCTCCTCAAGCATAAAAGGCTTGTTTTTTCTGGCAGCACCTAGGACGAGAATGCAAGATTTCACAGTACTTTCAGCTGTGCTATCTCTAGGATTTTTCTAAAACAAAGACAAGAGTGTATATTTCTCCAAAAATCCAGAACTTCAAAGAGCATGGTTGTGAACATGTGTATGTACAGGTGTATGTGTATATATACACCTATACACTCTTTCTCAGCCAAAAAAACAAGGTAAATAAATATTACAGTCACAGCATCTTATACTATAATCTGAAGATTGAAATCCATAGCAAATATTCTCCTAGTAGTTGTTTAAAATGACTGCTATCAAAATGGTTCTTGCCAGTAGTCTTATTTTCTATCATGTTCATAAAAAGGAAGCGTTATAGGGAAGAAAATGCTGTCAAAGCATGTATATTTACAAATTATCCTCAAGTAACTCTCAGCAATACTTAGCTAGTTCTAGTCAAGAGTGAAACTGGATAATTCACAAAATAACAAAGTGACAGACCAGAATTATTCTGTTTATAAAGAAGCCTAACACAGTATAAGGTGAAAACTGCTGTGTAAATTATCTTTTTTTATATAGTTTGTACCCTGTGTCGCCACATTCCACTTTTCCTTAACAAGTCCAGCCAAATCATTTTTATGTTATTTTGTTTTTACTTTAAATTGTAAATAGTAAATTAGAGAAACTATAAAAGCACTACATTTAATGTTCCTTAATTAAGGATCCTAAGTGTGTCCAGATAACCTCTTACTCAATGCAGTTGAGGCCTTTAGATGCTACCGTAAGTTTTAAATAGTATAAAGCACATGATGAGATGAGAGAAGGATTTAAATGCCACCTTTATATGGTCAGAGTTTCATGCTCGCTGGTGATTATCCGTCTACCTATGCACTGAACTAAAGGAAATGATCCTTCTTTTTCTCGACTGTCTCTGAAAGAAAATAATGTGGATGTTATTTCAAAGTAGTGCTCTCTCAGTGCGATCTCTTGATGGTTTGTGTTTCAATTACAAGTGCTGGTTTTCTTTTAGAACACCACTGATTCATAGAAATTATCCACTGAATTTTTTATTATTCTCCTTTACCAAATGTATATTCTCAAGAAAGATACAGCATTCACATCTGAATAGATAAAAATGGCAGCAAATAAGGTGGCAGCTGTTTAAGAGTAAAATTGTTTGGTATATATCATAGTTTATTTCATCAAAACATTCTGTTCCTCGGGCAGCTGGAAAGAGCAGAGTGATCCCATTTATGAAAATACTTGTCTTCTCTCTGCTGTATTTATTATGTTTTAGGAACTCTTTGTGAAATAAGCAAACCTTCCTCCTGACTCCTGAGTGAGAAATTCTCTAAGGGCTCGCATTGTGCACCTTGTTCGTGGTGTGGAGCTACAATTAACTTGTTCTAATTTGCTTGAGATAAAGGCTCAATATTCGTATTTCTCTGCTTGAGAACCAGGCATGCTGCCTGACCACTGTAATCACAGGACAGGGAGGAACCGTGGCAGTTATGCACTGTTACTTAGATCAGTTCAGGTAAACAGTTGTCAAAATATGGTCAATAAATAGACATATGTGATAAGCAATAGCTGGCCTTTTAACTAAAGCGGATTTTATCTGACCAAATGGTATGTCGTGGATAATGGATATTCTGTGCTGCATCTTCGGGAAGTAAGGATGCAGAGAGCAAGGAAAGGCCCCTTGTATTCTTCCAGGTAGCTAGATAAATCTAGCTAAATAAATCAGTAAACCTTTTCAGCAAATCAAAGCAAATTTAGCAAAATCAGCTGGGCCAAAAATGCATTACCCACTCCTCTGCTCACATCATATTATATAAATAAATCAGCGTGCTAGCTCTCCAGTAAATCTGGCATACTTTTCAGGAACAAAGTGAAAATCCTTTCTAGCAACAGGCACTTCACACTATTGTAAAAACATTGTTGCCCCCTTCCTTGGTCATGAAAGGGATTTTTGCCTGAAGGAAAAATAAAAAATAAATCCACTCGTCCCTCCCCTTCTGTTTTTGAGCACATATGTTTGAAAACAAGTCAGAAACATAATATATTCTGCCTGTGATCTTCAAGAACTCTTAATGTTCATGTTTTCACTAATAATACAAATCTCGATTAAAAATATCTACTATATGGATGATATACTGCCCAAACCAAAACGTTCATGCACAGTAGAAAGTATCTGGAAAAGAAATCAGAGGTTCCGTAAGTTTGTGCCTTTCATCTCCAGTCGGATGACATGCCTCTTAAAACTGGCTCAGAAGCACTCGTAACTGTATACATACAGGCAATATTTGTCCTAGAATTGCTACCCCAAAACATGCAGGCTAAAAATAAATAAAGCACTTGGTTTGAATTGTACTTACAAATTATAAATCCCCATTTGTATAAACTAGTTTTCTCTTCATATTAGTGACTGTTTAGAAGAATTACTGTTTGTTACATGGCAAATTAAAAAACTTTATTTTGTTTACATGATGGAAAGCTAAGTTTTCAGTCTGCTGCTTCTTTTCTCTTTCTCCATTTCATATCTTTCTCCTACTCCATTCTAATTTTTTATATAGTAAAAAACTTAAGGCAGACCAAGCATGTATTAAACATCCTAATGCCAAAGAAGCTAAAAAGTAGCTTAAAGTAGTTTCATGCACCACATGTGGCCCATAATCCCAAAAGTAATTTAATTTAATCACCTTTTCTTACCCTTAAAAATTACTTTTTTTCTCCCCTGTGACTGTGTGAAAGACTCACGCAGACAGAGGAGAAAACCAGCTAACTAACATTGTTGAAATAAACAGTGAAATACTAACTTATTCCACCCAGCCTATAGTACTTATGGAAGTCTCATACCAGAGAATAAAGGTAACTGTGAACCGAAGTACTCTTATGAGGTGCCAAAAGTGTCATTTAAAGATCGATTTGCAGTTTTTAAGTTTGAATTTCATTACTCTTGTAAATTTATCAGATATTTAGTACTATTTTTAAAAGACATTAACTTCTCATGAAAAAAAAATTAACAGAGCTCTGTTTAGGAAAGATCCTGCTGATATACTGCCTATTTAATTTTTATGCTACCTTTTTCATAAGAATATCTGAAGTTTTAAGTAACAAATATTTATTACATTCTTCTGTTCTTGTTTCTCATTCACCACATAAATCGTGGTCTTCCTCTCTCTGCCTTTATAGCAGCCAGCTGTGGTTTTAGAAACAAATTATTATGACTTCAAGTGACGAATAAACAGCAGAAGCAAAGGAAGTCTTGAGATACTATCCACATAAAAATGCCATTAATAAATAACATAGGGAAAGAGAACTACAGCAAAGCTGTAAAAAAGCAGCTTTGCATCTAGACAAGATGCATTCCATTTCTCTAAGATGAATTAGTGAACTTCAAAGGAACAGCCCTAATTTGAACACTATTATATCAAAATAACACATTTTTGAGCAAAAGCTCTGTGCCTGCATATACATATATGGAATTATTTTAGTAATAAAAATAGATCTGTATTCCTTTTTTGTTGTTGTTCTTCTGAACATAGCGAAGCCAGTGCAATTCCAAAAAAGTAAATCAGATTTTACGCAAGATCTCACATCATCGGTAGCAGAACTGTCAACTAAATTTCAAAGGACACTGACATATTCTCTCTGCTCTTCACATCTATCCAACGAAAAGTTAGTGGGGATTCCACAAGAGTCACTGGAGACTGGATCTGGCTATCTGAACTGCATGGATGCAAACAGGAACAAGAATGACCTTCAAGACCTAAATTGTTTTAAACCCGTTCTGAGAATGCTTAAGTAATAAAGCCCATGTTTGTTCCTCAGACCTCATTTTAAATCTGTGGTGCTGTCAGTGATTAAAACCACCTTTTTTCATAAAATGATTAAATTCAAAAGCACCCAGGCATTACAAACAGATGAAACCATACTGACCAATTCACTTAACAAAGTAGATTTTTTTTTTCTCAGATGAATCTGCTTAATTACTAAATACAGCACTTTTATTTTTTAAGAGAACTCTAATACTCCTCACTTATCCCCTGATGTTTAAAAATTATAAGTAATATCTATTAAAAAAGCCTTCAGGTACTATTCTCCACGGTCCTCCCCCCCCCCCCCCCCTTTTTTTTTAAGAAACGTTGAATTTCAGGAGTTACTGGGGAGTACGACCCAAGGCAGGAGTGTCCCAGAGAGAGCTTTCTCTGTGCAGGGGAGCTGGCGTTCCGGTGCTGCCCCGCTCCCTCAGCCAGACCGTCCAGCCTAATACATATTCATTTATCTCTTTGATAACAATGGCTTCCCCCCTTCCCGATTTTTAACGAGATTATTTTGTATTATTTTATATTATTTTTTCCTGAGGACTTTAAAAAGACATCCCTCAACCCTTCTCCCGTCAAACCCGAAAAATACTTCCTCCCAAACACCGCCGTGCAATTTGGAGGGAGCCCTGACCTGCAGCCAGGGGCAGGGGTGCGACTAATACGGCTACTTTTGCTTTGTTTCCCCTCTTTTCTTTCCTTTTTTTTTTGTCTTTCTAAAGTCGGCTCGAGGTCGCCCGGGTAGCGGCGGAAGGTGGCTGGTTACCGAGTAGCACCCGCGGCGCAATCAATCATCTTTATGCTGAAAAACAGCTTCGGGTTTATTTAAAAAAAAAAAAAAAAAAAAAAAAAAAAATCGCGGATGGGGGGGGGGGAAGGAGCGGCGCGCGCATCGGCGGGTAATGGCTGTTTGTAGCAACGAGGTATTTAGCGCCGGAGGGTGAAGGGGGGTGGAGACCAGGGTGGGGTGTCCCAGGAGCTTCGGCTGCCGCAAGTCCCTGGCACGGAGCTCCTGGCACCGGCCCTTGACGCGCTCCCGGCCCTGAGGGCGGGCCTCGCCGCCGCGCTCAGGTGCCCGCGGCTGCCGGCGCCGGGCAGGCCGGGCGCCCCTCACCCCTCCGCCCCCGCTCCGCCGCGAAGGGGGGGGGGGAGGCCGCGCTCCCGCGCTCGCCCGGTTACCTCAGGGGGTGCCGCGCGGCCCGCGCGCGGGCGGCCGTTGGAGCCCGCCGGCGGGGCCGTGCCTCGCGGGGCGGCGCGCGCCGCCCCGCGAGGCACGGCCCCGCCGGCGGGCTCCAACGGCCGCCCGCGCGCCGGTACCTCAGCGGCCCCGGCCACTGACCTGCTCGCCGCCCGTCTCCCGCGGCTCTGCGGGAGGGGGGCGGGGAGGGGGGGTGCCGCGGGGGAGCGTTAGGCGACCGCTGCCCCGGCGTGACAGGGGCGGCGGCTCGGTGCGTCGGCCCCGGCTGGCCGCGATCACGGTGGAGGCGCCGGAGCGGGTCCTGTCACATGATGCGGTTCCTGGAAAGTTCCTGGAAAGCAGCCTTTGTATGTAGCCATCCCGGGAGGGGGGGAGCGGCGGGGGCAGGATGCCCTCGCCTCGCAATCAAAGGCGAACAGACCGCCCGCGCCGGGGAGAGGGAGGGAGCGGAGGGTGTTGTTTCCCCAGGAGCACCATCCTCCTCCGGCAGTGGCAGCCTGTCAGTCTGCCGCAGCACAGCCCCGACGCTTCTCCCTGGCGGCGGGTGCTGTGCCCCCTCGGCCCCTCAACGCCCCCGGGAGTGAGAACAACCTGACCGCCCCACCTTCAGGCGGCCCTAGCCCCGTCCCGCCGAGCCCGGGTGAGTCCCGTCGTCCGTCCCCCCCCCCTCCTCCCCGCCGCGCCCGGTGCCCTGCCGCTCCTCGAGTGCAGGAAGCCTGCCGCCCTGCTCCCGGGACGGAGCTGCCGACAGGCGGGATGAAGGCTCCCTGGGAGCCGGAGGCAGGCTGCTCCGGCGCTCCTCGTCCCCGCCTGAGGACGCCCCGCTGCAGCTAGCTGCTACCGCCTCGCAAACCCTCTGCCCCCGCCAAGCTCCCGCGGGCGGCGGCACTTCACGGCCAGGCGCTCCCGGCGCTTCCCCTTCACAAGGGGTCGCGCCCGGGCACCCCCGGCAAGGCGGCTCCCACCTGCGCTCGGGGCTTTGCGGCCGGCGGCTCCGCAGCCGCTCCGGTGACAGGCGCACCTGCGCCCCGTCCCCGAGCCGGCGGTGGGAGGTCCTGCGCGGGGCAGAAGGGGACGGGGATGGGCTTTGCCGGGGGGTTTGCCGTGTGTGTGCCCGCATATGTTGCGATAGAAACCCGGCAGAGCAACCTATCGGCTGCTACTAAAGTTTAATTTGGAAAAGTTTCTGAGCTCCGCCGCGGAACTTGTGACTCGGCATAACCCCTCACCTGGCGGCTGCTGCGCACCTGGAGGCAGAGACTCTGCCCGGTTCGCAAGCACCGGCGGGGGCCCCGGTCTTCCCCATGAACCCCCTGCCCGCCCCCGGCCCACCCGGCTAGGCTCCCCCTCGGTGGCGCTGCCCGGCTGCGTGTCGCTCCCGGCGCGACGGTGGGAACGCGAGAGGCTCTTTTTGTCCCTCCCGTTCTCTTCAGCCAAGCGGAAAGATAATTTTTTTTAATAATATCAGCATTTAGTGGAACGGGGAAAGGACATTTCCTGCCCCGCGCTAAATATACCGCGCCCTCCACCGCGCTGCCCCTTCCCGTACCCAAGCGGCCAGCGAGCCCCGGCAGCCGGCGCTGCCCGCGCACCCGCCCCGCAGCCCCTCGGGCACGCCGCTGCCCGGGAGAGGCTCGCTCCCACCCCGGGAGCACGGCCCACGCCGGGATCCCGTTCCTAGAGGTACGGCTTCGCGTATGACCTTACTGAAAGGCGTGCCGTGCCGTGCCGTTCCTACGCACCACAGCGTGCAACCCGGGCAGCGCCGGGTCTGGGACCTGCCCTGCTCCTCGGTTACCCCTCCCCACCCATACCTTTACGTGCTCGCCTCTCCCCCACGACCTCCTCCCTCCCCAAACGCCCCCCCCCCCCCCAGCGCTGCCGGCCGGTCTCGCCTACCCCGGCCGAGGGAGCGGCGCATCAGCGGGTTTGCCCTTGCGATAAAGCGAGACCACCTTCGCGGGCCGCCGCCTCCGCCTCGTCCCCGGCGGAGGGGAACCGGGGACAGGCTGGGCGGCGGGGGGAGGAGATGTCCCTCCCCCGCTCCGCCGGGAGGTGATCTCTCGCCTCGGGTCCCTCCTCTGGATGCTGGGAAGTTCCGAAGCGGGAGCGCCAGAAACGCACGGGCTGCGTCGGGAGCGCCTCTCGCGGGGCTCGCCGCTAACCACGCTCTCTCTCCGCTCGCAGGCGGCGCCCGGGCCGGGGGCCGGGGCCATGCACCCGGCGCGGCGCTGAGCACCGCGGCGGCGGCGGGGAAGCGGAGCCCTCTCCCCGCGGGCAGCCCCCGACCTGCGTGCGAGCGAGGCCGCGCCCGCCGCCGCCGCCCCCCATGACCCTGCGCTCCGCCGGGTCCCTGGAGAGCGCGGAGGGCTCCCGGGCGCGCTGGGGGCACCCCGGGGCGGCGGCGCCTGTTGCCGAGGAGTCCCGTGAGGCGGCGCAGCTGGCCGCAGCTATGGAGGAGCTGCGGCGGGCAGGTAAGCCCGGGCGGCCGGCCGGGAAGGGGGGGAGCGCCCGGGGCGGCGGCGCTCGCCGGGGTGCCCGGCTCGCCGCCGCTCCGCCGCGGTCCCGGGGGAGGCGGAGCGGCGCGGCGGGGAGCCCCGCCGGGCCGAGGGGGGAAACGGGTGGTGGGGTGACGCTTGCCGTCGCCGCCCGGCGCTGCGGGGTCGCGGCCCCGCGGCGGCGAGGGGCGGCGGCGGCTCCGACCTTCCCCGGGCTGCGGCGGTCGAAGCGAAAGCACCGCCCGCGCCGGCAGCGCCGCGCCCCGGCGGCAGCCCGGGATCGCCGGCCGGGCGAGGGCCGGGCGCTGCCGCCGACCGGGGCGGCCGCGGCGTGGGGAGCGGGCGGCGGCGCCGCCGCATCCCCTCGGCTCCGCGTACCTGCGCTCCGCTCGCCGGCGTGGCGGCGGCTCGCCCGGCCCCGCGGGACGCGGTGCTTGGCCGCGGGCGGAGGGAAGGGCTTTTGTCTTCATCGCCTCCCCGCTAGGACGGCAGCCGCAGCGCCGAAGTTGTTTCCTTACCCCTCTCTGCTTCCGATTGCTAGACAAAGCTCATTTCAACAACAGCCTACCTAGAGTTGCCAAAAGCGGGCTTTTTGCGGGTTGCCAGCGTGTGCCGTGCGGACGCAGCGCTCGCCCCGGCGTGTGCGCAGCGCGGGGCCGCGGGACGCGTCTCTGCTACCTTACGGGCCGCCCGTGGGGTCGGCGGCTTCGGCGTTAGCCTCGCAGGACGCTGCAGGAAGGTTTGTGCCTGAGTATGCATAGATATGAAAATAAACAGTGACCTGGAAGGCTCTGTCAAAACGAGACACACTGTAAAGCAAATGAATTTAAATAGCAAATAAAAATTTACAATGCCTGGAGGACTTAAGCTTTCAGACAACAAAGGAAATGGGTTATTACAAGTATATCAGCCAAAGAGCAGCTTTTTGAACAAACAAACAGGAATAAACAAAAGCCTTTTTTCTCTCCTCTTTTAACAGGGTGGTACTGGGGCAACATGAGTGTGGCTGAAGCCAAAGAGAGATTACAGGATGCCCCCGAAGGGACCTTCTTGGTTAGGGACAGTTCACATTCAGAGTATCTACTGACTATTTCGGTAAAAACATCAGCGGGACCGACCAATCTACGTATAGAATATCAAGATGGCAAGTTTAGACTGGACTCTATCACTTGTGTCAGATCTAGACTTAAACAGTTCAACAGCGTTGTGCATTTGATTGAGTACTATGTTCTTATGTGCAAGGACAGAACCGAAACACCTTCAAATGGAACAGTTCATCTCTACTTGAACAAACCTCTCTATACGTCCGCTCCATCTCTGCAACACCGCTGCAGAATAACTATAAACAAATGTACAAATCAGATCTGGGAGCTGCCATTACCGACAAGACTAAAAGAGTACTTGAAAGAGTACCAATACCAGGTATAAATATCTTTTCTAAACGCCTCTAATGTAGAGTAACTTTCAAATGCAATTCTTAAAATCAGCCAAAGAACTGAGTAACCAGTTGTATAACTCGGCATGGAATTCACTATCAAAACAGTGGCAGTTCTGGGGGAAAGGTTTTTTATTTCAGATGCCACAAAGGGAGACTTTATGTAGGATAATCCCAGCTTGCATCCTCGGGGGTTCGACAAGGTGGCATGCTATTCTTGCGAGGGGAGAGAAGCCAGGAATCTGTCCAGATTGTGTTGCTTTGTCAATGGCATAAAATACTGCACTGTCAAATGCTGACTGAAGCAGTGGGACCGGGAGAGACTGCAGAAGTGGTCAGAGACGTATGAGAGTGCATAAGTGTCTCAGTTGTCTGATTCCAAGATTAATTTGGTGCTGGTGTTTGTATAATCCTGAAAGCTTAACTGGATCACACTGTGATAATCGTGCCAAAGTTATGCAACTAATCAAATCCAGTCAAAAAAGTGATCATGTATTCAGTTTTTATTGAACTATAATTCTTGTGCTTTTCTGCAAGCAAAGGAGTACTGTAAGTAATCAGTTTAAAACATTGTTTTTCAAAGTTCTCTGAAAGCTGACCTTAAGGAGAAATGCCACATCTTTCACAGGAACCCAGTATGTTGCTGATTATACCAGATTGGTATCCCAGAATCTTTAACATGTTAACATCTTCAAAGTGGTGATATATCCATGTTATTACTGTTAAGCCTCTTTTGGTTGAGGCTCTAGGACTGTACGCTGCAGATTGCAGTTGCTCAGTTCCAATGTCTAAACATGGATATCAGCAGTTACAGCTGTCTTCTACAGTGTAGAATGTTTTCTTCAGCTTGTTTCCCAAAATGTGGGGAAATACGATGTGGGGGTTTTTTTTGGAGGGGTTTGTTTTTTTTTTTTCTTTTTTTTTTCTTTTCTTCTAATTCACCAATGTAGCTATCAGACTATTACTCAATAAAGTAAAGCAAATTGCGCAACAATCTCCTAATCTTTGTATGTATGGATTTGCTGCTATTCAGGAAACAGTGATCTCACAAACCTCTATCATTTCCCAGCTAATACTCAAATAAATGCACGTCTTGGTGGGGATGAATACCCCTGCTTTGCCTTTGTGGTGCTGCTCAAAGGTATAGCTGGATTACGTTCAGATTAGTGGCTTAGAGGCTGCCTGCTGAATTCCTGTAGTTAGGTATTAGCATAGGACATTGCTTTTTCTGTTACAGCAGCCCTCCAAATGGGAAGAAGGGACTAAGACCCCCAGTAACCGTTCCTCAGTCTACATGTAAAGTATTTAATAGAAGAAATATCCAGGATGAGAGTAGTAGGAGAGCAGTAAAGACAGAAACCAGGACATAGGCTCATCCTCAGTCAACAGTCTCACAGTTTTAACTCTTTCCCTAGCTTAATTTTTAATTAAAGCAAATAGACCTGTGTTTGAACAAGGAGGGTTGTCAAGACTTGCTGTAATCTAGCCCTGCCCAGGCTGAAATAGAAGCAACATAAAATAATCTTCTTGTTTTCCTTGTGACTTAACCGCTCTGCGGTACTGTCAAGATGCTCTGTCCCTTCTCATAAACGCTGGGGCACTGACCAGCTTATTTCGTTGCATCTAAACTCCCAGCGTTCTGCGCTCAGTTCTGTCATTAACGTGCTGCCAGAAGTGAGCAGCACGGCCGTGGAGGCAAGGAAGGCACCAAGGACCCGAGGCAGAGAGGACGGTCCCTTGGTATGGCAGATACTCGGTACGTCGTTGTTCTCTCTGTGCAAAAGGTGGCTTTCCTCCCTCCTCCTCCTCCACGGTTTCAATTCTCTCTCCCTGTTTTTAATGCAAGCTTTAGTATAGAAACGGGGGGAGTACTCTCCTGAAAAACAAAACAAAGGCTTTTGTTACACAAAATTTTTCCCCGTGCCCTGCCAAAATGCAGCAGATTGTTGGAAGTTTTTCACGTGACACGGCGACCACCCTCCGGTTCCCATCCCAGAGGAGCTCTTGTATTCCAGGTATGTGTCGTAATCACGCGGTTCTTCTGTGCTCGTCATCTGTCTTGCTAGGATCTGCCACCCTGAAGCTGAGGAGCTTTTCCTGTGAGCAGTGCCCGTGAAAGAACCGGATTCCTGGGAACGCTTTTCATTCTGATGAATCTGTTTTCTTAGCAGTTCTTGTCTAGCTCTACCTCAAGATGAGATAGCTGCTATATGGAATAACTTATGTCACAGTAAGAAACACTCTAATCTGCTGCTACGTTAACCTTCTACTACTGGGCATTTTTAGCCAAGGTGATACTTAGCTGTGATACGCCTGGGGTTGCAGTGGAGAACACGTTATACTAAGGTCCTTCAAAAGAAGCTCCCTCCAGGCTAGCCCCTGGCCTGGGGATTTAAAATCACCAATACCAATGCGGGAACAAGCAGACTGAGAAGATAAGAGCTTTGGGGTGCAATGAGACAGTCGTGTTGCACACGGAAGAAGTGATTTATGGCTCGTTGCTGGCAGCCTACTGTAAGCAGTCACAGGCCAGGTATACCCCACGGCAGAGCCAAGCTCTGAGGAACGACGTGGGGCAGACGCAGGGCAGCTCGCTGGGCTTTTTGATAGTGGTTCTGCAAAGCACAAGGGCAAACGGCAGGCGGAAGACAAGGAGTGCTAGTAAAGTGCAAGGTGGTGATTCTTGTAAATAATCAAGAGTAGTTGCTGCGATGTGGAATCAAGTCACCAAACGTTGAGCATACTTCCTGTCATTCGTATTAGTGATTGTGAGGAAAAGTAGGGTCTGTAGCTATGGTGTGCTCGAAGCAGTGAACAATATTTTGAACAGACTGGAGGGGGAACTAGTCCTCTTCGTATGAAAGCATAGTTCTTGTCCTCATTAGGATGCCAGCCCTAGGGTTGATGCACTGCACTAGTAAAACTAAACCACACTATAGCTTGCTGAAAGCTCAGCTTCATTCTAACGCAGCACAGAGGAATGACTTGTTCTGGTACAAAAAATCCAAGCGCAGCACATGATTAGACTACAGTGGTGCAAAAATCTTGCATGTAGACCTCGTGAATTTTCAGGCACAATTCTGTTGTCCAAACATTTTAAAAAAAGTTCCAGTGCTTTTTTTTTGCCCCCCCCCTTTTTTTTTTTTTTACTTTATGGATGTTGTTGTGGCTTGTTCGCAGCACTAGCTTTTAAATTGCTGGCCCTTCAGATTCCAAAAATTACTTCCAACTGATATATGTCATCTTGAATTGCTACAGAGTGTTCAGTGAAGCCAGTTTCACAGGTTCAATGCCCATGAGTCAACCAAAAATCAAGATAAGGACTTTAATCCTAAGCCTTTCTATTCACCCCATGTGTTGGTTTGGTTTTTCATTTTTGAGTCTTGAGGTTTCAGATTCTCCAGCTTATACTTGGAATGTTAGTTGCTGAAAACCTCTTCATTTTAATTAAAGGAAAGCTGAGAATCCCACAATCCTAAAATGTGATGCTTGAAAAAAATAATAATAAATAATTGCAAGATGAATGATGAAAATGGAATTGGTGACTGTATTTAGTTTAGCACTAAACCTAGCAGAAGTGTGAACTATGGCTCCATTTTATTTGTATGGGTATTTCCCTGCTGCTAGTATCACCAGAGACAGAAAGTGGTTCAAGTACTAGATGGGTAGGTAGAGTGGGAATGTAACCAAGCAGCTGCACCCATTGCATTAGAAGTAATTTTATTTTAATTTGATCTCATCAGTATTGTCCTAATTATATTTTATGTAACCACATTCTAGATAAACAATATATAATTATTAGCAAGAAGGAAAAATTGTTCACTAGAATATGGGTGCAGAGGGGTTTATTTTTATATCGTAAACCAATCTGGAACTTACTCCTCACTAAAAACTGTGGAGCTTTAGAATCTGAGACTCTTATAAAAGTCTCATCACCTTAAGAAAACAGAATCTACATACGATAGGAAGGACAGGGTTCTGTAGTTGCCTGAATTCCTGTACCTTAGCCACCTCTCGTGTCTTAGCAAAGTGTTCCTGTAGGTAAATTACCTTGTTAAAGATCGTAGAAAAACTTTATTTACTTACGTGCTGTCCTGGTTTTGGCTGGGATAGAGTTAATTTTCTTCTTAGTAGCTGGTACAGTGCTGTGTTTTGGATTTAGTGTGAGAATACTGTTGATAACACTCTGATGTTTTAGTTGTTGCTAAGTAGCGCTTATCTGAAGTTAAGGATTTTTCAGTTTCCCATGCTCTGCCAGCAAGCAGGTGTGCCAGAAGCTGGGAGGGAGCATGGCCGGGGCAGCTGACCTGGACTAGCCAAAGGGGTATTCCATACCATGGAACGTCATGCTCAGTATATAAAGCTGGGGGGAGTTGCCCAGGAGGCACGGATCGCTGCTCCGGCATCGGTCAGCGGGTGGTGAGCAATTGCATTGTGCATCACTGGGTTTTTTCCTTGGGTTTTATTTCTCTCTTTTTTTAATTATATTCCTTTTCATTACATTATTATTATTACTATATCTTTTTATTATTAGTTAGTATTGTATTTCATTTTACTTTAGTTACTAAACTGTTCTTATCTCAACCCACGAGTTTTACTCCTCCCCCCCCCGATCCTCCTCCCCATCCCACTGGGAGGGGGGAGAGGGGAGCGGCTGCGTGGTGCTCAGTTGCTGGCTGGGGTTAAACCACGACACATGCTGTATTCAAGAGCTTTTTCTTGTATTCCTGATAAAATTCCTATGGATTTTTCCTTTGGCTATAAGCTTAGGATCTAGCAGAAAGTAAGTCGAGTGGTGTCAGGGCTTTGTTCTTCTTAAGCCAAAACACGTGACGGAAATGGGAAGAGATACCTTTAGACGTGGGTGTCGTGTCTAACAGTCATTTAAAATAAAGTAAAATAAAACTTCTGCTGACTTTGCTGTCATTAAAATAAATCTAAGTATCATATTGGCTGCTAGAGGAAATAATGGCTTGAGGGATTCTAAAAGTTGTATTACTGATTCTCAATAATTATAAGAAACTTTTCTGTCCAAAGGAGAAATTTTATTTTTTAAAAGCTATAGAAATAAAGGAAACTTTTAGTACATAAACCATAAAATTTCCAAATAGAATAACTAGAAATTACTTGAAAGCTCTGAGCTGGTTAGTGCTGTATACACAAAGGAAGTGGGGATGACAAGCTACTTTGGTATCTCAGCTGAGCTCCTGAAAACCACTTCTTTATTAGTGTTAACTTCAGCAGGTCTCAGTATTTTGCTAAGCCCGTAGCATGACTGAAAATGCCTGGAAACATCATTCCACCGACACATAACTTCAGTTCACCAAGGTCTGAGCTCGCTTTACAACAACATGGCAGCTTGCCACAGTATTGCTGAAATTGGGTAATTTCTACAACGGGCTGAAGATCAGTCAGAGAAACCGGGAGGCAGAGTTGGTGCTGCCAGGGGTTGTGAAGGGCACCGGTGCTGACCATCGCTGGTCCTGATCTGCTGCCTTAAGACGGGGGGCACGCTACAAGCTAGGTAGAACACAGCTGCCAGGAAACCAGACGAGAAGCTATTCTGCTTGCTGAGGAGGGAATTATCTGTCTGGCTTTTGGTGTCTGAGAAGGGACTGAAGGGAAAGAACATGGCAAAGCCCACAGCTCCTATGAGAGGTGGCACTTCTCACAAGGCGTATCAAATAACTAACCCTCAGGACCAGGACGATGCTGAAAGGTGTATTAGTACAGCGTAAAGCTCCAGGGGAGTAACTAGTATCAGCACAGTTTGGAACCACATATATAAACAAAGTCTGGCTAGATAACTGAATTTCAGGGGGAAAAAAAAAAGCTTATAGCAAAATCAGTCCGTCCTGGTCCCAGGGTTGCCAAGGCGGGGAGGGATTAACTGTGTTTATTAATCAGGTTATCTACAGGGCTTTGAAGAAGCCAGTGCCTCTGAGAAAGTCTAGGGAAATGTAAAAACATATCACCATAATTATGGTGTTTAATCTGCCTGATAAATTGTGGATTTTATTCTGCTTAAATCCTATTTAAAAAAAGGATTGCACCTGTGTTCTGTTTTGTTTTCTTCCAGAGTTGGAGCTATTAACTCTCCAGGAACTGAAATACCAAAACAATACCATTACTTTCTGTGGTATTAAGGAGGAATAAAATGCAGGAGCAAAAGCTATTTATATTAGCAGAAGGAACAAGCTGGCATTTAGTAGGAAAAAGTTCAAACAGATAACACCCAGGAAAAGTTTAGTGCTGAGTGCTGCAAAGAACAAAATGCATTTTAAAAAACCCAAATTCATTGTTCCTGCCTTAATTTTTCCTTCACTGGCAGGCAGGGTTTATGTAAGTAAATCCTTTTGTTTTCAGTCAAATTGTTCCATAATTGATGTTTCATAGCTGAGGATCGCAATTTGGTGCACTGTCGGTTAACAAATAGTAAATGCAGAGGTATGTTAAACGTGGGAAAAGATTCAAAGCCCAGTGCAAATTCTTATTTTGACTTTATTGAGGTAATTTGGATCAGGCTTGATAACAAGAATTATATAAGAAACAGTTGTAAGACTGGTAGTTGAAAGCTGGAAGATCCCTTTTCAAAATGCTTTGTTACAGTTTAATTGTGTCTCTTCAGGTTGCAGCCCTGAAACAGGATCTGTTCAGCTGAATCTCTGTACCCACACTGTTTGTCTCGGGGGGATCTCCAAATTAGAGGGATTGCTCTGGACACCTATATGACAGACATCATACATTTGCTTTTTTTCTTACCTAGTGTGCTGCTTGACACAGTCTGGAGGGCAGAATAAGTTGTGGATCAACTGTTATTGTTTATGGGACTTTTAGCCAGTTCATTTTCTTTTAGGAAGAGCAATATTAAACAAGACTGAGCCTACATTAGCTGCAATTTACCCATCTGTAAAGTGGGCAGTGGACTCAACATTTTGTAATTTATCAGCACGGGGTGAAAAGTTGCTTATATTTCAATTAACATTGATAGGAACTTAAGCTGCAATGATGGTAGTATCTTTGACTGGCTGCATTGCTAGGAAGAGAGAAGAAAGTAAGTTAGGAAAGTGAGATTCTTGTCTAACTAGATTGCAGTGGAAGTGGCATCGCAGCTCCTTCGTGAGCTGAAGCGCTTCAGACGCGTGTTGTCTGCGAGGGAAACTGCCTGCGAGAAGGTAACTGTTTTCTGGAAATTCATCTGTTAACTCCCCTGATGGAGGATGCAGTGCCTACTGCAGGCTGCTGAACGAGCCCACTGCAACCATGCATGCAGACAGGTTTCATTTTGAAAGGGAACAAAACAGAGTAAGTGAATTTTCAATTGAAGGGTATTTTTGTCTGAAAACAGGACGTATGGAAAAAGTATAAGCAGTGGCAAATCTCTTGCTAGGCTACCTGTAAAAACTTTCCACGAACCATTACTAGCTCCTGAAAAGCTTAACCTGAAAGTAAGAACCTTTAAAAATATAAGTACTGTATATGAGTTTTTCCAGTTCAAAGCCTGGGAAAGAAACAGAAGATTATAAAAAGCAGTAGTTATTCTCCCCCTAAATAAAGCCAACCTTCCAGTCTTTTATCTAAAATGCTAGACAACCATTTCATATGCTGTAATTTGCAAACAAAAGAAGTTGGTTTTGGGAAAAGGTTTCAGACTTGAATCTTAAATTCCTTTTACTTATTTGTCAATGTTTGATTTTCAGGCTAATTTGTGCATTTTCTTTGTTCTCACATTATTAAAGTGGTTGCTTTACATTTAAAAACAAGTTTTGTAAGTCTGGAATAAATATTTAGAGACTTGCAGTATTTCATCTGTCTCCTCAAAGCATCTTGAATTTAAACTTCAAAACCAGAGAACTACATTAATTCATATATTTAAAGAAAATGGACTAAAAATTCTGAGAAATACTGAGTCACATTTTGCAAATATTAGTTGCAGGTTTTTTATTACAATTCATTGCACAGATTTTTTTTTTTTCTGGAATGAATACAAAAGTTTCACATTTGATGCCTGCTTTTAACTATTCTGCATTCAACTTTTGGCTAGAGGTTATTTGTATCAAAGTAAACAGCATTAAGAATTAATTCATTGCAGTACTGCTAATAAACATTTTTATTACTGAAACAAATGTAAAGGTATAGATACTACACAGTCACTTCAAACCCCATGGTTTAAGATGTTTTGAAATTTTGTGCTATATTTTACCTACATGCTGGACATGCCTTTTAATAAAATAATCCTTTCAAGGAAGTTCATGATGTCTCACCTACATTTTATATTCATTGCTCTCTTTGAACTGCATTTAATTTAAAGCCTTTATTATTTCAATGAATGGGAAGTTATGAAGTATCAGAATAATCTGAGCGGCAGCCCAGGGGCTGATCCCCTTCAGCATGCACTTCAGTCCTGCCGGTCATCTTTTCTCAGGAGCGATAAGGAATCACTTTTGGAGTAGCAAATGCCACCTGAAGAGTGTCACACACACACACCCCACCCCCCCAAATGCGCAGTCCAGTGCCCTCAAACCCTGCTGGCACCCGGTGCAGCACGCCTAAGCTCAGTCTACAAGTTGGGCAACCTTTCCATACCAAAACCTTCCCTTCCTTGGCATCAGCCTGGTTTCTGGTGGCTGGCGCAGGAGACCTGGATGTTGGCATCAGGGAGGGCCACGCTTGCAAAGGGAGTGCAACGGGGACCAGGGTGAGGAGGAAGAGGAGAGGGAGGAAGGGAAGGGATTATTGCCTGGGACCGCAGTGGACGGCAATGGCTTGCAAGATCCTCATCTGGTCTTCAGGCCACCGAGTTTGGGCCACCCTGACTTATATTTTAACAGTGTTTTTGAGATACATCACATTCAGAAATGTTTTCTGTGCTCTTCTTTCTAAAAATGACAGACAACTATATATGTTTCTTTTTTTCCATCTTTATTTTAGAGGTTTTATGAGAGGTTTAACCAATTAGATGTGTTTTTAATAAACAAATCTAGAGGCTCATATTTCTTTTGTCCTTAAAGTTGGAATGCTGTCCTACAGACAATTGAAAACAGCATAGTCCTAATAGATTAAATCTGCTTGCACTAGTTTTAAAAACACATTTTGGCTCTTGTTATCAGCAGAAACAAATTAGTCTGTAGAAAACAAAGAAAATACGTACATGCTAGGATACAGCTTGACTCTAATTAGCATAAAGGATCCTCTCAAAAGCTTTTTTTTTTTTTTAAAAATCTCGTACAGAGTTTCTAAAAAGATTTGGGACTTTTAAGTGAGCTTTAAAAAAGTGTACGGTAAATTTAAAAATCTGGTATTCTGACCTGGAATAACACACATGTAAAGAGAATAGCATTGTCAGAAGAGATGCCACTTAGCTTGGTTCCCACAGATTTGGACTTGCTACCTCAAATTCAGCAGTCCTCAGAAGTGTGGCCTGACGACCACGGGTGATTTCCCAATCCACAGAACCAGAGAGAAGAAGGTTTTAACTCTAAAAGTCTGATGATACTGATGTGCGGGATCTACAAAGTCTAGGAAATACTTTTTTAATCTACATGGTTAGCTTTGAGATTTGAGCAGAGTTAGTGGGGAGTGGAGCTGAACCCAAACTGGCTCAAAAATATACATATATATTCGTCCCTAAAACTGGAATAGAACCAAACCATCCTTTTGAAGTTTTGTTGAACTCAGACCAGAACTGAACTGGAAGAATTTTAGTCAGGGCTGAACCCAAACAGAACCAAAATGAAAAGTTTAAGGGCTTTTCCCCTTGGACTTGCGCGCATCCTTATTCTGTAACTGCAGAGTATAATCAACACCTGAGGTGCATTGCTAAAGATGAACCCCAAACACCAGTAGTGCATTTACAGTTTCTGCTAGTGAATTTGCAGCACTAAACTACTGGAAGGAAAAGGAAACACCAGATTTTCCCGTTAGTCAGACTTGGACCTCTGCTGTCATCCTCTTCCTTCCTAGGCTTATCCGTTTCCTTTCATTGCTTTCCTTCTTCGCATCTCTGTTTAGACTGTAAGCAAGGACGTGACTAAATGCTGGCTGTACGACTGCTACCATTTGCTTCAGTGGGAACCGGAGTCGCTCTGTGCGTATCCATATGTTTTGCTAACTTTCTAAGATATTCTTGGACAGTATAAAATAAATAATCCTAATTGCCTCATCTGGCAAAAAGATATAGTAAATGCAAGTGATGTAACGGCTTGTCTTCATTTTCTATTTTAAAATGTAGGCACATTATCTGCAATTAAATGCAGCTGTCAGGATTACAATGATGTGATATTTTAAGTCTCCAAGTTTGGTCACTCCAATTCCAGATATAATAGAGTTCCTTTCATCGTGACTGAAAAAAAAAAAAAGCTGGCAATCAGAAACACAAGAAGCTAAGAAAGGAAACTTTCGGTAGCTGTACAGCGCTGTGCTGAGGAACGATCATATAGATGGTTTGTGGCGTCCTCTGCTCCCTGGTGCCGGTTTGTGTTGTTTACAAATGTATTTTCTCACAACCAGTATTACAAACTATCCACGACACGAAAATTTAAAACCACCTCAGCTGCACTTTGGCTACAACAGCAGCATACTTCTTGTCTTAGAGTTACTGACGATGACTTGTGTGGTTTCCAGTGTTGTCAAGGTCATAGTATATATGTTAATGCATCACTCTGAAACATCCCATAAGAGTATTTAAGTTTTTTATGTCTGTGGTCCTAGAAGACTAACGTGTGCCTGAGACAAAAAACACTTACCTTGGTTTAACAGATGTATTAGAATAAGATATTATTTATCAATTATTTAAAAGCAATTTAAACCCCTTGTATCAAATTTATTGTCTGGAAATAATCCTAAATAAAAGCGTTATGTCAATTAAACCAAAATATTGCTTTAAAATTGCCAAATAAGTAGCATCTCTGCAGAAGCTGGCCACATAATAAATGTATATAATTTTTTAAACATTTCTTAAATCCAGCATACCAACTTTGCCTTTAAGACTGTGATTTACATTCTGCATCCACATAAATTTTCAACTTTGTTGTCAGCCACAGGAAAATCAAGGAAAAGGATCTAAGCTTTCTGAGTGTGACCAAGTGTGTATCTTTATGCAAAATCTTGTAGATAATTATCATGTTAAGCATATGCAGTATGTGAGCTCTACCAGTAATACTTTCAGTTATGTTTTTCCATGACAAATATTTCCTGGGTACAATATGTAGGAAAGGCATGTAAAGGTTTCCATAACTAACTTCCAAATACCCTTAAATCTGTACGATTAGTCTAAACTGACTGTACAAATGGGATTCACACAGCGGCAACATTTCTAGCAGCAGCTGCAGCAACCACCTTTCCTTCTTTTCCAAAGGGTAGGCATTAGCAAGCCGAGCAGACCACAGCCAGCTCGCTGTGGTCGCCTGCAGCTTCAAGGTAGCGCGTTCCAGCTCTGCAGGATCTTTTTTTTTTTTTCTTTCATCGCTATTGCGGTCCTGACATGAAAGAAAAGGGCTGACACTGCTCAAGCTCGAGTGACACCTGACACCTACGCAAAGATGGAAAAAAGTTCTTCCATGATATGTGATAGGAAATGACACCGCCTCGTTTTTATAGCTCTATAAATCACAGTTTTCTCTCTTCTACTGTACTTTGGTTTCAAATATTCCTATAAAATGATGTGAAAGAGATGTTTTCGTATTCAGTAATAGATGAATAACACTACGAGAATGTGCACAGCACTGTGGTAGACACAGGCTGGACCTTACTTTACTAAATGGTTTTCATCTATGAAAGTTTCTTCATTTTTAGGCTGTTCAGATGAATGTAATGAAGATAAATACGTGTAGTATTCAATATAACATTGCTGTATGTTTGATACGATGATAGCAGCACCTGGATGAAGTATGCCTTAGCATATACTTGCAAATAGGAAGGAGTATCCCTAGAGGGTAATGAGATCAGCTGTTTCTAATATCACGAAAACTCCACTTTTGTAATTTCTAATTTAATTTTAGATACAACTCCTCCGCTCGCTAAAAAAAAAAAAAACAAACCAAAACCCACCACCCAGATGCTGAGAGCGCAGCAGGTCCTCCAAACTCCTGGGAAGGAGCCTCCTTCGCGGAGACGCCCCCCCCTCCGGCAGCCCCCGGCACCGGCAGACGGCACCGAGCAGCGGAGGGGACCCCAGCCGCGGCTGGGGCTGCGCGGCGGCCTCTCTCCCTCCGGCTGTACTCGAGCTCGCGTGGGGCCGGCTACGCGCCGGCTGACAGTCTCCTGTCTGGGCTTGCTTCCCCTTGCTGGACGCCCACTCGCGAAGCTCGCCACAGCCGGGCGCTCCAGCCAGTCCCGCCACGGACGGGGGCCGGCTCCGCGCTGCCAGCCCCCCCCCCCCCCCCAAACCACAACCCCGCAGCAGACCCCCACCCCCGCCGCACACGTCCCCCGCCCCGAGGCCCACCTTCCCGGCCGGGAAGCGGGTGGCACGCGGCCGCCCGTCCCGACCCGCGGGGCCGCCCTGCCCCGCTGCCCACAGCTGACATGGCGGCCGCAGCGCCTGCCTTCCCCCCCCCCCCCCCCCCCCCCCCCCCCCCCCCCGCCCCTTCGTCCTCAGCGGGGCCGGCAGCGGCGGCCCTTCCTCGGCCGGCCCGCAGCAGGGCGGCGGCGGCGGCGGCGGCTTCCGGCGAAGCCCTCTTGCCTTCAACAAAGATGGTGCTCCCCGCGCAGGCTCCGCGGGCGCCGGGGTGCCCTGTGTAGTTCCCCACTTCCCTCTTGTAAGTATGGGGCGAGGGCGGAGGGGGCTCTCCCCTCACAGCGCTCGCCGCCCCGACCGCTCTCTCGCCCGCTCCGCGGTGCGGTGCCGGCGGCCCCGCTCGGCTCGGCCCGGCCCGGTTCCCCCCGCCCGCTGCCCCGGGCGCCGCTGAGGAGGAAGCAGGAGTAAAGGCGTCAGCCCGAGCGGTGCCGAGGGGCCTTTCGGCGGCGGCCCCCCGCGCTGCGGGGCCGGGGCAGGGGCCGGGCTTCCGCGGGGCGGGCCGGGGCGGCGGGGGCCGCGGGCCCGCGGCAGCGCCCGCCTCCGCTGCAGAAGCCATGCCGAGCCGTGCCCGGAGGGAGGGCGGAGGGGAGGAAGGCCGGCGTGCTGCTGCCTGTCGGGCTGGAGCCGCGGCGGGAGGCTCGGGGCTTGAGTGCCAGCAGGTCGGGCAGCCGGCCCCGGACCGCGGCAGGAGCCGCAGCTTCCACACCTCGGTTAGAGGGAAGAAGTTAAAAGCAAAACGTGATTTTCTGGGGGGAGGTTTTTAACTGGTAGGCATGCTGTGAATAGCTAAAATCACTCACGGATTAGGCAGGGTGGACCTTATTCTTAGCTAAGCAGGCACATGGGAACGTACTCGGAGTCATAAAAAGCCCTGTGCAGTTGGTGTTTGGGAAAATGCCAAAGTGTTTCTAGCCAAGAACTAAGTGAATGTTCTTTTTAGGATCAGAAGGGGTCTTTTTAGGGTCAAGGCTTTCAGAAGTTTTATCCCCATTCATGGACAGATTCTGTGTCAGATCCAGAAAAATGCAAACCTGCCTGTGTCGGTGTGGTGATAAGTCAAGGACTGCGCTCGTTCAGCAGGACGTGGGGGTATGGTTCTTAAAATTTGGCTCTACAATGGAAAAGATGCATTTTTAGAAGTATCTGGGGAAGGTTTGAGCCATGTCATCTTTTGGGTAAATGGACGTCTCATCTTTTTACTTTCCCTCTAGCACCAGCATTACTAGAGAAAATTTATTTTAGAGCTTACTTCGGATCCCTAGATATAGGCTGAAATTAAAATTAATTTAAATTAATTCTATGTTGCACTAAACTCCGTCCCTCCACTATTGGGCACTGAAATCCTGATACATTTCCATATCTGGCTGCTTAGTTCCTGACTCAGACATTTCCTTCTCATGGTAAACACACACAAAGAAATACTTAATCTTTAAAAAGACCTTAAAATTCAGTACACCCCATCCTAGAAGTTTACTGGTCCAGTGACCTTGGTGTTAA
Organism: Gymnogyps californianus; assembly: GCF_018139145.2. NCBI lineage: Eukaryota > Metazoa > Chordata > Aves > Accipitriformes > Cathartidae > Gymnogyps > Gymnogyps californianus. Next base: position 168,464,846 of record NC_059471.1, on the reverse strand, counting down.
GGGCCCTTGGTGTTAAGAGCTTTAAAACCTGAGTTGTGCTCACCCTGCAGTCAGTGAGCCAGAGGCCTTTTTCAGCAGAAATTCCCCCTTCAGATTCATGGCTTGATAGGCATTTTTCAATGCATGAAGGTGCAAACTGAGATGGTTTGAAAAGGCCTTATTTTTGAAAAGCGTTGACCACTTGGGTCATGAAGAAGGGGAACTCACCAAGTGCTGTACAGTGACTGGAGAAGTCGATGTTCCTCGTCCGGCACATGAGCAAGGAGGCTCCTGGACGGGGACTCTTGGTGGCCCGTGCAGAATGTGAAGCACAGGAGCTTCTTAGCATCTGAAACAGTTTTCTGCCTGGGTTGAGATAATGCACTCACAGCTGCTCCTGGGTGCCTGTCTTGAACTCTGCAAGCACTTCATGAGCTCAGGGGTGGTCAGGGAATCCTGGAAGGGAGAAATGGCAGGGATCTGCTGCCTGAACTTTATCTGGTTTTGCTTTAGTCCAGTGATTGCTCCCAGTAGTGTAAAGGTAGTGCGTGTTGGAGACCAGAATCTTCAGCTTCACCTGTCCAACATGAGCATCCTAACATCAAATGGGGAAATCCAGTTGTCTTTCTTCCCTGCTCTTTTTCCATCTCCTTGCTCGTACTATCATCTCACTCCATGATGGACTTTTTGATGTTTGAGCTATGCTTAGCAAACTAGCATTTTTTAAGGACATGTGCCGGGATAGTTGGTCCTAAATGACCCTGAGACAGAACGTAGGTGCCTCAAAATTCACTTCAGTATATGAGAAACACACTGGGTAACCCAGGAAAGATGGAGTCTTCCTGGGAAGGTGCCATCTAGCAATGCTTTCAGCACTCGGGGGAAGCAGTTTCAGAAAGTGGCTTTATCAGGTGGTGTCACAGACAGGGTTTTCCAGTCTCTCTTAGGGTCCTAGGCTCTTGCATTCTGTCCAAGATGCCACTTACGTGCCTATATGTTCTGTCGGTTGCCTGCCCTGGATTTTAACAACCAGGCCAACCATCCAACCTTTGATGGGGCCTTGGGAGTCTGTAGGCACCGCTCACAATGTAAAGACTTTAGCAGGTTTCTTACAAAAGCTTTGAAAATCTCTGCCTCTCCTTGTATCCTCAAGCTGAATGAAGTGCAGTTTCTGCAAGGTCTAGCTGTTTGAACAGCAGCATCTAGTTTAATTATCAGAAACTCTCTTGGTAATCACACTCAACACCTGCTGCAGTTCTTTGACTTCATTATTTAGTCATGAGAAAGTATTTAATTGTATTACTCTGTCATTTTCCTTTTCAAGTGCCATTAACGGGCCTAGGGATATGTTTGTCGTTAAGGACTAGACTAAACATCTTGATGCGGTTCATAGGTCTGGCACGGACTCCCGGTATGATCTTGGATGAGTTGCTTGGTCTCTCTGGACCTTGATTCCTCTTCTGTAGAGTGGCTATAAAATGCATCTTTTCCAGCTTTTGTCTAGTCAGAGTGTTAGTCAAGTGAAATGGAAGCTGGCTGAGGGCATCCGATTGCTTCCTGTGAACACATCAGAAGGGTAAATACCAGGGAGGGAGAAGAGCTACGTAAGCTAAAGAACAGTTTTGGCAGAACAAATGCCTATAAATAGAAGGTGGATAAAGTTGAGATGGAAATTCAAAGAAAGTTTCTTATCATCAGATCAGTCAAGTTCCAGAGCAGCCTTCCAGGATGAGTCAGGGGGGAGAACGACCTGGTGCGTAAGGTACATTTCTACCCCTCCTACAGTGAAAATGCATCGCATAGGCCAAAGCTACCTGCTGACTCTGTCCCTGCCACTGCTGCCTGGCTGTGGTGCATCTACCAGTCCTGCTGCTGTTTTTGCGCTACTGCAACAGCAGTAACATCAGAGGCATCAGTAACAGAGGTCAGGTGTGACACCTCTCTAACTTTTTGGGGGTAGAGTCTCTTAAGGACTGGCAAATGTTCTAGCTGCCTCTAGCATGGACCTTGACCGGTTAGTGAGCGGGATTATTTGGCCTGGTTTTTATTCCAGCAAAGGACTGGTCTTCACAATGCCAAAGGTTCTCTTCCTATCTAATTTTTCCCAGAAATGGCTGCATTTTAGCTTGTGAGACAGTGAAATCTGAGCGGAAAGAAGATGGTGGGGATCATTAATAGTTTTCCCAGGTTGGTGATTCTGAGGGTGGCATTCTTTCTAAAGGTTGCCAGGTATCAACCATCACTTCTGGATGTTCAGGCATCACTTCTCGATGTTAAAGGTTGAAGTATTTTAATCTTCACGCATTTCCCTACTCCTTTTCTCACACTCTAGATTGCCAGATGGATGCCAGAGACAAGCAGCTTTTACGCTCCCTGCGCCTGGAGCTCTGCACGGAGGTGCTGGTGGATGGAGTTGTTATTCAGTATCTCTACCAAGAAGGGATTCTCACAGACAGTCATGTTCAAGAAATAAAATCCCAAACCACCACTCAGAGGAGAACCATGATGCTCCTGGATATTCTCCCCACCAGAGGACCCAAGGCTTTTGATGCGTTCTTGGATTCCTTACAGGAGTTCCCGTGGGTTAAAGACAAGCTGATGGTGAAGCGTAAGGAAATGATGGTACAAGATCCTGCAGGTAAGGCCAGGATTGTTGTAGCTGATATTTTGAAGCTTGTTCTCGAGCCATAATTTTGAAAGTATTGAATGTACCAGTAGTTTCAAGTTATGCGTCATGTAGATATGGAGCATGATACCAACAAAAGGGGACAGCCTGAATTTCGTGGAAGCCAAACTCCAGGAAGTATTGCGAAGTTTGGGGAGTGAGCAGGGCTGAGTTTCAGGAGACTGGGAGACAGCAGGAGAGGCTGCCTTGGGAGAGGCTGGGATGTAGGAGGACCCAGACTCCATTACCTCAAAGGGAACGGACTATAAAAAGTTGTTTTGACTAGCTGCAGAACAGTGTCTTCACCATCCATACCTGATTATTGTTTGGTTTATGTATGTTTTACAGTGTTTTGTTTCTGGATTGTTCATATTGACAGAATTTTTATTTGCTTTTATTATGATTTTAATGTCATTTTGATTTAGCAGCATATGCTAATTTAGATTTATTTAGTTTATTATGTTTACTGGAGTGCAAATATCTAGGATCATTACTTCCAAAATCACTAGCCATTGCTTAGTTTTAAAAAAAATTAGGAGCTAACCGATTTAGTGGGTGTTGTATAATCTTATTTAGTCAAATCTTTGGCTTTCTGACTTTTAAATGTACTTCTAAAACTAGTTTTCTGGCCTTGATGTTTGTTCAGAAGTGATTTCTTTACCAATACGTGCATGCAATTGTTGAGCTGTTTAGAAGTCAAGACAACTGCTTAAAATGCATGTTTGTTGCCCTAGATTCTGGCAGCATGCACTGGCTGCTAACCTCATGTTACCAGCGAGATAGTGAAATAGTCCTCACTTGGGAACATTGTTTCCGAGCAGTCTGATTAACCCTTCTCCAAGCCCTCCGCTCCCCCCCAGCCCCCATTTGAGTTTGGTCATATATATTTTGATGCACATGACGTGTGATTTTTCCAGTGTCAGTGTGCTTTGCGTGAGACTGAAAGCCTGTGAAGATGAATGACTAAGACCCGTTGACTGTCATGTGCACCTGCGTCCCAGTTAGCTGCACGTTCAAGAATGTTTTGTCAAGATCTGCTGGACAAATCTGACATTATCTTACCTTAGGACATTTTTAATGGAATATCGTGACACCTTGAGTTTCTGTTGGGTCTCTGTGGAGGTTGCTTTATGCTTGCTTGGAAATGGGTAAATAATTTTCAGAATTTGGGAAATAAATGTCCTGTGCTGCCCATAGGGGAAAACACTGGAAGTTCTTAGCACAACGCAAACTTGCGGCATTGAGTGTGTTGGACAAGACCTTGCTCGCTGTTATGACAAATCCTATCATGCTAACACTCTTTGTTTGCCTTACAAATCAGCCTGTTCATTTGCTAATTGCTGGTTAAGCTGTTGAATAATCCTTCCAGTTCCAGAAACGTACATGCAGCCATTGAGTACAGTCAGGATCATGTAGTTTGTTACTAGAAAAATTGTTTCCGATTTTTGTTCTTTTGATTGTTTTGTGGATTGCTTGTTCCTGTTCTTGATCGCTTGTGACTAATGTGCTGGATTTATGCGTATCAGGTTCTCCAGTTTCGAGTGTGCTGACTGTACTTGATAATCCTATTGCCAAATTTTGTGTGTAAATTAGAAAAGGCTTCCAGATTAGATCAAAGGTTACTGTTATTTTTACTGTGGCAATACAGAGTGTAAGAACAGGATAAGAGGCAGATAGCCAAGTTTGTTTTAATATTTAGGCATGTTCTTTAGAAGCTAAAGAAAGAGAGCACCATCTGTGCCCTAATAAATGCTGAGTGCACCCTGGAATGAATTGGAAACTATGGCGGCATCATCAGTGCTGATTACATGCAAGAAAATGTGGTTTGGGATAAAAAGCCTCGCTTTGCATTCTAAACAACAAACTTGTAAGCTTTTGTCTCAGCAGAGTACTTGAGCATATGCTTGGCCTTAAGCATGGAAAAAGCCATTGGCTCTAATAAAACTATAAGTGTACTTAAAATTAAATGTGTTCTTTAGTGCCATGCTAGATAACTTAACTTCTGCCTTATTGGAAACAGTTCTTATAAATGATGATTTGTCAGTGGCAATTTCTTTTAAAGAATCCATTTGTAGTGAAAAAAGCCTGCCCCGTACACACTACCTTTTTTTAGACCCTAAAACTTTTAAAATTGAAGTTGGTTTTATGGCCCCAGATTTTAAAATCTTTTTTCCTTTGAATCATGCATACTTATGGAAATTGCATGCCTGCTGTTCACTTGTTTATGCTCAATTAAAATTCTGTTTACTCAAGCAAAATATCCTCAGTTTTTGCAGATCTTTTGCAGGACTAAGGACTGGTGGCAAGTTGTTCCTTGAAGGAAGGTTTTATTTTATAGTCTTTCACTTCTCACTGACTACACGTAGGATTTTTGAAGTCAGTAAAAGTAGACTATTAGGTTTTCTCTATCTGAACATAAAAACTGTGGCATGTGCACAGTGATTTTTTCTATGTAGGCCTTTGGATTATTGTGCATTTTGTTCAAAGAGATCAGGTTTTCTATCTTTGCTTCAGCTGAGAAATATAGTTTGTTGGTTCCCAGTTAAAAAAAAAAATCACAACTGTAATTGTTAAAAAGCTTTTAATTTATTTTCTTCCCCTAGTTAAAAAAAAAACAAAACAAAACAGAACAACAAAAAAACCCAACAAACCAACTGAACCAAACAAACAGCAATTTCAGAAGGACAGAAGTAAAAACATTTTTGGTGATGTAGTGTAAGTATGATCTGGTGGACCGAGCAGCTACGAAATGGAAGCCAAAGTCTGAGACCTAAACAAGACACTGCCACTGACTCATTGGGAGCCTTTGAGCAAATTCTTCCAAGGCAATGGATTTATTGATTCCCAAGTTGTGTAACTCGGTGTAATGTTCATGGAGCAGCATAGAGTGTAACTGTAAATTGGCCCACGATTCAACCCAGAGTATGCTGTTTGGCTGCTTGCAAATAAATGAACTTTAAAACATGTGATATCCTGAGTTTTATTGCTGAACATCAGTTGACTTAAAAATAATAGGTCTGTATACTGTTATCTGCTGTAGTTCCAAGGAACACAGAAGACCCTAATCCTGCAGAGCACAAGGAATAGTTTTTCCATGGGAATCAGGGGAGTGATGTGCAGGCAGGTAGGGCCACTTGCATCTGTATAATTGCAGCAAAGAGACCCAAGATTCCTTCCCCTTACTTGTTTACTTTATGCACAGGACAGCTTTTTGCCTAGGGTCACCTTTCTCCTCTCTCGTATGGATCTGTCAGATGGCCACAGCTTTGGGGAAACCTTTTCTTAAGGTAGGGAAAGCATCATTGTAAAACCCAAAATTCTCAAGAAGAAAATTTAAAGTCATGTGCTTTTGGAGGTAAATATTTATGACTTTAATTGATTTCAAGATGATAGGGTGTATTTCTTGTTTGTGTAAGAACCTGTGACAAAACAGTTCACCCTGTGCAGAGTGGCATTGCAAGACTTTATTATTATAAACATCAACCACAGCATGAGTTCCTGGTTTTGAAGATCAAAACTTCTGCCGTAGTAAGAGTTAACAAAAATAATGTGGGTCTGTTTCACTGGGAAAAGACTGTTCTGGTTTTTCTGCCCTAGTTTGGATAACTTTATGCCTTTGTGAGGAACATAAATCTTCAATATAGTATTATAATTCCTACAAAAAACTACAGCTGTTGGCAACAGAATTCCATTCTTTCTAGGAACAGCAAACAGTTACCCAATATTTTTTGCACTGAATAAAAAAATATAAGCTTTGACGGCGTTTGTTTATCAGAATGTTTTTCTAATCTCTCTCCGCTCGGGAATTTCTCTGCCCAAGTATTATATTTCTCTCTATACTATATGTTGCTATAAAATTATTTACTTCTAAAAGTGTTAGTACTGCACCTCTTTGTAGTATAGATGATTTCTCCATTCCACAGGAAATTGCAGCGTATTGAGAAAGAGAAAAGCCTGAGATACAGTGTTTGCCAAAGGAATCCTGCAGCAGCCGTTGCTATCTGGCAAATGTTAGTGAATTTGGGGCATGGAGTTACACAGAATCGTCTTGGGAAAGCTGTTCTCTCACAGCTAAGCAAGGAATATTTTCTAATGCATGATCTTTTTGTTGTTGTTGTGGTACCTAGTCAGCAGTCTGCATTAGGGTCCTGTTAGACTTGGGTGAGGTTTTTTGATTTGAACAGATTTTGGTGTGGTTGGGGTTTTTTCCTGGATGTGTGGGGAGCGTGTGTTCTCATATAGCTACATAACGCTTCATGTTGTGTAACACTTCAGATGAAGCATGCAAATACAAAACAAAGCAAAACATGTACTTCTGCTGAGAAAGCCATCCTTCCCTTCCCCCCAGCTTTCCCAAAGTCCTTTTTCCACAGCTGGGTTGTAGGTTTCTAAGAATTCGGATTCAAATGCAACAGCATTAGGACATGGGGAAGTTTAGCATCTCTTCTTACCTTTTGTTGGCTGCTTCCTGCGCTCTTCCTGTCCTGCTTCCTCTCACGTCTAATGCAGTGAGGAAACAGCCTGGTCTCTTGCCTTTTCCATTTGGATGTCAGATAGGAGAGCAGCTGATGAATTCCTTTTCTCTCTCTAAAATGGTGGACAGAAGACGGTGGTTTTTTTCTTTCTTCTCTTTCCCTTCCCTGTCTTGTATAGTCCAGTGGCAGAAGGGGGAGTTTCCTCCCATGTATGTCTGAAGGAAAGGGATGGGCTTAGCAGCCTTGGCGGCACTGGATTGACCTGGAGATGAAGGAATGCCCTTGTGCCACATCCCAATGCCTGGAGGCTATAGAAAATGTTCTCTGGTTCTCTAGAGAGATTCAAAGGCATCTTCACAGGAGAATTTCCCAAACGCTTTTCCACATTCCCATCTCCCCTGAAAATCGTGTGTTACATTTATAGCTTTGGCTTTGTTCCTGACCGCAGCAAGATCTGTGAAGTCTGGCATTAAAGGTTTGTGCACACACTCAATATTAACAGCATGCATCATGACATGGACAAATAATCAACTTCCCTGGTTCTACAGAGCGTTCTGTGTATGTATTTTGGTTTTAATGTGTGTACGAATGTAAGATTTTCTTTTCTTTTTTTTTTTTAAACAGTTTAGGGAATATTTGCTTTGTTGCTTTTTTGGCGTGTTAATAAGCAGCTGTGTTTGTGCTGCTTACATCTATGTTTTTCACTTTGAGAAGCCTTAATCTTAGGCATCACTGTTAAGAACTATAGTGTTTCCTGTTCAGTCTCAAACAGTTTCTTTCAGGTAAGTTAATGGGAAGAGATAACCATACTTGGTGTCATCCTCAGTAACACAAATATGTGAGGCTAATAATAATAATATAGTTTTAATAAAACGTATAGTCCCTGGAAACAGGAGAGGAGGAGTGAGTTCTGGCAAGAGAGGTGTTTGGGCCAGCTGTGCCTGATCAACTGCTCATAACCAGTGCTATCAAGAGGAAGCAACGGGTAAGTGGGATTGAAGACTCCCTGGTAGAGGGAATGGAGACATCCATCTGCTGACCAGGCCTGATGACTTCCAAAGTTTGCTGCTTCCCCAGGGACTGGATCGAGGACATCACAGAGGTTGCCAAGGCCTGGCCAATCATCAGACTTTGCTACTCTCTCATGTGAGCACTAGTAATACTTCAGCAGATTAAGGATGACTAAGGGGCTGAGTCACCCTGTGTGAAGGGATGGAGCCCAAGCAGTGTTCTCCATCCTGCCATTCAAGGGGAAAAACGTGGGCAGGGGTGGATGCATCCTGCATATTCACACCTGTCTGTGCACCTGGTGTCATGGCAGGACTTTGGACTCTATGACTACAGGACCCTTTTCAAGAGATGGGGACTGCTGGGGACAGATGGGGTCAACTTAACAGTGTGGGGCAAAAGTGTCTTTATGAGCAGGCATGCTGGGAGGAAGTGGAAGTCTGCACAGTTGCAGCACTGTGGTGTCATTGGATTTGCAGAGACACAGTGGGATAGTTGACACAACTGCAGTGCCATAGTGCATGGCCTCAGGTTCTTAGACAAGGATGCCGTTGCAGTCTCTTCAAAGGAGCGTCTTGAATGCACAGAGGTTTGCTATTGCCTGGGCAGCAGGCTGGTCAAGAGTTTATGGGTTAGGATCAGCAGGGAGCTCAGTAAGAGAGATATTGTGGTGGCTTCTTTTATAGGGCTTCCCGATCAAAAGGAGGCAGAGCCTGGAGAAGGGAAGATAGCAGCTTTCCAATAACTACAAAGAGGATATCAAGAGAAGACAGGGATAGGCTCTACACAGCAATGCATGGTGGGAAGATGAGAGATGAAGGGTGTTAGTTGAAATGGGAGGTTCTGACTGGCTATAAGGAGAGTTTTTCATCATAAGGGGAGTCAAGAAGTAGAACGGGGACCCAGAGAGGTTGAGTAGTCTTCATCCTTGGAGGTTTTCAAGACCTGGCTGGATAGAATACTGAGCAACAAGGTCTGATCTCAGAGCTGACCCTGCTTTGAACAGGAGGTTGGACAGGAGAGCTCCTGAGGTTTCTTCCAACCCGAATTTCCCTATGATCCTATGAAGCCTTCTTAAAAGAGTGCTTCTGTTGCAGGCCCTGGTTCTCATGGAAACTTTAACAACCCTGGTGTTTACTGGGAATGCAACACAGTACGGCGATCCAGGAGACTTCTGGAATGCAGAAGGGACAATATCTTGATGAATGTCCTAGATGAGTAGACTAAGGCAGGTGGTCTACTGGCCTTGCTACTCACAAACAAGGAACAACTGTTTGGGGATGTGTTTGTTCATGTCAGTCTTGGCTGCAGTTACCATGCAGTGCTCAAGTTTAAGATACTGAGAGAAGAGAGGAAAGCAAGTAGCAGAGTAAAGGTCCTGGCTTTAGCTTGTTCATGAAACTGGTTGATGGTACACTGTAGGAGACAGTTCTGAAGGACAAAAGCACCCAGGAGACCTGACTGATCATCAAGGAAAACCGCTTGAAAGCACAAAAATGGCCCATTCCTACATACAGGAAAAGCAACAGGCATGGCAGGAGGCCAGCTTGGCTGAAAGGGGAGCTCCCAGCTGAGCTCAAATTCAAAAAGGAATTGTCTAGGACGTGGAAGTGAGGACAGGCTACATAGGAGCAATATAAAACCATTCTGTGGGCTTTTAGGGATAGAGTTATGAAAGGCAAAGCTCATCTGAGTTTGAAACCATTCAAGGACATGAAGGACGACAAGATGGGCTTCTGCAGGTACATTGGCAGTGGAAGGAAGACTAAGGCAACCACTGATGAAGGGCACGGAAAAGGCTGAGTCTTCATATGCGAAGTCTGCCGTCAGTTGGCCCTGGTCTCTGTGCCTAGTAGTAGAATTTGGATGAGGGATTTGCTGTTTATAGTAGAAGAGAATTGAGTTAGGAACTACCTGAGTAGAGTGGACATACACAAATCCATGGACCTGGATGGGATGTGTCTGAGAGTGCTGAGGGAGCCAGCCTATGTCTTTGAGAGGCTGTTTTCTGTCATGTTTGGTAGGCTGTGGTAAGCCAAATGCACGAAGTACAATAAAGTGACTGGGAACAGCCAGCTTGGGTTTACCACAGGTAAATCAAGCTTGACCAACTTGATTCTTGCCTTCTGTGATAAAACGACTGCCTCTGTGGGTGACAGCAGTAGATTTCATTTAATTGACTTCAGCAAGGCTTTCAGCACAGTCTCATAGCATTCTTGTGACTAGCTGGGAAGGTATGGACTGAATGGGTGGACTGCACAGTGGGTGAAAGAAAGGACCACCAGGCTCAAAGCGTGGTAGTTGGTGGTTCAATATCCATCTAAGTGGAGGCTAGTTACGAGTCCTGTTCCTCGGGGCTGACAGTGGAAGCAATTCTGTTTCACCTCTTTGTCAGTGACCTGGGTGATGGGAGGGACTGTATCTTCAGGAAGTTTGTAGGTGAATTACCTTTGTTTGCACACTTGTCAGTCTGTGTTCTGGGATCTTCTGAACTGTGCCTAAAGCAGGAAGGCAGGATCACTCCAGGCCTTGGGGATCATTTGACACAGGAGAGCAGGACTGCCTCTCAGAGGGATCCCAGCAAGCTGGATGAATGGGCCAGCAAGAACGTTATGAAGTTCAGCAGAAGTAAGTGTAAAGTCCTGCACCTGGGATACAAAATTCCCGCAAAATAACACAAGATGGGCACTGACTGGCCAGCTGCAACTCTGCAGAAAAGAAGCTGGATGTCTTGATAGACAGCAAGTATGATGATGAAGACTAACCACACACAGGACTGCATCAGCAAGAGCAAAGCCAGCAGGCTGAGGAAAGTGATTATTCCCCTGTACTTGGTACTAGGAGGCTGTATTTAAAATACTGTGTTTAGCTTTATGCCACCAGTACAACGGAAAGACTGACAAACTAGAGAGTCCTGTGGAGCACCACTAAAGTGGTTAGTTTAACATGAAGTACAGGGAAAGGCTGAGACAACTGAGTTTGTTCTTGGAGAAGAGAAGGCCAAGTAGACTCAGAAAAGGTGGAGTCAGACTCTTCCTACAGGTGCACAGCAAAAGGAAAAGAAGTGGCAGCCACAAGTTGTGGCAAGAGAAATTCTGATCAGATATAAGGAAAAAAATTTTACAAGACGGGTTAAGCACTGGCCACCAGAGGCTGCAGCCCAAATAGGGTTGCCCAAAGAGGCTGTGGTATCTCCATCCTTGGAGACAGTCAACACTCAACAGTAGAAGACCCTGAGCAATTTGATCAGACATTGAAGCTGGCCTTCCTTTGAGCTAGATGACCTCCAAAGGTCCCTCCCAACCTAAATTTTTCTGTGATTCTGTAAGTTCGGCATCACACTCTTGGGTACTCAGTATGTGTGATTTTAATCCAAATATAGCTAGTGCTGACACAGGACACTTTGGATATGTATGCATGACTTCTAGTTCAGATTAGGAATGTGCTTTTTAAGTGAATGGGAGTGTTTGAACTAGATTTCTTTCAGGTGAATCTAAACAGAAAAATGTGCTCCGGGTGTTCACAGAGTCCATAGGACCAGACTAGAGCTAGTTAGAAGTGAAACCTTCCAGCTGTGCATAGTCTGAATGCCAGATGCTCAGCATGATCTGTATCAGTCCATAGGTCCTCTCCTATTGCTCTGTACTGCTTGCTAATATAGACATAGCCTTTTCTGGCCAGTGGATGAGGTGATTTTGTCCATAAACACCTGCAGTCTTGGAATCCTTTTTTTCCCAAAATTCTGTGTTCATACATACATATAGATGTAGATATGCATCATATCAGGGATGCGGCTGCATGCAAATAAATGCATTTTTTTTCTTTGATTATTTAAGTATCTCTGTTTCCCAGAGTTTATAGTACTGTTTCTCATCTTGGGGTATGTCCATTCTAAATGGCTTACAGAGTTCACTACCTGTAGTTTTCCATTAGACACAATATCTTAATTCTCTGTCCGTTTTCCTCCTCAACTTGCATCACAGTATGATAAAATCATGCCCATATCGTATATTTCCAAAAACATGCATAGTTGCAGTCCTCTATGATCCTTCAGATCTTTTGTTAATTGTTGCCAGCTTCCCACTGTTGGTCTTGTCTCAGGATGTGGCGAGGGAACCATTGAAAAAGCTTTGTACAGACAATAATAATTGTTTTCTAGAACAGACTGGAAACTTTCTTGTAAGAACCTGATCCTGCAGCTTGATAAAGCCACTTGTAAACATGAAGAAGCAAGATGCAGTTGTTATTTTTGCATTATGTCATCAGTATAGGCATTCTGTTGATACTAATTAATGGCCCCTGTGGCCCATAGATACACAGTAATATATGCTCCAGAGTAACTGAGAGAACTTCCTACTTAAGACTTTGTAGACTTCTTTTCATTAAATTTTTCTTCATTAATATTTTCCTTCAGAGCTGGCCAGCTCTTCTTTTAGCACCTCCAGAATTGCTTTGGAGTTCCATCTGAAAATGTTTGTTTAATTTTTGTATTCCCATTGCATGGGGAAAATCTATTGTCTTTCATAAATTAAGTCTATGAATGCTGTTTTTAAAAAAAAAAACAACCAAGCAGCAAACACACCCACCTTAGCTTGCATGTATTGTGGAGGCTGCATAGCCATCCAAAGTCAGTAAAAATGTTAACTAGTGTCTCACAGTGAAAGTCTGACTCCAGTGAAGTCAGAGGCCAGACTCCTGTTGACCAGAGCAGGAGAAAGGTCTTGCCACTGATGACTGAAATCTTCTCTCTAGTGAAGGAATGGGTGCTATGCTGTCTTCCCTACACTGACATGGCAGCATGTCTCGACCTTCAAAGAAAAATTTCTGCAGCTGAAAAGCTATTACTGGTTCAGACTCCACACTCATTTTGCCTGTCAACTGAGAATATCAGCAGTGATGTAACTTACTTCTCACTGGGAAATGTCACGTGTATGGCAAAGGTCAGGGAGTTCCTCTAGGATACGGTTAATTATGCATGGTTATTATAACTTGAAACCCTCCCTGCATTGCTATATGCAACTAAGCTTTCCTTCCAGATTTGTTTATGGTCATATATATGTTTATATGAATGAGAACTAGAGCACCCAAGTATCACTCGTTACCTCAGAGTGATACAGCTGCAGTTTATGTTGTTAGAAGATTTATGGTTTTGTATACAAGACTTTTAAAGCCAATTTTTATCTATTTGGCAATTGTCTGTGTAAACAGAAAACCAATCTTGTTGCTTCTTTTAGCCATTGGACCATTGTTCCAGTATACTGTCAGATTTTCTTCTTAAGTTTTCTTCCTGCTCTTGCTTTGTCTGTGAACAGATTTGTATTTCTTCATATATGGATGTATTGGCAAGGAGTTGTACATGTGTTTTGACAAACACCTCTGCTGCGAACTGAAGCGAAGCTTCGGTGTTTCTTCCAATCTACATTTAGAGAAGGAGCCGATTTGATTTATGCTATGCAGTTCGTGTGTGCAGGAAATAAGCATTAATGCATCGGGTCAAGGGGAATAAATTGCCGTTAGTGCACCACTTCTTCTGGCAGCCTTCTTAATCTTAGTGTTTCACCACTTTCCCTGGGATTTTCAAAAGGACTCATAGTTAACCCAAGCTCACCCAACCTTCCTCCCGTCAAGGTCAAGGGTAAGCTCCCCTTGGCTTTGAAGAAGGCAATTTTAGTCCTGTGTTGATGCTCTTTAAAGTCTTACCTTTCATTTGTAGTTAATAATATGTTGAGCTCTTTAACGAACGGCCTGTTTCAGTCTTTGGATCCTTCTAATAAAACATGTGCTATGGTTGAGTGAAAGGACTTTACACAGGTAAAGGGTTGACTAAGCCCCTTGCCAGCCCTGGGGGTCTCTGACTGGCTCTGGTGGGAGGTAGGCTTCCTCCACGGGCAGCTGGTGCTGCCTTTAAGCAGGGGCATATGAATCCTCAGCAAAATAACAGTTGAGAAAGGAAAGCTGGAACAAAAAAGGAAACCAGTACTTTCTAGTATTTCTATGTGAAGAAAGTATTTCTTTAAATATGTTTTTATTTACTGTAGGCGATGGCTGTGTTTGTTCAGCTTTTCAAAGCAACAAGACATGTTCTTTATTCTTCTCTTCTGTTTAATTAAAAAGTCATGTATTTCTCTGTGATCCAGTTCTGCCACATCCCACATGAGATTAGTTTCATCTTCATATCCTTGAACAGCGATTGCTGCAGTTAGGGTTGCGAAATGCTCTCATCATCCCCTCGGTTCATGTGCTCATGGTGGATCTGATGAGTTCACCTGCAAAATGCTTGTTTTAAAAGCAATGTCAGGTTATAGCTAGAAATGCTCGCCAGCTGTTTGCGGTAGAAATTAACTCTGGATTCTTGGGGCATTCCTCTTGCAGGATCCTTTGCAGATCCAAAATGGGAAGCCTTAAATCTTTCCCCACCGAGCTGCTGGCTGCTCCCGCAGCCAGGTCCCCTGGGCACTGCAGCTTTTGCCGTCGGAGCTACCCGGGCACTTCAAAGCCTGCTCTGGGCAAGTCCCAGGCTGCCCGCCTCTCGACAGTGCCGAGCAGCGCGGCGCCTTGCTCACGGCCGGCGTCGGGACACGCAGCCAGGCCTTTCTCCAGCTATCTCGCCCGCGGGGCCGAATCCTGTGGGCGTTCACGGCGCACACCTGTCAGATGGGGCTGCGTCCCTGCCAGCAGCTGGCAGCGAGGTGCAGCTCTTTGCATGGAGTAGTTTAATATTAATATGACCCCACAGCGTAACAGGTAGGATACCACTTTGTGACTTGACGTCTTAGGCACTTCCCACATAAGCGCATCTACGGTTTATATGAGTGGTGCCCCCTCAGCTGTGTTTTGTAAATCTTTGGTGGAGGTGTCGCTCCAAGAGAGAGCTCAAATCTTGAATTTTGACTAGAATAAAGTCCCTCCCAGTAGTTGAAAGAAACGTATCTAAGTCCCAGAAAGAGCTAAGATAGGTCTTGAGTTCCTCTCCTCCTTGTTTCATCTGGGCTAATTGAGACAGCTTCTCAGTTGGTGCGCTGGCCTTTGTGAATCCCCTTCTTAATGCCCCTAACTTTCCCCAGAAATTGTGCATGGATTTTAGCGAAATAATTCAGACCTGTCCTGGCGGAAGGGGATTGATGATAAATCTATGTTTCTTTCTTGCATCTGAATCCAGGAGAATTGACCCTGTTACTGAGAGTCTCATTTTCGTTTATCACTGTCCTGGTTTCAACTGGGATAGAGTTAATTTTCTTCCTAGTAACTGGTACAGTGTGTTTTGGATTTAGTGTGAGAATAATGTTGATAACACGCTGATGTTGTTGCTAAGTAGCGCTTATCCTAAGTGAAGGACTTTTCAGTTTCCCATGCTCTGCCAGCAAGCAGGTGTACAAGAAGCTGGGAGGGAGCATGGCCGGGGCAGCTGACCTGAACTAGCCAAAGGGATATTCCAGTCATGCTCAGTATATAAACTGGGGGGAGTTGGCCGGGAGGGGCGGATTGCTGCTCAAGCATCGGTCAGCGGGTGGTGAGCAATTTGTTTACGTACTTCATTTTTCCTAGTTCTCATATATAGCAATGTTATTGTATCTTTAAATTGTTCAACTAAGTGCATGATCTTCCTTCTCCTATGCAGACGATAAATACATACACTTCACTTGTCTATTTAAAGTTGTTACCTACGTTCGGGATTTTTCAGCTTCCAGTATGATCAATGGGTAGAATATAGGTAAGGAAGAAATGTGTAATACCTGCTTAGCCCAAATGTCTACCCTGAAGGCTGTTACCATACTTCTGTTTAGATAAAATGATAAAATTAAGTTGGCCAGCTGCTGGCATAGCACTGCTTTGATCTGATATCTTGCACAAGATGAAGGCCTGAAAGGGGCTCCTCAGTCTTCAGAAGGCAATGGTCATCTTACATGGTGTCTATATCCCAATTAGTGGAAACATGTGCATTGCTAAAGTTTGTTTAATTGGAATAGCTAGTTAAGAGGCCTGAGCTAATATATTTTTATTGTCAGACTCAACCTGCAAACATTTGTTTGTGTGACTGTATGCGTGTTAGCATGCTCGTTGGCCTCAGTCAGATTACTTGCTCTAAATTTACTTTAATTGTCCACAGGATTGGGCCATAATGTATAAACAGAGTCTGTAGGAGTGAAAACAACTGTGTTTCTACTGACGGATGCACAGGGAGTCCAGGGGGTTACAGGGTTGTATGTGTCTCATTTGGGTTCTGTTAGCATTTTTGTTTTGTTTTTCAATTTGCTACCTACAATAGTGTAAAGAATAAACATCAAGTCATTTAGAGAAAAAGTGACTCTCAGTAGTGTGGTGCCTTTCCATTCAGACTAATATCAGGAAGAATTGGAGTGTAAACTCTGCTGTTCACTTGAGTTTCATGCTCTAGCCTGCTGCATGACAAGGTGTTTTCCTGGCTAATGCTCATCAGAGGCATTCCTAGTGTGATTATATGTCCACTGCAGTGTTCATTTTGCCTTTAGCATGTGCACCCTCTTACAAAATTGTTGGCATACCAGGCTCTGGTTTAGAAGATTTCTCCCTGTTTGTTTCATGAAGCCAGATAAGAAGGGAACTGTGATTTACAGCCTTGAATTTATGGTTTAACAGCTTTCACTTCCACTGCTCAGTAGCCCATGAACTTTGTAAAATTCCTCCTGTATCACTGAGTATTTTTGTTGACAGGGCTTATATTCTGATTAAGAAAGCAGTGTGCTGAGTTTTCCTCCTCTTGTTCTGCCTGCACAAATATACTACTTCTTCCCATTCAAAACCTCTGTGGTAAGTGCTGAAATCACTTTGGGACTTTTTTTTTAAGAAAAACAATCTTGATAATGATAGCAACAGTAATCTCATGAGATTCTCTGCAAGTCTTTTGTAATCATCTGTAAATGTTAGGAAAGGCAGAACTAGCTTTTTGCTTTTGTGCATAAGCCTTTCATGTTGGTCTTAAACATTAGATTGTGTATACTTGTTAGTGTCTAGCCCTCCTGATAGTGTCCCCCAAGATGAAGTTCACCATTGTACACTTCTTCAGCTTGGTTTTTCAACTTCAGCATTCTTTTGTTGAATGCTATCAAATATCGGGTAACTTGTCCATAAAGCTTCAGAGGCCTAAGTTAAGGAAATATATAGGATGTCCACGTCTTGATACTGCTTTCATGCCAACTGATTCCTCCTGGTATGAATCGAGGAAGGTTTATGAATTACTTGTGCAGGATACAGCATTACTAGTGCTTCTTGTACTAAATAATATGCTGTCCAGTTAAAATTGCAAACCCTCCAGTTTATGTACGGACAGACACTATTTTTCGTATGTGCTGTCCTTACCTTGTAGGTTCATTCTGAGAAACTGTCATCATGTCAGCAACATTATCTGAGCTATACATATCCAGACAAGTCTGGAGCTCTTCAGACTTCATCAGTGTCTTGCATTACTGCCTGTGGGATAATTATGAACTCTTTCCACACGAGGCTGGAGAATACCAGAAGTCCTGGAACTGGGGATCTAATAACTGTTAATCCTGGAGCATCAGAGCGGGCACACAGTCCCAAAGCATGCCTGTTCCTGGTGGGGAGAGGGAGGTGGTAAGAGATTCTGTCCTGCCAGGTGTTAATTAGCCTTCTGATTTGGCACCAGCTAACATTTGTACACCTCTAGGGTTTGCACTGATAAACAAAGTTCTTTTCTCCTATTCTATGCCATTAAGTGTGGCTTTTTGCTTTTTTTATTGCTCAGTTCCTATTGACTGTACAAGTCGTTGCCATAGCCCTTCTTCCTCCCATAGAGCTGCCACCATTTAGTTACTCAGACTGCTAATTTAATTTGTGCATCAAGAAAAGCATTTATATTGTCATATTATTAATGAAGAGTTACTCTCTGAATAGATTAAGTCCTTTGGTTTATTGAGTAAGCTAACACAGGAGCAGGGTATAAAATCCCCTGGAAAGCCACTTGTGATCCTATACCCCTTCCATGTAGGCCCAATTCTAAATGGCTCTCTTTCTCCTTATCTGGTTCCAGTCTTGCCTGAGCCATCACTTTTGAGCCTTTTCCCCATTCTGGATAGCTTTTTCCTTCTCAGTTTACTATTTCCATATGCATAACACTTTCACAGATCAGTTAACGTTATAACGTATAGTTGATTTAATTCTGAGACGCAAAGCACGTTGGTCATACATACCAGAGAAGAGTTTAATAGCATTTCTGTGAACAAACCGAACATCATTGTATTGCATCTTCTTTAAAGATCTAAAAGCAAAGTTATTACTTGGACCTTTCTCTACGATTGCATGTTCTGCCTTTGTCAGGATGTTTGGAGTGGGTATGTTATTATTCCATGTCCTTTCTTATCTGCTTCTGAATCCAATGGTATCACAAGGTTAAAAAAAATGCCATTGGCCCATAGAATATATAAAGTATGAAGAATTGACTGCTTTGCCTCACTGTAGGGAACTGCTGTGAGTTATCTACATGCTTATTTTCTGCATGACACTGAAATTGGAGATCGCGTTTGGGTTTTTTGATATAATTTCTTCCTTGTGTTAAAAATTGTCAACATCAAAATGACCCTGAAGTATCCTTCTACAAAAGCTGTTCATCTTTCTTTTGCAGTGGTAACATTCATGCTTGCCATCATGGTCTTTTATCTTTTGCAGGTTGTAATATATCCGATATAGATTCTGATGTACAGTTGTGATTACTGCTTTGTCCTTAAATCGTTGCAGCTGTGTAGCAGACACCCACTGATTCCTGACCACAGCTGATGGGCTTACTCCTCATACTATGTTTTATAGATTTCTTCACCTTGGTTTTGAAAAAGGGACCTTCTCAAGACCTAACATAATCCTATCCTATCCTATCCTTGCATAGCCTACATTACAAAATTACCAGTGTTCTTTGCCTTGCCTTTGAGCGGTAGGAGCATATAGGCTTTGATGTCTTTTTTCCCACCTGTGGGATCCATTATGTTATTAGTAATATTCCTTCTCCTATAGTAGTCTTGCAAGTTGCTCAGAAAAATTCCTGACCCATGCAGTCTTAGCTGTAAAAGGAGAGGTGCCTGAGGTTTTGTTCAGCATTTCCTTAATATAGCCACTGGGACGAGAGATGATGAAAGGACAGCCATGCTGGGTCTGTCTTGCTCAATATACCCACCGCCTCAAGGAGCTCACCATTAACCTTTGCCAGGCTCTGTCAAGCTGGACACCCACAGCACCATGAGAAGGAAGCTTGACTGGGGGAATCCCAACAGTGGGGTAGGACCTCTTTCAACTCTCTTTTGCTGTCCTGTCTCCAGACAGAGAGGTGCCAGGTGGCATTTGCTGGTTTCTTAAGTGTCTTTGGGAAATGGGGTCAGGGATGCCTTGTTTGAGGCTCCCCTTTGGCCCCTTACTCTTACATTTTTTGAACCCCTTCACCCTCAAGCCTCTCTCTTTTTCCCTTGATGGTCATATGCAGTCATTTTCTTGGTTTCCCCACATCCAGCCCTCTGATGCCTGTCCCAGGTAGGAAAGCCAGTCAGGACAGTGGTCTAGGAAAGGATAAGCTGCAAGTGAGCATTTAATGCCAAGGTTTTCAGTGACTGCCTTTTTAGGCATAGGTTTTAGGACTGAGTTTGATTTTTTTATTTGACTGGAGGTAGCTAATCAAAGTTCTGTCTTTTAACACCATAGTCATCATTATTTTTATGCGAAGTGATAATACAACACATACCTGAAGAAAGTGCATATGCCGTGTCTGGAACACTGAAATGAATTACCTCAGACGTAGAGGCAGAAGGCAATCACTCAAAACAAGGTATGATTTAGGATCAAGATATGGGAAATGCACTATTAGATAATCTTCCCCCACCATTCCAGGTTTATAAAATAAGTATTGGTGTCTGCACACAAAGGTGGTTGGTGCTTTAGGAATGCCAAAGAGGATGTAGCTATTTGACAGAACTACAACCAATTCTATGCTTGGTTTTGCCTACAGGTTATGAGAAAGTGTTGAGAGCTGTTCTCAGCTTTGAGTGGGTCACCCTGTTTTGGTAGCTTGAATTCAGAATATACATACATACCCAAGTAGTTTATTTCCTGTGGAAAATGAATGTGTTTAAGTAGCTGAAAAGAGGTTGTTCAAGAGAATTGGTGCTTATGGCAGACCGTGAATCTCTTACCTTGCGGTGTACGCAGGCTGGCTGGTGAACCTTTGGTCTTGGGAGGAAAAACAGCTGAATCTGTTGCTGTTCTTGGTGTTTTCTCATTGGGAAATCTGCATGATTGAACTATATTTAGTATAGAAGAAAGCTAAATGGTTTGTCTTTAGAATTGTTTTATATCACTTACTTTTTTCCCTCCGTACAAGTTGGGTGTGTTATGCTCTAGGCAGCATCCAGCTGAGCTGAGTCTGCAGAAAAGCATCTTGCACTTTGAACAAGCAGTACGTAGCAGCTGGAGCTTTGCCCCAGTACACGAAGTGTGTGTGTGTGTGTGTGTTACATTTGTACTGTAAAATACACCAGAACTTAATTTCAGGGTAGTTTTCTTTGTGACTAAAGCCAGAGGAAAAGCTGAAATTTGCCTTTTGTCTACAGCTGTTTTGTAGAGTTTCAATTAATCTTCAAAGCCTAGTAATTGATCTGGTTTCATTACAGAGTCTTGAAATGGAACTTTAAAGGATCATTCCTGTTTGGAGATAAAGCCAGTCATAACTCTTTCTGCTACAAGTTGAAGATTCAAGTTTTGGTGTTGTTTTTTGTTTTTGTTCTGAACACAAATGAACTCTTCTAATATCAGGGAAGATTAAGGAAGAGGTGCTCTTGATGTATGAAGTCCTGTCCAGTCTGTGTTTTCTCATCATGTTTCTTAGCAGTTCTTGTTTTCTTGTGGACCATGAGAAACATGAACCACAGGTAGAATATATTTTTTTATCAAAGTTTTTGGTAAACCAACAAACTTCTGGGAACTAGGCAAGGCTGCCTTTTTGTCACTCCTTTGTCTTTCCATGATATGTTTTTTTGTTTTTTGTTCTTACTGTGGTTGAACAGTTGGATTGTAATCTGTAAAGAAAAATACGTAGTAGGACTGTTAGACAGTGACATGAAAAATCATTTAATTTGCTAATAATTTATTTAAATTGCTGTAAAGAACCTTGCCCATGGAGAAGTCGTCACTGCATCACCTGCTGACTTTTATTATATACATCTCAAGGTGAAGGTGCTAGATTTCAGGTCTACTCTGTGTCCTGCCCTGAGGAATATACAGGGGAAATCTGAACTTGAAACCAAGTTAGTGTTAGGTAACATCTCAGAGTAGAAACATCTCATATTCCCACTAGGCACTGGGACTAGCGAGAGAGCTCTTGTTAAGAGGGACAAAATCCCAGGCTTCTTAAAGGCTAGCAATGATATCTTTTTTTTATTAAGAAGCACATAAATAAATTAAAAAAAAAAACCTTGAAAGCCTTGATCTTGCGTAGGCGCTTTATTCTTAGGCCCTGAAGCTTTTACAGTAGTTCATGTTTAAAACTCATAAAAGAAGATACAGCTGACTGGTGTAATACTGAAGATCCTTAGGGCCCAGGGGCCCCATAGCATGATGTTTCAGAGGATGCACTTTCCAAAGATTTGAACTTTTCTTGCAAGGCACCTCTCACTGCTGGAGGGGAGTTTAACACCAGAGGTGGGGCCTGGAAGTGTCAAGTATTCATAACTTACCATGGGAGACATCTTTGTTAACTACAGCACAGTTTTTTTAGGGTTTCAGCAGATTGTGATTAGCACCTTGTATTGCATTTGGAAGAGAAGAGGAAACTAGTCTAAAGTATACGTTGTCATTCGACTGAGCTCATGGTTTCAGTAGCTGTGCAAGCCTCGATTTTCCTTTACTCAACCTGTTTTGATTTGACTATATGATATTAAGCATAACTTAATGTTTTTGTCTTGCCCCGCTCCCCTGGGACTGAGATAAGTTTTGCTGCTGGTAATGTCTCGTGTGTTAATTGTCATGTTCTGCCTTGACTTGACTACTTTTAAAAATGGCACTGCATAATTGACTTTTCAGGAATAGTTGCTCTTTTAAAGGGTTCAGTTTGCTCTATCAGCAAGCATCATTGCTGCTTTATGCCATTTTTTCAGAATTTCTGATCCCAGTGATTTATGGCATTTGAACTTCCCAAACTATTCTGTAATTAATCTACGTGGATCTTAATCTTTGTCCAAGACACACTGACTACCCATAAAAATTGTTTGGAAAAGGAATTTCCCCTTTTAACTCAATAGCAAAAAATGATGTAAAGAAGTTAATGTAACTGTCTGCTCTGCTCCCATGGGTGGCTGAGATGGGCTGCAGTCACATATGCCATCTTATTGTTCTCCTCCTAAAAAATGTTACCAAAGAAAATGGGTTTTAGATGATTATTTACATGACAGTTGTGCCTGCAGAAGAGATATTTAAACGGAGGACTCTGGTCTTGATCTGGACCATGAGTAAACTTTGTCTGGATGCCAAACCAAGATCCCAGAAATCTGGTGTCTCCTGAGGCCGTGCATGAGACCACTTGCCTCTCCGCCCGGGGTGTCTCGGGAGTAGCTGGAGCATGCCACTCCCAGCCGCTGGCATGGCGAAGGGGGCAACACACGGCTTTCATTTCTAACTCTTGAGGGTTAAGATTTTCACGTCTTCCCCGCTCCCTTCATCACGAAGAATATAGGGGTGTTTTCTTCAAGAAAACCAAGAGCAGCAGGTCTGGCAAAATGATGCCAGGAGCTGGGCATTTAGGCAAAACAGCAGAGTGTTGTTCCTGCGGAGAAAGAGCTGTCAGTGCTGGGTCAGTAGTGAAGGTGAGGGTGGGATGTGGACACCACGGCCTGGAGACCAACCCATTAGCTCCCGCTTCAGACTGCAGCCTCCTTGCTCAGATGGCCTGTTCA
Organism: Gymnogyps californianus; assembly: GCF_018139145.2. Taxonomy (NCBI): domain Eukaryota; kingdom Metazoa; phylum Chordata; class Aves; order Accipitriformes; family Cathartidae; genus Gymnogyps; species Gymnogyps californianus. The sequence goes on along the minus strand of NC_059471.1, from coordinate 168,441,795 downwards.
GTTCGCTCCTTCCTTGACATGCAGATCTCTGTTTATTTGTGGTAGTGAGCAGGATTTTTATTCTTTAAAGGACACTTTGGTAGCTCTCATGCATTCATAATTCTTGGCTCACTCACCCAGGCTTAACTGTGCCTTTTTACGGCCAGTCTCGCAGGTCACAAACCTGTCTCCTGATGTGCTGTTATCGAGACGTCTCTGAACCCCCGGTGTGGTCTCATCTATGTTTTGTTTTACGTTTTGGCCTGATGTGGCGCACTTACCCTAATGCCATAAGTCTTACACTTCCAAAGACTGATCCTGTCCTAGTTTGATGGCAGTAAGCTCCCTCCCCCCTTTAAGATTGCTGAATTTACTCCCTGCCCTTGTAATCACTGTATATGGTCTCTCCAAAGACTTCCTCCTCGAGCATCAAAAAAACTACCCTAAGAGCCTTTTGCTTACATTTTCAGTAGATGGCTTCTTCAAACCACTCCCAGATGTGCCATCCGTCCAAATAATATCGGGCTGGTTAGTTTTAGAGCTTCTTGAGAAACATGAAAGAATCCCCGTATTATTGAGTTATGAATAAAACTTCTTCCATGAAAAATTCCTTCCCTGCCTTCTTAGGGTTAACGGTTGCATTTAAGTTGTGGAGCACAAGAAAGCTTGTTCTGGTATTTAAAACAAAAAAGAAAACAGGAAGAAAAATTGCTGTGTGTGTTGGTGCCCCCTTGGTTTCAGTTTGATGCTGTGTCGGTGCAGGGGACAGCCCAGCAGAGCGTTAACTGGGCAGGAGGTTGTTTTCTTTAATCTTTTACATTTGCTGCCTTTTCACTCTCACTGTATATTCTCTTTTTAATGGATTTTAAAGATCATTCTGAGCAGCATGCCAGGGTGTTGAAACAACTCCCCTGGCCTATTCCACCAGTCACTCCCATGTATTTCTAACCTATATTTGCTGTCAAACTTGTAGCTCTTATTTTCTGTATCCTGCCGATGTCTGACTGGGACATGCATCTGAACCCTGCTGTCTCTGCTCGTTTCTGTTGTCACGTCAAGTGCTGTGCAGCTCCTTTTCACTTCTAACCTTACTGAATCAGCATGGAGAGCTGTCTTCTGTGTCTACGTGGATGTATATATATATATATCTACAAGTATATATACAGTATATATACTGTAAGTAGTGAGGTGGTTACTGTTGGCCGCAGCATGTAAAAATCCTGCTTTTTTTCCTGAACTGATGTGCTGATAATGCCCAGGCCTCCTAAAATTACCCACTTTTCTTTGAGGCTTATCAGCACTTCCATTTCAGGTGGGTGCTCTGATTGAGCCCGAATGCATGTTGTTCAGCTGCTCTTAGCCTTGTCACAATGCTCCTATCTTGAAATAATTTTCCCTTTACACCAAACTGTTAATTTTCTCTGTGTGCTTGTTTGTTTTTTTTGTGCTGCAATCTACTGAATGGCATCTGAACCAGGAAAGCAGAATGATTTGGGAATTTTATTCCCAGTTCTAGTGCTGATTTAAAGCGTGGCCTTGGGCAAGTGACTGCTGGTCTGCTTTCCCTTACGTTCACTGGAGGCAATGATATTCATTTATGCATCTCCTGGAGCTGCTCGGCTGTGGTATGAATGCACAGGGTGGATGGACCCACAGGACCTGCGGTAACTAGCTGCAGTGGGTATCGTGGAGTACTTCTTAATCACTTTCTGTATATTTTTATTGTCCCCTTCCCAGGCCAGATGGATTTGAAATTTATAGTTCTGAGAAACTGGATTCCTTTGTTCATACTGTATGGCTTCCCCCCCCCCCTTTTTTTTTGGCTTTTTGGCTTTTTTTTTTCAGTATGGGGGTATCTAATTTAATAAAGGATTCAATCAGCTGGAATGTGCACATTGGAAAGTGACAGACAGCAGAGGCTTCCAGGGGAGGCCAGGCACATGAGCCGGCTTTAAGAGAGAGAAAGAATGAGGCAACTGTAAAACGAAAGATGTCTAATGCAGTTAGCATACAAATACCGTACACAAAATGAATAGTCTGCTCGCTCTCTTCATCATGCTAGAATGTGATGGTGTTTCAGACCTCATTACTTCTTTACTTCAACTGAGGTTTAATGCTTTATGACAGGTGACAGGTTTGATGCCATCTGCTTTTCTCAGATTAAAAAAAAATATATCCACCTGCCTCTCCTTTCATTTGGGGCCTGCAAAGGGTTAAGGGCTGCTGAATGCAGACATATATGGTGCTGTATTGATATTATGTACTTTGTAATAGAAAACAGAACTATCCAGGTCAAATATCAATAACATTCTATAAGCCTTTCTAGGAAAATATAATTAAAACCATTCAAAGCTGTTTCCCATAACTGAATTTACTGTGTCTTACTGACTTCAGTCCCACATCTACAGTGTGATATTATTATTGACTTTTAGAGCTCTGCCTATTTTAAAAATAAAGAAAACACAAAATCAGGTGGTAGTATTCATTTTATTAGAAATCTTGCCCTCCTTTTCTCCCTGAAGCAGGGATCATATTCAATTGTTTGAACAACAAAATGGTGGGGCAGCCCTTCAGCTGGTTTGAATCGTCATAGTCCCACTGACAGCAGCTAAACCAGTGGACCATCAACTGAGAACCTGTCCCACATTCTGCATTTAAGTAACTTATTCCTTTGCACCCAGGGCTACCAGTTACAGCACTACCTCTGGTTTTATTATCAAGCTATATTGACTTGTTTTCATATTGAATATCGTGAGTAGGATTTAGAGTAGGAAGTTCACTAAATTGTTTAAATATTTCAGACAGAATGAGTTTGCTTTTCTAATTTTGTCCCTCCTTCTCCTCAAAGCAAGTATTTTATCATATCATCCACATTTAAATCAGGAGTATCTTCCTCCAAACATAGGTTTTAAGAACTTACTGAATATACAAAATATATTTATCATGAAAAATCTATTTGCCTCTTTAAAAAAATGTGTATCATAGTCCTAAAAATTGAATGTTTATATAAAATAACTGATACGATACCATATTCATTAATTATATTTATTCTGAGGGCTTGTACCAAATATTATGTATGTCTGTGTTTTTCACACAAATCTGCTAGTGGAATGATTTTTAGTTATAAATATTAATAATACGGAACTGTTTCTGCAAATATTACAAGAGCCTGAGAAAAATCTTTTCTGAGAATAGTTTTGTTATTGTTGTTGGCTGTGGGTAGCTTAGCACTTCATGGTTATCACACAATATGTGATCAATATTTAAGATTATTGAAGAAGTCAGATGTATGCAGATGTCTAAAATAGATGTGTATACACACCCACCCACATATATATACATAAAGAAGAAATGGGTGTAGAACCTTACAAGGAGTTTAAGTGTTTTATTTCCTTAAAATTCAATGTGCTCATGTAACATTGGTCTGATTTTCCTGAAATCCGAAGTTTCCCGGATGTTGGTAGGGATTGCGTTGTAGAAGAGAGGGAAGAATTCGGACTGTTTCCTTTCTACTTGAATTGCACTATATTGGGTATGTTTGTGGCTCAAATAGAGTACCTAGATTTCACATTAACTTCCTTTAAAAACATTCAGACATGGATATTTATTGGTTGTGACAGCCTAGAATATTTTTTAGTCCACTAATGTTTTATGTGCTTTCTTATGTAGTTGAGACTTAATTGTTAAAATAAGGAGCACCCCTCATGTCTTGAGGCAGATAGTGGCAGCACTTAGAAAAATCTGATGGTCAGTGGTAAATGTACTCCGAAGGAGATGAGGTAAAAGAAAATAATTCTGAAAGCATTGAGAGCTGAACTGGAATGTTGTGTATGGAACAACAAAAATTAAAATAATTTTTCCCTTCAGCAAGTACCTTTTTACCTTATTATAACTTAATAGATACATATGAAGTTGGTAGACAGAAAGGCTTCTGTGTGAACAATAATTATATTCCTTGTGCTGTCAAAATTGCTATAATTCTGTGGCTGAGTTTTAAAAATTACCTCCTAAAGATGATATGAGCTACTGTCCTTGTTGCTATTTGATCTGAATACTCAACTAGGAATTCATTTGGGTGAATAGTATCTTAATTTATTTTTCAAGTTGTTTTAAGTCACCTGCAAATTGTAGGCAGGTCTGAGCCATAATTTTTGTATTTAACTTTTTGAAAAAAATCTCAATATTTCAGTTTGAAATGCAGAATATTTTACACTTTAGGTACTTGTTTAATATGGTAATAACTGTATGTTTTGATGTCTATTTTCTGCTCGTGGTATTAGAAACTACATTAGTATGTAAAAAGGAACAAGAATAAATAATTGAAAAATCTGTAGGGCTCTCGTGCCATTTTCATTAGTTAGTTCATATCATTTATATTTGCTTCATGTCTAGCTTAAAAATGGCTCTACAATCTGGTTTTGGATTGATGTATGTCTTCTCTAAATATAAAGGTGGTGGTGGTGAAATATTTGCTAAGAGGAATGTATAGGGGATTTTGATGGACTGTTCTGTTGTTTTCTTACCTTTAAACAAAACTGCTTACAAACACTCAAGAACAAGCACACAGACTGGGCAGTGGCTATAGATTTTCACTCACACAATTCCTTCTTTTTCAAATCCGATAGTGCTGTGCTGTGCCATTTTGAGAAGGAATATTGATTACAAGCATTACAGTATCATTAAATGTTCTTCATTAAAACTTCACTGTTTTAGCATACAGGTGGCAGTAGGAAGATTAAACCAAGCAGATGAATATTACTAAAAGACAACAGGAAAAACAATCTGATCCTGACCTGCATCGCTTGTTTTCACTGCAATTTCCCCCGACCCCCCATTTTTCACATAGCCCATGAATACTTGGAAAAAAACATTGTTAAATCAAACTTTTACATGCATCTATAAATTTGGCAGAGTCAATTACTTGCCTGGGCCTGCCACTTTTATATTTTTAACTCTGTTATTACTTGCTATGTGAGAAGCATCACTGCAGTATGCAGAGAAATTATAATTGCAGTAACATACGCAGTAGCGTATTTTTTTCCAGCTGCAAATTAATTACTCCCTTTATCTTTAGGATTATTGTGGAACGCTATGATTTTATGATTATTATCAGGCCTCTTGAGGTAGTTAGAATATTGTGTAATACTTTTATGAGTTCAGAGACCAGTCTTTACTGTACAAGAGTGGTTAATGCATATGGATACACCCCCAAAGTTTCCAGTAACAATTACATTCCAAGAAAGGTGCTAAATATATTGCTACCAAGAATCTTCTGGTTTTTTCCTCCCTCAATCTTTGATGTCATTTGGGGGTGCCAAGAATTTTCACTTCACCTACTTAAAACATTTAAATGTGAATATAAAAATTTGCTTTAGATTTTTATCCTGCCCAGGAAGCTTGATCCTGTGGCTATCACCTGGCAAAAATTCCCACTGTATTAAATGTAAGTCTTCCTTGTGTCGGGACTGCAGGAGTAGGGCTGGAGTTACAGTCAGCTCTTCGTGGTGAAATTATTCTGAGCCCATATGAGGCTGCTGGTGTTGTTATTCTAGCTGAAAACTTCACTACAAAGGCACAAGCCCTTGAAAATAAAGTTTGCAAGATCACTTATTTACATTTTATAATTCAGAGATGTAAACTGGTTGGTAGTGTTATGGTCAGTGTTTGTTTTAATTTAGAGATGTGTTAACCTTTTAAGGTTTTTGGGGGGGGGAAACAAGTTCTTAATGTAATTTTTTTATATGCCCAAAGCAAAAGCTGTAAATGGATTTGAAATTATGACATACTTCTTTAGGTCAGCATTATACTTACTACACAGTTTCTACCCACGATTACTTTGCAAAGTGAGAGCAGATGATAATTGGGGTAGTTTGCAGGCAATAATAACCTGCATTTTCTCACAGGAACCTTAGTAACAGTGTGACATAACGAAGGTAAAAGCAAATTGAATTAGAAAAACAGCAAACATTGTGTTTTATAACCCAAAATAAAATTCTTCAGCAGCAACTAGTCCTGTAATGTAATCCAATCTGTTTTAATACTGAGATTTTTCCAAGAAAGCAGGAAACAGTAAAGGGTAAGGCTTTCAAACCTCTGCTGTTTCGTTTACAGATCCCTTGTGTTAATTTAATGCTTCTAGGGAACTGGGGCTCTTTCTTTTTTCTCAGAATCCCTTCTCTAGGAAATACTGAGTGGTGTGGCGCTGAGAAGCAGTCATGGTTTACAACAGATAAGCCAAAGGATCTGGCTTCAAATTCCACACTTCTCTGAGAAAACAAAACACGCCAATGCATGCTTCTCTCTAAAGCGGATGATTTCTTGCTAACAGGCTACAGAAAATTTACCTTAGAAGGAGCTTAGCGGGCAACCTTCAGGGCCTTGACTCTCCTCCCCTTCCCCTGTCCCTCCAGTGCGTGCACCAGCATCTAGCAGTTCTTTGCAGTCAGGTTTTTTAAGCATAAAAGATAAATATTTACAGCTATTACTTTTGGAGCATTACCCTGAAAGTTTTACTGGCACAAAATTCACACTCCTGCCGGCGTGGCCGTGCCAGCTGCAACCCCGGCAGATGCAATGCCTGCCCCTTCCCAAACCCTGCCACTGCGTTTTCCCCGTACTTGAAACACTCCCTCCCTCCCCCCAAACCAGAGATACCCACCTGCACAACTGGATTTTGTGGCTAAAACTGATTTTGTCTGGAAAAAAATAGAACGAGTTGCTTGCAAAAACCCAGCCTGGCTGATGTCAGCTGTGTGCTTGTTAGCAGCCGTGCTGCTGCAGCTTTAGGAGATGCCTGGGCAATGCATGTTTTGGCCTCTCGCTGTTTCTTTTCCTCATTTTGCTGGTTCAGAAAAAGGGTTCACAGTGTGATTTCTGAAATTACAGCAGCCCTGGCTTCTGGCGTTTTGTTGGCAGTGAGGGTTTGGGGCATCAGTTGCGGGGTTTGGGCAGAGGGGGCTGTGGGGTGCCCCGTGGGGGGGTATCAGTGAGCTGCCCACTGGTGGTCCCTGAGCAGCCCCCGCCACCTGGCCTGCACGTGCTGGGGGAAGAGCAGGCTGCTGCGAGCAAGCGGGAGGAGACCTCTGGAAGGGGACCATCACTGGGGACAGGGCTAGGGACCACTCCTGGTCCTTGGAGGGGCAGGGGAGAGCAAGATGCGTAGAGGCGGAGTAAGGGAGGCACAGCAGGAAGGAGCAGCTGCCTGACCCCAGCTGCCTGTGCTGCCTGTCCTCCCGCAGACCGAGCGTGGCACGTGGGGAAAACAGGGGAAATTGAGGCTAGGAAGAGGGAGAAGTTCATGTCTTGTCCCCCCCCCCCCCCCCAACATCTGAATCAGTAATTAAAACTTTGTGTCAATTGGCAATGAAGTGAATTAATTAAAATTCCCAGAGTTGAGACTGTTTTGCCTGCAAGAGGAAGGGAAAAGCAAAAATTAACAGCATGCTTTATAACCAGCAGGCTCTTCTGTCTTTGGCTGTAGTTTGCCTGGCATGGGAGGAGATTTTCAGGAACTTTGTTCTTGTTGTGGTACAGAACATCCTGATAGACCGATACTTTTTCCTCTGGTCATTGATTTTTTTCATTACTACATAAAGGCAGGGAGAATATCAAAGGCTGAGCTGGATCCTCTCCCAGTCCCTGGGTAGGCCAAAAGGATCTCAGATTCACGCGGTGGGAGCAGAGATTTGGCAGAAGGGAAGAGCATTGCCCTGTATCATACATTCTTGGTCCCAGCCCCACCCCTGGTGCCATACAGCTTAGGAAAGAAAATTTAGCAAACAGTTGTAGGTGTGCCATCAAGAATCCTGCTGCCAAGCCAGGGCAGGTGCCGCTCCCCTAGAGTCACGCTCGTGGTTTAGGCTTATGGCTGTGAAATTGGTAGTTTGTGGGATCAATGCCAGAGTGGGATGTCATGGCGCTCTAGAGATTTCCCAAGATCAAGGAAATATCTTGGGAATCTTCTTCAGGGACAGCTGTTACTCCCATGTAAGCAGAGGGAGACAAATCTCATGCTGCGGTAGATAAAACGCTGCCCAGGCTGTCTTCTAAACCTTTTTTCCTGGGTTTTATATAGGAGGGAGAGCTCTGCATCCATTTAATCAGCAGGTTCAGTTTACGCTTGCAATGTGCATTAGATGAGCTAATATTGAGGAGTACGGGGAGAGAAAAAAGAACAAGGAAGTTCTGATTTTAGAGGGCATTAACATGCTGAATACTGTGCTGCTCAGATTTGTAGCAATTTTAGAGCTTCTTGTTTCATTTTCCTTTTGCAAAGGTACTTGAATCCTGGAAAGAATTCTTGATCATGTCAAAATGTTGCCCCTACCAATTATGGAAACAAACTTTGAAAAACAAATTGGCTACTCTGTCAAAAATTTGCAAAATAAACTTCCTCTCCCATCCCTGCCATTTCCAGATTTTTCTTTTGTCATCCTGGTGCGTAAGCCACTCAGGATTGGCAATGTTGTACAAAGAATCACAGATTTCTTCTAATCCATGTGTTAACTCCTTGAAACAGCATATTGTGTGTGTATTTTTTGCGTGAACAGACTTTGAGAAAACATGATGTCCTGGTTTCGGCTGGGATAGAGTTAATTTTCTTCTTAGTAGCTGGTACAGTGCTGTGTTTTGGATTTAGTGTGAGAATAATGTTGATAACACTCCGATGTTTTAGTTGTTGCTAAGTAGCGCTTATCCTAAGTTAAGGATTTTTCAGTTTCCCGTGCTCTGCCAGCAAGCAGGTGTGCAAGAAGCTGGGAGGGAACATGGCCAGGACAGCTGACCCGAACTAGCCAAAGGGATATTCCATACCATAGAACATCATGCTCAGTATAGAAACTGGGGGGAGTTGGCCTGGAGGGGCGGATCGCAGCTCTGGCATCGGTCAGCGGGTGGTGAGCAATTGCATTGTGTATCACTTGTCTTTTCTTGGGTTTTATTTCTCTCTTTTTTTTGTTATATTCCTTTTCATTACCATTATTATTATTATTATTATTATTATGTTTTTATTATTATCATTGCTAGTATTATATTTTATTTTACTTCAGTTATTAAACTGCTCTTATCTCAACCCACGAGTTTTACTTTTTTCCCCGATCCTCCTCCCCACCCCACTGGGAGGGTGGAGGGGTGAGCGGCTGCGTGGTGCTTAGTTGCTGGCTGGGGTTAAACCACGACACATGAACATAAAAATAATCTAAGGATGGCCATATGAAGCCAGACCAAGGTCCATCTGTCTCAGCAACCCGTTTCCAATTAAGGTCAGTAGCCCAGTGGCTGAGGGAAAGCTGCAAGAACAGGACCTGCCCGTAGTAGGTACCTGCCATGTTCTTCGTGCAGGCTGGGGCTTGGAGGCTTCGTGAGCTGCAATTTGTATGTCGGTGTCGTATAGCCCTTCATGGATTTTTCTCTCCCTTAATTTGAGAATGTGCTTGTTGAAATCTGGTGCCTGGAGATTGTGACAGATTTAACTTTTGACCTACTCTCCCATTCGGTTGCATTTGATGCACTTCTGTTCCCCAAACGTGGTTGGCTTGAAGGAGAGACCGCAGCATGCTCTCTCTAAGGATGTAGCCTGTGATGACCATGTAATGAAAACATCTACCTTGAAGCACAAAGGCAAGTTCCAGTTCTACAAAGAGATGCATGCAGGGAGACCCTCTCTCTTTGGTCTTCCTATCCTCTTCATTCACCAGGGCTCTTCCTAGGCTCAGGAGACCAGTGTGAGCCTTTTTTGCTTTTAGGATTGCCTCTGTAAAGTCATGTAGTGAGACTGTTTTAGTCTGACAAATGCTTCTGATAAAGAATAATGGCACCCGACTGCCTGAGGCTGTCAGTTAGGTGTTATTTACATAAAGCCTCGCACAAAGACTTGAAGCATTTCCTTTTGTCAGTGTGCAATGCACAACAAAGCAGCTTCACGTGCAGAAGGGCAATGTATGTCTGTCTGTCTGTCTCCCCTGTATAAAATAGTCCCCAGCCATGTTACTATCAGTGGCTGCCTTCTGGCTGGCGCAACTTTCAGCATTGATGATTTCTTTTCTGCATAGGATTAATCTGCGCCATTTCTGTAGTCGTTCAGCCGTAATGCAAAATAATATGTGCCATGATGTGGAAGTTGCTTAACATGGGCAGTCTTCCAGATCTATCGAAAGAGCCGCTCCATCTACTCTGCTGCTTCATCTCTTCGCTGAATTTCTTGGCAGTCAGAAGGAAGATAATAAAACTGTGCTCTCTGCATACCAGACAGATAGAATTTGTCCTGCGTCATATTAAGTAGTGCTTATTAATTCATAGCTGCTGGAGTTTTTTTAAATGAAGATGAAAGTTTGTAGGTGTTTAATTCACAGGAGGTAGAATGGGTTTCCGTGTTGCCCTATAGGTTGTAATAATAATAATAATAATCAGCAAGAAAATTATGAAAGGCCTCCCATTACAAAATAAGGATTAAAACAAGTCAACTTTTATGCAAATGTGGTAATCCTTGTTTTCACAAAAACTTCTTCAGACATGCAGTGGCGTTTTTTGCTCACACTGAGATCCTTGGTTTTTATCCCATTTCCTTTTGTTACGTTGTTGGGAGGTACTGAAGTTGAATAAAACTAGCATTTTCAGAGAGATGCGTTAAAATGTAGAGTATATTCTGTGAAGATAAAAGATATTAAAGGTGAAGTTAAAATGTACATTTTATTTTTACTTAAATATTAACTGTATGACTGAGTTTGACCTTTGAACTTGAAGACTAGGGGTTATTACTATGAGAGTTTGTGACTGACCGCGTGAAGTGTGGTTATAATTGCATTGCCTTTCATTTACATATAATTAATTTACAAGGCAGAGCTTTGATCTTTCAGGTTGATGTAGACCTGATATGGTTGATATGTTGACTTCTGCTGTGGTTGGGTTCCAGGTCATTGTGCCATTTTACTTGTAAAAGCGCAGCCCGGTCAGTCGCTAGAAGCCAGCACAGTGGGAATAAGCCGGCAGAGCTGAAGTCATCCTGTGTGATCAACTCACTGGTTGCAGTAATGTGGGAAATGTAAAATGAGAACTGGCTCCGTTGTTCTCGGCAGTCACCGTCTCCAGGTGTGGAGGCCTCGATATGTAGGGCAAGGGAAAAAAAGATTTACTTCTACAGCTAACAAATTAAGCAGCAGAATGAATCATTTCCCCAGAGTTTATGGCAGATTCAGGAACTGAACTATTAAGTCCCAGTCCACTGTCCTAACCACAGGTGGTTTTTCCTATCATCAATTAAATGGAATAATTTGAAAGCTTTCAAGGCTGTTTTTCAGGGATACCTCAGAGCTGACGGCGCCGGTCCATCTTAACCTGTGAGTGTTTTAATGTCTGGTATCTATTTTACTTAAAAATTTGCAGGAATTTAACTTCTGAGTTTAAAGTCTCCTACTAGCTCACCTTTGAATTGTTCCATAGTCCCAAAAGAAGAGAGAAATTGCTGTTTCCCCTGTAGAGAATTACTTGAGGTAGTGTTTCAAAACCATCAGTGTGTATGTTTTCTAGAAAACCTGGTAAAACAATTCTTTAAATTCCTGAAAGATTGCAACCCTGTATTAGCTCTAAATATCTTTTTTTCCATCATTGTTGCTCCCTTCCTTGTAAATCCAGGGGCTTACTTCTGCTCTGGAGATTAGGTGGCACAGAGATGAATGTGTTAAAAAAAGAGAAATTCTTTTGCAGTACAGTTGTACATGTCTGAACATTAGATTCCAGTGGGCATGAAGAATAGGTATCAGATTATTTGCATTGAATTTTCACTTGGAATCTGGAATTGGATTTGGGGAATTTTACTAAAATACATAACTCCAGAATGCATGAACTTTAAGCTGCTTCAATAATTCCTCATTTTTATAGTTATCACTGCTCCTAATGAATTTGCTGCAACTTATTTTAATGGCTTTCAGTGTGCTGGCTAGGATTCCAGGATACTTATTGTTTGTACATCATAAAAACACCATGCTGTCTTTCAACAGAAAGGTTTTCCTTTTAACAGTCCTTTTAAGTACATTTCATGAAGTAACAAAGACAGCCATTAAAAGACAGCATTGAATAACTTCTGCCAACTTTCAGTGAATAAATTTTTATTTAAATTAGGAATGGAAAAGATTTCCTGAACCTAGCACTCGTTCTCTTACTGTTCCAGGCAACCTCCTCCTGCTATGCCATTTGCAAAGTGATCAAAATCCTGTTAAGTTCTTTGTCTTCACTACTGTCATTAAAAATATGTTCCAAAACCTCAGTGCGGTCAGGCTAGAAGCCTTCTTCTAACTTCAGCCTAAATTTCATTGTGGCCTGTTTATATCCACTTGTTCTTGAGTTAACAGTGTCCTTTTGCTTAAATAGCTCTTTTACTTCCTCTGCAATATATTTATAGAAACAAATCTTGTAGCCCTCTCAGCCTACGTCTTCCGTGGCTAACCAAGCCAAGCTCCTCAGGTCCTCTTCTCGTCTAGGAGAAGCTTGTCTGTTCTCTTGGCCACCCCAATAACCCTGCTCTGCACCAGTTTGAGACCAGTTTCCTTCAATATGGGTAATGAAAACCTTTGCTCAGTGCTCCAGGTGAGCTCTTGCTTTGTAGAGCAAGAGCACTGCAGTGATCTTTATCTAGCAGAAGCACATCTGATACACTTTAGCAGTGTCTTTGTCTTTTATGATTATATCAAGGTGATTCTCTGTGTGATTCTATGGGTTTGTCTTTGTCATTTCCAGCTGATGAGTTTCCAGTTTATAGTAGAAATTTTGCTTTCAGTCCTCTTGTTCATGATCAACATGACCCGGCAATGTGCATTTGCAGCCCAGAAAGCCAACCGTATCCTGGGCTGCGTCAAAAGAAGCGTGACCAGCAGGTCAAGGGAGGTGACTCTCCCGCTCTACTCTGCTCCTGTGAGACCCCACCTGGAGTACTGCCTTCAGCTCTGGGGCCCCCAACATAAGAAGGACATGGATCTGTTGGAGCGAGTCCAGAGGAGGACCACGAAGATGATCAGAGGGCTGGAGCACCTCTCCTGTGAAGAAGGGCTGAGAGAGTTGAGGTTGTTCAGCCTGGAGAAGAGAAGGCTCCAGGGAGACCTTAAAGCGGCCTTCCAGTACCTAAAGGGGGCCTACAAGAAAGCTGGAGAGGGACTTCTTACAAGGGCATGTAGTGATAGGACAAGGGGTAATGGCTTTAAACTGAAAGAGGGTAGATTTAGACTAGACGTAGGGAAGAAGTTCTTCACTATGAGGGTGGTGAGGCACAGGAACAGGTTGCCCAGAGAGGTTGTGAATGCCCCCTCCCTGGAAGTGTTCAAGGCCAGGTTGGATGGGGCTTTGAGCAACCTGGTCCAGTGAAAGGGGGCGTGGAACCAGATGATCTTAAGGTCCCTTCCAACCCAAACCATTCTATGATTCTTGCTTTTGCAGTTGCATTTCTATAGCAATGCTTCACGAGCTCAGATAGTTCTTCCTATTTGATATCTCCTCAGGCCAGGTGATTATTTAATAAACTGGTTTCTTCTAGTTTATCAAACTTGCCCCTTTGAAGTCCTGAACTTTTATTACAGGCATTTTGCTTATCTCTGTTTAGTTTAAATAAAAGCAAATAGCAGTCTCGCAACTCATGATTATTTTCTTAATCCAATTGTATTACAGATATCTTTGCTACTCCCAAAATCAACCCTAAGAATACCCACAGACCCTCTTGTTTAACAGGTGTTTGGTAAAGAAATACATAGGATCTCACATCCAGAAATAACTGGGCCCCTGCTGTTACTAGATCCATTTGTTCTGCTATCTGTATTTCATAATTTAAAATCTTGTTTTCTACTAGGATTTGTGTCTTTTGAGCATCAGGTAAAAATTTCTTTGGCGAAAAATGGAAGAAATCTACTCCAAAGGAACTGAGAGTCTACTGCAGAGTGTCTTTCTCCTAAATGGATTTTGTATTATCAGTGCTATTCCTTCTTATCACATTGCCGTTGACATTATTCACGTTCAATTCTTGTCCATCATTTTGACTTCTGTTTTTACCTTTCCCAAACACAGTCGTATTCTAGTCCTGATTGCATTTTCTGTTATTCCTGCAACATATTGCTTCACATTTTGCACCAGCAATTAAAATTCCACTTTTTCTTTTCTGGTCCATGGCCTAAGTATTAGTACACAAACATTTTACTTGTTTCTCACTAACCACATCCATTTCCCTTACTGGATTAGGCATAATCCTGTGTTTCCTCTCAATTACTGCATTCTGCAGTATTGAATCTGTTTTCTTTCTCGTTTTTTACGCACTGACGTTCCTTTGCCCATTGCCATATCTTTTAAGTGCAAGATTTTTCAGGATCGTTTTTAAACCTCGCTCCATATCGTATATCCATTTGATACACCATTCTTATTTGTAGATCCAGTCAGATGACAGGTTTTCAGCTCTTTTTAAGGACAGTCCTCATCGTGTGTATCTTCTTCCTCTGCCTGGTGTTGGTACGAATCTGACTCCTTTCTCTTCCATCCTTTCTCCTGTTGGTGGAGCATCCTGCTTGCTGTGTTAGCTGCAGTCTCCAGTACTCTGTTAGGATCCAGTCCCTCAATGTTTCTGTTCTTTTCTCTTCTTGTAATGCTATTTTCCTCATGTTCCCTTTCCCTCCACTGCTCCTAGGATGCATTTGCTGCTTACATGATCACCCTTATCTAGGGGGTTTTTGTTTTGTTTTATTTTGGCAAACCTGTGCCGAGTCCCTGCCGTGGTATTGAGCCGTTCTGGTAAAATGCATAAAGATGCATAAAAAAGCGTCTGTCAAATACCCCGTCAAGGATGCGGGACACCTCACTTTCTGTATCCAGTCATCTCTGTTGTCTTTGTAATTATTTGGGTCTGCCCCACTGCTGCTGTAGTCACCGTCATTGTTTTCTCATACTTGCCCTGAACTTGTAACAACAAAACCAATGAGAAAGCCCTTCCCCTTCCAAGCTCCTGAACAGCCTGCCCTCTTTCCTGCTCTCTGCTGCTGGCTCCAAGGCTGCTGGATCTGGTCCACGGTTACTGGCTTCTTTCTCAAGAAAATACATACCATAATCAGTTGGTGAATTGCTTAATAGAAAGACTTGCATTGAGGAGTTGCACACAACGTAGTAAAAGTTGGTGAATTTAATATTGCTTGTTATTGTATTAAAGGAACATCTGACTACAATGCATACCAAAAAAACCAGCATAGCAGCATTGCAGGAAAGCATTTTAATATTTGACTGTACCTATTAACAGAGATACTTTAAAGCTGCAATTTCAAAGAATGTTTTCTTTCCCTGAAAAATGAATATGCTTCTATAAATTAACTTTTTCTGGTTGAAGCTGTCGAAAAGTCTAAGTAATAGACGAAAGCAGCATGTTTCTTTAATATGGCTGATTCTAGTAAGATAAATTCTCATTGTATGTTTGAGCCTGAAAAAAGCGCAGGCAATGTTCAGAATAATTTCTTACCATTCATACAAATCTTTTACAGTAATTGGGAAATTATTAAAGCTTGTTTGTTGGTGGAGTCACAGTCAGAGCTTTACATTTTTATTCTTTCTCAAGACTGAGGAATTTTTTTTATTATAGAACAGCATAGTTTAAAGCTTTTGAAAAATTAGTGGATGATCCTCCCTTTCCAGCAAAACCTATGTTAAAAACATATTAAAGTATAGAATATTGATGAATTATTTCAGTCTGATAGTTGAATAAGAGACCAAAATTTCTGTTACAATTGCAGGTGTTTCCTGCAGCTGAGTATGAAATTAAGTAAATTTTAATTAAGTTATAGTTGCTATTTGTTGAGCTTTTGCTGTTCCTAGTTTTTTTCTCAGTTACTGTTTTCCAGGAATTCTGGAACTAAGAAATGTTCTACTTAGAATTTGAAAACATAAAGCCTTCAATTCAGTGAGTTTGTTTTTAAGTTTAGAAAGCAGTGAAATAGAGGTTTCTAATTTGTTATTCTATGTGCTATCTTGTAAACTTGTTTAATATAATTTAATTGCACTTCATGGAGCAAAAAAACACAAACAGTAATTGCAGATACATTCTTGCTACATTAAACAAACAAACATTGCCCTCCAAAAGAGAGTGATTTTAATAACAAAACAAAAAAATGAAGGAAGGGGTAAGTAACTAAATAATAAAAATTGAATTTTTTTAACTACAGAAATTATGTAATAGCTTGTTGCCATTCTCCTCTGCGCTTGAATTAAACATATCTGCTTTTTATTCTCACTGGCTTCTGTGAAAGTAAGAAGTTCCTTCTTTCCTATCATTTTCCTATTAATTTATTTTTCACATTAAACATGCCAAAACTTGACCTTTCTCTCATTTTATTCTTTTGCTTTTCCAGCTGTTTCCTCAGAAGTATTCTATCTTTAGTCCTTTTCTGCATTTTTCATATTTTCTCCACCCTCATCCTTCTTTTCTCAGGGCCCAAGTCCAGTGATGCTCACTATTCAGAGGAAACCACGGCAGTATTTTCCTTAGGTTTGCAGGTCCCATCCTGTTCTTAGTGAGGAAGAGTAGAAGACATCCCTCCCTCAGTCACCAGCACCGCAGGCTGCAAGCAGAAATCTGTTATTAGTGCCTACTATTTTTTAAATTATTTTAAATGAAAAAAAAAAGAGAGGAGAGGGAAGGAAGCACTAGGGTAGTAAATGTAAAACACAAGCAGGTATCACATCAGCAGAATTCAAGCTCGATTTTAGGAACTGAAGTTCACTTGCCCTCTGATCTCAGAATGTGTCTCTCAGCCACCAGACCTATCCTGTTGGGTTTTAATACTCAGTGTAGTGCTCCTCCTTCTCTTTTCAGGATGACAATAATCACCCCTGGGAAGAGATGAAATAAGTAGCCTATGAAGTTAAATGCAGTTTAAGGTAAATAGGCTGGTTCCCACATGATGTAAAGCAATATAGCTCCACTAATCCTGTTTGGGATTACAGTTTCTGCCATCCAAGAGAAGTGAATAACGTCTTTGGTGAAAGACTCTGAGCTCAGCTTAATCGTCAATCAAGAGTACAAGTGCTCTCCCAGTAGTCAGTCAGTGCATGGCGACAAATAACTTCATTTATCACAGCCCAGGTTTATTTTATGAGTAAGAGTTACTGATGTGTGCAAAGAAGATCTTTTCCGACAGTCTGTAAGGGGAAAGCAGGTCCGAAACAGATAACAACTGGTAGCGAAATCAGCTCTTTCACAGCTCCACAGAGGGCTGACCATTTCCCTTCGCATCAGACCTGGGTCTCTGCAGCTTCTCCTCCAGCAAGCACGGGCCGCTCATTTGAGCCCGTATCTTGCCTCCCTGAAGTGGCCCTCAAAAAGCTAAGACTTGCCGCTTCTCAAAGCAATACCTTCCTAGTCCTTGTCCTGGCGTGCATCCTGGGATACATTCCACACTTGTCCCATTTGAGGGCCAATACTACAGCATATACTGGCTGTGTGCTGTTAGCCAAGCAAATCGTAAGCAGTACATAATACCTGCATTTCTTTGAGGTTCTGCAGCATACCTTCAGAACCAGATTCATGATTACCCATTTCAAGATTTAATGCTGCTCTTTTAGATTGATGGGCCAGATAATTGATCTTACTGCTGTCTTGAATATTGCCTTGCTCTTCTTTTTCTTCACTTGCATTTTCCTGGGTAAAAGCTTTTCCTTTTCTCCAGCTGAGTTTCTTCAGTAGATTCTCATGATACAGGCAATCTCCTTTCCGATAGTTGGTGTTTGCTTTATGTCAACCATAGCAAATTAAATTCCAGTTTTTTCAATGCTGAGAAAACTACATTCCTGTTGATATGCATGCTTTTGCTTGACATGTTGGCACTTGTAGTTCTGTGTAGAGACTGACTTGAGTCCACTCTATAGCAGTTACAGGTGACAGGAGTAACAACCATTTTCTCACTTCATTATAACAGGTAACTTGAGTGGAGCTCTGTATTTGCAAGGCATTTCTTCCTCCTAACTTGCAATTTTCTCCCTGCCGAGGAGCAGCAGAGTTGGCCTTTTAGTGCAGATTTACTTCTAATGCTGATACCAGTTTTGTTTTTTGCTTTTCCCATCAGGTTCCCTTTGAGTACTAAACTTCTAATATTTAAGATTAATTATTTAAACTTTAAGAGTTTTCTCATATAGCATGATTCTGTTGGTCAGAAGTCTCTGGCTAGCTGAAATGCATAACAATAACAAGAAAAAAAAAGAAGATCCCTCCATAAAATGTCTCTGTGCTTGTGCTGCTGGGAGCAGGCGTTGAAATTGGGTGTGGTAAATGCCTGTGCTGTCTTGGAGAGCAATTTTTCATTTGAATGACTTACTGGTAGATAACTGAAAATAAGAAAGGAGAGTGTATGCTCCAGTGATGAAATGTGTTTTAAATGTGATGTAATCTGCACAACACCTTTCAAGGGAGGGGTGTGCTGGATCCTTGAAGCTGTACCACTCCTGAACACCTCATACAGGACTTGGTGCTGGCTGCCATCGCCACAGCCCTGCTGGACTCGCACATCTGTCAGGAAAAGGCAGCGAACCGCTACCCTTACGATGTCCCTGTGCGGACAGTGCCTTTGCTGGCACCTACTAGGTCTGTCTCGAGCTTGTCATCCCCTTCTCCCCCTGGAGCCTTCTTTTTCTTGCAACAAACACACCTTTTTCTCCCATTCAGCAATGTTGACCACAGAGGTGGATAAGATAAACCATCCAAAATCTCGCAACCTAGAGATGCCCAGTGATTTTTCATGCTGCCTATCATCTGAATGGCTGCCACCCCCCCAAGACTATGCAAGCAAGTTCATCTGCCAGTCCCTTCAGCTAGTGGGCCTGTGGGGAAGAGGGACCTCTTTCCTGCAGGAGAGAGGCTGATTCAAGGCTGTATAGTGTGACTCATGTCGCACCCCAAAACAGCATGGGGAAACTGCCTTCATCCTCCTTTGTCTTTGCCTTGTACATAGTGTAAATTACATTGATTTAGCAGAATGATAAATCTGGCTTCAGGGCTGTGGTGGCTTCTACTGGACAGTGAGATCTGTGCTGGATCCTGCTTACTCAGCAGCAGGGTCCCCCCTCTTGGTGATACAGTGTACCCCCAACCCCACCTGGGTACCCGGCATGGAGCATAGAGAAGAGATGCTAATTCCCTAGAGGGGATGACAGTGATGTAATGGATATATATGTGTTTCAGTGCCTTCCCTAGAGAGCTCTCTCCATTTTGCCCCAGTCATGACTTTCTTTGTGATTTCCCTCTTGGAAACCTCAAGCTGCTCATGCTTCCACTCCCTGGTTTCCAAATCCTCAGTCTCTTCTATTAGACATACTCTGGGCCCTGAGTGTGGCCAAGGCCTCTGTCCTTACCCATACCCCTTTCTGGCTGCTCCCAAAAGCATCCACTTCACTTTCCAGCATGCACAGATGCTGTCACAGTCTGGTGGATCTGTTTGCTCTTCCTTCCCAGTGCTTTCTGGAATGAGCTAACTGTTCTGCTCATGAATATTTTGTACACGCTTAGGGCTCTTCCCAGGCTTCAGGAAGAAACCAGCACCTGGATTATCTCAGTGCTTGAAACAATCTGCAAAAGAAATATCTGTTTCTTGTCCTCTGAATGAGGAATAGCCACTCTTCTCAAAAGAAGCTTCCCAGAGGTTCCTTGTGAATAATAAAAAATGAGCTCTCCTTTTTTCTGCTTAGCTGGAAGGCGGGCCTGGATGGTTGAGGAAGATGTGGTCACAATCCTACATAATCCTTTCCAGCTCTTTTGAAGGAAGATCTTTGTCTTTACTTTTTTCTCTCTCCTGCTGTTACTGTGCCTACCATTCAGTGTCTCATCTGGGCTTGGCTTTGCTCTGCAGCTTTTCCCTCTGAATCTTCCTGCTCTCACATACCAGCTGCCTACCCTCCCATCCAAGCAGCTTTTCACGCCGTATAATGTTTTGCTGTTCTCCTTTCCCAGCGATGCAGCACGATGGCTTGCCAAGCCGGGACACACCTCTGTCTGACGGGGAATGTGGAATATACCTGGGGGGTGCCGGGGCAGGTTGCGCCGTGGTGTGCCTGGGAAGAAATGGCTGGTACAGGGGTGGGGGAGTCTTCAGTTGTTTGGGCAAGATGAAGGAGGAGAGCAGACAACACATCGAGCAGGACAAGCAGGAGCGTGTGGTAACTAGTGGCCGGTGCAGCATCAGTCTTTCGTCATGGAGGCTGCCAGCCTAGCCTCCTCTAGCTGTGGTCAGTTCTGGGTGCCTACCTCCTGCCACCCCTGCCCAGTCACTGCTAGCTGCCCTCAGGTGGTTTTCCTTGCAAGAGCAGCCTCTTCCTCATAGGAGACAGTCTGCAGTTCCCCATCTCTCCCTTCCTTATTTCTCCCGGGGTCAACAGTTCTCCAGCTGGCTGGGGAAGGCATAAGGAATGTATCCCAGGAGAGCAGAGAAGAAAAGATGTTGAAGAACTGCTGCTGTAGCTCGCCTCTTCTCAGTAGTAAAAGTGGTGTGATGGTGAGCTGCTTGTGACTTGGTGGCATGTGTATCTGGGACCTCTGCCAGAACATCCATTTGATGTGAGATTTGCTTGGTGGAGTGATACAAATAGCAGAGGGGCTCACAGAAACCAGGGACTGTCAGCCGTAGTTGCTGCTTTGCTTTTTGGTTTTATTATACTGTTAGGCTTTTAAAGTGACTTGAAGTACTTTTTATCTGTAGTAAATCAGAGCTTTCTAAAGCCAGCATCAGTAAAGAAATCCTTGAAACTTAGGTGCAGTCATTGAGGTTAGAGAGACAACAGCAGGTGGCTTGAGTGTTCAGAGCATCCGCCCCATTCCTGGTATTCTTTTCTCCCTGAGGTTGGTTTGCTCGTTTTAATAGAATCTGTGTATCAAGGCCAAAATACTGAATATCTCTTTTTCCTCTCTGAATTGGAGTTTGCTTTTACCAGAGTATAAGGGGAACTGGAGGCCCCTTGGGGCCCTTTGGTGCCTGTGAAGGTGGGGAAGGCTGATCAGTCCTTTCTTTAGAAAATTTACTGGCATTTGATAAGGAACCTTAGCTACACTTTTGAATTTGTATTAAATGGTAAAATTAATCTTGGGGCTATCTTATTTTTTTATGTGAAAGAGAGAAAACAAGCAAGGGAGCAACTGATTCCTCCCATATTTCTTTTATTCAAGTTAATAATAAAAAAGAGCTCTTCAAGTGTGGTTCAAGATAATAATAAAAAAGAGCTCTCTGAGTGCGGTTAGGGTGTATTTGTTCACCAGCCCCATAGGAAGTGGTATTTTCTGTGCAGCATAAAAACACACAGCTCTCAGACACGTCTCTCAGAGTTACCAGAAAAGCAACATGCACACCCAAAACAACTCAACAAACTCAAAACATCCAACTCTCCAAACCAAACTGCAGCCAGAGTGGGACTCTCTAGCAACACAACTACCTATTCTGAAATTTTCTATCCCCAAATTATAATTTTGTTTTCCCTCCAGAATATCTAAGTTAAAATGAGGACAAGTTGCCGAGCTGATTTATTAGTGAGCAATGGTGAAACTGTTTAGAACTCTCCTGTCCTTCTTCCTGCAGTCCTCTTGACCTTAAGGGCCAATTTTATGTTAAAGCACAATGGAGATCAGAGTATCTTATGTTTATGATCCCCTGGTGCACTGTTTCTGCTAAAATGTCCCTATATTGAATAAAACTACTTGTTGTACTTCCACTATGGCATGTTGTACAGGTTGTACATGTATGGCCTATTCTGCCCATCATATGACTATGGTGCACATCAGTGGATATCTCAGGATGATTTGCATTGTAAAGCATATATGTGTGTGTTTGAGAATGACCTCAGTTTCCTGGTAGCAAAGCTACTTTGCCATTTTGGCTCTATCTGGACGTGTCC
The DNA here is from genome assembly GCF_018139145.2 of Gymnogyps californianus. Taxonomy (NCBI): domain Eukaryota; kingdom Metazoa; phylum Chordata; class Aves; order Accipitriformes; family Cathartidae; genus Gymnogyps; species Gymnogyps californianus. Next base: position 168,419,937 of record NC_059471.1, on the reverse strand, counting down.
AGGAACCTTAGCGTCTTTTTCTAATGACTTGTGTTTAGGAGTTTGAAATGGAAATAATTTCTTAGCAGCTTTATGAACATAGACCAAACTGATTGTGAATTGGTATCTGTGGCATAGAAATTCTGTAGGTGAATTAGATGTAACTTCAAGGGCTAATGGGTATGTCGTCATTAGTAGGGACAATTAGTCAAAAGCCAGCAAGGGATACGGCTGCATTTGAGTTAGTCTGGCTTGTTTGGCTGATTTTATTGCTCTAAACTTTGTCCATATGCTGAGCAGAATTCAAGGGGCTTCCTTGTTTGATACTCTGGCCCTTATTCAGTGGAGTTCTTAATCACAAGCCTAACTTCAAGTGTGTGGATAGTCGCGCTTACCATAGCGTCATGGTTTAACCCCAGCCAGCAGCTAAGCACCACGCAGCCTCTCCCTCACTCTCCCCTGCCCCGCTCCCAGTGGAATGGGGAGGAAAATCAGGAAAGAAGGTGGAACTCGTGGGCTGAGATAAGAACAGTTTAATAACTAAAGTAAAATATAACACTAACAATAATAATAGTAATAATTGTAATGAAAAGGAATATAACAAAAAAAGAAGAGGGAGGGAAAAAAAAAAGAAAAAAAAGCAATGTTGCACAATGCAATTGCTCACCACCCGCTGACCGATGCCCAAGCAGCGATCTGCGCCTCCCGGCCAACTCCCCCCAGTTTATATACTGAGCGTGACGTTTTAGGGTATGGAATACCCCTTTGGCTAGTTTGGGTCAGCTGTCCCAGCCGTGCTCCTTCCCAGCTTCTTGTACACCTGCTTGCTGGCAGAGCATGGGAAGCTGAAAAGTCCTCGGCTTAAGATAAGCGCTACTTAGCAACAACTAAAACATCGGAGTGTTATCAACATTATTCTCACACTAAATCCAAAACACAGCACTGTACCAGCTACTAAGAAGAAAATTAACTCTATCCCAGCTAAAACCAGGACATATGGGTGTTGACAAAGCCATCTTCAAGAGTCCATTTGCTTTCTCTAAATACAGCTTGTTGTATTTTCTGCTAGCATAAGAAGTGATATTTGACCATCCATCCTGTATTATCTTCCTCTTCCTGCTTTTTCACCCCCAAAACACATTACGCTCTTTCAGACTGGAAGGATTTCATTCCTCTTAACAGAGTGGATGAGGCACGGAAAAAGAAATGTTTATCAAAAAAGCCAAGACAACAAAATTTTACAGAGCATGGAAACACATTAGTTTGTAGCGAGGGGCAAGTGACTTCTCAGAGTGGCAAAATGATATCCGTAATGAAAAGAATTTCTACTTTCACATGCACAGTCACAGCATCACAGAATGGTTGAGGCTGGCAGGGACCCTTGGACATGATCTAGTCCAACCCTCCTGCTGAGAGCAGGGTCAGCCAGGGCAGGTTGCTCAGGACTGTGACCCATCAGATTTTGAGCATCTCCAAGGATGGAGACTCCACAACCTCTCTGGGTAACTGGTACAGTGTTTGATCACTCTCTCAGTAAAAAATTTTCTTGCATTTAAGTTGAGTTTCCTGTGTTTGAATTTGTGCACATTCCCTGTCATCCTGTCGCTGCGCACCACTGAGAAGAGCCTGGCTCCATCTCTTTTACTTCCCCCCATCAGGTATTTACACACATGGATAGGATCCCCGTGAACTTCTCCAGGCTGAACACTCCCAGCTCTCTCAGCCCCTCCTCGTATGTCAGATGCTCCAAGCTCTTTCGTCATCTTCCTGGCCCTTTGGTGGACTCACTCCAGCATGTCTATGTCTCTCTTTTTCTGGGGAGCTCAGCGCTGGACCCAGCCCTCCAGCTGTGTCTCACCAGGGCTAAGTAGAGGGGAAGGATCACCTCCCTTGACCTGCTGGCAATGCTCTGCCTAATGCAGCCCTGGAGGCTGTTGGCCTGCTTGGCTGCAGGGGCGCATTGCTGGCTCACGGTCAGCTTGTTCATCAAGACCCCAAGGTCCTTCTCTGGGGGAGCTGCTTCCCAGCCCGTACTGGTTTCTGGGGTTATTCCTGCCCAGGCACAGGACTTGGCATTTCCCTTTATTGACTTGCATGAGGTTTCTGTTGGCGCATTTCTCCAGCCTGTGCAGGTCCCTCTGGATGGCAGCAAGACCCGCTGGTGTATCAGACACTGCTCCCAGTTTTGTATCATCTGCAGACTTGCTGAGGGTGCCCACTGTCCCATCATCTTGGCCCCAGTATCTTCTGCTGGGGTACACCGCTAGTGACTTGCGTCTAGCTGGACTTTGTGCCGCTAACCGCAACCCTTGAAGCCCAACAGGTCATTCTGTTTTCAGTGTACCTCACTGTCTGCTTAACTAGACCAAACCACATCGCTTGTCTGCTAGGATGTTATGGGAGACAGTGTCAAAGGCGTTACTGAAGTCGAGATAAACAACATCCGCGGCTCTCCCTTCATCATCAAGCAGTTATCTCATCGTAGAAGGCTAGCAGGTGGGGCTAGCAGGTTGCCATGAAAGGACTGAGGATAAAAGCAGCAGCTAATACACTGTTGCATTACTTTCTCAGCCAGTGAATTTGCTAGCTAGCTGTTCAAATCTCAATAGACTGTGAAATTCAGATGCAATTTTAAGCCTGAAGTTGGCTACTTTTAAGATGGAAAAATGTATTTTAACTTAATTTAACAAATAATTAGTAAAACTTTTCTGTTTTTTTTTTAATTTGAGTTGCAAAAAAAGGACATAAAATCAGTGCAAAAAATTATTCTTGAACTTTGGATCAAGCAGGTTACCAATAATAATTTATGAGCTCTTTAGGCATTAGAGGGAAGAAGGCCACATAACACTGCAATATTATGACTTTTCAAATGTGACTAAATTTTTTCATACTGTAAACTAAATCAGAGTGAAATCTGGAGTTTGCGATTTTGTGTACTGTTTTGCTATTCCGGTTGGGGTCTTTTTTTTTCTCTTGTTGTAGTTTAACTTTTTAACTTCTGTGCTAGTTAATCATTTATAAGTGTTCAATACTATACTAGATTTACAGGGAGTAACTTTGGCTTACTGCCTGCATAAGTAGTGCTTTTTCTTTTTTCCCTTTTTTTTTTTTTAAAGTTTTAATGTGTTGCAACTCTGTGGCCACTGTCGAGTCATGCTGTGTAACTAGGCCAAGCAAGGATGTCTTGCCTATTTCTGTCTTTCTAAGGATATTTCTAACATTTGGCTCTAATTAAGAGAATGAAGAAATGAGGGAAAACAAGATATTTTTTTACATGACCTCCAATTACTTAAGGAGAGAGTTAACAGTTTGAGTTCTTTTGTTAAAATGAAACTAGAGTGTTGGTCATTTGTAATGTGTAAGTACTTTCATGGGGAGAAAATGATTGATGCTAAAATAGGGGGTTACTGAAAGGTCACTTTAACAGGAGCAGAAGGCATAACAGGAATCAGTGGCTGGAAGCTGAGGCCAGAAAATTTCAAATTAGATGCAGGGTTCATATTTTTAATAAGAGAGGTGGCTAACTTTTGGAGAAAACTGCTGGTTGACAAATTAAATATTTCTTTTTAGTATTCTTTAAAATATTTTCTGGAAGATGTGCTGTAGCCAAACATAAATTTGTCCTGTATTCAAACACAGTTGAACCTAGTGCAAGAGCAACAATCTGAAATAAAATGGCTTGTGATAATGCAAAATGTTAGACGAGACCGGAGGGGTTCAGCATCTAACTCTAGATCATACGTGGCCCCTCATCCAGCCTGCCACTCTCTGTTGCTGTAGCACTCATCTGTCATGAGATGGGGTGAAAAGTAGCATGCCTCTGGGAAGATTGTGGCTAATAGCTACTTCTGCTAAGACACGCAGTTGTCCAGCCTGTAGACCACTTTGCGTCTGCTCCTGAGGTTTCACCAGAGAGACCATTCTGGTGGTGGTAACCTGCCTCCAGGTCCCACTGTCTGAGGACAGTCAAGAGTATGCGGGAGCCTAGCTGTACCACTGCAAAATCACTCCAGCACTGGCCTTTGAAGTTCAGCTAGTGTCACATTTCTATAATGTCTGCTTGAAGTCTGGGATTAGATATGCAGAAAATGTTGAAGAGGGCAGATGTGGATACAATCATTTAGAAAGACAAGGTGATCTACCCACAGTCAAAATTTGAAGACTGGAAAACCTGGGAGAAACTCATAGCAACTGCCCCAGGAAAGTTCTCGTCACTGGCATAGTGTAACCATACAGGAATGGAGCTAGGGAACCCCATAACTCCCCTTAAGAGATAGAAAATGGTCCTGCGATTAAGACCTAGGAAGGAAACATAGAAGATAAGGATCCTGTCAATGCAATTTTAAGGCTGGAGTTGGCTGGGGAAGTGGGGAGTTGTAAGGTACTGTTTAGCCTGCCCTCCCGCATTATAGCTCACATATTCTGCACAGTAATTCTTCTGTGAACCTCATAACTTCTGTTGAACTCAGTCAGACTTTTCTGAAAAAATAGATGCAAGGCAAGGATGGTCAAGGAGCAAAAGCACTGTAGCTCAACATGTCCATTTATAAAATGGAGAAGACATTTGGCTAATTCATAAAGGCATAGCTGTGTGGGTAGGGTACCCTCTGATCCTCAGATGGAAGGTACAACAAATACAATGTGTTGTTTTTTTCTTGTGATCCTCGGCATGTGTAAGGCCTTGAAGATGAGTCAGCTATGAATTAATAATGTGTGGAGCAATTAAGAAACCCATATAATTTAGTGAAATTATCTTCTTATGACAGCAGAAAGTACACTGAGACTCCTGTAGCTAGGTCATAGTTCTGTCACCGCTTGTGATCCTCCCACTGAAATCACTGTGGCAGTGACAGCGTTTGACATCATGCTGAATTGTGTTCATAGTCTCATGAATCAGAAATAACAGACTGTTGTGAGCCAAGTCTGAGACTTCCAAAAGCATGTCAGTGCATCAGGGTTCAGCTCCCACTGAACTCCGCTAGTCTTCTCTAGAAATCTCAGGCATGAATTTCCAAGCAGATTACCTGCTGTTATCTGACCCACCTACAGAAATTCCAACTATGAGAAAAGTTGTTCATTCAAATAACTGGCCTAAAAATAAAAACAGCATTTATAATGCATTTCAGAAATCAGTTAATTATAATTCCCAGGAACTTGTATTCAGGACACAGGAACAGCTCTGATCCTTCTGCATAGGGCTGGAGAGATAATAGGAAGTAATACATTGTTGGGAAATTGGTATTTGTTGTGAGATTTATTTTTTGACTGTGAAACTTTGCAGTAAGTGGTGTAGTTTTGGTGTTATTTTTATTATATGCATTTTATTATGGGCTTAGGGACTAACCAGGGACCATTATGCAAATGCAAAGTGTCTTCTTCATTTTGCAGATGGTTCCTGCTCTAAGTCATACTTGACATAAATTGTCATAGCACAGAATAAATCCTTTGATACTTAAACGAAAGTTATTAGTTTGTGTAAGCAGAAACATTCTTTGTTACTAAAATCAAAGAAGTACTCTTAAAATGCTTAACTCCACCAGCGCTTTGAGATCACTTTGATACTTATATTTTGGTCATCTTGTTCTGTTGAGATAAAGAAGTAGAGTCACCATTTTGGAGGAAGCTCCACATACATGGCCTTTTATAAACTATGTAAATCAAACCATCAGATTTGATTTTTATTGTATGAACCCTGCTTTTATTACATTTACCCTGCTTTTGAATTTTGAATATAATCAGTGTCACAATGACCTTACAAATACCTTATCCAAACTTTTTATCTCATAATGTCATACCCAAATACTCTCATCATCCTATATCACATCATCTTCCCCACCTTCTCAATACATTCCAAGCTGCCCAGTTAGCACATCACACATTTCATTGCCTCTTACCTAATTAGCAGGAAAGAATTCCTTCTTCTGAGTTATGGAAAAAGAAATTATTTGTCTTTTAGGCCAGCCAACAGAGATCTTAATCTGCTGGGCCTCTCAGAAATCCCAACCTTTATTTACACCACTGCAATTACTTAGCAAACCAACCAACCAACCAACCACCATGGTCCACAGTGCATTATAAAGTGATATTTGTCAGCAAGATGGTATGCACTGAACTCAGCACCTCCGTGCTCTGAAAATTGCTGAAGTTTTGTAGGCAGCATAGCAAAGGAGAATTTTGGAGAAAGAGTTGGAAGATTATCTGAAGCAAACGACAGATTTTCTCTCCAGGTTAGCCAGCTCCTTGAAGAATGGATACTGTCTGTTCGAAGATGCTGACTTAACCTGTTAATGGAGAGACCCATTTCTAGAAGTTCTGCAAGCGTTCTTATAATTACTCCAGGTATTCAGATGATCCGGACTTGCCTCTCTGGATTGATTTGTTTCTTGTGTCACAGTGCCTAATATCTCAGGATAGCCTGGTAGGGGTATTTAGCACTAGCCTGGAGTACTATGACAGCTGAGACAAGATGGTAGGATCTTTCTGCTAGAGCTTAAGATGAAACTCTGAGGCAGTTGATGGGAAGTTTGGTTTTTTTGTGGGAGGCCCTATTTTTAAGCATTTCTCTTTATTAGAGAGGCCTGATAGAAGCTGTGGACTGGCTTGGAAAAAGAGCCTACCTAGTGCAGTGTTGCTTCTCTGAAAGAGGCTGATAGGAGGTACCAATGGAGATGTATAGGTCCTCAGTGTGTCCAAAGGCTGCATTTGGATCACTGGGTTTTGTAGTCACTGGAGACTGTTTGTCCTCTGAATTTGTCTAATCTGTTTTGAACCCAATTTTACTTTAGCCTCTAGAACATCCTGTGTCTATGAGTCTGGCAAATTGTAGAGTGAGGAAAAAAGCTAATTTTTTCCTTACTGTTTTTTACTTATAAGCAGCCTGTTAAGGTATGTATGGTAAGCACCTGTGCTCAAGGGTGGCTTGCATCTGTCTTTCTGTTCCTTTGTTTTCAGTGAGTGTTGCTGACATGGTGATAGGTACTAAATATAAAAAATTATTACCAAATGGGAAGTATGAGGACAAATAATCTTTTCAAGAAGATTATATATTCTCTGCGCAGATGGTGGCTTTTTAGTGTTCACAGACTCAGTTTCAAATAAGATAAAAACATACTTCTTTTATGATCTTTTGAAACTTACTGTAGCCCACAAAGCAGTTTGGGATATTGCTGCTGTGAAAACACTCATTTTTGCATAAGTGATGCAATCTCTTGTTGTTCTGTGGTGGTATGAGGTTGGAATGGACTCTTTTAGGGGTCAATGGGTCATACTCAACCTGGAGGCCTGTGACAAGTGGAGTAGCACAGGGTCTGTGCTGAGACATGCCCTGTTTAACATCAGTGACTTGGGGGAGGAGACCAAGTGCACATTCACCAGGTTTACAGGTGACATCAAACTGGGGGAACCAGTCAGTATGCTACAGCACAAGGTTGCCATTCAGAGGGACCTGGGCGGACTGGAGAAATGGGCCAACAGGAACTTTAGGAAATTCAGTAGGGACAAATGTGAAGTCCTGCACCTGGGAAAGAAGCAATACAGGCTGGGGACTGACTATGGGGAGCAGCTGTGCTGAAAGGGAACACAGGGATGTGATAGACAGCAAGCAAACATGAGCCAGCGCTGTGCCCTGGCAGCAAAGAGGGCCCACAGCATCCTGGGCTCTTTTAAGAGGAGCAGAGCCAGTAGATCAAGGGAAGTGGTTATCTCCCTGAGCACTCATGAGGGCACATCTAGATACTGCGGCTAGTTTTGGCCCCCCGAGCACAGGAGAGACATCGATAAACTGGAATGAGTTCAGCAAAGGCCCACCAAGATGGTTGGGGGCAGGAGCATCTGCTGTGTGAGGAGAGGCTGAGGGACCAGGGCTGGTTCAGCCTGGAGAAAAGATGGCTTCAGAGGGACCTGATAGCTGCCCCTCACTGCCTGTGTCAGAGTAATCGAGGAGAGGGACCCAGGCTGTTCACAGCAATGCACAGTGGTAGGGTTAGAGTCAACAGGCATAAGTTGAAACAAGAGGGGTTCAGACTGGATGTAGGGAGAAGTTTTTTCTCCACCAGGACGGTCAAGCAGTGGTTGCCTAGAGAAGCTGTGCAGTCTCCATCCTTGGAGGTTTTCAAGACTCACCTGGATAAAGCCCTGATCTGATCTCAGCTGATCCTGCTTTGAGCAGGAGGTTGGACTGGAGATTTTCTGAGGTCCCTTCCAGTCTAAATTATTATGTGATCATAGGATCCTTCATTTATGCCAAGATTTCACCCAGGGTGCATTTGTATATGCCAGTCAGTGGCAAGCTTGATGTGTGTTAAGGGCAGTTAGCATCAGTAGTATGTGGACTGCATACAGATAGGTTCAGTGCATAATGTGTGCTCCTTTAGAAGGCAGAGGCCAAATTGTTTTTTCTTTAAGTATGTGTCAGTGTCCCATCGTGCAGTAGGTGTGTGTCACCTTGGGAGAGGTTTTTTTAATGGTATTGTTTGTCAGGGTCACTCATGTTCTGTGTGTCTGCTTGTCTTTCCAATGAGGATATGAAAGAATAAGGCAAATGTGGTCCTACTACAGCTCCCCTTTTCTTTCTGTAGTAGTGAGATGGACCTTGAAATGTATCCAACCAGTTATTTTTATCAGACTTCAAATTTGTCCTTTCTAGATTTGTTTGGTTAATAAAGATTATCCTCCTTCCTCCTTTCTTCTGCTTATTTTTGGATGTTGCAAATAAATAAATGAAAGTACTAATCAACTCCTCCACAGTACGCTTTTGTGTATGATTCCTCAACATGGTTTCAAATGTAATACAGTTGAGACCTACTGTCTTGCAGTGTAGTACTTGGAAATTCTGCCCAAGAGAAAGAAAAGAAACTGCAAATAGCCTAGAATATGTTCTCTTCTTGTTTTTTGTGCTGTGTCCTAAAAAAATGCAGTAATGTCATCTCTGATGCAACCAGTGATGAAAAATTTTATAGGAGCTATGATAAACATGAAAATTAAAAAATATTCTTATTAAGGATTGTTGCTGTTAGTGCTACACGGCCTGAAATAAAATCCAGTTATGACAATCTAGATACACTTTGTTGTGCTGTAAGATACCTTGACATTCATGAATGTGCTGCTGTTTGCTAGACGTTATCTGTGTTTCTTAAAGCTCTGGCTTCAGTGCACCTGATCCTTATTTTAACAACAGATATACAGAAAAGGTTTCATGCTGGTTCATGTCCTCCCAGTTGACAGATGAGTTAAACTCCCACAGCAGGTTCTCCTTCTTAGCTCACCAGCCCCCCCAGTAGAGGATTTGATCATTGATCTTTCCAGAATAATTTGGGGAGCCTAGTTGAATATGTAGTTTCAGACACGGTATTTAGAAGACATCATGTCCCATGAATGCTTTGTAACTCTGAACCATAAATATGGTACTGTATTCTCACTTTTACCAAAAATCCACAGTGTAGACCCCGATGGACATTATCTCTGTGATGCTTGACAAGAAAATCAAGTAGATGCCCATTCATTGTTTCTCTGGAAATGTAGGAGCTCTCAAACTCCCAAAATGATGCTCTCAGTATGGACTATCTCTGTTAGCCCTTCACTTTCAGGAGGTAAAAATAAACTTGTGAACTTGCAGCATAGAAGTGCAATTCATGAGAAGCTGATAGAGAGCTGATAAACATCAGTGCGGCTTCCTGTGATGGATCTCATTGCTGCCAAAGGTGTTAACAATAGCAACATTTTAATTCCAGGAGCGTGAGTTCAGGGACACTGATCATTGTCTTGTTGCTTGTGGTCTCCTTTTCTTTCTCAACCAGTTCCCTCAGTTTCCAACAAGATTTCTAAAGGCTGAAGAGAGAAAGCCATGACCGCTTTCAGAGATCCAAACCGGCTGGGATGGAGTTGGCAATACCCTCTCTCCATTAAGACTTCAGCAGCTGGTGCTTGCTTCACGGCATAAATATATGTCAAAGAGCATAAGCAGTTCCACGTTCTTTCCAGTGAACATCTTGGTTATACACATGATCATTATTACTGGTCCAACTTAGCTGAGACTTCACGAAGTTATAACTGGATAGATAGATGATGCGAGCCCAAGGCTCCGGCAGCGCAGAGCCCGGCGTGGGGCAGGACAGTACCACAGAGAGGGCCCCCGTTGGAGAGCCCCGAGGCATCTGCCCTCCACCCGACCTTCTCTGTCCAAGGACACGGAGGAGATTTGTCATTTGGTATTCAAGCTGTGCTCTGAGGCTGCAGATCCTGGAGCAGAACTCTTCGTCTTTCCATTCAGCTCCGTCAGAGTCCACCTCTGTTGTGCAGTCTCTCTCTGCCTCCGCTCGTGATGCTGCGGTTGCTCATGGCCTTGCTACAGAGTTATCCATCAACGAGGAACGTGCCTTGCCCACAACATCTTGAAACTCACTAGTTCCTTTTTTGTTTCTTTTTTTCAGAACGCTGATTTTTTTGCATAGCTATGAACTATTTTCTATTCAGTGTCACCGAATTAACTCTTTTCTGAGTTATTACATTCTGCCTTTAGTTACACTGCCCTGTTTTCTTGAATGCATGCCTTGTCTTGCATAGTTTTTACTACCAGTGTTAATGACTGAATCAAAAAGAGTGCAGCTGAGTTTTCAGCTCCTGGGCAGTCAATAAGGCTGAGAGTTAAGAAAAGACACCACCAAAAAATTCCCCCAAGTCTATACTTTGTAAATGGAATTAAATTTATCTGGAAGTCACTGAGACATAAAAACTGCAGAATTTTTATGTCATTTCAATAAGCCACTTTTCAGAATAAATTTCACTTTAAAACCTCAGAATGTCAATAGGTAAATATTTGTTAAAAGCCACCAAGTACAGACATATCTTTAGAATGGAACAGAAAGAAACAAGCTAGTACTGGTTATTCAGAGAAAGTAATGGAATATATAAACCTCTGCTCTGTGCTGAAAGAGACCTCATGAGAATACTTGGGTTGCTAAGAGAATTATTAAAAATTAAGAAAACACTGAAAGCAAAATTGTCTTCACTATTTAACTCCTCATGACTGTGTATTGCAACACTCTTGAATTACGCAGTAATATGTATGCATTTTCAGCAATAGCACCGCATCATTACAGTGAAATGAATATTGGAATAGGTGAGGGGACTTCAGTTAGGTTTTATTTAAGACTTCAAACAAAGGCAGGCAGTTCTTAAGCGATACTTAGTTTCCCTGCAGGAAGTATATTCACTTTTGTTGTGTAGGCACAGTACTGTACAATGGCTTTTCAATGCGTTGGGTGTTTTTCTTGTTTTATTCTCCAGTCAGTCTTCACACTGACCTGAGGAAGGATAGCATGTAATTTAATATAATGAAGGTTATTGCAGAGGTAATTGTTGCATGGGTGATATTAAAGTAGCACTTTGCAGCTGATGAGCACTTCACTTCCCATTTCAAAGCTAAAAAAACCTCAACAACAAAAAAAAAAGAAAGACAAACTGCATCATTCAGATCTCTCTATAAGAAAGCATTAGAGCATTCGCCAGTATAAGGAATATTTACCATCTGTCCTCATATGTGATTTGCCAGCATAACCAATAAAGAGAAATAAGAAGAAGCCACCAAATGCTGTGATTGCAGATCCTCCATTACTAGCATTGTAACCACTTTTTGAAGTTTGGGAATAAATGAGTAGGTATTTTTAGACATTGTTGCACACTGGAGACACTTATGTACCGTAATTAAAATTTGCCTTTGTGTCATTAGTGTTCATAATCCTACTTGCGTGCTGGCTGGCATGTACATCCCTTTGTGGGAGTATGGTCTGATCTGGGATTAATAATCAGAGTTTGGCTGTGCCCTGCTCTCCAGTTTGGACTCAGGCGCATTGTGTTCATATGTGCATCGCTTGGCTTCTAAGGCAGCTGGCTGGCTGTGATGAAGAATTGGAGGGAAGATGTGGACTGGGGAGAATAGCTTCTAGTTTCTTGGCAAAGCCTTCTAGATTTTCAGCAAACCTGCAAGGCCAATTTGATTAATGCGCAAAGTATAGAAGGTGATCTCAAAGGATGTAATCCTTCAGCAGCAGAGCAGAAGATGGCAGAATTGCCGTGATGTTCATATATTCTTTAATACCTTTAGTAAGTGGAACACTGCTGTCGGCTTGCAGAGCCAGATGATGAACTCCTTATCTTGTAAATCTCTACTGAGCTCACGGGGCTGACTAAAAGCCCGCAATATTTTCTGTAAGAAAAGATGCCTAAATTCAAAACCATGGCCAAATCTCAAATTATTTAGGTTTTAGAACTTCAGGGGAAGTTTAGGTTATCAGAATATAAAAGATTGTAGTATTTCTCTTTACTTATAGCTATATACTTTTCTGTGTAAGAACTGGCAGCTTTCAGCTGCCAAGCTATAATTCAGATGAGGCTGACTTTCGGTAACAGACAAAATTATTCTCAAACACAGCTTGTTTGTAGACCTGTTTGGGACACATCAAGGACTTGCATAAATGTTTCCTGTGAAGGCAGAGTATTCAGGTCAGGTACATAGTATGCTCCTGGTGTCTTAAATTTAGGAATTTTCCTACGCTTCAGCACTGTCTCTCTCAGTGTATCAGGTTTGGAAATGCAACTGATAGCCAACTGGCTTTTCTTTTAAGAAGACTCAGAATGCTTGAACAAATTAACAAGTTGTGAGGGCTTCCAAAGGGAAATTGCCCAGACTGGAGCTTGTCTGAGGAGAGTTTGTCATCAAGGGGAATTCTCTGCCATCTAAGAAATCTTTCACCAGCAGTAGACATCCCTTACATAGAAAACACTGCCAAGCACTTATGGAAATATTTGAACTGGAAATGACTGACTAATTGATTGACTGGGCTTTTTCTACCACAGCCTTTTTTTTTCCCCTTTTTTTTCTTCTTCTTTTTTTTTTTTTTTTTCCCTTTTTCTTTTTAAAGCAGGCATTTTAGAAACCAAAGACATTCCTGGGCAGGACTGCTTCCTCAGTTGACTCAATTTTCCCATTTCCTCCCTGGCTTCCGCTGGCTGCGCTGGGACAGGAAGTTCTGCTGCGCCCTGCTCGAGACTTGTCTCCTCTTGCAGCTCAGGCCGAGAGTTTCACTAGTCATTTGCAGACCCTCGAGCAACCTCTGGTTGTGAACACTGAGGCAGGAGGCTAGAAAGCCCTGCATGCTTTCGGTGCCTGAGGGCAGCCGGAAGAACAGCTTCACTAGGAGGGACGAAGAGGTTAGAGCAGTCTTCTGGGAACTGAGAGGTGTGGATTCAAACCTCCTTAGAAATGAATTGTGGGTGCCTAGGGATGTTGGGCGAAGTGGGTCAGCGGTAGCACTAGTCCTCAGATCTCATTGCGAGGACTGTGACATTGCTTGCTTTTGAAACGAAGGATTTATCCAGCTCTGGAAGAGGATTCTAGGCTGAGAACCATGAATGGAGACATACTTCCTTGTGGCCCTGTGTTAGGCTCTCACGTTATCAAGGGGAGTATGGCTCGACATTTCTCATTTCTTTGTTTCTTGCTCAGTCTGCCAGGTATTGTGGATCATGCTCTCAGAAGTCTCACTCGCCCCATGCACAGCATAGAGGGAGCCTCAGCCTTCAGGAAGGCATCTGAAGGTCCCATGAAAATCCAGTCTTTGAAATCTTGCAAGTTTGCACTTCCCACTTTTCATTTGTTCAGACCTCTGTGGAGCCCTTAGTTGTTTGGAGCAGTTTTCTCTTTTTAAGCACACAGCACAATACCTTTCATCAGCATCTTTTCCCTGCAGCATTGTTACGTTTGCCTGTTCCTCTTAATGCAGAGCTTGCTTGCTTCTGAAGCCTGAAGTGCTCAGCTTGCAGTATTGGAGCAGATCTCCCCCTCTGTGTCAATTCCAAAATACAGAACTTGTCTTTTCTCAGTTTTTCTCCTTTGCTACTTTATCGGGCTACGGCTTTTCCCACAAGATGACACGTCAGAGTAGATAGGTGCCACCTCCGCTGCCTTCTCAGGGGGTTTCCCTTCAGCCTTATGAGCCTCAGGAGAGATTAGCTTTTCAAAGCTCTTGTCAGCATCCTTTGAGAACACGTCAGACTTTTCTCCCAAAGCTTGTATTTCTTGCTTCAGTGCTACAAGCTGCTGGTCATTTCATCCTCGAGTAAGATCACTTCTTTCTCAATGACGCTTGACAAGAAGTTTGGAATCGCCTTTTCTTTAGCTTGTTTGGGCCTCAAGTGCTCTGTCTTTCAGGCAATTTAATGCTTAACCCTCTGGTTCCCTGTTTAATGGCGCACGTCTCTTTCTCAAAGAGCAGCTGGAGAAGAGAGAAAAATTGCCTTACAGGCATTTTGCAATCTTGCCAATTTGAGAGGCATCAAGGGGGATTGCGGGGATTGTCTGTGAGAATCTACTATGGACGAGGTGACTGCTTTCCATTGCCGTAATGCTCATCACCGTCCTTCTCTCTTCCCCCAGCATCTTCACCCTTGATGCCCAGGGAAATGCTATAAAGGAGAAATGAACCTACATGAGCATCAGGATGCAAAGTCTGAGGGTTATCAACCATTAAAAAGGTTACTTTCCTTCAGCTGGAAGGAACATCTAAAGTAAAGTGAGTATTGCAATGTGTGAAACGGGCTGGCAAGACTAACCTTACGGCTATAAAATATTACCAAGGCAGCTGCCCCATGCAGTTTTCTGATCTTGGTGGCAGTCAGTCTCGTGGGAGAGCTTTGCTGAGCTTCTCCGTCTGCAAGGAGGCGGCTTGGAAGGGCTACAACAGAGGGCTGAGGACAGTTCGTAGTATTTTAAACTATCAGTTCCAAACTGAAATATTTTAGTGTAAGCTTACTTATAAGCAGTAGTACCAGCTTGGATTGCTAAGTCTGGAAGAATTTCAGAAGCTGGACCTATATTTTTCTGTTGGATTTCCCATGCGTAGGTTGCAGTATTTACTGACACTCAGTGATGGTACCAGAGCCCAAATTTGGTTTTCATCACAGAATTTGCATTTTATGGTCATGAAAGGTGGAACTAGACTGGCCACTTTCACTTTCCTTTTTAAGGGCTATTTTTAAAGTGTTTCACTTTCTGGCTCCCCTCCATTTGACCTATGGTGTAATGTTTGGACTAGAGATGCTTCTGGGGAAACTTAAATCCAAACAAACTCCCTTCCACCCTGTTTTTCATGAAATCTTGCTTGGATGATCACTAATGCTCTATTTTTTTTCCATTACATTCTCTATTAAACACAGACACGCACTAGAGATCTCATGATTAGTAATTTCCCCAAACTAAAGTAATTTTAAATGCTTTTTTGTTTGTTGTATTTTGGAAGGCAATTAGAAACACTATGTTACTTAAGTTGTTTGGTTTGGTTTATTTTTCTTTGCTTTGGGTTTTTGGGGATTTGGGGGGGGATTTTTTTTTTTTTTTGCTTTGTTTTTCCTGAGGATGGGCTGGGAGAAGTGAGGAATTTGAAACCCTGGAAATCCTTGGCACTAAAATCAAAATAAATTTTTCCCCTTGGTAGTACGTCTGGAAGTGAGGAGAGATGAGTTGTTAAAGAGTTGGTCCGTTGCACTCTGATTTATGAAAACTTTCAGTAGTGATAATGCCTTCAGTCGTACCTAGTGACATATGAGTTCCTTCTTTCACACCATGCTGATGTGTTAGGTATTCCCGAAGCTGTGCAGACCATGCAGATGTGATGCAGGCAAGCTCTGGGAGCATTCTGAAGAGAGATCTTTCCTTTTTGCAGGGAGTGTGGCAGAAGCAGAATGAAATATTCAAAGCTCACTATTAGGAATTTTAAAAATGGGTCCTCTTTGGCTGATTCTCCACTAGATATGTCCCAGTAAAGAAAGAAATTAAGGTCAGAAACAAAAGGGAAGAGGGGACCAAATGATCAGGGTAGAATTGATGTGAAGGTTTGCTGTGGCTGTGGCCTGTCTGAACCTTTGCCGAAGCCTGGCTTCCCAAGAAGTTGCAATATTTCTCTATCTTGCTTTATCCGTGCTTTATTATTTTATTTCAAATCTCGTAAAATCATCAACTCTCAATGCAATAAAATCGCTGCTTGCTTTGTTTATGTCTAACATATATATCTATCTTCCTCTGCATGCCCCACACCTGGAATAACATGACAAGGGGTCTCCTTCTCATGTCTTCACAGACTGCCTTTGTTTCAGGGTTTTTAAATCAAATCATTTACTTTGTATCCTATTGTTGGATAAAATATGTATTTCATATGCTGCTTTGGTAGCCCAAGTATCTTATGAGACTTACATTCTTCCTGCTGGAGTGTTTTTTCAGAAATATCTGGTTTGAGTTGATGAATCCGAGAACTATAATCTGTATTTTTATTATGAGCTTCTTGGCACTGATGTGTAATAAATTTGCTTCGTTACCCCATCCAAGAGAAATACTGCTAAGTTGAGGGTCATGAATGTTTCATATCAATATCCTGTCTTTAATAAATCCTGGTCACTTCTGCAAAAAATCTGTCTGCTTTCTGTTTTGGGATATTCAGGAAGAAAAATATGGAAAAATGAAATATTTTAGTCTGAGACTTCCTTCCTTTTCACTGCCTCTGTCTCCTTTGTCTTCCTGGTAGATATCTCCAGGATGTGCTAACTCGTCCAGGCCGCAGCTGAGCCCAGGAGCTGGAATGGAGTTTGTCCATCCATACTACTTGTGGCTCACTTTCCGAAATGTTCTAACCTCTAGCATTTTAAAGCTTCTGCCCTCTGAATTCTAAATTATTTGTATATAAGAGCTTCCCCCACAGCCAAATATTTTCTCTTCATGGCAGTGGCAAGTAAAAGGCAGTATGAGACCAGTGGGCTTGTGGAGTAGTGGAATAAACCAAGAAAACCTAAGTGTTGGGAACCGTGGGCTCACAGGCACTGCTGGTTTTAGTAATAAGAAGGCTTTCTCGGAATAACATTGCCTGGTCCTTGTACGCTGCCAGCGTCCCTGTCTTCCCAACAGGCCAGCATCTATGCTGGCAGCTTGTTCTGATTTTCTTCGATTACTTTGTCTATTGGGGACAGACAGACAACCTTAGGGGTGAGCTGATGACTTTGTGAGGGAGTCACCTAAAGTGAAAGAAAGTAGATGAAATGAGAATAAATTAAGACTATATGTTTTTATTCTGGTTAGAGTTTCAGGAGATGATCCATGGGGCACCTGCCAGTACAAAAACCTGGTATGGGGGAAGATTAAGCCACATCATTAAGTGTAATACCACCTGTTATCTACAACAAAAACTCAAGCTATGTTCTCATAATAAATGAAAGCTATGGCATAGTAGTTTCCCAAATACCTGTGATACCACGATTTCAGTTTACTTTGGAAGATGCTACCAGGATGTAATTTCATAGGTGGGTTTTCTGGGCTGTTGTAACTTGTCAAAACACACTTCAATTAGTCCAGTTACTGGAATTCCCTGGAGGAAAGCAGCCTTCAGAGGAATGAAAACCACAGCGTACCAGCACAAATAGTTTTCCCGTCTGTTGCATAACAGGGTGACTTGCTTGGTTATTCCATGGTTGGTCCTTTCCATGCTGAAAGTAGTATTTGGAAGCAAAAGTCCAGACTGCATGCAATGGCCTGATCTTTTTGAAGTCAGGTTCTGAAATGAGGGAAGAAACCAAAGTAAGGGAAACTTAGGGAATTCCCTAATCATCTCATCCCCTCCAGGATGAAGGGAGAAAAAAGATTTGCTGTGTATGTGGAAGACAGGAAGCATGATTTTGCAATTACAGTGTATGATGGAGACTCCAGAAATCCTGAGTTTTTAGCTCTGCCACAGATCTGTCTACCATTCCTTGCCACAGGTGATACTAAAATCAGCCTGGGAGGACCCTGGAGCCTTGTGAGGAAGGACCCACGTTGTCTTTTCTGCCTGATGTTGTTGCAGAATATTAGGACCCATCGGCTCTGCAACACACCTAGATTTCCTCCCACGAACAACAGCAGGGTGGATCTAGATTCAGGCCATCGTGTGGGTGGGGGTGCAGGACACTTCATGTGCAGTGTAAAGAAAGAGATAACGTGTTAGCATTGCTCCAGACAGCAAATTTTTACAGTGGGCATAAACTATCCTTTGTTTTGGGAAACGGGACCGACACCAGATACTAAAACCTTTGGCCTGAAGCTGCGGACTTTATCGCTCATTGTTTGGTTTGCTTTTCAGCTCACAAAGCAATACTTTCCCACTCTAAATACAGCTTATCATACCAAAAATGCGCAATGCGATTGCAGTTGCCGTGGCAGACGCTGCTCTTAATGAGACGTTCCATGTGGAAAGCGGCAATTCCACACAGCGCAGCTCAAGGCTCACTGAAGCTAGGGAGAACAGCTGGCTTGGTCTATGCATGCTCCATGATACTGAATTTAGGCTGACAC
Organism: Gymnogyps californianus; assembly: GCF_018139145.2. Taxonomy (NCBI): domain Eukaryota; kingdom Metazoa; phylum Chordata; class Aves; order Accipitriformes; family Cathartidae; genus Gymnogyps; species Gymnogyps californianus. Next base: position 168,401,591 of record NC_059471.1, on the reverse strand, counting down.
CATAAAACCTGACCCATCGGTGCTTTATCGCTGGTGTAGAGCTGTTGTGTTCCAGCTGCAGTTGCTGGATCAACACTTGCTGGTGGTCTGCTGAGAACTTGCATGTGTGTGTGTGTGTGTGTGTGGTTGGGGTGTTTCTTCCACTCCTATTTCCAGGCGCAAGCAGACTCAGAGTCGCGGAGGAAAGAGGATGATGGTTGTTTGTCCCCAGAACTCATCATGTTTCCAAGAGCTGTTATTTGTGTTGGTTTGCGTGGAGCTTACTTGTGCCAATGATGGTTGCTCGACTTTCACTTATTTCATGTTTTGTAGATAGTTGTTGAGTTTTAGGAGGCCAGTGCCCTGCTGCTGGGTCAGGGCAGCATTGAGTTACATCTCGCTGTGCCGGTGAGCCCTGCTGTGCCATCAGAAGGAGGGATACCTGAAGGAAGCCATGCTGCCTTGTGGTCGCAGCACATCCTCGGAGACTCTGCTGGAAAGGGCCCGGTCGGTTAACAGCCAAGCCTTACAGGAGGTTCCTGCCCAAAAACAAATGAAAAAAAAAAAGCTGCTGAAGGAATAAACTAAATCATATGTGTTTCTGTCACTGTCTTTTCTGGTACAGTCCTGCCTTATGTACTTGCTATTGCAAATGAGGTTTGGGCTTGTTCCTGTGGCACAAGCATTTTTTTTTTCATGGGAGACATGGTATAACGAGAGCGACAGGTTGCCTTCTGCGCCTGGTGGTGCAGGCTCTGCTCTGAACCATGTGAATTTCTAGCAGGGAATTCGGATTTTCCTAGTAGCATCAAAGAAAAAAAACCCTCCAACACCACCACCAGTTAAAACAGGAAGATTGTTGTAGGTAGTTAATTAAAAATTGTGTAATGTTAATTATGTAGTCTGGCTAGATATGTACTCCTGTAATACATAAAATAATAGTTTGAAGGAGGGAATTGAAGAAACGGCTATTTTTGCATTGGTAAAGAGAGCAGCAGTCTTTATTTTTGAAAACAGCCGGGGGCTGGTTTGGCAGCAAAATCTTAACCCAGCAGCCATCATGCTTTGCCATCTGCTCAGACAAAGCATGCCTTAAACAAGGTTGACTCCTGAGCAGAAACAGAGACAGCGTGCAATGTATACACGCACTCCATTCTCATCAGTGACTGTAGGGTCCCAAACCTGCTCAGACCCCTGCCCTTCAACACCATTGGAAAATCAATAGCCTCAGTGCCTTTTTCTTCTCCTTTACTGGCTGCTCCGCTCTCTGCTGCTCTCTCTGTGCATGGGAAGGCTGCCCCGGCTTTTGGCCACTCCGGTCCTCTCCTCACTCACCAGTGCTTTCCTCCCTCCTTCCCGAACATGTGGAGGCAGTGGGGATTAACACCAGGGGCGTGCAAAGCCAACTGGCAGAAGGAAAGCATCACAAGCTGTGCATCCACGCTGGGCTATGGGGTTTGATTTATACAGCCGAAACCCTGAAAAGCAGTTTGCAAAGATACAATTCAAGAGAAAAATTCAAGCTGACCTCTTGCCACACTTAAGGCTGGGATCTGTGCTAAACAAAACAGAGGTACCAGCTCCCTGCTACCTTCCACACCAAATGCCAGTATTAACTGGACACTTATTTAGGAAATTTTAAATAAAAAAATGGCTTCTGAACCTCACTGAAGAAAAAAAAAAATTCTGTCTTGGTGGAAAATTTTTGTGTTTTTTTTTCCAACAGAAGCTGAGGAAATTATTATTCTCCCTGTCACTCTCCTTCCTGCTTGAAAAAGTGGGCGGGGAAGGAGAGAAAAAGCTGGAGAAGGAAGAAAAAAAGAAAAAAACAAATTCATTATTTAAAAGTAGGAGGGGATTTTTGTTACGGAAAAACTTGCAACATACCTTTGACACAGCCAAGTCCACCCATCCAGTGGGAGCACTGCGTGCCTGCCCGGTGTGGGTTAGGAGACAGACCAGTTGCCTCTCTGTGATGGAGGGACACGGTGGTAGCACCCTGCCCCAGCTCCAGGGTCCTCCAGCAGCCGCAGCACAAGGCAGGGAAGAGAGAGAGATGGAGGAGATGGCAGATGGTGGGAATAGACTAAGTCAGTGCTAAGAGTGGGACACCAGAAGGAATCCACACTGTGAACTGTCTGGGAAAAGCTATCACTTTGTGTAAATGCAGACATCAGCATTTGACTCAAAGGTGTTTTTTTCCAGATTAAACCAAATGCCTTAAATTCCACTTGAAGCAACTGGCAGAATAGAGGTGAGGTGCAGACATTGGAGGATGCTTTGGTAAGCAGTGACAGTGGATCAGCTATGGTCTTGGTGTAGCTTTTCATGAATTTTTGAGAAATTGTCATGACAGCACCTGCATGTACAAAGAGCACAGATAGGAGGTATTTTCAGATACTTTCATGAGTTACCTGTGGTCACTGGAGGACTGAAAACAGAACAGGGCAAAACTTCACTGTCTCCATCTTAAATGCATGGAAGCTCCTCTGTATGGAGCCTTCCTAGCTCCATGGGTCAGAAGCTTCAGGAGGATCTGCTCTGTGCAGAGCCATGAGGTCAGAGCCCCAGCCTCGTCCCAAGCACATGTGTGCGTATTTGTCTCCATAGCATTTCAGCCTTTCTAGCTCAGATAGCTACTGAGCCCTTTGGTTGTCTGCTCCCTTTGGTTATCAGTACCTCAGTAGATTTCCAAGTTCCAGTATGCTCAATTCCATACTTGAGATTATTTGGGACAATTTATTATTTACATTTCTGGGACCTGGTAAATTAGGTTCTCTGATTAAACCTGCAGAGGCATAGCAGGACTCCATCGGAATCTGAAGAGGGGCACCTTTCAAAGCAGTGGTCACAAGTAGGAAATCCAGCATGGATGAGCTGCAGGGCTGTTGGCTCCTCTGGTGCTTTTCCTTTTTTACCTGTGTAGGCCCAGCTCTTCGGAGTTACTGGAACATAATCATGGCAATCTCTGTGTACATAAACTAATACATGCAAAGCCTTTTTCACAACCCACGCCTGAGATTACAAACTCTCCGGCGCAGTGTCTCTCCTCCCTACACGTTTGTATTTAACACAAGGCCAGTCTCACGGGGAGTTTCCAGACAGTACACTGTGGAAGCCATAAAATACAGTAGTTCAGATATAAGGAAGGCTAGGAGGCTGTTGGTTCAGGGTTCCTGGAAAGCCTGGGATGGTGTACAAATGAGGTAATATCCAAAACATCTTCAAATATGTTTCTAAAGCAAATGTTGCACAATTGAATTAAGGCTTCAGAGGAGTGAAAAGTAGAGGCAGATTTGTTTTTCTGTTATCAGGACAAGTGTGTCATATTTAATGATTCCCATAGAAAAACGCGGGCTTCAAAATTAAAGCCACAGCCATGTTGTCAGTCTAACAAAGTATATCGGATTGGGACATACAGAGCTGTTGCATAAAACCCAAGGAGTTCTCGCCACGTCTTTCTAGTAGAGTTTTGTCTTTTCCTAGTCTTTCTCTTTTGGTCTAATATGTGTATTCATGCAGTAATTATATTTTTTCTCAGGGTCAGAGACCGATGAGCATCAGAGCTGTGCTGCAGATTGCTTCAGCTGCCTCCTGCTGTCCCCGCATGTAGCTCTGATCTTATTTGATAGATATTCTCAAGCTGTGTTTCTTAATGAAGTTGTCTTTAAAATAGCAATCCGTGGGTTTACAGAGCTACAAATTTTTTACAGTTGTGTATCTGAGACAATTTTATATGTTGTTTGAAATTACTCCATTAAGTTTATGTTCAGCTGTTCCAAACATACTTCTGTTCCCTGTAAAAGGTGTGTTCCTGCTGTACTTACAGACACAGACGTCTTTGGTTGACTGAGTTTCTCTACTTGCATGTGGAAGTAATTGCATGACCCAAAGAACATTATTAGAAATGGCTTCTGCTTTCCTTGCTTGGTTTACATAAGGGATCTGTTGAGTCTCTTTGTCGAATGCTTTGGACCTGGGTTGTTTAAAAAGGACTAGTGGCTTCTTGCGGTGATCCAGGGATTCTTGTCCCGACTCTCACAATCTGCCTGCACAGAGCTTCCTGAAAACATTGAGGCTCTTCACAGTTTTCAGATTGACTGTCCCCATTCACTTGGCAATTTTGGAAGTTAAAACCTTCATAAATCTTTAAATTCCAAGATGCCTCGAGGAAGGACTTCTCATGGGGTGCCTACAGTTCTCAAACGATTCAAATACAGTATAAATATCACTAAATAATGTCTAGTAAATAAAGTGTCTGGAAAAGCCTGAGTCGTAGTGGTACCTTCATGTTCTCGTCAACCTCTTTCAAGTAGACAAGAAGCCCTCGTTTTCAATCTACAAAACTGAATAAAGATATTTAAATAGGTCAGTCTCGTGGCTTTAGGACGGAACTCCTAGGCTGTATAACAGACTTAGAAAGCTGGAATCTGCCAAAATGAGGGAAAACCAAAGCATTGCAGCCAAATTTTCATCTGTCTTCTGCACCTGAACTTGTAAACTTGCACATGGACTCTCTGTGCCTGTCATTAGCATATTTACACGCACTAAAGTGCAAGTGAAAGGTCAGGTTAGGTAGCTAGGCACTGTTTGTGTGGTTTGTACACAGCAAAGTTGGGTTTGCATACGCTGATGTGGTATGGTGCATTTCCGCAAATGGAAATTTGAGGCCACTTTCGCAGAATGTGTTAACCTCGCATCGCCAGATCGTTCGTCTCTTCTCTGAGGAACGTACGCACAAAATTAGGTAACACATTGAATCTGAAGCTCAAAATACTTAGCCCTGTCTAACACCGAAATCAATTAGAAGGTTCATTGCAGAGTGTGTTTGATTTCTTTAATAAAGTCAACCAACGCATAGCAGTTACATCTGAAGAAGGAAGGAAGAGAAAGATGTTGATGTTTACAGTTCTGGCACTAAAATTTTCAGCGTTATTAAAAAAAACCTGATCTTTTTGTTCCTGAGTTTGTAGAACTAAAAAGATGTTTGCTTAAGGAAAAAAAAAATCCTTTTTTGAGATTGCTTTTTCATTGTTACCTCTAGGAGGTAGCTGTGATGTCAGGAGCAGTTGTCAACGAAATAACAGCCCTTCTCTCTTGTTCGTAGCAGGATTTCAGATTTGGCTCCACCAGGGACACAAGCATCGTTTGTATTTCTGCATCGCTGGGATGGAACAGATTTGTCTAGTTGTTTGTTTTGCCTTTTGGTTTTGTGTCAGTCTTACTTAGGTTAGGCATAGCTGTGTAAAGATCCCAAACCAAGTAAAACAAATCTTTTATGGTCTGTCTGATCTTCCAGCCTTTTCATTTCTGATGTTAAAACATTTTTATTTCTGATTCGCTATGTACGAAAGCCAAAATGACTGAAATTTCAATGCTGGATCAAAATCTGGCAGCTAGTAGACTACAAAACTATGAGGGAAAACATTGTTCTGTATGCATGAGACATGAAAATTAATTGTTTAAGCAAAAGATTTTTTCAGATGTTTAGGTTTTGCATATGAATTGTCCCACTAATACTAGCATAAATGTTCTACAAATACTGTAAGTAATACAAATGTTTGCTAATAGCCTGTTTGATTTTGAACTTGCTTCAGTTGCTTTGGCAAAATACTATTCCTGAGTGAGTAAAAGAGTAATTGGGTCCACAGCCTTCAAGTGCGTGGCTGAAGCTGTGAGTCACCTCATTACTTTCAGTAATGTCTTGGGATCTCTAATGACTGCAGCTGGTCAGCGTGCCATGTCACCCGGTACAAGCCGTGTCACAGGGCAGCCACGAGCCACGCCGGTGAGCACATCGCACAGGATGTTAGGTCAGTGCTGACTCAGAGGGGAAAGGAGTACTCATCAAATCCGTGGTAGTGTAAAGTGCGCTGTGAATTAGGACCTCTGTTTATGAAATGACTTCACCCACGCTCCTGTTTTCATGCTTTTTCTCACAGGGTGGTGTGACAGTTCCCTAACCTGAATTTGTGGAAATGAAATCAAAAACGGGATAAATTTGACCTGCAGATATCGAAGACTTTCATATTTTTTATTCAGATTTTGAAAATGTATGTATGTGTGTGTATATATATGTATACATACAAAAATATAATCTCACGTTTGCTTTACAGATAATTAAAAGTCCTGTGACTACGACCTTCTAAAATTACTGCCCTATTGGTCAGCTGAAATTGCTTTTGGACAGTACTGATCTGTCAAACCAGCCATGAGATTCCAAATCAGTTTCTTTCAGATCTTCAAGTGACTTGGCACTCGAGAGGGCTGGTTGTGATGGTAAGCCTCCCACTAGTCTGGAAATGGAGAGAAGCAGATGATGCCACCTGAAGCTCTCCTTCCCGGCACCTCTGGAAAGCCCTGCCTTCTGACTCAGGCTGTTGAATCGCACTTGGCAAGCCAGGCGTAGCGACCAACCGTAGCTGAGCAGTGTATTTTAGTACCAGTACCTGTTTTTTCCTGTGGATTTTGAAATGTCGAAAAGTCTACTAAAGTTCATAAGCCTTTAAGGCACTGACACAAGAAAAGGAGGAAAAAAAGAAAGCAGGAGGGGTCTAAGTCCATGTTGCTTATGGCATTTTGTGAAGCCTTTTTACACCTGAGCAAAATGTCTGTAAAGAGACACTAGCCTAACCTGTTGCATTTTGTTTACTTGCTTTGCATGGGTGTAAAAGATTAAATAAAATGCCAAGCAGTGGAGGATTCAGCATAATGACAGTACTGTTTTAGCTTGCTCTGCATGGCTTGTTCTATTAATATGTTTGTGGTCAGGAAGGAACGCAGTCTCACTTTGCTAAAATCTGAAACTCGGTAAAGCATAATATGTGCAGTATTAATTTTGGTTTGACACCTGCCAGGCAAAGATCCTCACCAGCCAAAGGCATTCTTCTCAACCGAGCTCCATCTGTTGCGCAGATCTTCGGTTCTGATATTTCTAACTACTCGAGCCAAAGCAAAAAGAAGAGCCAACTTGAAGAAAAAAAATCTCTAGGAGGAATGAACAGTTTTATCGAGGCTAAATATAATGGCTTGTTGTCATACTTGGTTTAAGTCCTGTAAAGGAAACATGTACAATTAGTTGTGTTACATAAGAAAACAGTCCTTCATACTGGCAGTATGATTTTTGTTGTTGCCTGAAAGGAACGTCGATAGCTAAAGTCCAAGCACATGATTTTATTGTTGAAATGCTGCAGCCTTTAGAAAGATTCTCGCTAGGAAAGTTGCTAGTAAAAAATTTACTCACTTATTGTACTCGGCAGATAAAAAGCCCAAGGAGTCTGCTGTGATTCTTGCACGTGAAGGAGCAGCAGGATTAACACTTGCCTCAGCTCTTTGAAAGACAGCTCAGGCTATTTGAAACAAGCATTCAAGTAGTGTCTGTCAAAAGAAGTTAACTTCCAATCCCCTGACAAACGTTGCATGATGAGTTTGTCATCTAGCTGACAAAATAATCATTAATTGCTCCAGTTGTCTTTGTTTTGCACTTAGAGTGGGTGAATTACTCTGTCAGAGCTGCCCGGCCCACCCGGGTAAACATTTGCCTCCTATGAAACCATAGAAGTCTACTGCAAATATGAATGTGCTTTATGATCGTCATGACTTCGTACAACCATCCACTGATTGTTAATTATTACTTGTGATAGCGTGGAGGAGAAACTTGACTGAGGGAAATGATGGCTCTGTGTGCTTCAGACCAATAATTTATTGTTGAAAGTGTCATGAATATTATCAAACTCCATTGAATTCACTAAGAACTGCAGAGTATTCAAAAGTATATAGTAATCTGCTGGCATACTTCACAATTTGATTTTCAGCATTATTTCTAGAGTTGGCTCTTGGTGTGACTGCCAGCATGCAAACCGGAGACTCTCATCTCTCCTCTCTCAGGCTATCATCAGATACCTTTGTGCTGTCTAACAACTAGTTGCACCTGGCTTCCAAAAAAATGGTCGTACGTCTTCTTTCCGTATAACTTTTCAAGTCATATTTGTTCATTTGGAAAAAAATCTTTGGCCAAGGTCTGAATGCTCAGTATCTGTATTTAAGCAGTTCTTCGGAATAATTCCTAAAAGTGCAGGTGTTCCTCAGAACCTCCCAACTGAGTAGATTTTTTTTTCCCTTAGTGTAATGCTGCATGCTGAACCTGTTCATGCATTTATACCAAAGGTATCACTGTAAGGATGCCATCGTTAGCTGTGGCTTCAGTGCTGATGCATATAGTTTATTTACTTATAACAATATAGAAATCTATAGGAAATATCAAGCAAATTTTACTTCCACTTCAGGGCCTACAGCAGCATCAAATGCTGCTAAAAATAAAAAAGTATAAAAACACAGTATGATTAAGTCCAATCCTGTCTGTAATGTAGGGTAATCCTGCTTGAAAAGGGAGCAGATATTATAGTAAGTTGTGTTTGTCTTTTCTTTGCATAGATATTCTTTTCCTTGCATGCATCTGGAGTCGCCATTTTATTAATGAAATTAATTATTTGATTTCATGGTATGCAACAGCAGAGAAATACTAGGTGGGATTGTAATTAATTTTTTGCATGGGAAACAGAATAACATCCACACTATTAACTGCTTAAACTTCCTCCCTGCTCTTCCCAGTAAAAAGCAAATGAAGAAGTGAAAACCCAGTCTCTTTCAACTCCTTAGACCCAGGGATTGCTCCCTATGGCTTGAAAAGGGTGAAAACTTAAGACAGCATGAATTTATTTAGGGACTTCTCTGTCAATCTGTTTAACATGGATTAATACTGAAGGCCATCAGTATAGCAGAGATCTGTGGAGGTACAAAACCTGTAAGACAGATTAAAAAAAAGTTCAGGAAAACTGCGTAGCTACTGGAACTGAATAGTGGGAATACAATTGAAAACTTTTGTCATGAAATGTGAATGTTTATGTTTCAGGTTTTAGCAGTCTGCTGCCACATCCACAGCTACTAGGCAGTCATTAGCAAGTGATAAAGAATATGCGAATTAGCTGCTGATACTGAGCCAAAATAGAAACATCTGCGTTCTTGAATTGCCTGTAGATTTGCCAAATTTTATGCTGTCTTTTTTTCCTACCCTAATACCCAAAATGTATTTAATGTCACAAAGGGTGATGCTTTAGAGCTCACACAGGAGAAGAGATTGCCAATGAATGAAGATATATGTACTTTTTAATTACACCAGTAATGCAGAGTCCCAGCAAGCTTGTGGCAGGAAGGAGCTGAATTTGGTACCATGGGTGGATTCTGCTTCACTTGAGGGAGACCGTTTAAAGTTGCCATAGATTTGATTATCACAGGATCATGGCCACAATTTATTCAGCACATTGGCTGATATAGTATTAGATTCCAATTTATTTAAAATAAGACAGAGAACTTCCTATCTTTTAATACAAGTCATAAAAACCGATGTGGAAGAATGCAGCCAGTCTTAAAAATTTATTTCATATTTGCTTTCATTTTCATTAGTGCCTTTCATAATTTAATTACGAGACAAGGAAATGTAAATTACCATGACAGAAGTATGCTTATGAGTAAGTGTTTTATGATCATTAATTGACAGAGGGTGGTTTTATTCATGCACATTCTTATATTAATGACTGTTTGCATTCATCAGATCAGAAGTTATCAAGCTACAGAAACTTTACAGTCCTGCATTTGTGAAGCATAACTGCGGCATATACTCAGACGAACACAAAATTCTCTGTCAAATTTGTTTTATTGTAACATGGTCAGTCGAAAAAAATGTACTGCTTTCTAAACCCTTGGTTTAGGTGTTTTTCTTTTAATGTGCTTATGCCACAGATTCCATTCTGTAGTTTAGTCTGGGTATTTAACTGACCAAGATTTGATTTTGATTGCATTAGAGAAGATAGTATTTATTCTTAGGAAGGTAACTGGGCCAGTGGTTCCTACAAAGGTGCAGGTTTTCCATCACTGGGATTTCCCCGTGCCGAGTCAGCTGTATGGGAGGAAGAAGCGGGAGTTCCCAAGCAGAGAACAGAGATCAGCACACGCTTGGCTGTCGTTAAATGGTGTCCTCTGATAGCCTCAAAGGGGATGAAGGAGGTGGGCATCTCTTTGGTAGTGAGCAGAAGCCTACAGAGGAGGCAATCAGGACAGATAAGTGGAACAGCTACCACAGTCTTCCACCTCGTGGTGGAAGCTACCCATGTAACTCACCACTCATGTTTGGCAGGAGAGACAGAGGAACAGCTATGCATGTGCTAAAAGCAGGAGAAGGCTATACATCTCCAAGTTATTTTAATCTTCTTCTGTAAGTTATTTTAATCTGAGTGTGTTAACTTTATATATGAAAAGATATCTATAATGGGGTCAGCTATCTGTCTTCAAATAGTACAGGATCTACAGTTCAATTTTTCTCGCTCCTTGGTCAAACACTTTTTGAAACTCACTGACACCAGGAGGTGGACCTGGTGGTTTTGAATAGATGTTGGATGGGCTGCATGATCCATGCTGTTTGCAGATGTATAGAAAAGATATGTATATGATGATACATAGAAGAGAAATATTTTTCCGTGTTCCCTGGAGCACGATTATTTGGAGCTGTTGCAAAACACTAATGTTCCCTTCCCAGCCTTTGAATCAGTCTGGTGTTTAATTAGCAACAACGACAACAAGAAAAAAAACAACACCCAAATTATATAGTAGGGGTTGGTTTCTGGATAGTCTGTTCTACTTTTTTCACTGATCAGCGATTTGAGCTTGTTTCTTGTGTTAAAACAGGTCCTGAATCAGACCCCTGTAAAGTTCACAACAACTAAATAACCTTATAATGCTTCATGATCATTTTTAACTTGCACAGGAGGGAGTAAGCGCTGCATTCTCCATGCAGGCCTGCCAAGTGTCGTATGTCTAGCGTGATACTTTCCCATCTGGCACTCCAGTCATTCATTGCCGCAGGTTGTCTTAGAGCTCATGAATTTGGATGTGCCGTAGGAAGAGGGCAGGCATTTGCCTGCAATTCCGCCTGTTAGGACAGCGTTGGGAGAGAACAGCCGAGCAAGAAAGCAGAAGAGCAGCTGTACAAATGGAGGCCCACTGTCATCTCCCATCCCTTTTTCTAACAAATTGAGCCAAGCCACCCCCTGCAGCTACCCAGCACCTTCTGTTTATTCCACCCTTCTCACCAGGACCTCTACCATGATCTGGTCTTTGAGTTCAGTGATCTACAGCACCCCCTGGGAACCCTCAAAATGCGTACTCTCTGCTTTCCCTTTCATCCAGCATCTCTGGCGGCTCAAGGAGGGCTGCAGCTCTCAGAAGTCTCTGATCTCTCCATTAGTGGGAGCATTACATACTTACCTTCCAATTCAGGTTCTGCAACCCCACCTCACTGCTCTTGAAAGCCTGTCCCAACCTGATCCGCCAAGTGTTGTTCTGCTTCATGACCCACTTCTAGTGTTGTGCTCAGGCCAAGGGGATTTCACTTTAAAGCAAATATACCTGGTTATGTGCAGGTTGTTTGCTATTGTGACGTTCAGTCATTAATTAATTTCTGGAACATAACACAGCTGCGAAAACACACAGCACACAGTCTGGCAACCATGCCCATGCCCATTCAGTACCCACTGCTGGGTCTGCGGCTCAGGCTAGTTGAACAACTGCACTGTGCTCCAAGGGGGCTGGAGGGAAGCAGAGCCTGGCACTAGATTCTTTATTATATATGTTTCCTTTTAGCTGAAGTGCCCCAAATGTCACTGGCTGCTGGCACGTTAGCCACGACGGCTCTGTGGAGCTTCAAAGTCCCTTTTAGCCTAATTTCCTATAGTAACCAAGGCTGTGTGCTCCTCCGCTGTGGGCCGTTGCGTCTATGCATGTATCCCTAGTAGCTTCTGAACCTGTTGGCCAACTTCAAGAAGCCTACCTAGTTGCTGTTGTGGAGAGGAGCAATTTCATGAGTGTCCTGAGAATCAGTAAGCAGCTGGAGGAGAGAAGTCCTGAAGCACGAGTCACCTGTATGACTTCGCACCTGGGGGAAACAAGGCTTCTTTGGTTTGCTGCTTGTGGAACTGCTTGATCTAACTTTAGCACTTCTCAGGGAAGAACTGTACTCCACATGCCAGGAAAGATGATTAAAGAGGACTCTGAAATGCTTGCTTTGGACTCTTCAGAAATTATGAGCAGGACCTGGTAAGAGGGTCAAGTGAACAACAGTTAGTGACTTGAGTCCAGATCACTGAAGGACTCTGTACACCTATCAGCAGGAGATGCTGAGGCCAGATGCATGCCTAAGCAGTTACTCCTTTTTACAGGCCCATTCCAGTTATGCAGGGTCTGAAGCCCAGAATCACCTACCTGTTTCTGATGTGATTATATAAAAATTAGAGCATTTGCCTAGCGTTGTTTCTGCCAAGGGCTCTTGCATGCAATTTTGCTCTGTTTTAGCACACCCCTTGATTCCCAGGAGAGTTTTCTCTCCACCAGGTTCCATTCTAGAGGCTGGGAAGCATTCTTGACCCTTCCCAGGGAAATCTTTATATTTTTTGCTGGAATGATTTATCAGGAGAAAGGGAATGAAGAGGAGCATGACTGTGCACCTCAGCATTAGGATGTGCAGCTCAGAGACCTGGATTCCCATCTCCTCTTCCAGGGCTGCTTTTGTCTTCTTATCCAATGAGTATGTACATGGTCATTTAAATTGATAAAATACAGAGGCAGTGCTGGAAGGAGAGACCAGTCCCCAGAACATCCTTTCCCAAGGGACAGACTTATTAGATAGTTATTAGATAAGAGGTGGGCCATTGTATCCCTGGCTCCCCAGCTGTCTCCTGAACTGCCTGTGGAGTTGTCCTTGCAGGATTAGGCAGCAGCTAATTGAGACTTCTTCAGCACTTTGGATTCAGGTACAGCATTTCCATCAAAGTCCCTTTTACACAGCAAAGAGCAAAAGCCAAAAAGTTGTTTTTGTGTTGCATCATATAAAAATGTGTTGACTGCATAAGGGAGAAGGCTCCGTGAAACTCCAACAGATGCTTTTGGTCGTGCACAGAGAAGCCATACTTACATGGAGAAGGGTCCTTTAGACAAAACCATAAGGCACTTTGGGCTGCCAGGAGTTCTGAGTAATCAGGTGGGTACTTTGCAGATCACCCAAAAATGCCTCAGCACTTTTCGCTGCTGTGTCCTGTGTTGGAGCCAAGCTCACTTGCTCCCCACTGCGTTCCAGCAGCATGGAGAGTGGGAGGTCAGTTCCTCAATGCTGATAAAGATTTTCCCATGGCACAAGACAGCCTAAGAGATGATGTCAGCTTTTTTCATCACCTAGAGATGGTGATGAGAAAGCTAAAGCAAAAAAAAGTCTTTAAGTGATTCAAAGCCCATTTTCACTGGACTTTATCTTGCATCCTCCCAGTTGTGCCAAGCGGACAGAGCAGGGGTGAGTTTATTTTCCATCCCCCTGATTGTTGCAATATCTTCTTGAAGTCTCCTACTTAAAGCTGGAGAGGTCCTGAAGAAAAAGAAATGCAAAAGTGGCAACCGGCTGCCTTTGCCCCATGTATAGCTTTGGTATCTGGGTTACTCTGTTTTGTCTGGTACATATCCGTGATACTGTCTATTTATATCCAGTTCTGTTTCCTGTCCACACTCTCCAGCACAATCGTATCTCCCAGTCTGTGCAGTGGTCTGGAAGCACAGATGTACACACAGGCCAGAAGTTGTCAACATCTCCTGGTTTTTAACTGGGACAGCTAGGATAAAGGCTTAGGGTGGATGAGCTTCCTTGACCAGCGAGAGCTGGAGACGGGGAGAAGTGCGTTCCCTCGTGCTGCAACTTTGAATAGAAGGAGCTGCGGGTCTTTCTCTGGGTCGGTTTCAGCTCCAAAACCAGGGTGGAGAGTGTCCTCCCCACCTCCAGCCTGGCGAAAGGGGATTTTCATGGTCCCAAGCACCGTGCCAGCGAGTTGGCCGGCAGTGCCACCGGAGCAGCTGTGCACCAGGCTGGCTCGCTCCCCAGCACAAAGCTATTGGCTCCCCATTCCTCAGGGACTTAGTGGCTTTGGCGTGAGCAGCGAGACTTCAGCCTCTAAATGTCTGCAGCGCACAGCCCTGGCACTGTGCGGCATAGACCATGTCCACAGTCGGACACGGTGTTTCACTCTGTGTGCTCACTGGAGGTGACGGCATCGCAAATCACCTTCTCCAGGGAAACCCTCAACACCTTCCGGTGGTGCCCCAAGCCCTGCTTCTTCCCGTTTCTAACAGTGCAGTCCTCGTTTTGCTAAGCTGAAGCGTATACCTAACATAAGCACGTACACCTCCACGTTGGATCCACCTAAAGCAAGAAGAGCTTCACATTTTTTGCAAAATTGAGGTCTCAGTATCCTAAACGTACCTTTCAAATGCAACTGCAGGATCTGCATAATTGAAACTTGTGCTCTAATCTCATTACCTCCCTCAGGCAGTTCCTGACAAATGGAGATTATAAGTGAGGGTCTGTGGTAAACATAACTAAAAAAAGGCATCTTTAATATTTTTGCAGTGTGTTCAAAGCAGCTTGGGTGCTAAGCACAGAAAACTCATTTCCCTTTTACCTGAAATGCCATTATGTTTATTAAATTGAGTGGCATTAATCCTAGAACATATCCAAATCTTTTTGTGATTTTGCATTTGTCGTAACTAGAAGATCTCACTAAATATTTCTCTATGCCTCTAAATAATATTGCCCATCATGTAATACTTGTCTCAGATTTTCCTCAGTGACTTTGTTTCAGAGCTGAAAAAGAGCTATCACAGAAAATAAAATGGGACTAAAATAACAGTCCTTTGTATTAAATTTCACATTTGGCTTCTGTCCCAGAATTTTCCATATCCATATTAGAATCAGATGGTAGTGTAAGATGAAAAGATTTCCTGGATGGGTTTTATTCTTATTAAAGGGCTGATAACAGGCTGAAGGCAAGATACTACTTGTACTAAAAAAAATCTGCCTAATATCAAAGGCTGGATGGACAAGCTGACGTACTATTGTTAGGCCTCCCTGCTTGATCACATTTCAGTATCACAAAATCATTCTGCTAGTGAACATGAAGTATAAAAATTCCAGCGTGAGTGCAAAAAGCCCAGGCTGGCAGGTAGCGCTCCTTTGGGCACACTGCTTTATGCTTAGTAGCTGACCAAAAGCCAATGCAAGGGTTTAATATCAAAAAGTAGTGTTGGCGACAGCACAGTGTAGCTATATTTATTTTAAATTTTAGTTGCTCTCAAATATTTGCATTCATGAAAGGCACTCCCTCATCCTGACTTACCTGTGGAGCTGGTATCACGTGTGATGTGACAGCATAGGGCAGCCCCACCTGTATTGCTCAGCCTTCTTCAGGAGCTGTGCATCCTCTGCCCTGTTCCCAAACCAGCCACTTGCCCCGGGTTCCTTTGGCAATCTGGAGACAGAAAGATCAAAGGGACCTAAATACTCTTCAAAAAGCAATTTTCCCTTTACTCAAAGCAGCTTTGTATAGTATGTATAGTATGATTGGGCTTAAATTGTACAAACGTTTGCAGGCTCTGGGTATTCTATGCAAAAAGAATTACTTTTGATAAAATGAAGGAGGGGTGCTTTCTAGTGTTGCTGTTCTGCTGTAGTGGAGGCTGCGAGCATGATATTGGAGCTATAAATTAGATTTTGCAAAGCGGCTCTTCTGTAGGGAGTCTGCTGCTTCAGACCGACAGGCTATAATTAGCATTTTCTTGGGGATATTTTTGCTCTGTTTTGACGCAGTATCTTCAGCAACAAAAGTAGAGCAGCAATTGCAGGCTGCATTGATCCTTCATTTCAGATTGTGATCGCAAAGGATATCGAAGAGCAAATATGCTTTATAGATATCTTATGCTGCTTTTCTAAATGCACCTTTTTAAAGCAACTGGTATGTGGTTTGAATTTACAGGCAGAGAATCACTTCACCAGCACTGGGTGTTTACAGTGTCAACGTCAACTTCTGAGCTTATACCCAGCGTTCCTTTTACAGTCAATGGAGGGAAATGTGCACATTTAGAGGAGTAATTCATCTGATCATTTTAGACATTTTCTTTCCAGTGAGATGGATTGTATTCTAGAAGAGCCTATTTCTCTCCTTAGTGATAATTAATCCTAGTATAATTAGTTCAGGGGGGGCTATCTGTAGTTAGGTGAGATGGATCCCATACAGCATGTTTCTGAATAGCACTGTATTCTCACTCTGCTATTAACACTGTTTGTAGTAATGCTTTTTTTTTTTTTTTAAATGATCAGATTACCATAGGGAATACACAAAGAGATCGCTTGTGTTTGTAAGAAATACTTGGTTCGGTCCCTAAGAGCTTTTTACCGCTGATAATTACAGCTACCTTAATCTTCCTGTGAAAGCTTTTTTGGTAGTTGTATTCATCCTGTCCTCCGTGACTCAGGTACCAGTTTGACACTGAACATCTTCTCGGATGAAGAGTGCGTTCTGGGGCATGTTGAGTACTTGGGCAATACTGAGGGACATAGGGCAGAAATCTCTGAGAGAACATGGGACTTCCTTGCACTCTCCTGAAAACAGCTTCAAGGAGGCCAGATGAACGGAGCTGTAGTACATACATGCCTGTTTTCAGGAGTGTTACTACAACTGGGATGAGGTATAAGGAAGCATAATTTGTATTGGGGAACAGTGTTGATGCCCTGTTCATTTGGGTTCACCTGAACCATGTTTATGTGTTCATTCAAACAGAAGAAAAGCCCCCAAAGCTGGTCTCCTCAAGACAAGTTTGCCATATATGGACAGGGCACAGAGGGTAAGTAGCATCTTAGGAGACAGAAGAACTTCCTATGAACAGCCCTCAGCAACAAAATAGAGTAATACCTAGTAACTAAGGAATCAAAGTTATTTCTGAAGTGTATAAACAGAGTCCCAGAATAGGAGTAATAAGGTATTATTGGTCCCATATTTGTCATTTGTCACTATATCATACTGGTGCAAGCAGATTGATTTTCAGGGGGTGATGGTTGCTGGAAACATGTTCCTTGAAAACCTTTCTTGTTCACTACTCCAAAATCTATAATTACTTATGGAAGTCTTGGCTTTGGAGTAGAATTCTGATATCTGGATCATTGACACCCAAAACCTCAAGGCTGCCTAGTATGGTCCACTGAGCATTAGTTTTCCTCTAATTAATCTTCTGGTTGATTATGTAATTAATCTTTCTCGGTGAGTATGTATTCTGTTTCTTTAATTAATTAATTCTTTCACCTCAGCTTTGCTTATTCCCTCCTTTGTCAAGGTCTTACGTTAATATTTGCAGCATTGCCTAGTGACACGTGTATGCATTTTCTTTTTCTTTTTTTACAGATATAACTGAAATTGCACCATGTATTTTGAAGACTTCACCAACAGATCAGCAGCTGAACAAGCTTGCGAGGAGACTGGGACCCGAATGGGAACATATAGTTCTGTGCTTGGGTTTGTCCCATACTGACATCTATCGATGTAAAGTCAATCATCCTCATAACCTGCAGTCACAGATCGTAGCTGCGTTTGTCCTGTGGAGACAGCGTTTGGGGAAAAAAGCAACAATCCAAAGTCTGCAAGCCAGTCTGATGGCAGAAGAAGTGGATCCTTCTGTGATACAGTACATGCTTGAGTGAAGCCTTGCTATTGATTGGGAGCTTTCAAGTACTTCGTTAAATTAAATAAGGAGGATTCACGGAAATGTATGCTGAAGATCTGATGCCTCAAACTGGGAAAAAATGGGGTTGGGAACTGTGGTTTTATTAAGCTTAAACATTCCACTTTTCTGTGGCATCTTGTGAATTGTAATTCTCTTCATGCCAGATTAATTTTTAGCAGTCATTAAAAAATGGATCACTCTTTCCTGTTTGCTTTTGTACTATTCCAGTGAGGATATAGGGTGACACTTAAAGTCCTTGGAAGCAGGCGGCCCTGCAGCGAGTTCAGCAAGGTTTCTGGTTTCATTGCGGGAGCAACACTTGGTTTAACCTATTTTGTGGACCATGTAGGAGCCTTTTTTACTGCTGTTCCATGCTAGTTCCCTGATATCCCAGCAAGAAATGAGAATAATCACTGTTACTAATTTAACAATTTTACAACAGTTATTGCAGGTGGCTAATTTCACATTTATAAAAGTTTTAGCACATACAGTTTCTTGCTAGGATAGATGGCTGCCACCTTAGTCTGCCTTTGAAACTGGCCCTAAGTGGAAGTAACAGGAACCTAGTGTGCCTGTGAGGGTTTCTCCCGTTATTATTTAATGGGTGTAGGTTTCTGCAAGGAGAAAGGCACTGTGCATGTATGCCATCTCTTAGCATAGCACGGGTGGGGAGTTCTCAGGGAAGACACGCAGTAAAAAAGTGACCAGAAGATAGGTAGGAAGAGGCAAACAGAGCGAGAAGGGGCCTAAAAAATAAGACAACTTCTAAGTTGTCCGTGTTTGTCTCTGCTAATAAACTGGGAGACATCCTGGTGCCTGCTGAGTCTTTGTACTGTGCTCTGGATCCAGACAGTCTTGTTTTCATGGAAGTTTTACTCTTAGGTCAAGTGTCCATAGGCACCTTGCTCTGACCACCGCATGCCCAACAGGGTACTGAAGGTTGCAGGTCCTTTCTGGTCAAGATGAACTCCCCACGGCTCTCCTTCCAGCTTGTGCCATCCACCAGCCTCGTTTGCTTTCTACCAGCTTTTCTGCACCTAATGGAGGCAGCTTTGACACTCCTGTCCCCAGTTTTCGCCAGCTGTAATTGTACCACCAGTGATGATTAGATTTTAGCCAGAAGAACAGTAAAGCTTGGGCTTTTCTTCTCCTTCCCTCCTGTCAAGGAGATTTTCTTCCTGCTGGAAGAAACCACTGAGGTTTTGGTGACCAGGTAAATGGGGATCAGTCCACAGGGTATGTATCCAAAGGCAATGGACGTGACCAGCTGCTCTCTGAGGCCTGATGATAAGAGGCAGAATATGTTTTAATTCTCCCTAAGCGGTTTGCTGTACAGTAAATGAGGAACAAAGTTTGGATGCAGGGTTTCCATGTCTATTTATGAGCAAGTTACAGTAGACTGTTTCATCTACAGAGTCATTGCCAAGTAACTTCCCATCCTACAAGATCTGCCCCGTATAATTTAACAGCTTAACAGCCTTGTCAGAAGTCTTTATTGGGGCAAGAATGGAGTTTACTGCCTTTTTTTTTATTTTATTCTTCCTATACCCAGATTTTGGAAGACATCTGGGAAATTAGGAAAGACAAAGAGATTTTAAGGAAATCCTGTCTGCCTTGTTTTTCAGAAGCATGGAAACACAAAACATACCCTGGCAGGATCAGCTCCTGCAGGTCCCGAAGCAATCTGGTGGTATTTTGGTTTAATCTTCTGTATACAGTTCTGACCTTCAGTAAATCATGATCCTGTTATACCTCACTCAGATCTTAACTAATCATATCCTATTATGGCTACTTACAGAGTTTAAGTCTAGCAACAAATCCCAAATAAACAATGTAAATCAATTTAGGCCTTGGGATTTATTTATTTTTCTGTTTCATGATGCGTTAATGCCAGCATATTCTTTTTTTGGTTGAAAACGATCCTAGAGCAGGTGGACAGACACTTGGCAAATTCATATGAGCACGGCCCAGCGTAGGGAGTGTGATGAGGTCTCTGAAGCAATTCTGCCAGTGAGATGGGCAGAAGAGTGGTCTGTATGCTAGGGAAGAGAGGCAAAGCAGTGTCCCTGGCAGCAGTTTGGAGGAACAAAAGCTGGAGATGGGGAACAGGAGAAACTACTGAAAACATGATTTAGAGGAAGAAGCTGGCTCCTGGCACCATAAATGCCAGTACCTTATCTTGTTCTGAGCCAGCATGGACCAAGTCTTAACACAGACTGGTCTCCAAGAGAGTCATCCCCAGTTAACCCAGCATGAGTGCAGTGCTCCGGGAAGGCGAGTCTGAGCGATAAAGCAGTGTAATGGGCACACTCACAGGGCCCTGGTACCTTCTTCTTTGGGTGAACTTTGCATTTCATGTTCTTCATTTGTAAGACCAATGTCAGGTTATCCATACTGGTATATTTAGAGTCTTTTTAATGGTTAAGAAAACAGCCTGGAGTAGGTATGAAGTGTCATGCCAAAGAAGCCTTCTTTACAAGTCAGGTATCCTCCTGTGTATCTGCTGTGGGCCACTGGAAACCTGATGGGTGAGTATCATATCAGGTAATTTCTCCATTTAAATTGGTCTTTAGGTGGGCTAAATTCTTCATCCCAGCAGTGGTACTGAAATTACAGGAGCCACGGCTAGACAAGGAATTTAAAACCTGGCCTCTCGTATTGTAGAACAAAGCACTTAATTCATAATTTATAGTTACTTTCACATTCCCAGGCCCTAAATTAATGCTGTAATACTTGAGTTGCAAATATTGAAGGGAGAGGTTTACTTATTTTAGGAGATTGTTTCCATTGCTGTTATTTTTAAATTCATGGAAACGTTCCTATTAGACTCTTCAGTTTTATTAAAGCTTGTTTTTGCACCACACAAATGCAGGGACGCATTTAACTTGACAGTATTATTCCTTTAACCCAGTGGATTTTTCCATCCACTTAAAAATATTTTTCTTCTGTATGTAATGCTTTATTTTGCACAAGGATGCAATTAAGACAATTTAATTCTTCAGATGTATAGCAAGGCCTCTTATTCTCTCTTAGGACAGCCAAAAGGTCTTAAAATGCTTATTCTTCTCTCGCTAATTTGGGAGCAAATGTTATTTATTTAAATTTCAGTCGTAGACAAGCCTGCAACTTGAGTATTGTTCAGGAGTGAGGCAACTCAGTGAGCGAATTTCCCCATCTCTCCCTTTGCCTCAACTCCCTTGCGCCACCAGTTTGGGTGACGAGAGGGGGCTTGCACAGGGGCTCCTGTCCTCCCTGCCCACCGTGCCCCCAGGACTGGTGCACAGGGCAGGCTGACGGCCAGGGGCAGCCCCCAGCAAGGACTTGTCCCTCTTCCACTGCTCATCACTTGCACCGAGGCGTGTGACCACTCCAGGCTTCCAGGCTACTTATTTGTGGCAGTATTCAGGAGCCCTGAGAGGAAAGCATGAAGGTGGTCCCTGCTGGACCTTCCACTGAAGTGGGTGGCTTAACTTCTAGTCCTTGGAAAAAGTAGTCATTGATTTTCTGCCGTGGTCTATAAAGGAGACTTTGAGATCCCATTTAACTCTCCTAAGTGGTAAGTAGGCTTTATAAAAGCTGTTTTGTGCTCTGCAAGTACAGATGGACTCTTAGCATAGCAATAGGCAAGGTCTAAGACCACTACCTCCCACCTGTATAAAGTGGCATGGATGATCACAAAGGAGGGATCTCCTCAGGGCAGAACTATGTCAAGGAGGCTTTACGCTGCATTGAAGAGTGGCTGGAGTGTAGAGTAAAACAAAAATGCAGTCATCTTTGAGCTGCTTCTCCCAGATGATGCAGGGGAAGTTTCCATCTTGAGTCATATATTATGACAGTCATTGATCTATGGAATAAAACATTTTGCAAAAGGCTGGAAAAATAAACAAAGTCATATTACATTCAAAGAACATAAAAGGCACGCTCACCTGATGCTAAATGTAGTCAATGCTGCCAGGTTTGTTTCTTACTGGAAATAAAAACAGTCTCTGAGAGCTGATCTGTTTATAAGCTTCCATATTCTCCATAGCCATAGACTAGTGTCAAGGCATAGCAGAAGTAGAGCTGAAAAGGCAGTTCCTAAAAGCTTTGTGTATTTACAATGAATATTCAAAAGCTTTGTCCAGATTTCACTAAATGAAAAGAATTTTGACTTTCAAGGTATCTTTCTATCACCTGATAAATAGACCTAAAAATAAATCCAGTGATTTGGCTTTTTTTGGCCTGAATACAGTGTCTTTTTTAACTGATTTCCTGAGAAAAAGGAACATTTGCCGGAAACGGAAATAATCTTTCAAAATATCTTTCCAGATTAAAAAAAGAAGTATGTGTTTTAGCAGAATTCACTTTAAACCTAGCATTTTAGTTGTGAAAAAAGATGAATTGGCAATTTCCCTTTGAAGCTGTTGGGGAGAGCTGAATGATCAGTAGAGCTGATAATGGCGCAGGAAGACTCCTGGCACTCCTGCAGCAGTGACTGCATTAAAATGCCTGCACATGTTACAGATACCATTTCTGACACTGACGTCTGTTCCAAGCCCCAACAGCAAAGAGACAAAAAGTCTCTTATTAACTTCAATGCGCTTTGGATTAGGCCTTCTTTAATTGGAACCTGCTGAAGCGTGGTACTTTTACTACCTCCCTTTGAAAAGCAGTCTTTATGGATTTGGGGCAATAAAAAGGAAAGGGGTTTTTGTGGGTGTAGTAAGCACTCTAGGTTATGGGGTCCTCTTTTCACTGCCTCAAGTGCTACTTTGCACTATTCACTTCAAAGTAAGCGTCATGAGGAAGGAAAAAGAACAGAGGAGTGGAGCCATTCAGCAAAGGATATCGGTATGTTTCCAAAACCGAGATCATTTTGAATTCTGGAATGTGAATAATCCCCTAAGAGGTGGGATTTGATGGCTCAGGAGATTGTTAATAGATTCATGGAGTTTTCCACCTTGAGATCAAGGATCCAAACCCACATTGACCCAAAAGAAACGCAACCTAATGGCAGTCTGTGCAAAATGAACTACGCATTTCTTTCTTCTATCTTTAGGACTTTCATTTCTGACCTACGCAGCACCAGCTCT
The DNA here is from genome assembly GCF_018139145.2 of Gymnogyps californianus. Taxonomy (NCBI): domain Eukaryota; kingdom Metazoa; phylum Chordata; class Aves; order Accipitriformes; family Cathartidae; genus Gymnogyps; species Gymnogyps californianus. The sequence goes on along the minus strand of NC_059471.1, from coordinate 168,378,900 downwards.
TGCTATCAGACTTGGAAAAGGGCATAGAGGATTGAATGAGCCAAGTACTTGAACTGCCCTCTCCCTAGAAGAGGGACAAACCCATTAGACCCTGGGAGGGCAAATCAGGCAACATGAATTGGCACAGCTGGTGTTAACGTTCACATGGTGTGTGTAGAGAGGCCATCAGCTTCCCGCTATGTCACCCAGACCTCCTCCACACCGGCAGCAAGCTCATTCACAGAAAGAGGCCACAGGGAGACCTCCTTAACAACTCCTTGCAGCATAAACTCAGAGGCCATTTTCACTTGCTGGCTAGTTATTACTCTCCTGTGAGTGCTGTCATAGCCCTTCCTGAGGAATGTATGTCGAGGCATAATGTTTAACTGCCCAAAGTCCTGTTTCTGCATGACAGAGTCTCCTCCATGAACAGGCTCAGGGCGGGCAGGACAACATCTTAGCTGGGAGCACTGCTCAAGTGCAGATCCCATCAGCAATGTTTCTAGTTGCAGATACGTTTCCAGTCTCAGAGTCATTTTCTGATTAACAATGCCTTTTTTTTCTTAAATTCAGAGCTGATCCAGCACTTGCTTCCTGGTTTGATTTCTGTGCTGGTAGAGTGAGTTTTGCCCCATGATCGGGATGCTTGCACTTGGCCATTCCGCAGCTGTAAGTCAGCCTGCCCCATGGCATGCAGCTCAGGCGTGGGCCTCAAAATTAGCCATTCTGACTTTCAAAATATGCAAACTATTCTAGCACCTGGGACATCTGCATGTTGCTGTTCACTGTGATTTCAATCATTAGCTATTTTATTTTTACTGACTCTAATCTTCCATCTTTGCACCGTTAATTTTGGATTATCCTGAAGGGAAACATTGCAAACTGGAGTGGGGGTATTTTTTTGCATGCATGCTGAACACCATTCCCTAGGAAGCAGACACGTGGAGACTCTTATACTCCTTTGATGTTCATTTTGATTTTTTAGTGATACTTTCTCCACCAGGAGGGTGATGCTTCCCAGCTCACAACCCTGTGAACTCCAGGAAGGGGCTGGGAGCGTTCCCACTTGGCTGAGGCCGGTCGGGATGAGCCCACAACCACATTCGCCTTCGTGGCACCTTAACAGGAACGGTGCTGGGGATGCATGGCACAGTCATTGCCTTTGAAAGCCCAATGGACACCCAACAGCCCTGTAAAAAAAAGGATATAAAGACATACTAACAGGAAAATATAACTTTCAATTATCTGAGCAGGCAGACCGCAGTGATACTGCCTTTCATGAGGTTATTTTATTTTTATGGACACATTTGCCAGGCTTTATTTAAATAAGAAAGCAATTGAATAACTAGAGCATGTGGAGACTCCTGATAAGGATCCGTCTTTCAGGTTATTAAACAAACTGCATAGCAAGTGCTCAATTATTCTTCAAAATGCTTAAGCAACACCTTTTGTTCAGATTCCCATCTAGAATTACCTCCCAGTAAGTTGCCTCCCAGTAATTTCCAAGAAGCAGCGTGCGATCAGCACACACCCCTGTTCTGGATAATAAAGACTTCTGAGAAAAATCTCAGGATTAACAAACAAGCCACCTAGGGACCTGGGAAAGCAAGCCTTCTGAAGGAATTTTACTTGCCTCGCGCTGGGCTCGCTGTGCTGTCGGGTTGATGTCTGCATGTGAAATGAGCCTCAGTAATTACATATTCTTCCTCTCCATTGCTGGTCCTGACTTTGCAACATTTGAGAAACCACTTCAGGCTGCAACTTGCAGAGCGATGCAGACTTTTGATGAGCAGAGTTTGACGAAAGTGTAGCGAGCCCGAGATTATTTACTCAATGCATGCTTGGGATTTGCTGTCTGAGCAAGGGGCCATCACACAGCGAGCAGGGTGGAGCACTGAAACTTCTGCAGAGCAGACAGAGCTCTGAGGAGCATGGGCGTGCTTCTCAGCCATGGTGCAAAGCGTGTCAACACGGGCCTTGAAGCGGTGACCAGACGTTTTCCTCCTTGTGATACACACAGGCTTTCTCACCCAGCACCAAGTATTTGGGTCCCACAGAACTCTGAAAAAAAAACCCCAAACCCCTGAAACTAGCTGTCTAAAGCAAGAGCCACATCATAGAAGCAGGCAACAGTAATAGCAAAGATCTGAAGAAAACCAGACTGGAAACGAAGCCCTGAGTCTGGCTGACCAGCCTGTTGTGAATTTGAGGACTCTGATTTTTCTGTTTCAGCTGCAGACGAGCTCCGTGTCACGGACTGTCGGCTTCTCTGCTTCCATGTCAGCTCGGGGCTCTGGTGAGTCAGCCCCCGGGCACCTGGTAAAGACAGGGAATAGCAAACAGGTCAGAGAGGGACACGTATGCGTGAGCATGTAGAACACAAGAATAAAGGGATCAGGAGAGGAGGGAATGAGCTGTGGAGCTCCCAGAGGGCTCACTCCCAGCACCGCCCCGTCCTCAGCAGTGCCCCAGGTCCCTGCCTCATGGCTCCCCGTCCCTGCCACGAGGCCGCGCGCCAGGAGACGTGTCCTCTGACACCAGCAGATGCCACAGCAGGTAGGATTTTTCTTTCTCTTTTTTTTCTTTTCCCAGGCAGACACAACCGACACATCAGATTTCACCCTGAAATCCAGCTGACAGGCTGGCTCCAGGTTTAACATGCTTTCCTAGAAGGGACATTGCTCATAGGGCACACAGCTGCAATTTCCAAAAGCTAATCCCGCGAGGCGTGCATCCTGGCAAGGTGACAAGCCATGAGTGACTGAAGCAAAGTCATCACCCGAAAGAAGTGCCAGCAGGCGCCTGGCCAAGCATGGCCGACAGCAAACACTTCTGGCCACGGCTGCTGCCCACCCAGCGCCGCCCAAGGGGCGCGGGGCCACCATCGCCTCCCCGCACGGGGGATGTGAGCGCCGTGCCAACATCGGGACATGTGCTGTGCAAGGCTGGATGATGAGCCCTGGCCACCCTAACCAAGGCCTCCTGCTGGCTTCCAGGCCCCAGTTTTGGGACATGTTTAACCACCTGAGCCATTGGGTGCAGCTTTGGTGGAGCTGGAGAGCATCACGAGAAGGTCAGGCTCCATCGGCTGGATAAACCTGCCTGCTGCTCTGAGGCTGGAAGGGGCTTGCCCGGCTCTGGTGCGGGGCTGTGAGCTGATACATAGCCTTGCTTCAACAAACTGGCAACTGAAATAGCTGGTTCCTTGGGAACTGAAATAACAGAAGCATCAGCTGCTTCAAAATCTCTCTCGAGTGTCTTGTCTTAGAAATGCAGGTTTGTTCTCTTAAGTGTTATAAAAAAAGCACCTTGAGCATGGAGAAGAGGAATGGGTGAGTGCTGGGCCCAACGCGGAGGCCCGTGCTCCTGCTCGCTCCTCAGGGCGCCCCTTTGCTCTACGCCCGAGGCAGGCCCAGCCCACGCTCACAGCCAGTCCTGCTCTGCCTCCCCCACCACGGACATTCTCAGCGTGGGCCTGCATGGACCCTCATGGTGGACCATGGTGGCACATTTCAGTCCATCTTGCTCCTTCTCACCGTCCCCCCAGCGCAGAGATCTCCCTGCTGGAGGGCAAAGGCGTGCATGGTGCCATCAGCCTGCCCGCTCCCATTTCCCATCCACCCCACAGCAGTACCACGCGGCCGCACTGGGCACAGGAGTCATCCGGGTGCCTTCCTAGTAGGACTCGAAGGCGGCCGGCTGCCAGGCCGGACGACTGTGCAGGCAGCCGGGGCTTCACTGATCTTAACGACATGGAAGCTGGTGGCTGGGTGCGCTGTGCAAGCGCCCTGGAGCATGCAGGAGCACTGCTCCATACCCGGGTCGTGGTATGGGCAAGGCCAGAGTAATTGCCCCCATGGTGTACTGCTGATGAGCTCAGCAGAAATCCAGCAATGATGAGTGTGGGCTGTTGAGCTGGAGCTATCCATGCGGTGGTGAATGCCACTTCCCCTGGCAAACAGCAGTGTTTTTCATTAAAAAGCCAGCATTTCTCAAATAGTGCCATTGTGTTCTCCTGTACTTGAGCATGTTGGCAAACGCTTATGTTTTTTAAGGGCCATTACAGCAACAAAGTAGGAGTGCTGCACAAAAGTAAGCCAGAAGTGCAGCTGATCAGAAGCAGCATCGAAGGGCTGCCACGTTTGCTGCTGTGAACTCTTCTGGGAACATAAGCTTGGTAAGAGAAAGAGGAAAAGATGAACGGCACCATTTGACAGTGGCTGTAACTAACATGGTAGGAAAAATCCAGACCTGGTGTGTAAGAGATGATCATATGGCATAACAGAATTGCTCATCTGTTAAGCATTACTAAATGCTTACTATACTAAGCATTGCCGATCTCCAGGAAATGTACCTAGGTGAAGCTGAGGATTTTTAAATCTAAAACTGATGGCATAAATCAAACCCTTCTTAGCCTCCTGCAATAAGAGGAGAAAAGGAAATTGCTTTTCAGCCCAGAAAGCATGCTCCTGGTAGCTGATAAACTGGCTGTGACTCCCCACAGAAGGCACGATGAATAGTGAGAGAGCAAATATCAGAATTATAATGAGCCTCCAAAGGGACACAGGGAGCAACAGCAGCTGCTGCTGGAGGAATTTGGGGCCGCAGGAGATCCCCTTGGGAGGGAGGGCAGTGGGTGGGAGTGGGAACAGCACCCTGTGGGTAAGGGCCTGTAGGGTGCCCAGGGTGGAGCTGCTTAGCATCCAGAGGCTTTCCTGTGTCACTTTAACTGCTTAACCCTGAAGCCAGAAAAGATATCTGAGGAAATGCAAAAGCACCGGTGCATCTGCGCCATGCCAGCCAAAAGATGAGCTGAGGCCTTACTGAGGTCATGGATGAGAGGGTGTGATCCTGAAGCAAACTAACCCTATGAGACAGAGACCTGACTTCATCCCTTCTAGCTTTCACCAGCTAAAGATCAGGCATGTAGCCTATGCTTCTCCCATAGACAGCAGAATGAAGATGGGCACCATTGTCAGGCAGCTCAGCCCACCTGTCAGGTAGATGTGAGTGACATCTTCTAGAGGGATCTCTTTTCCACTGGCTGTTGAGCGAACGTAGATGACTTGCTTTGGCCAACCGTTTAGCATTAGAAAGGCAGAGAAGGATCCATCTAACTTTAGACATCTACCGTAGAGACACCTACATCAGAGCTGATCCCCATCACATCCTTTTATAGTCAGGGGGGAGAAGCATGCACCTTTTGGGTGCAATTTATCTACCTTTCCTTGTGTTTTTGCTAGGATGAGATGAATTCACACTCCAGTGACTATAATTGATGCCTAGCTCAGCTGTAGGTATGTACATTAATTGAGATGAATTCCATCCCTTGTGTCAGATTAAATCAATCCAACCCCAAAATCCTGATTTTTGAGACAAGGTGCTTTCAGCTCCCGATGGTTCTGGCTGCCAACGCTGACAGCCCCTGCGGTAACGCTGCCACCTCACCAGCCATGGAGGCCCTGACAACGTGACTTTCAGGGAGGCCTTTCAGGGGGTAATAAATGGCTCGTGTATTCAATAAAAGGAAACTGAAACTTGGTAGACAAGCTTCCCTGGAAAAAGACCTACTCGGTTTGTATAAACAGTTCACACACAGCAAGGGGGATTCTGGAACAAAATGCAGCCTTGTAATCCAGTTCTAGTCCTAGCTGTGTATAAACACAGAGTGGATCTCTGCTACAAAAATAGATATATGGGAGGAAGCCAATAAAGACGAGGGTGCCTAACAAAGGTGATAAACTACCAATCAGTAGATCGTATACGTTACCTTGACTGAGATAACTTCACTGTGTGGTTTGTGAAGCACCCAAGCAGAAATGTTCCATTTTGCGCCTTGTGAGAGGTTTGGTGGTTTGGCTTTTTTTTTTTTCCCTCTCTTTGTTGCTAGAATTTTAAAAGCTTGAATTTGGAATAGCCTTGCATTTCCTCATGTCTGTGTGTCTCACCTCAGTGCCATTAAAAGTCATGACACGTAACAGAGAAACAGCTGTGCAGGAAACTTCAAGCATCTGTTTAATATTAATTGCATGTATTCCTAAAAAGTCATAGCATGTTTTTAACATTTCACTGCACATCTGGTGCGTCACTGCTTAGGGGGTTTTTTTAATAGGTTTTATCTGTGAGTCACTGAGAATTATCAGCCACAAGCTGGCCAGACAGCGGGGAGATACACAGGCAAGTAAAATGGAAGAGACGTTTCTAAACAGCTTCTAAAAAACCACAGCTCTGAACAAAAATGACAAAGCAACACTGACTGTTAGCTGCCCGTCAGCAGACACCAAGCTATAGGGAATCTAGGTTTAGGGAAGGAGAGCTCATTCTATTAATAAACACTGTATGATTTAAAAGATATCTTCCACATGAATCCCGTCCCAAACTGTAAGCTAGGATTTCTTTCTCAGCCAGAGGAGGATGAGTTGTCCTGTAGCTACTCAAAAAACCACAACTCGTCCCCTTCTGCTACACCCCTTCCCCACTCTTACCCCAACCTACTTGCCTTTAGCCATAAACTGCTTTTCCTGCCGACTTGGCAAGTCTCACATTAAAGAAAGTGGTCTCTTGAAGGTCAGGTGAAAGGTGTGTTCTTCAGCCTGACATAGCCCTGCAAAGCCTCCAGCTCCAGGAGGTCCTCCCACTGGTCTACATCACACTAGCCCAGGGGACCATGGAGCCGCAGCCTCCCCCTGTCACAGGTGGAACCCCAGACCCCACGGAAGGCATGGCAGCTGGTCTCACCGGCATTCACAAGCTTCTGAAAATTATGCAAAGTCTCTGAGAAGCATTTAATGAATGAATGAATGAATGCTGGAGAAAAGATTTTTGCACATTGTTCTGTATGTCCACCCACTAGGAGGCAAGGACCCCAAAAAGTGTCACTATGAATTACTCCTTTTTTATTTTAGAGATCTTTTTTCAAGAGCTCGTCTTGTATACTGTGTATGAAAGGGTGCTTCCCACTGTCAGCTGTTTGAAATATTGAAATCATGGCTGAGTGGACAACCAGTAATTAAGTCAGTAACAAAATGATGATTTGAGATGTTTATTAATGCATCAAAAAAGGCCTAGAAGGCATAGATTGGGAAAAACACAGCTTTGTCAATGTTACAGAGCAGGTGCATCCCACAGTGAGCTCAATTTAGAGAAATACGGCAGTAGGTCTACACTGCGTGCGTGCCTGGGGTTATCTTCAGCAGATGAGAGGACCCACAGGGGCTGAGGCAAGGGAAGGAGAGAGGGAAGCCACAGGCACGGCTCTCATCCCAGTGTGCTGCAGCAGGCACCCGCACCCACACGTAAGAGGGTGTCTATGGGAGAAGTGTTCCTCAGTCCCATGCTTTGGAGGTAGAGAATAAAGCCTAAAGAGTAATGGCGTGTTCCTGTTCTCTACTGAGAAGGGTTACAACTTTCTCCCTTTGAAAGAGTTTCTCTAAAATGAACCTTTCATTTCATACCTTCCCCCAGCTCTGAGGGAAGTCCTCATTTTGGGCTAAACTTCATGGCTGGTTCCTGTGTTTGTACTGGGGTGACCAGCCTTGGGCGCCATGGTCCTCTTTGAGGGGGCTTCTAGTTTGGAGTTGGTGGCCTGGGTGCCCCAGCAGCTGTGAGCTCAGTGTAGCCTCCCTTCACACCTCTCAGCTCACCGGTACACAGAGGCAGTGGTTTTACTGTCTCCTTGAAAACTGCTTTGCATTTTTCAAAGGGGGAAGACTTGCAACATCCAAGAGCAAGTGGGAAGGTGTGAAGTGGGTGTGATCCAGAGGTGCGGGGACCGAATGTCCATTGCATGTTCACCTCTGTTTGCATTGCTAGCACAAGGAGTACCTTCCAGTCCTTATTTTTCCTGTCTTAGAATTTGTGGCTCTCTATTAAAACCCATTATACCTCTGCAGTTGTATGCTAAACAAGTTTTAGAAACCCACAGATAAGATGAGCTCCGGGGCCACTGGGAATCAGGGAGGGGGCAATAAGGGGGAAATCAAGCAGCAGTGCAATGTGTCCACGATGCGAGAGGAGGAAAGAGAAGGCTTCTCTAAGCCTCTGCCTGGGGACCCAGTGGGTCTGGTGCCAGCTCTGGCAACTGTTTGAGACGAGTGTGTTTTGTCTTGATGTTTTTACAGATATGGATGAAATTTAATTCCTGGCAGAGAGCAAGTACATTATTTGTTGATAGAGTTGAAGGGGGACAACACAGAACCTGCAGAACATTATTTAAAAATAATTTTAGTGAACAGCTGCATTCACAGGCTGCAAAAGAGAAGGAAAAAGCTCGTGGGACTCAGGGCAGAGACAGTATTTAACCTGCAGAATCGCCACAGCCCAAACGCAGAGACAAGGGTGGCTCTTTGCACCGCATCCCAGCTAAGCACCATGATTGTCCTTCCCGGCCCTTATCCACCTCACACTGCTGGGGAGGGACATGAAGACAAGCCCAGCTCATGCTCCTCTTGTGGGACAGGGGCCGGGAGCATTATGTGGCTGCCGCGGGTGGTATCAGCATATACCTGCTGAGCTGTGCTGATGCAGAAGCAAAGATCCTTTAACGTGATAAGGAGCTATCTAGGCCAGAATTAAACCCAGCCAGCCATGCTAAATCTCTCTGAACATGGGGAGAAAATACCTGTCGTGGGCAGATGGGCAAGCCTGACCCTGGAGCCAAGACGCAGGGGGGGGACCCAAGCTCTTCTCTTCAGCCTGGCTGAGGCAGGACACCACAGGGCTGGGCTATGGCACTTTGCGGGGAGCAATCCTCCCTGGCTGGTGCCCTGAGGGCACAACCCCTGGTACTCTTGACATGTCGAGGCTGGTAAACAGACACTGGGGAGGCTGGATGACTGCCCCTGCTTGCAGACCCTCCCTGCTGCTGCCGGCGGGGCCGTCCGGCCACATGGCAGCACTTTCTCGCCCTGGGTAGGAGTGCCAGCGAGGCATCCTGACCTGCCCTGGCTCAGGCTGGACCGGGATCACTGTCCAAGACCTTTTCCTCAGTTAGCAAGAGGTGCCAGGATCCGCCCCAAACTCAGCGAAGGAAATGGATCTCGCCAGGGCATTTACAACCAGGAACAGGTTAAAGGCAGGAGAAGCGCCAAAGAAACCACCCAACATGGATCTTCATTTTTTTTCCTCGCCAGCATGCCTCACCTTAAGCAACTTTCTCCTAGCATGACTTCACCCTGTGCTTCCTCGCTGCTGGCAAACAGCAACACGCTGCAAAAGCTAAAAGCTTGTCTCCAGTGTATACCTCAGCGCAGAGGGACGGCCAGGGACAAGTGGAGACAGCACAGTCGGACAGCCCGTGTTGCCACACTCCTGGCCACCACGTGTGTGCGCGTGTGTGTGTACGTGCACAAGACTTCCACTGCACCGGTGTGCGTGTGCAGAGGGGAAGCACTGTAGTTTGTAGTCTGGAGCCGGTTGCCTTCACGCAGCAATTGTTCTGGCAGTGCAGGACAACCACGGCGGTGCTGCCAGGAGGGAAATACGGCTCACAGCACACCGAATCCTGCAGGCCACTTCGGTGCAGAGTGGGTTGGGTGCAAGGCCGGTGCACCGCTGAAGCCGAGGCGGGGGGGGATGCCAAGGTGGTGGGGGACCCAGGCATGGTGTGAAGGCGAACGCCAAGCCGTCGCGAGAGAGGGAGCGAGCAGCGCGCAGCATGCAGAACAAGATGTGTTCAATTCCGTCAGTCAGCATTCTCTTCCAGAAGATGACCTATTGAACATTTCCAGGAATAGCTGTGCCAAGCCTGTCAACTGTTTCTTGGAAATACACTCAAGAAAAATGGCTTCCTTCCAGTAGGGATCTGCAGAAAGCCTGGACTGGATCAAGGCTGCAGTCAGTCGCCGAGGTGGTGATGCTGTTGCAGCAGCTCTTTCGGGAGCAGGGGATGCAGGGGGCCAGGGTGGGGGGGCTGTGTTTTCTCCCCCTTCTCCTCCTTTTGCATCAGATGGGAACGACGGGGAGGGAAGGGGTGATTTTTTTTTTGCAGCTCGCTGGCATGCTTATCCTTACTTGCAGTCTCTAGCAGTGAGCAGATAGGAAAACCTGCAGTGCTGCACGCGACTGGGCTGTCAGCCTGGCACACAACGTACCTGGGCTATTCCATAGGCAATCACTAGCGTCAGCTGCCAAGACCAGCACAGGCCCCTGCAATCATAACTCGCTCCCAGCATGGTATTCTCGGTATTCCCTTATCGCTTTATTGCTGGAATTAACATGATAACCTGAAGTTATTGCTGTGGTACCTAGGTTTCACTCCCTGCACCAACAGTTGCGTGGGTGGTAGGGTGGGGAGCGGGGTTGAAACATGCCCTGGGAAGGTCCTGTCGTGGTGACTCTGTCCCTGCTGGAGGGGGCCACCAGCTCCAATCGACTGGCAGGGAGAGGGGTTGCAAGTCGCAGGCAATGGGGGGTACCTGCCGGGGCCCGTCCCCACAGCGCACGCCGTGACCTGCTTCCCTGCCATTGTCAAACCCACCCCTCTTTTGCCAGCTGGAACCAGTGAAGTACAAACCAGGGTCACACACCGACCAGAGTTGAAATTTAAGGTAGATATCTCGTATTTACATGTCGCAACATGGTACCGGAGCAGCAGATGGCTTTTGCAAAGTAGGGGTTTGAGTCCCTCTTCACGTCTTACCAGTCCCTTTCCACCGTTGTCCTCCGACATGCATCTGGGTGAACAAAACCCCATGGAAATGAACATTTCCCCACTGCTGGGTGAAAGAGGGCAGACACTGCTCTGCTGTGTGAGAGAGATTGCAGAGGTGCCTTTTGGAGTTGCTCTGGATCGACTCCAGATCTGGATTTGCATTGGGTCCTTCCTGACGGGTTACAAATAAACCAAAGTAATGGGATCTGGCATGGATGGCAGACTGTTAATAGGATATAGAGTCTGTCATTTCTGGGTCATTAATTCAAACCAGCCCAGATCAGTAGTGGCCACATTTTGTTGCAGTCTAATAGCTGTATAATAACCTCTCTGAACAGAATTAGGGAGTCCATCACCACAATTTATTTTAATTATAATAACTTTTGTTGGCTGTCTCAGCAAAGAAACCCAGGACTGAATATGCCGTGAAGTGGGGGCTCCCTGGAGAAGCAGGGGCAGGTGGTAGCTCTTTCTGCAGCAGCCGACTGCAGCCCCCGGGGCTGTTCCTCAGTTGCTGTTCACAAGGCGAAGCTCCCCGGCGTGCAGAGAGACCACCTGAGCAGTAAGCATCTCTGCAGCTATTAAAAACTGGGCTCCAGATGTAGCCTCTAGCTTAGAAAGTCCCCGCAGCCCCTGCTTGACTGTTGGAAGTGTAGGATCGCTCTATATTTGCTTGCTTGCTTATATTCTTTCCAAAGCATCTGTTACTGGCGACGCTCCGAGTCAGGACACCAGGCTGGCCAGGTCTGTGTTTGACCTAACAGGGATCTTTTTTCTTTTTTTTTTTTACATTCTTATATTCTGAAACCCTCAAAGGGGACATTAATGATATGCAGTGCACTTGTCTAGGATCTGCGTGCACTTTCACCCCTAAATTCACACATGCACTTGTATATGCTCATGCATGTCCAGCATTTGTCTGCATTTTTGTAATGGTCCTGTAAGTAAAAAACCCTTTGAATGATTTACAATTCCTTTGTGAGGAAGGAGGGCTATACTGCCTTTTTTTTTTCCTCTTTCTGTGTCAAATCCAGTTAGCTGGCCACCATCTCATTTCAAAAATTAACTAAAATAAGCTTTCTGTTTTCCTGGGAGGAATATTTTCATGTTTCTTTCTGGGTGTGGTCAGAATTTTTGGCAGCACTTCGCTGAACCAAAGCGTGTGTCTGACTAATGCAGCAAACAGGCTAGTACACCATGCCGTTTGCAGAGATTATTCATTTCATACCATCAAATCGCATCATTTGTAATTTGTTGTAGCGATTCCAAAGAGCCCTGGAGCTTGATGCTAAGTCCACTTTACATGTAGATCCTTTCAACACAAGGCAGAGGGGACTGGGAGGGGAGGGAGGAATGCTATGAAACTCATGTATAAAACGAGGGTGGTGGAAAAGACCACCACCTGAGTGTCAGGGGTCTGTAAAGGAATTTATCTACAAGGACAGCTTTTCATCAATGGGTTGTCTGCAGCAGAGTCATTTATCACAGCTGACAGTTTTCACTTCATTGCATCACTACCTATGCCACTCCAATTCTGGGTTTTTTAAAATATTATTAAATTTATTGTTCTTTTAAAAGAGGGACTGAGGTCCTTTCTTTACTAAATGAACGAACAGAGCCATGAGCGTCTGCTGGCTCACTTGCCAGTGTCCTTCTGGGTGACTCTAACTGACCCACCACCGTGTCTGCTAGCAAGGGTTGCATTTAGCACTTGTTCTTCTAGTTTTCCTGGTAAGGAGGCTTCGTTTTGGGTATCAGTTTGCACCATTATATCTGAGTGGCCTCCAAGTCTTGCCTCCACCCCTTTCCCCTGTGTTGCACAGTTCCTGGCTATCTGTTGTAGACCCAGCCTTGAGCTTTAGCACCTGCAAGTGAGAATCGGAGAGCTGAAATGTGATGGAAGAGCAGAGTTAGACCCTGGGGACCCTCCTTTGAACACAGGGAGGCTTTGAGCCCTTTTGTTCCTCACAGGGCTCTGTTGTCATTGCATTAGCAATGCAATGGTGTGAATGAACAGCCTTGCGGCACAGGGGACTGTAGTTTTGAAGGCCAACTTTCCCAGACAGACAGAGACACTCGGAAACTCTTTTAGTTGCTATGTGCAAGCAGTTTAAGCTGGACACAGAATAAAGCAGATCATTTGCAAACACTTCAAGCACTGAGTGCACGAGGTGCCATTGGAGTAGCAACTGCAGATATTATTTGGATAATACAGAGGTTTACATGTGGCACTATGAATTGGGATAAATTTTGGAAAAGCATAACCAGGAGCTTAGAGGAGTTTGGAAACCAGTGGTAGTAAATAAACAACTGAAAACCTAAGTGCCTATCAAGGCATGAATGCTGCAAGGTGTATAGATAGATCTCAGCTCTATTAAGACAATCATCAACATGCCTGTGCCAGCGACAAAGGAAAATAAGCCCTTCGATGGACAAAAAGCTTAATGGGGTTTGCAAAGCTATTGCAATTTATTGTGGAGACTGCCATTCATGTGCCACAGTCATGAGTACGAAATTAAGCTATTATAGAAAACTTTCCTGAACAATAGCACGATTCTCTTGCAAAAGCATGATCAAAGTAGACCAGTAGCTTAACCCATGAGTATATGAAGAGTCCTGTGCTCATTTTTGGGAAGACTATGCTGATTAAAACCGCCCACAACCCCTCTCACTACCACCGAAAGGAGCTGTAGACAGCTGTTGGGTGCACATGGCATACTGGATCACGTAGGGCAGAAGCGCTGGTACCTAAAGGCTGAGGCTGGGGATTGTGCTGGAGTATGGGCCTTGCCTTGGGGCAGCCCTGCTCCCTGTCTCTCTGCAGTTCTCCAGGGCAGGTGTGAAGGAGGAGGCGGCTGTGTCTGGCCCCGGCATAGGTCCAAGCTGAGCAGAATGGCGGCCCTGCACTGGGCATGTATGAGGGGTCTCTGAGAGGGGCAGTGTGAGGCAGAAGGTAGCTGTAAGAGTTGCACACAGAGATCATGAGATGTGACTGCTCAGATATAGCTCAAGCAAGGCTGAGACTGGACAGATGAAAATCAGCATTGGTGGCTGCCTGCCATTGTACTGCCAAATTCTTTCAGCAGCCATTTCCTAAGGGTACAGGAAGATCCACCCTCCAGGACTCTCCAGGTTTTGGTCTGTGAGCCAATGAGATTGTAAGTGGTAAAAGGCTCGAGACAACCCTTGGGCTAATTTCTGAAGCAACCAGCAAGAAAGCTAATTGTACTGACCTTGGTGACAGCGTTGGTAATTTGATCACTTATTCTCTGAGAACTGCACTGACATCAGCAACTCATGTCCCATGGGTGATGAAACAGCCATCCTGGGAGACAAACTTTTGGTCACCACCAACAAATCCTGGCTTTCAGTCCTCAATTCTGCCATCTGGTGACATGACATTGCCAAATCCTCATGGGTGCCATGGGATTGCTCTGTACGCAGTCTAAATGATGTGTAGGCATATCTAGCTAGGTCAAGAGAGGCAACCCACAAAGTGTAACAGCTGTGTCCCAAGCCTTTCTCTTGACTGTACAACACATTACCCTTAGCATATTGATCAATCTCCATTTAGGAAAGTTGTAACATGGATGTCTTCCACGTTTCCTGCCAGCTCTTGTGCAAAACAGCTATTGCGTATCTCTCAAAAGGTGGTGCATTTTAAGTGGAGGTAGGAGTGCTCAATGAGCTCCAAGGCACTTTGAGATCCTCGACTGATGTATACTACAAAAATAGACTGTATCATTGTTATTTGAGCACAGATGTGAAAATTGTTTCCTTGTACAAGTCTGCTGGGCTAGCCAGTTTGATTTTTCCCATCGTTCAAAGGAGGAGACTAATTCTTTTATTCTGCCTACACCCCTGACTGGAATTCAAACCTTTATCAGAGTCTTCCCTGCAGAAAACCACAAATGCCAGATTGCAAATTCTTTGCAAATGAAACCAAGCTTTTTATTTTATTTAATTTTATGTCTAGCAGTGAGCTTTTTTGTAGACTGATTTCCTAAGCTCATTTCATTTATGCAACTGTGCTGTCCCTTTGTGTGTGTCAGCCCCTTCTTCATAGATTTGACCAGGTTGACTAGGTTCCAACATATTTGACAGTGAGGTAGAAATCTCAAAGATCCTGCAAGTCTTGGGATGACAGGCAGCTGTGGAGAGGAAGGAGACCCAAAGTCATGGCCTTTCTGAGAGGAAAGCTTCTATACAGTGGGGCAGTTATTTGATCTAACCTACATAGCTCTATGCAGCATAGTACGTGCTGCCTTCTGTCCAGGTCACAACTGAGGACATTGAAAGGAGTTGATACAGATAGGCGATAAGGGTGTGAGGGTAGTGAGGAATCTAGAAGATGTTGGAGGAACTGAAAGTCTTGTAGCAGGGGGTAGTCATTGGAGCTCGAAGATGGGGACTAGATTTGCTGTGGCACAAGGGGACAAAGGTGGGGGAAGGAAGGGACAGACAACGCAAATCCCAAAGGAAGTGGCATGTCTTCCACGCTGCTGCACCTGGAACAACGTGTGCCTCTACCACCCTTTATGCTGATCTTCCACTCTTCGTCTCCTCCCCATCAAGCAGCAACTGCCCATAGGCCCTGCCATTGAGTCAGAGGACTATCTATTCACCTCTTATTAGCACAGTTTGCTATTTTCCAGACACCTCTGCCTAGCTTCCATTGACAGCAAATCACCTGTACACCGAATCCTGTAGACCACAGATATAATTTTTTACCCTTCTTCATGCAGACTGTGACATTCATGAAGTCCTCTAGGTCCACATGCCTGAAAGAGGTCCTTTTCATGCACACCAGCAGTTTTCCTTGCTTCTGTTAAAGAGGACACTTCTCTCTGCACTGCTGCTCCTTTCTGGGCCGTCATGGTTATGTCTACATTGGCGGGTGTGAGCTGCTGCAGGGCTGCTCTCAAGACCAGACTTGCCTACGCTGCATGCGAGCCAGCAAGAACAGCAGCAGGTGTGGCCAGGACTCCTTCTCCGAAACACTCCTGCCTGCGTGGTGGTGCAGCATGGCAGCGCAGTGCGGGCAGGCTTGCGTAGCCCATGGGTGGGCAGAGGGCAAGACCAGGGGACCTCCAGCCGATGCCCCTTCGGAGACCTGGCTCCCGCCTGGGAGCTAATCCACTAAACAGCTCGTGTTGCCAGTGCCCTTTACTGTTCCTCGTAAGGAAGTGCCTTAATTAAAATCCCATAGTTTAGTCTGGTAGGCTACTTTTTAAGCAGTAGCCACTTAATTCAAGCTTCCTAATCAAATAACACTGGGGTCGAAGGCGCTGCTGGAACATACTGGGCTCACGTAAGAGCCAAGAACTGCAGTGCAAATGGCAACTTCATGCCTATTTGTGTAACAAGGGCTCATTTTTGTCTTCCTGATTTCCTTTCTCTTTCTGCTTTTTTTTGTGGTTGCCTTGAAGGGTAACTTTGAAATTCAGTTGTCTTCTGGTACACTCACATAAGAATTTTCTGTTTGAAGTCTCTTAGAAAGAATTGCAGAGATGTGCTAATAATAAAAAGGTGGTTTTCTTAAAAACAAGCTTTCCCTAAAACCAGAGAGATTTGAATGCTGTCAATGAGAAAAAGAAGTGCTTCAGATCTCAGACTCATTTCAGTGTTTGTCATCTCACATCTGACTAGATCTGAGTCTGGAACGAGAGCTTGATCTCACAGAAGACTTCAGGGGTAAAAGCCTGGGCAACGGTTTCAAGCTTTCACTGTGCTTTATAGCCCTTGGTGTTTTGGAGCAGCGTAATGGCCCAAGCAGATGCTGTGGTGTGACGTCTCACCCTGGCCACCCACCCACCCTCTACACAAGGTGGCCGTGGGCAGTGCTGGAGCAAGGTGGGTGGCACGGGGAGCACGCGTCCTGCCCAGGGCCCCAGCACCGAGCGCCCGTCCAGGCGTGCTGCTGGGGGCTGGAGCCCCTCTGCCTGCCTCCACCGTCTCCTGCTTGACACGGAAGATGCTGTGCTGAGATGGCTGCTGGAGGCAACTCCTGAGCCTCCTGAAGCCGTTGCTGCCTACTTTTTGGAGGAACACATTACCTTGAGATATTCATGTTTTGTGGACCAAGGTGATGTCATATTCCCATTTCAATCTATTGACAGCCAGAATACCTGTTGCTCCCCCTCTCTTACACTCAAGTCCCCACCAACAGGTTTCTTGTGTTTCTCTCTTCCATTGCTCACACCGGTTGAGTTGCTGCTTACTTATCCTGCAATTACAAAATCCATACCTTTACTCACTGAAGCGGGTACCTAGCACAGTAAACACAGCACAATGAAGTCTTTCTTTGCTTTGTTATGGATAAAGAGAAATTAAAACAAGATAGACAGAGACCGCACACAAGGAAAAGGCAATAACTGCTCCCTTAGCAAACAAGACACGCATACGGAGAAGGTAGGAAGTTTTCACAAACTCTCTGCTCAGATGGCTCTTTGTGTCTCACTTGCTCACAGTCCTTCCTCCTGCCAAGCAGGGGGTGCACCTTCTCTCCCCGCAGCCCTACGTATGGACAGACCCTACAGATCCATGCGGACCATGCACGGGAACACGCTGGGCTCTAGCTGCCTGGTCGCTTACACCTGCAGTGGCTGACCCTTTTGCCAGGTAAGCTGTAGGCTGCAGCAACTTTGCAAAGCCAGAGCACTTGTCCAGAGGCCTTTCCACTTTCAAGGGTCCTGCACCAACTTTGCAGACACCTGTACGGCTGATAATTTAGGACAGCGTTTATACATGCCGGTGAAGATGTGAAGCTGCCGTGCACAAGGGCTTTTTATAGCACTTACTGCCTGTTCCCACACGTGCTCGGCATGGAGCCTGCCCGTGCTCCTTGTCACCGGGAAGGGAACACAGCAGTTTTGATAGCCTTATCAAGCAAGAAGCCAAACGTTCACACTCCTATCCAGCTTCTGCTATGGTACAAGGAAAAAAGGTAGCTTGTGGAAAAAATAACAACCAGGTGAGCCAGCCTGGCAAGCCGGCTACACCTGCCCAAGGGCGCAGGCGGCAGAGGGAAATCTGCAGCAATTCTGTGAAAGCTGTCACGACACAGTTACAAAAGAACAGGAAACCTTAGAAAAGCAAAGTTTACTCCACAGAGCGGCCCCCCCAGCCTCGAGCATGTCTTCACAGTCAGGAGCAAACAGATGCAAGCCGAGTCATCGCCCCAAAGCCCTGCTACCATAATAGTGTGTCGCTGTGCTCCCGCCAGCTTAATATGTTGCAATCAGCGCTGTGCTAACACAGGATTGATCCCGAGCTGGCTCACACCCGTGGCACACTGGCAGAGGAGCAGGAGTCTGTCTGCACCTGCTCGTCTGACACACTTGGGCTGGAGCAGGCGTGCAACCTAATACACGCCGGGACTGCTAGTGCATAGGCCTGTTCTCTTGTTCCACCACTGCCTTTTTATTTACTTTCCCTCCTGACTCTGCTTTCACCCAGACTGAGATGGTTTTGGTATTGGCATGGTGGTAGCAAAGTGCCACCCCTTAGTTGTGCCTATGGAGGTCGCAAGGGCTGAGAGAGGACACGAAGGGCCACCTGCGTGTTTGGGAAAAAAGCCCACATTGACTGTTATGTAGCTCAAAAGTCTCTAGACTTTTCTATATAGTGGTCCTGACCAAAACCAATTAAATAATCCATATTGATTAAAAAAAACACAGGAGAGGGTGAGGATCACAACCACTGCCTTGTGGGCTTGCTGATCTTTGGGAGAGTCTTGAAACACGCACTGCATTTGAGAGACATGGGAGTCCCAAGCTGGTGCGGCGTGCAGCGAGCCCTGTCTCGGGGAAGGAGCTGGAACCCATCAGGGGTAACTGCTCGAACAAGAATCCCCTATTCATTCCCGAAACCTGCTGGCTGTGTGGAGAACAGGAATGTTTGCTATTACACCCAACAATTATCCTCTCAAATAACACCATCAGTTATGCAAAATCGCAATAAACTTTTTTCCCTTTAGGAAGTTGGTAAAAACTGATGCTTTCACCAGACAAGCTCCTCTATTTAAAGCTAGTGCTAGTGAGGCAAAGCAGGCAGCAGCCTGAAGCAGCAGCCTGCCCCTGGCCCCAAAACAGCCCTGCTATCTCTTTCCCTAGCAAAGATGGGGTGCGGTTTTCCAATGCTGAGCTTTTCTCAAGCCCTAGGTGCCTTCCTGCCTTTGTCCTGCCCAGCCCACAGCCAGGGTGTTGGCTGTGGCAGGCAGCAGGAGCATCCCCATCCCTCCCAGGAAACCTGAGCCCTGCCCCCTTTCAGGACTCCAACAGCTCCAACCCCACCTGCACCCACGGGGATGCTCAGGCATCCACCACCCATTTCTCGGTAGCTAAAGCTCCTTCCACTACCGTACACAACATAATTTATAAGCTCTTCCCATTAGTCAGTGAGGCTGTGCACCTCTTACAGTTGCACGTGTGGTTTTCCAGCAAGTGTGTTGCAGCTCTGACTACCCTCTGCAGCAGGTCTGCATGCCAGAAGCACTAAGACGCGTTTGATGCTATAAAGTTGCCATGTGTACTCATTCAGAGATCATCTTTACAGCCTATCCCCATCTCGTACAATATGATGAGAGGTGTTTCACTGCCTCCCAGTTCAGCTGCAGCCCTAAATTGGGATTGCTATGTTAGGAAGAGCAGCAAGGAGCAGTGAGATTGTACTTCTAGGACCGGTCTCCCCCGAAGTGCGGGGTTCTGCCTGCACAGGGCTTGTTTGGAGGAGCACGGGAGCTGCTATTAGCACACTTTCCAAAAAGCCACCCTTGGCCCTACCCTCTGGGATGGAGAGGAGGCAGCAGCGCCAGTCGCGTAGCAGAGGGATCCCTGCAAATTGTGGAAAGTGCTTAGGGTGGTTGCCCCTGCGTGGAGCCGTGCCCCACACATGACATAGGGCATTGCTCTGTGCAGAGGGGCCACCCTGAGCACAGTCACGTGGCACCTGGGGTGTCTCTGGGTGGCCACCCTGCAAGGGTTCATGCACCAAGGGCCAGCTGGAGAGCCTGGGTGTGGGGACGTGGATGTGATGGGGTGCTTTGTCCCTTTTCCTCCTGGATATGTGACCTCCTGGTGGGACTGGGAATGGCACTGAACATGTCCCCTGGTGCACTCTCTGTGCTGGTAATTCAGCAAAAAGCATGCTCAGATCTCTGAATGGTGTTGAAACTGCATCTGTTCCTGAAGATTTCCTCATTTTAATTCGTACTGACTGTGAGCGTTGTTCGGGTTTTGGCAACCAATGAACTAGGTAGCTGATGACAGTGACCCTAACAATGTTTTCATTCCAAGAGGGCCAGATATTGGGCAGCCAATGCTGAAAATAGCATGTAGATTTTCATCATCCAGCAGAGAGGCTACAGCAAAATCCTCAGCACCACTTCAGTCCCGTTGGCTTTAAATGAAAGCAAGCAGAGACCAAAAATAATCCTAGAACCAGCTCCTTAAAGGTGTGCAAGCATCTAATAGGCTTTAAAATCTGTAAGTGGTGGGTATCTAAATATAATTTTCATTTGTTTCAAAAGAGATTACACACCTGAAATCCTTAAGAAATGCAGGCTTTCCTGATATAATTGCATCTCCTATGGTTTTGATTTTTCTTTCCTCATATATGTTTATGTCAATAAAAGCTTTTTCAAGGGCAGAGTTCAGTCGGGAAACCTTACTTTAGCTGGTCCTACAGCAAAACAGTCCATTTTTAGCACTTTGATATCAATATAACCATACCCAGTCTTTAGGGGGTTTGCTGCATTTACCAGCTTAAGATTGGTTATTGAAAATGTCTGCTTCTGAGATGGAGCTCTGAATCTCGAGCTCGGATGTTCCTCCCATCTTAACAGATGGGTGCAAAAGTTGAAAATCCATCAAGAGTACACAGACATAAAAATAGTAAGAGCATGAGAAGAGGTAAGTTCTTGGGTTCCCAGGTGCTCAAGTGATTTTTGAAAGCAGCCCTTAAGCTCAGCAGTGGATTTGAAGCTAAACTGAAAGGTCTGATGCAGCCTGAAAGGGGAAATGCTGCAGCCCACAGAGGTAAAGCTGTAAGGCCATAATATTGATGGCCCAAAGCCGGTGTGGGTCAGGAAGGGCAGCTCACCCGGAGCTATGACAGATCACTAAGACAGGTGTTCTAGTAAAAAATTGCCCTTAAGTCATAACTTATTTATGGTGCTGTTAACTGCACGGCTGTATCTAATCCTGTTACAAAAGATTCAGTGAAACACAATAAGAGATTTTGAACCTGATCGTGCACGAGGCAAATTAAAAGAAAGGCTCTTAATTTTTTGTTGTAAGAATGGTGTGCGATAATGCCTCTCGGCAGGAGCCTGTGTAGGAGGGGACAGGGGAAGGACAACTAATTGCAAGGGGAGGTGGAAGAAGGGCACCGGGCGGCGCGGGCATTGCCCATTCCTGCCACCCTGCCGCCTGGCAGGTGGGGCAGGCGCCATATAACTCCAACGTGGGCTTTTAAAACAAACTTAGTAAAAAATAACCCAGGAGGCCCATCACACATTAGCCAAAGCAGTAAAAACCTCTGTAACTTACTGCTCCCTTCAGGTTACCAGGTCAGCCAAGCCTGGAAGAGGGTTGAGTAACACTAATGGCTTTTCATCGTTAAGCCCTCTGACCATCTGAACTGCAGAACCCTTTCCAGAGCTGCAAGGCAGGGAAGGGGTGGCCAAAGGGGGTGTTTTGGTCATGCAGGGACAGCTAACCTGAGGCAGAAAGGCAAACCACTACCTGGAGGACCTTGTGATGAATTAATGAAAGCAAGCCTAAAATACTGCCGGTTCTTAGTCCCACATGCAGATTGCTGGAGCACAGCTGGAGTGCTGGATATCTGAAGAGGGTTTCTTCCCTTACCAGGTAGATTTGGGCTGGTCAGATGCCCCCACTGCCCCTGCAGCACCTGACTTCTCCAACCCACCGGCGCTGCTCTGGCTGATGGCTTCACTGGAGCTGTGGAGAGCACGTTACCAAACTGCGGCTTGTTTGATCACTGTCGATGGTGACCCTGTTACCTGACAGGCTGGGGCATTGCCAGCAAGGCAAAAATCCTGGTCCCCAGGGCCCGTTGCCGAGCACGGCGTTGGGGGTGGTGGTGGCTGCAAACCAGTGTGTCAAGTTTTATTTCTAGCTACAATGTCCATGGGTCTTTAACGTCCAAGGATTTGATCTATGTATCAAACAAATTTAGACCACATTGGGGAGGTGGAGGGCATTGCTTCGCGTTTGGATTTCACTTTAAGCCAAAGGCAAACGGAAGTGCAAAATCTGATGGGCTGAAACAAGTGTGAACATGTGATTCTCTGCATGAAGAAGTGGAGAGGTTTGTAGGAAAAAAAAAAAAGTGATGTAAAGTCACTTTACAAGGCTGAAACCCCTAAATATGTCCCAGGACAGGTACTGTCCTGAAGAGCAGCTAGGTAACTCTCTCCCCCAGCAGCACCTCCTAATCCTCACCCCAGGGCTCTCAGGCCAGGTCTGTCCCCCCTGGCATGGCTGCCCTTCTGCTGAAGCTGCAATGAGCTCTGCCAGGCAGTTTTTCAATAGTCTGGGAGAGTTTTTTCCTGTGTAAAATCACACGGAGATCCTTCATTTCCATCGAATAAAGAAACCTTAGGATAGATAATGATTTCTGCCATTAGTTGTTTGGACACTTTTTGATTATTTGATTATGTGTGCTCTTCCCAGTCCTCTGTGGTGCAGAGTTCATTATTTTTCTTCCTTGCTGTCCTGGTTTCGGCTGGGACAGAGTTAACTTTCTTTTTAGTAGCTGGTACAGTGCTGTGTTTTGGATTTAGTGTGAGAATAATGTTGATAACACTCTGATGTTTTAGTTGTTGCTAAGTAGCGCTTATCTTAAGCCAAGGACTTTTTAGTTTCCCATGCTCTGCCAGCAAGCAGGTGTGCAAGAAGCTGGGAGGGAGCATGGCCGGGGCAGCTGACCTGAACTAGCCAAAGGGGTATTCCATACCATGGAACGTCATGCCCAGTATATAAACAGGGGGGAGCTGCCCGGAAGGCGCGGATCGCGGTTCGGGAACTAACTGAGCATCGGTCAGCGGGTGGTGAGCAATTGCATTGTGCATCACTGTTTTTTTTCCTTCCCCCCCCCCTTCTTTTTGTTGCATTCCTTTTCATTACTATTATTATTATATTTCATTATTACTATTGTTAGTATTATATTTTACTTTAGTTATTAAACTGTTCTTATCTCAACCCACGAGTTTTACTTTTTTTTCCTTTGCTTTCCTCCTCCTCACCCCACTGGGAGGGGGAGGGGGAAACGGCTGCGTGGTGCTGAGTTGCTGACTGGGGTTAAACCACGACACTTGCGCTGAGGTACAGCGTTGTGCAGAAAACGCTCTGCTAATATCAATTAAATTCTAGTAGGAGTAAGCTTCCTTGATGGTAAAATTAATGGCCACATTATGGAGCAAATGTGAAACAACTGCACGTAATATAGAATTATTTTGGATTAGTGCTGCTACAACTGGCAGCAGATAGCCAAACGCTTTCAAGACTCAAAATTACACAGCCTAGCTATCTTCTTGGATTACAAAGCACAGGGTATGAAAAACAATACCTAATATTATTAGCTTTCGGAATATGAGTATGTTGGGGGGGTACCATAATTTTGATTTTAATTTTTCTTGTACAAATAGTTTATAGAATTTCTATCAGCATTCACAAGGGCTCAAGGAAATGCAAATGAAACTATTTAACAGAAATTTGGCTCCTCAGTTTCCTAATTCTGTGTGTGTGTGTGTTTGTATGTATGTAGGAGAGAGAGGACATGCGAGTGCCCATTTTCTCCTCACAGTTACATTTCATTTATATTCATTTGGAGCAAACATTTTTCAAATACAGTGAAGTGCACAAATCAGGTGTTGTTAAAAGCAGCTGTGGATAAATGTGACAGTTTTTGGAAGATGGAGAAATTAACTGCGCTTTTAAAAATGTATGATAATAAGGTTTTAATAATTGCCAGTTTGTGTACAATGGAAAGGTTACAAACACTCAGTTGTGTCTGTCTGCAGTGCTCATGAGAAAATGAAAATTAATAGTATTTAGCATTCACTTGAAAACGCATTTAGCAAAATCAAATGAATCATATAAAGATTGGAAAGACGAAATGCAAAGCCTGAGTCCATTTCAAAAGTTGTCTTCTAACTTCTGCAGGAAACACTGGGGGAGTCATTAATGTTTTAATTGTTAGAATAAAGCTAGAGAAAAATCTGCCTAGAAGTATCCGAAGTGATATGGTTTTGGTTTTTTTAATTGTGACAAGGCACGTGTCCAGCACCTTTAGCCCAGAACCAGACCTGTCCTGGATTGCTGGCCCTGCCGAGGGAAGGGTCCCATCAATGCTTACACCTGGGGAAGGGACTCACTTTTAGTGGTGGGGGGCAATAGTACTGCTGTGCAGGGTGGGATCAGGGACTGTGGGCAATGCCTGGTTCTAACAGGGAACAACCTGATCGTTTTAAATTGCCCCGTTTTGGGGGAGAAGGGAGTGAACGGCACGTCACATGGAGAATCTCAGTGCTGATTTTAGCCTGGACACTGTTACGTGGCCACTGTCACTGGGTACGTCCGGCGGTGCTGGAACATTAAATTTTGGGGTCCCTTGCTGGCCACTGCCCCCGCGGGCTCCGGGGCTGCTAGCGAGGGAGCTGGAACAGCCCTCTCGCCCCAGCAAGCTGGGTTTGTGCAGAAGTAGGGGTTGGCCCGCATGTCCAGAGGAAAGGCTTATGAGCTTTGCAAGACTCAAAGAAGGCATTGGATTTATAGTTGTGAAATCTTTCCAGTGAACTAAGGAAGTTTCCTAAACCTTGGAATAATCCCTTATTTCCTTTCGAGTCCTTGGGAACTGATATTTGCGCTCTTTCACTCTGAGTGGAAATGCCCTCTATTAGACAAATAAGTCTGCCGCAAACCCTCTTCCCCTCCATTAGGTGCCAGCAATTACGTACCTCTTGTCGCATGTCAGATTTGTGCATCGGGAAGCTGGAGTTGCAAAGCAAAAGTTGGGAACAAGCATATCTGTATTTGTTTCTCTAGATTTCGCCTGGTTCCTGCAGGAAAATACAGTCTTGAACTGCATGCACAGCTCCCTTCCCTGTTCCCGTGTCAGCCCGAGCAAACCACATGGCCTGTGTATGTTATCCCTGGTCTGTAGGACAAGGACAATGTATTAGAATAATTCTTTGTCTTGTGTGTTTAGATTATGAATAAATAACAGCCTTTAGCCTGAAACCCGTGCCCAAGTATAGGGTTCTTCACTTAAAAGCTTCTGTTCTTCCTGTGGTGACATCATACTAGATTTTTAACTGACTGACTAGATTGAAGGCTTCCTCTGCGCAGCCTGGAAGAGAAGAAGCTACCGACATATGTCATGGCCCACGTTAAATCAAAGAGAAATCAGGATATAGAGCTCCAAACTTAATTCCAGCTTCTGTTAAATCAGCATGGCCCCACTGTGCAATTACTAATACTTGATGATATTTGACTACAGCACTTCAACATAGCTTCCCCCTGTCATCTGTTACAGTTATTACACTCACGCAATTTTCGAACAATAGCGATTGGGTGTGATTTGGCAGTTTGAACCTCAGGAAGCCATATATTTCCCCATGACACAATATTATCTAATATACTGGCTATCTCGGATTGCAGCAGCTCTGAAAGCTAGCATAGGGGTTATGATTTAACGCAAATAATAAAATCCATTTATTGCTTATTAGACATGAAGCAATAACATTTCTGGCATTCCACCTCCCTGCTCCTACCACGGTCTCTCCTGAAGCAGAGGGAACATGCTGTTTGAATTTAAGGCTCTTTGCCGGTGTTTTTAGAAGAGCACTTTATGCTGGTGGCCGTGCTTGGTGTAGCTGGGTCCCCGCACACCATGGCTTGGCGTGCAGGCTTCTGCCCAAATGCATCTCCTACGCTCCCCTGCTTTGTCTGCTGTAGTAAAGGGAGGTGCTACACGCTGTTCCCCAAACTCAGCCGTGCAGGAGGCAGTGGGGAGGGGACCGTGGGGCTGAGCAGAGCCCGGCCGGGGATGCAGCCCATGCTGGAGGGCTGCGGGGCAGGAGATGTGGGTGGTAGGCAGCTCACGGCTCACTGGCTGGCATGCCTGCAGGAAAACATCCTCTGGGACATGCCGTTTGGGGCACAATGTGGTTGTTAGGACTGGTGTAGACAGCAACTGGAGTCTGGTCTGGAAGTCACCACCACTTCTGGTAGAAAGCCCATTTTAGGGACAGATGCAGTCTGTGGTGTTGATAGTCTTTCTGTCCTCAGTAACTGAATTACAGTTGTTATTTACTGTAGAAAACCTTCAGGCATATCCTATGACTGCTATTAGAAATTAATTGAGGGTTTTAAAATCCTGTCTTTGAGGCTATTTCTTTCTCATTGCCCATTTTTCTTCCTGCATTTTTGAAGAACTCTTTCCATTCCATTTCCCCTCATTTTGTCACCTTTTACTTAATGGATATTATGTACCTGTTACGCAAAGCCAAATTATTTCCGCGAATTTGGCCTTCAATTGTTTCTTATGTTGAGAAAGAATCTGAGCGTGAGACAACCGACCAGCTAACACACTCTGCCATATGGGTGCTGCTGTGGGACAGATTCTGCTGTCATTTACACTGACATAAACTGAGTTATTTTATGACATCTAGTCACGGTATTCTGTATTTACATCAGATGTGAGGTCTGTTATCCTCTGAACTCCATCATAATGTCCAAGAAATAAGCTTTTGAAGAAAATACTCATTTTTTTAAATAAAAAAGTATTTTGAAAATCATATTGGAATTAAAAAATATTTTCTGTACTTAACAGCACTTTAACTTGATGTACTTTCTTATTCAATATTCACAATGCCCACATGTTAGCTGCCAGCGCTGCCTCTTGCCTGTTACCATGATCTTCTCCCGGCTCATAAACTGTTCAGGATCTGATTTTCCTTTGAGTTTAACCCCTCAGATTTCCATTCACAGTGCCACACACAGTGTACGTTTAAAATGCCATAAAAGGTATTAATAATGCCTGAATCTACAAAGCAGAGCACAGAAAGAGAGAGAAAAGCAAAATATAATTCTCCCTGTTGAAATTTAAGCAGCACAACGAGATTAATTCTCCAGCTCTTGCGAAAAGCGTCATGGGATCTTTAAAGACCACAGACAAACCAGGCCAAGATCTTTAAGTCCCTTCAAGACTAATGGTCCCTTCACACCATATAAACCATATAAAAGAACCACCAAGGGAAAGCCTCCCAACAATTTAAACAGCTGTGTAACACGTAACCTGACGCCGGGAGGGTTTATGTGTCCACGCACCCAGCCCATCCTCCTGATTAGTGCCGAACGTTGTGCAACAAGTTCCTGCCAAAGACAGATGGACGTGTGTCGCTGATGGTGTGTCACGGACAATGCACAGCGGTGAGGCCATGATGGTGGCAGCTGAGCGGGGAGAAGGCATCGCCTTATTACGGCAGCCTCTTGAGCAGATGTTTGCGACTGCCCAGGCTGCTGCAGATGCGTTTAATGAGAACTCCCCAAATGAGAACTCTTCAAAAGAAGTGTATTGGGAGTCGCCTGTATTCTCCCCTTAACGAGACACGTCATCTGCTTGGGACTGAAATAGGTGTGCACCAGCCCAGGCAGCCCCAGCGTCACCAACAGCAGTGAACTCTTTCCCTGAAGGACTCTTTGTTGGCCAAGTGAAACGCTGTGAGTCGAGCCGTTGTCCTTCCTCACCTCTACGCCAGGGCCGGACCCTGCCACAGAGGTCCTTGTTCCTCCCGGTACGCAGGGTCTCTTCGCCTCTGCAAGACAGACATAGGAAATGGAAGCTATTCCAGAGCTTACAGGGAAGCAGGGGTTTCCTCCTGCCCAGCAGCACACTGTGGCCAGCGTGTCCTTGCTGCCCAAGGTCTACAGGCCCCCTTGGCCAGGAGGGGAATTGGTAGTTGTGCGCGACGCAGATACAGCTCACTCAATAGGTGTTACTGACAAATCGCCCACCTGAGCAAAACCCAGATATGCACAGCCTTCGGAGAGAAAGAGGAAGCTTATAATGTCATCATGAATGCAAAGGAAAATGGCATTGCCGGATTGATAGCAAGATCATGGCGAAACTGCACAACTGCAGATGAAAGGAAGGAAAGTGAGTGCAGAGAGAAATGAGCCCAGCAGCAGGGAAGAGGCAATGGCAGGAGAGTTCAGCAGCCTACCTGCAGGTTGGACAGCTTGCACCAGCCCCAGAGAGACATTCTTGGATGCAAGGGCTGGGTCTCAGGGTAACTGGGCCAAGAGCTTGCACATCAGAGGGAAAGCTATTCCTCGTTCAGTCTTAATTAACACACAGGAGTTTTAATTCAAAGAATATTACAGTAGCTGAATATTAAATAATTAGAGACAACCATATAATTAGACTCACAAAGGGAAAATAAAACACCAGAAAGTGACATGGTTCTGGTAAGCATTAAAAAATAAGATGAACAGGTTAGTTTAAAAGGCTTTAAAGTTAAAATAAAATCCCTAGAAAGTTGCCTGCTCAAAACAGTTATATAGTGTCAGAAGATATGCATAGGGTTGAATAAAAGGGAACCAGACAGGGCAGAGGAATGCCAAGTGGCAAGATTTAAGAGGTAATTTGAGCCCGTCCTTCAGCATTTAGAAATCTGACCCTACTGAGGGCAATAAACAGGATTATAAATTATGGTAGGTGATAAATTAGCAGGAAATCAGAAGGAGCAACATAGGCTTCAAAGGGATATAGCTAAAAAAAAAAGAGTACAGATGAAAAGATGTTTTCTTAAGTCTATCAGAAGTGATAGTCATAGGAAAGAATCCACGGGGCTGCGAGAGCACCAGGGACTGAAGGAAGCAACTAAAGGAAGACAAGGATATTTTTCGGAAGTAAAGTTATCTTTCAGTGTAAGTCTTTACCACTGATGACATTGGACCTTTTTCCTAAGGATGAGATGAAGCTGCTGAGGAAATATCACAACTGAGATGTTGGAGCAAACTGAAAAAGTTGCAAGTTGCTACATTCAGGTAGTATATCCAAGACTGGGAAGGCACTCCACTCCTCAAGGAGCCTGATGGGCTGAAAGAAAGCAAGCTTTTCATGTGCCTGAGGACTCAAGTGGCAAGCTTATCCAGTATTTACACATACACAAGGAAGAATCTGGCGACGATCACTAATTGCTGCATTCGTACGTCAGAACTGATCGAAACTACCATTGAAACTAGAGCAATAAAACGTCTGGAAGCATAATAAGTTGTTTGGATTTCTACAGGGATCTAGTCAGGTATCACCCCAGCAGCTAAATAGTGAAAAAGTAAGAGTCAGAGCACTACCATGAGACAAACATTGTCCAGGAGGTGTGGTAGGACTAAAGGTTTATTTTCATTATGACAAAATGGTGAAATGCAGAAGAACCTGTCCTGGTGCCTGTGTTATTCACTATGTTTATCAATAATGTAGAAATTGGGGTGGGTTGTAAGGTAACAAAATTATGGGTAATTCAAAGAAGGAAGTAGGGAAAGATTAATTAAACACATGACATTCTGGGCAGATGCTTGCCTGATCCTTTTTTAAAAGCACCAGTAATGGAGACTTCACTGTCCCCCTTTGCCAGTCTGCTCCAGTGCTGCACAGTCATTACTATTGCAGAAATTTTCCTGATGAGTAACCCATCTTCTTTGCTGTGATGCCTGACATTACTCTTTATCCAACCCCCCCAGCAGACACCGAGAAGTGTTTATTCCTTTCCTATGACTTATCTTTTGCATATTTAAAGAATTATTTTTATGTTTAGTGACTTATGTGTGTCTAAGGACTCATCATGAGATATTTAAGGACTCATCATGAGATATTTAAGGACTCATCATCTCTCACTGGAGTCTCCTCCATACTAAGCCAAATTCCTCCGACCCTTCTCACTACCAATCCCTAGAGGACAAATCCTTCTTGAATCACTGTGACCTAAAAGGGACACAACCTTACCAGCACCAATTATAGCAAAAGAATTACATCATATTTCATGGAGTGGTCATTTTTATCCATCATAACACAACTGTTGCCTATTTTGTGTCTGAATTCTTGACTAGTAGTGAATTTGCAGACTACTATACCCCCAAGCTGTGTTACCCTGCATTAATCAGTCATTCCCCTCCTATGTTTCTGGAGTTTGCTATTCCTATTTAACTATTAAAACTTTTAATTTATCCTTTTTCAGTTGCACCCTACTTCTTCCAAGCCATTTCTTCAATTTGTCAAGATTGTTCTACCTTCCCATCTTGTCCTCTGTCATCACTGCAGCTTCTCCCAGTTTAGTCATTCATGTAATTAAAAAGCATATGTCTGCTCTCTCATGTAGCTGTTGAAAATCCTGAATAATGCTGGACACAGTACAAACACTGCTGAACCTCAGCAGATACTTTTTGCGAATTTAAGAATGAGCTGTTGATCACTGCTCTCTGAGTACACAGTTTTAACCAGTTATGGTACTTCCTAACATTTATCTACTCCTTTTTTCCATGCTTATTTATGGGAATGTCATGCAAGGCATGTTGAAAACCTTAATAAACTAAAGGTATGTGCCATTAACTTCCTCTTTCTAACCAACAAGGCCCGTTGCCCTGCCACAGAGAGTAAATTATATTAGTTTGACATGACAGATCCTTGTTAGGTGTCATTCATCTGGTTTTTATCTTCCAGATGCCCCAAATTCTCTGATTTCTTGTTCCAGCATCTTTCTATGAATTGAAGAAAAGCTGATTGCCTTGTAATTCCCTTGTTCCCTTATAATGATGAGATCTATGCTGACCTTTTTTTAGGCTCATGATTTATCCAAGTTTGCCTCTGACACTCAATTCTAGATGTCCTCCTGACTAGGATAGATCATACTTTTGACCTTGCTGTAACGTTCAGGGACTCTCCACCTTCCCTCAGTCCTTTGTCTCTTACATTTGTTTTCTGTGTTGATCTTGCCTGCTAAATCTTTGAGTATTTTGACGACTGCTTTCTTAAGTCCATTCTCTTTATTTTGGTCTTTTCTCTTCCTGCTTTTTCTAAGATTTATAGGATATGTCATATCGTGGTCACACTTGTACAGCTCACCTTCACTTCCATGTTCTTATGTAGAAGCAAATGAAGAAGATCCTCTCTTCTGGTTGCTTTCTCCATCCTCTGCATTAACAATACTGCTCATGACGTATCCCAAGATCTTGTGGACCGTCTCTATCCTGCTGTTTTTCTCTTTTGGTAAATTCCTGTGTAGGAGTTAATCTCATTAATACCATGTCTTGTGTTTTGGGTGGTTCTATTAGTTGCTAAGAAAAAGTTGCATTCATCTGATCTTCCTGCTATTGCAAAATCCTGCTGTGCTCATACCTGTGTAAATCTTCTCCTTTTCTATTTCCTCTGCGACTTGATGGCTGTGAAAGAAGTACAACGGAGATCTAAATTGTTTATGTTAGGTAGAAGATGTGGGTAGTTCTTTCTCCCTTCTAATAATAGGTCACTGACATGTAAAAAGCAAGAAATTTGAGATGGATAAAAGGAAGCCTTTTCTTCCACAGACTTATCATTAGACCATTCATTGCCATGGGAACTCTTTTTAGCTGAGATGTAAGATTCAAAAAGCCACATGGGGCATGGATGTGGATAGAGTACATTTCCAAATAGCATGTGTACTGAAAACAGTGTCGAAGAAAGATGCTAAATCTTGTTCTCCAAAACTCATGCCAGTCTCTAACAATACGGTGCCAGGGTGACTCATGAGGTGCTAAAGTGGCTTACCCTCCCACGGTGAGCATTTCTTACGCGGGAGCTAAGGAAGCTTTCTGACCCCCAAATCAACTCTGCCACGTATGGCATGTTTCTGACCACCAGTGGTATCAGGGCAATGCAGCCGGGTTGTTCCTCCCCACCTTAGCACAGCTGCATTTACCTCTGTACCCACTTACAGCTCTTACACCTTCCCCTGAAGCATTTGCTGCCAGAATTTATGGAGGACACGACAAGGTTTCCAGACTGAATCAGAGCAGGATCTGCTTTCCTGTTCCTAAATTTCAATAACTTTTTGGCAGCAGTTTCCAAACTTTTTTACTTACAATCCCACTTCCCGTGTCACTCATCTACTTCTGTTTGCCCTTCCGGACTTGCAAGCCCTTCTGCAGAAACTGCTGCTTTATGGCATCATGTGCTCCCCACATTCCCTTCCTCCACATCCACATCTTCCCTGCACTCCTACCTCGCCCTGCCACTCACGTCCCTCCCCTCTCCGCAGCTCTCCGCCTGCTCCCTTCCTCCGTTCCTCTCCTGCACCTCCGCCCTGCAGATGCTGCCATGCTTCCTTCATTTCTGCCTGCTTGAGGTACCCCGTTTCCCCTCCCAAAGTCTCTGAAAGTCTTGCTGCATTTTCAAAACCCCTCCAGACTTCCCTTTGCCCCAGTCCCGCATCCCTCAGCGTATACTCCCAAACTGTCCAACTCCACTTTGGCATCACATTATGTCACGAGTGACAAAACTTGCTTGTGACGGTTCTCAGATTTCAAGAGGTGAAGAAGTCCGTGTCAAGGGAAGCTGGGATTTTCCTAGATGGTTTTATTGGAGAAAATTGCAGGGAACAAAGAAGCAAGGCAGGGGCATGGACAGTTAAATTTGATCATTTATTAGGAATTGCGCTGTAGTGTAAGGAGCCCATAAAACATACAAAAGAGCAGTAAAATGTAAGGGGCTGCAGCTTCCTAAAGGAAACTATTAAGTTTGAAAGTGAATGATAAGGATGTTAAGCTAGGGTTGTTCTCAGTAGAGTCTTCATCTTTTTTTAACAAAAAAGGGCTTTTTGTCCCACAGTGAGTGACTCCTATCTGCAGGACTGGATCTAGGTGCAAGTGGTTGCTTCCTAAGCAGGACAATGCCGGCCGTGGGGGCAGGAATGGTGCCTATAAATCCCCTTGCTCCTACTCCTTCACTAGGTCCACCTCTGCACAGCCTGACAATTTGGTTCCAGGAAAAGGAAGGAATGGGATTATTTAGAATATAGCGTAGAGAAAGAAAGCTTGCAATACATTAAAAAATGCTTTTGCTGGCTCTGTTCTTGAAGAAGAGATTTTTCCTGACTTAGAAACACCTACAATGGCAACAAAGACAAATCTCCCAGAAAATTATTGGAAAAAATATGTAAGGAAGAGGTTGATTAATTTCCAAAGTAATTTTGTGGGAGATTTGTCTTCATTGTCATTGAAGGTGTTTCTAAGAAAGAGTCTGATTAATTTCCAAAGTTAAGACTGCCATTGTTTAGACAGAAAATCATGTTTGCCATGTTTCCACTCTGGTGATTTACATTTTTCACTTTGGGCATAGGCCAGAAGGATTTACAGCTTGAGAAAGGATCTTCCATCTTCCTAGGAAGTTAAATCATTGGCACTGCTTCAGCTTTTGTGTATAAAGGAGATTAACATCATATTGACGTATAAGGTTGAACGAACCACAAAACAGATGTTTGGATAGTCAACTGAACACTGAACCCAATGGAAAAATTCCATTTTGATCAGTTTGAGGTAGGCCTAGTCATCTTGTGGCTGTGCAGGATACTAAAATCTGGACTTTATAAATGAAACACTCATTAAAAAAAAATTCCTGGAGAAACACAACTGCTTCAGGCTTCTCATTTTATTTTTTTAAACTACAATAATCTCCGGCATGGATGGTCTAGCCCAAGTGGAATACATTAGCATTAGTTATTCTAATAATTATGGATTTTCAGATGATAGCCATCTCCTAATCACAGCTGGTCCCCATCTAAAATACTCCTGGTGCCATGATGTTATCTTTTCAGTGACTTTTCACAGAGGTTGCTCTGGGAATGAGGGTGGAGAGCCAATGTGTACTACTGTGGAGAGCTGGTTCATCGCTGAATGTTTACTTCATTCCCAAAGAGCACTGTGAGGGATCTCAGTTAAAGCAGTGGCTAAGGACTGGGATTAACCACGGCCAGTCTTTACCAATCACACACACAACAAGCCACAACACAGGCCTGGACTGCTCGTCCCCATGGCACAGTGATGCCTCAGGTCGTTACAGCCAAGCAGCATAATTAGGTGCTGCTGCTGTGGATGTGATTTGCCTTTCTTACGCTCGCTGTGCTTTATTGGCTTTTTCAGCCAGGTATTCTAATACTTACCATCTTTACAGTATACAGCAAATTTCCTTCCTTTCCATGCTAGTCTCTTTTCCAAGCCAATCTCATTGGCTTTTTCTTACCTTAAAGGGGATTACAGCACTGACTTTTTTAATTTCACCTATGGGGTAAAGGGGAAAGGATGGCCCCTCTACCACGTTATTAAGGCCTTTGTTTTAAGCATGCTTATTATTGCTCACTTTCTCTAACATAAGGAGTTCATTTGTTGGACTAGCAAGAGCAGCACTGAGGCAAACAGACCTGTAGTGTGCATTGATCCTCATATGTTGTAAATGTTAGACACTTGGGTCCAGCCCTTGCTCAGAGCATGCATAGGGATGGTCAAGGATGCCACTACATCTGCCACTCTTTCAGCCAGATTTGGTCAGGTAAGTGGTGAGAAACAGAGAACCAGCAAGTGTTGGTTTTGTTTACCAAGAATTTTTTGAATATGCGGTACCGTGAATACCAGCATGTCTCGGATTACATCACGGGCAGATAGTGTTTGTTAAGGGAAGCCTGGAGGTGAATCTGACCTTTAATCATTACTAAACAGGGTAATGGAAAAAGCCTAAATTAAGACTCTTAAAAGGAGCAAGAGAGGTGGGGTTTTTTTGGTAATTTGACCTGACAATATCTGTATAAGCAGAGGAAACACATGATACAAATTGCAATTTTCTATTAAGCCTCTGAGTGTTAGCACCGGCATAAAAAGAAATGGTGCCTTTGAAGTACTTCAATAGATTGAGATACTTATTTAGACAAGGAATGTGGACTGCAAGATGGGGAGCTGGTCAAAAGTGAGTCTGCTTCTCCCGACAGTGCTGCCTCCAAGTTCTGCTTTAATTGAGGATATTCATTTGAGGCCTTTCCTTCAGCTACAAAATTTGCAGATATGTTGATCTCTGAGATACTCTTAGGCTTACACCAGAGATGAAGGTGGACCCAGTGTGTGCAGAATCTTCCAAGAACTTTATTTACTTTTCTTCTTTCCGTTATTCCCTTTAGGAGTTCATCTCCCCTGACTTCAGGTGATTTAGATTAAGCTACTCATCGGCTACAGTCAACAGAAGGAGAGAGACACCAACCATAGGGTGTAATTCATGTCACTTATCCTAAATTTCATTTCTCGCCACCCTAAATGCAGCCTCTGGAAGTGACTTGCCCTCTTCACTGACTTCGGACAGACCATGGACCCATGGCTCTGGTTAGATGGCTTAAGGTAAATTTGATCAATGATCATGCTAGTGTCCATGATGACTTTACACTTTCTTTTCCCCAAAAGTCAGAGAGCTGAAGAGGAGAGAAACATTGCCAGTGGCATCCAAGGTACCCAAAGGAAAGGTCGGTCTGTAAGCCTCATAAAGGAAATTCATTTTTGCCTTTTCTCCTCCTTTTGCACTCTTCTCCTTTGAACTCTGCCAAATTTTACTCTATATTTCATGTCCCTCTTCATTTTTGAAAATAAATACCTGATCTTGGGCTGGAGATCTGCCATGGTTTCATGATAAGTGAGCCCTGCTTAAACAGCCCGTTTCATCATCATCTAATTTTGGTTTCTACTGTCATTTTTGTCTTTCTCCACTTCAAACACTTTAGCAAGTATGCATGTTATCCCAGCAAATATTTATTTTAGGTCCTAACTGGAAAAGCTCCTTTCCAGTCCAGGGATATTTTGAAAGTCTGGAGGTGAGTCTGGGCATGTCTACATGGATGGGCCCAGACAAGTACGCTCATCTGCCATGCTCTGAGCTGATCGAATGGGAGCCAGTTCTGGTCTGGAAACCATCGAGCCATTTTCCTGCAGCTCTGTGCCCAAGCTAACATGCCCTGCAGAGGAGACCACATCCGTCTGCACCCATCTGCATAGACATGCCTTATGCATATAAAGCACTTAATTTTGGTTCTCTCCCTCTCTTTGGTTGTTTCTCCTGATGCAGACGCATGTGCCTGTACACACACGTGTGTGTGCACACTCCCATTTTGTATACCTATTACAATCTACAGGGGCTGAAGTGGCGCCAAAATATTATAGGAATTATTTTTTTGCATATAACAAATATTCCCTTTTAAGTGAACAAGCAATTGAAAAGCAGCCTGTATCCTCTCTTTGTGAAATGTTATACTGGCAGATAAACTAGATGACCTGACCACATGTTCCATCTCTAATTTATGATTTGTGATGTAGGCGAAATTAATTGAAAGCCTGGCACTTGTGAACTCTACTCCAGGCAATACACTCCAGAAGGAATTAACAAAAGAGAAGTGTTAGTTCAAAAGGCAATCTTTTCCAGCCACATCTGCATTTAAGGTTCATTCTGCAAACTCACAGACTGTATTGAAATGAGCAAAGGGAATAGAGATCCTGAATTTACCCATGTGCAAACAGCATCTTGCTATGCAGATGCAGACTATGGCCTGAAACCAAGTAACATGTTTTTTTACAGCCCTTGCTGCCCCTGAATCCTTGGAAGAATCCTGGCTGGTGCAGACTTCCTCCTGGAGCATTAGCAAAAAGCAAGCTGGAGCAGCGGTCTCACGCCACCTTCAAAGAGCACTCCCCTGGCCCCGTGCGTGGAGCCAGTGCTCCTGCTGCTGGTGTTCGCATGCCTCTCCTCACCAACCGGCTGTGATTAATGTCCCCTGGAAGACCCCAGGAGTTCTGGGTGCCTGACGCTTATGACTGTGGACAGCTGTTTTGTGGAACACAACTGGGATGGAAAAAGTCTTGTATCCTTTTCCCCCTTTTCTCACATTAGTGGAAAAAGAGCCTTCAGTAGTGCTTGAGAAACGACTTTTGCACACAGTGCTCTCATAGACTGTGGAGGGTGCATACTGATATGTGAAGTGGATGCCTATGGATATATTTCTGTGGTTTTGGCTAAACAAATGTCATGGATGCCTTCATTTCTAAAAGCCTACTCCAATAGCCAGCGGTGTATTTACCCACTTTTGTTTGCAGTGACCACTGAATCGCTTCCTCATCTTGTAGCATTTAAACAAGCATTACTTCGTTCATACTGGTGGAGGTGCCTCTGAGGGCTTGTCTACAAGGGGAGGCTAGTGTGCATTAAGATAGAGTATGAATTTACAGTGCTCTTGGGGTATCTGCACTTGATAGAAAAGCTATAAGGATGGAAAATGTGAAATTATGCCTGGTGGAATGGCTTGTTTAGCTAAATCTGGTCTAACTGTGGATAATGCCTTATTCAGATGGCAATTTTGGTCACCTGGCAGATGTTCATGTAAGTTCATATAGCTTTTGAATAATTATTCCACAGCTTCTCATCCCATTTTTGAGGCATGAATTCCACTCTCTCCAGTCACTGTTTTTCTTGGCCTTTTTCCAGATGTGAGTGATTTGATAAAATCCCTGTTCAAATGTAGAGTTTCTGCAGCTGTAATCACTTTTGGCAGCCTGCCCAATAAGATAAGCTGATCTCCAAATATTAAAAAGATTGGACTAATATGAAGCTTTACTCCATCATCCTTGAAAACCAAACAATACTCACCACTCCATGAAGGGCCGTTCTTGGAAAAAGAAGATCTGATTCTTAACACAGAAAGCTGACGGCAGTAGTAACAGCCTTGCTTAGTTTCTCTTCATAACGTCAGTGATGCTATGACTCTGTATTTTTAAAACAAAATATCCCTTTAAGCTATTGGTAGGTCTTATAACTACTTCTGTACAAAGAGAGAGATTGAGTAGATATATACTGGTATTTGTACATCACTCCAGCATTCTTTGGCAGTGTTATTAGTATCTGCAACATCCAGACTTTCCTTTCCAAAGCTGCTGCCTTCCTCAATGTGCACGTAAAAAGGCTAAAAAGAGAGCCTTACGCTCACACTTACTCAGTGGTGTTATGTTGGAAATTCACTGGGCTTCAATGGTCATACTGACATGGATGATAAAGAATCAGGTAGTCTTACCATGTTAACTATTTCACGTAATGACAGAACCATTCAGGCTGCAAGGGACCTCAGGAGGTCTCTAGTCCAGCCCTCTGCTCAAAGCAGGGTTAGGTCTGAGACTGAATCAGGTTGCTCAGGGTTTCATCCACCTGGGACCTTAAAACTTTCAAGGATGGAGACTGCACAGGCTCTCTGGGCAGCAACCTCTTGACTGTCCTGATGGAGAAAAAGTTTCTCCTTACATCCAGTCTTTGCATTGTAGCTCAGTCATGAGTTCCCTGCTGAGTCAAGCCAGTTTCCTGATACATCTGCTTGTTTTCCTGCAGACTAGGATGGTTTTGTGCTTGGAAGAGGTTGTCGGTAGACTTGCCAGTTTTCCTGAGCCTTTTTGCCCTTCAGAGCTGGTTCCTATGGGATCCAACCTTCAGCAGTCTGAAGAAACTGCTCTCCTGAAGTCCATGGTCTGTAGTCTGCTACTTGTCTTCCTCATTCTCTTCAGTATCTTTAAGTCCACTATTTCAGAGTCTCCACAACCAAGACTGCCTTTGATTCTCACTCCCCCAAACAGTGTGAATGCTTTGTGAATAGCAGGGCCAGGGTGGGTGGGTGTGATCCCAGGCTGGCTTATTTAGTACCTGTGTCAAGCAGTTGGCCCTGACATCTTCCAGAAACCTCCTGGCTTGCCTGCATCCCTCTCTAGTGCTCTTCCAGCATACATCAAGGAAGTTAAAATCTCCCATAAGAGGCAGAGTATGTGATCCAGAAATATCTTCAAGTTGTTTAAAGAAGGCTTCATCTTCTTCCTCACCCTGATTAAGTGGTCATTAACAAACTCCCACCAGACTGTCACCCTTACTTATTACTCACCCCTGTCCTGACCCACAAGCTCTTACCCAGCCTACTGTCTGGCCCATTGAGGAGCTCCATATATCAGAGCTGCTCCATCACATATATGCATCCACACCCCCTTGTCTCCCTGCCTGTCTTTCCTGAAGACCTGGTATCCGCCCATCACAGCACTCCAGTTGTGTGAGCTGTCCCAACACGTCCCAGTTACTCCAATGATGCTGTAGTTCCTCTTCACCAACCACATTGAGGAGACACAACCTGGCCCCCATGCCCTTAGCCAGCACCCCAAAATCCATGTAGTCTCTCCTGATATGCTTGAAGTCCCTGGCAGTAACGTTGGTGCCCATATGGAAGAGCAGTTAGGGTAATAGTCTGAGGCCAGACAATCCTTGGTCATCTCTGCAGTATCCCAGACCCAAGCACAGGTCAGGTTGGCAGGCAGAGACTTCTGTCTCCTGCAGCAGTGTGTTTCCAGCAACATATCGATCTCCTGTTCCTCTCCATGCAGATGCTTGGTTGAGGGCCAGCTGGCCATGACATCTCCCTGAAGGGAGGTCGTCTCCCCCTGGTCCCAGGGCAATGCACTGGTTCTGTAACTGCAGAACCGCAGGCCAAGAAGGACCCTTACATAGGATGCCTGAAATGGTGCAGCCTTCCCCATCTTGTGAGCTTCCATCCATCAGCCCTCTGTGGGCTGTCTCCAGCTCTCCTTCCCGAACACAGGGTTTGGGCTCCTGGCTCTGCAGGGTTTCTGCAAAGACTCTTTCAGTCTCCTCCTGCTCACCTTCACAGATGGTGTGTGCCCACTAACCTCCTCCTGGCACTTCTCCTTGCAGGCCTATGAGGCACATGGTCCATTCCCTCAACCAACACTGCCTTTGTATCAAGAGTTTCTATGAAACATCCTTTTCCTCTGCCTGAAAATCTTGTCCAGACGGGAAAAGAGAAGTTGGGCCAGATATTAAACAGCCCAGTCACAGCAGACACAGCATTCAGTGCACATGCAGTAAGTCAGATGTATCCAAGAAAGATGAAAGATCCCAACAACCTTCCCTGCCCCTCAAGCCGCAGCGTGGAGCAGCATTGGGGTCCCCGGTGCCACAAGCACTGCAAGTGGTAAATGGAGCCCAGATCAACCTGCCCAGTGGACCCTGGGCTGGGAGAGGGGCTACGGCAACTCAGTGCTGCAGAAGTGGGGCACAGCCCCTCTGCAGGGAGAAGAGAGAGCCGTTTGTGGGCATCTCACTCTCAGTGGGCCATCCCCGATGGGCTCGGAGATGCTGGGATGGGGAAGCACATGGTGTGCTGTAGCAGGAGCATGACGGACCAGCCCAGAAGATGTGGCGTGCTCCACAGTGATGAGGAAATGACAGAAGGACTTCTGCATGCCAGCACCCTGCCAGTTAAAGGATCCCTGATTTCCCCAGCACAGCAGGTCCCCTCTTGCTGGAGTATCTTAGTGCTTTTACATGATCTTGTCTTCACACCAGAAGCACTGGTGTGAAGTTGTCCACGTGTGCGAGTCTCTCAGTCTGCAAGTGTGCGGAGGTGTGGAGGGCTGGTGCTGGCAGTGGGACAGGCAGGAAAGCAGTGGCACATTTGTGGTGGTGGCACTCACCCTCAGGGGAGCAGGGACCTGAGATCCCCACAGGGGATGTCAGGCAGAGGTTTGCACTTCCAGTGCAAGCCTGGAGAGCCCAAAAGAGACCAACAGCAGCGACAGCTCAGCCTTGGCAGGCCAAGAGGCACTGGTAGGACTCCAACCTGGGAGTGCCCAGAGGGAGGTAAGGCCTCCTCCAGACCCTAGGCTATGCACAGAGCCTGTCTGGACTGGAGATGTCTTCTAAAACTCCAGTGAAGAGTATCACAAGGGCTAGAGGTAGTAAAGAGAAATAGTCAAAGGCTTGGCCTTCCTTTGAAGTGGAGTGATACAAGTCATCACAAAAGTTGCATCTGCAAACATGAGAGGGTTTCTAGTTAACAAGGTAAACACATGAGAACAATTCAAACCAGTAGGATAGAAAGGGAGAAAATTAATATATAAAGCCACTCATGTGTGATTATTTTTTCAACTTTATAGCATTTATAACTTCCCCATCAGTAATGGAAATGCCATCTATGACTTCGAGCAATGTGGAATTTCCTTCTCATGAACCCCCTCCCTGACCTCTGTGTCCAGAGAGATGAAATGTCACAGCCTGAAATCAAGCAAGCAATTCTAATAATTATCTGCCAGTTATAGTGCCTCTGTCCTGCACAGTGTAGCGGCACCCCATCAGCTTCATCCTACAGCTCGGAAAACTGGAGGAGAGTGAGTTAAGTGATTGCTCTGGGTCTCACAAGAACTGGAGGGTAAGTGTCCTGCCCTTCTGGCCAGCCCTTGTCCTTCAGGCCATGCTGCTTCCATCAATGATTTGGTAGTGAAATCACGGCACTGGTATGCCTAAATCCTCTACAGTCTTCACTTTTTTTAGCTATTGTAAACACCAAATCATTATCCTGGTTATCTTAGCTGAGATGGTGGACAAAGACAAGTGCTTAGAGGGAAAGAAAATAACAGGGGTGCAGAGTGTGGCTTCAAGAAATCACTTAATGACAGGATGTGGAGAAACTCAAAGACAAAAATATCAGAAGGAATGACAAGAATGGTGCCACAGTAAAGAGCGGCTGAAATGCAGGGAGCAGAGCGAAGCCCTAAAAAGGCAGGCTTGGAGAGAGCTAATATAGCATCTCACAGGACATTGTTGTGTGCCGCGCACTAGAGAGATTAAATAACAGCGGTGTTACCCTGACGTCAGAAGAAAAGAGGGACGAAGGACAGGTGGGAGTACGAGGGGGTGAAAAAGAGCAAGTGTATCTCACCCTTACTCCTTGCTGCAAGTGTTTTTTCACAGTTTGTGGTAATCTGCTACCAAAGAGATCAGTATAAACTGCACAATGGTGTGTGTTTTAGACGCACACATGATGAATGTCCAAGGAGCAAGCGCTGCTGCCCTTTACGTTCACCCATAGTATACACATTACTAGCTTCTTCAAGTAAACAAGCTCCGAATCAGAGGAGGCAGATTGCATGGGAGAATCTTGCCCTCTATTATTAGCCCATCTCTGGTCCAAAACCCACAGGAGTCCTGGGGCCCATAGTGAGAACTAAAATTAGAAAACCCATGACAAAAATAGAACTCTGTTTCTTTTAATAGCCTGGGTTTATTTTGAGATACCCTTCAGGGAACACCCCACTGAAATGTGATCTGAAGCCAAATCTTTGACTACGCAAAATTTGTCTTATTTGTGCAGATGATTTAGTGGACTACTTTTTATTTTTATGTAATGGGCGGTCATTAAAAAATGATTGCACAAAAAATTAGCTGACATGTTCTGAAGATGCTGGCAAAGTTGGGTGCTCAGGCTGTTAGCAGTGAAGGAGAAGGCAGTTTCCCCCCTCCCCAGTGCACACAGCAACAGCAGGTCCCCCCACATCCACGCAGTGCTGAACTGAGATTACATGCCATGTGTCAAAAAGTCCCCACTGGTGTCTCAAGGAAACCTCGGGAGGGGATAATGCTACACTGAAAGCCGGGTAGATCCTGGACTGCTGAGGATTTATTTTCCACATTCTGACTAGCACAAGTCTAAGGGTTAAATAATAATGTTCTTTGTTTAAATGAACCTGATATGCTTTAATGGAATTTTTTCAGCTCCTCTGTTATTGAAGTCGCAGTGTATTACTGAGCCTTCATGTCCCAAATTTACGCAGATGCAATTCCGGCCATGAGCCAAGTCATAAGACGGCAAAACATAAGCCTCGAGAGCAGCAGGCTTAGGAAAATATACCATTTACAACCCCTGCCATGAAGTACTTTCAAAGGCCTAATTTTAGACGTACTCACTGGAATCAAATAGCAAAGGGATCAGTGGGGTGAGGAATGGAGGATTTTTTATTCAAATGTCAATTATAATTAACCTAGAGCACGATGATATTCTCCTGTCCTGGGGCATTCATGGTGGCATGTAACACCATCCTTGGAAGCTGGCAGGACATCCTGAGAAAGAGGTTCCTCGCCTCGGGCAAGGGCTGGCCTCAGGCACGAACAGACCAAGTGGCTTCCCTTGGCCCTCCCCACCACCCTCCTCACTGCTGCAAGGCCACCCCGGGGGCATGTTCCTGCACCACTGCCCACGCCATCATCTTCCTTTTTCATATTGCATAATTGCAAATCCCCTGCGCTCGGGGAGGAGCAATCGCTCTCAGGGTGTGAAGGGAGCAAAAGCTCCCAGTGCTTAGGCTCCAGGAGGCTCAGAGAAATCAGGAGGCAGTGTCAGTCTTCTCCCATGGGAATGGCCTCGCCACTCACTCCCTGGTCCTCCCAGGGGCTGGCTGTGGGATGCCATGTACTGATGCTGTGGTCACGCCTGGGACTGTTGCGCTCCTCCTTTGCTTTCATCTTTTCTTTTTCTCCTCTCTTTCCCTTCCTCTGGATGGGGGTGGCAGCCGTCCGTGAGATGAGGTGGAGCCCCTTCAGCAGCAAGGGGAGTTGTCAGACAGGCACACTGTGTGGGTTTTTTGTCTACTCGTGCCGTAGGCTCTTCCCACAGTCAAATGATTTTGCTGTGTTCTGCCAATATACTGCCTAGTGAGACAGCATCAAACCTACAGTTATGCCGCAGCAATGCATACATAAAGCCTAAGGCCAAGAGCTTCAGAATCTGAAACCCACACTTTGGCTCGTGGCATAACTATATGCATAAAAATGGGAGAATCCCAATTCCTCACTCCACTCCGGCGGTTTTATGCTAGTTTAATGCTCAATTTCCATGTAATGAGGCTGTAATAAAAGAAGTGTAACAGAGTAGAACGGTGCACAACAGGCGGAGGCCTCATTTACAGGGAGTCCCAGAAAACTCCCTTTGGGACCCCCAGAGCTCAGAGGTGCTCGCCGCTGCCTCGCCACATCCACAAACTTGCTCCTGAGCAGAGGACAACCCCGTTTCCTCCAGGCTCCTGTGCTGCCACCTCTCAAACCAACTTCCCCAGGGCAGGAGACGCACCTTGCCATCGCCACCGCTCCTTGGCCAGGGACTCCGTTTCTCACTCAGTCCTACTTCTCGAGACCGTGTTCAAGAGCCCAGGCCTGAAAAGAAACAAATCCTGCTAACCCTTTTGGTAGCTGAGATCAGAGCTTGGAGATTATTCACATTTAACTTCCCACCTGTTTCTTTACCTTCCATTAGCTGAGGTCGAAAAGATCTGGATCTTCCTCCCTTAAACCATTGCTGGAGAAGCTTTGGCGAGACTAACGACGCATGAGCCTAAACAGTCTCACCTGTCCAGCTGGACAGAGTGGGGTTTGTCTGACCAAATGTGGACATCTCAAATATGGATATCAATAGCTGACACCGGAATTTTTGCTCCCTTTATAGCTGATGAACGTTTTACATGAAATTCCAGGCTATACTTGCCGTATACTAAAGCAACATCTCAAGGAGACCAGATGAATCACGCTTTCTCAAGCATGATTTCCTCAAGCAGCTCTCTCAGATGTAGATATCTGCACTGGAGGAATTTAAAATAGGCAAGATGAACTCTGTCTTTAATGACTCTTTCCATACTTCAGTAAGCTTCCAACAAGTCATTAACTGCATTTGAAGCACAGTGCAATGTCCCAGTTTCCTGGAAAATGTTTAAATAACAGACAGAAGCTCCTTCTCATACAATTGCA
Source organism: Gymnogyps californianus (assembly GCF_018139145.2). NCBI lineage: Eukaryota > Metazoa > Chordata > Aves > Accipitriformes > Cathartidae > Gymnogyps > Gymnogyps californianus. The sequence goes on along the minus strand of NC_059471.1, from coordinate 168,334,571 downwards.
CGTGCAATACATAACCACTTCCTGCTCCCAGCCAGGAGCTGGGATTACTGAATGCAGCTGCATGACTGCATTTTGCTTGTCGAGACACGAGAACAACAAATCCCTCCTAGATGATAATGGGTTTTGGAAACTGGGCCACCTCCTAGCTTCATCTTTTAAGAGATACAGTGACAATGGAGTTTTAAATGAACCTAATAAAAAGAAATGAACATAAGATAAGAATGTCACAGCAGCTTGTAGACTTCAGTTTTTATGCAGTTTAACAAATGTTGTCATGCTCTGTGTCAGACTTCTGACAATATTACTATGGTGGATGGTAGAAGTCAGTCAGCACAGACCTATATAAACTCAGTGCATGCAGATGCCTTCATTTGGGCCATAAGAAGGAACGGTTAAACATCTTCTAATGTAATGACAGCTGAAACCATTGCCCAAGGAAATGGCTAGCCACCACTGCAAAGCCGAAGCAGAAGCTAAGCCACCTCCAAAAATTCAGAGATTCTCTGAAAACTGATCGCAAGCCCAGGATGCATCAGTTATATCACAAGCAAAAAGCTGCAGTAAGCAAGAGAAAGCCAGCAAATGAGGACCGATGTTGTCACGTCCTGAAGAGAAAGCACAGGCAGAAAATGTACTACCTGGAAGAGTCGGCTTGGAAACGGTGAGCAAGGAAACTGCCAGATAGTTGTACTTGTTGCGTTCACAGAAACAGGTTTTGTGTAAAATATTGCATTCTTTGTAAATAATCAGTACAATCCCAGAAAGCCAGTAATTGACTTCTGTAATCAATTCTCCTTGCAAATCCTGAACATTGGCTAGCCTCTCCATCCAAGGGGCATTAATATATTGTCCAGGAGCCTGAGTAATTAAGGACAAGGTAGATTTCTGTGGCTTGCACTGAAAAAGGCAGAACTGTCAGTACCTTGATAATGCAGTGACCAGGACAACTTTTCATTTGGTGACTCACTGTTGAAAGACTGTTCTGTATGCTACTTACCCCTCTGCTTAGTTTGGACACACTGTACTCAGGGATGCTACCAAAATCGATATTGTAGATAAGATTATAGACTTGGCTAGAGTCAAGGAGATGCTGCAGGGAAATAAAAAACAGTAATTTGAAAGTGCATGGCATAAAGAGTACCCTATTCATTTTCAAGCAATTAGCTACCCATAAGGAAAACTAAAAATGTCCATGGCAGATGTCAAAGAAAGTGTACTGAGACACCTTCCTTCTTAATAGATTTGAAAACATTCCCCATGCAAAAGGACATAATGGAGTCAGAAAAGGGCAACTTCAATGGTTAAAGTGGTTTATGGTGCAGCCATAAAGCAACACTAAAGGTAATAGGCAGGGAGGTACCCTGTAGTAGCCCTAGTATAACAACTGGGGATGCTGGGGAGTACTAGAAAACAGACCAGTGAGGACTGCACACTCTCCCTAAATAGCATCTCCATTGCCGCTGTCCATCCTATTTCCCTCTGAAAGAAAGGGAAAAGAAAACAGGGAGAAATCAAATTATTATGGGGCACAAGAATGAAGATAAGGGAGAGGAGTGGGAGTCAGAGAATGAAAACCAGACAAACACGGCACCAGAGGGAGACCCTGAACAGAGCAGCTGGCAGTGCCCTGGCAGGAGGCTGGGCAGCAGCGGGCCCTGCAATGATAACACCAGAACTACATTTTCCTACACTTTTATGGTGTTTAAAAATAGCCCTTGAACTGAGAAGAAAGAACACAGGTCAAATTCTAGGGGACTGGGGCATTTCCTCTCCTGCTTCAAAGCAGCAGCTCCTCCTGACTATCCCTCAGAAGGATTGGCATGGGATGACGATCCCGCAGGAGACCCAAACGAGGCATCTGGGAGCCAAATTTGTGATCGTTCCTAGCAGGGAGAGCAGGGCCTTCAGTGAAAGGCAAGGAGCCACCATCTCCTGTGTCCAATATCACGGTGAGGTCTCCATGGTTCTCTCCTTCCTCTCCACCACTTCTCTCTCATCTTGGTCTCCCATCCGATAGGGTCTCACCCTGTTCCCTCAGTGCCCTACAATGTGCTTTCCTAAAAGGCTGCAATGCCAGGTGGTGTGCATGCTTGGTGCTAATTCAGGTGGCATTGCAGAGAGAGTTATACTCTGCGGAAAAGAGCAACCAAACCGCCCCAAACTAAAGCAGCATGCCGAGTGGAGAGACAATGGCTGCCTGGGTTATTCCTCGTGATATGCGGGTCAGTGACTGAGATCCTGCAGGAGCTTTTCAGGCTCAGAAGATGCTCTTCAATCACAGCTGAGCTGCGAAAGGTCAAAGTGTTTGACTGAGGAAGTGGCAGAGGTTTGCTATGAAGCGCCTCTTTGTTTAAAGAGCTTAAAAGGGGGAAGTTTAGTAAAGTACAATAAATAAACTCTGGCAATCCAGTTTGAACAAGTTTCTTATCTATGGTTTCAGAGAAGAGAAGGAAAGCAGCGAGTCTGGGGCTGAGGCAGTGGCAGCAGGTGTCCTGGGAGCTGCACCTGCCCCAGCAGCGCCTGGGCTCCTCTCCAGTTGATTTATCTTTCCATTTGAGCACAGAAAGCAATAATAAAAGGTTGTGCTCTTTAATATAGCGAAGACTTGTTCTTTTATCAAGAACAACAGTCTGGCTTCTCGTCTACATAGGTGAGCACGGGGTTTGCATCCCCATCTGAGGTATGAAAGTACTGGTGTCTGTCCTGACTGCCGTAACAGAACTTCTACTAGCAAGAGACAATTAGGCAGGAAAGCATGTGTAACTAATTTATTATAGCATATAAATGCTTTCAGGAGATGGAAATACTAGCTATGAAAGTGCTGTCTGCTCAAATGGGAAATGGCACAAGTTCAATGGCTGGAAGCCGAAGCCATATAAACTCAAATAAGACATAAAATTTAGATTTTGACCAACAAGGTTGTTTAACAGTGGCCCAGACTGCCATGGGCATGGTGAAGTTCTCATCTCTTGATGTCTTCGTATCAGAAGTGCAAGGCTTTGAAGAAGGCATGTTTTAATCAAGTGCTAACTGAAGAACCCCCCCAAAATGATTGGCAGGCCAGAATCAAAGTGTTTGCGATGAACTGGGGAGAGAGTTAGGCAGCTGCTGGTTTCCTTGGCTTTCAAGTAACTCTGTGACTCTGCGAAGTTAGCTGTCTATAATAAAATTCACCAACTTACTCTTTTGAAATCAATATAGAATCCATTAATCCCATAAAATACAATCTGTGTCTTAAATGTATTAGTTCTAAAGTTAAGTCCCAAGCTAACTTTTCTAATACCTAAGGGTCTTCAAAGGCTACACGATCTTTTAACTCAGCTCTCGACTTGAACATCTATCTTCTGGTTATTACAGGACGAGCAGAGGTTATACAGAAAAAGTCAGAAGCTTTGCTGGCCAGCATGTCAAGCAGGGAAACCGCAGTCCGAGACAGGCTGTTCAGCACTCAGCCCGTTACAGGGCACACCAGTTCCCTCTGAACCTGTCCTGGGGACGGGTTCTTGGCCAACAGGAGACGTTTTGTGCTGTCCATGGCAGGACAGCACCAGATCATTTGCAATAACCTAATTCTAATCATAAATCAAATAATCCTGTTTAATTTGATTTTGACTTTCTACTTATAGTTGGATTTTAGATTTATTTTCCTGCACACAGACTGATTCTCACTGGTTGGTAGCTATTAAAATATGTTGGTTTGTTACTAAAAGTAGCCCATAACTATAACTGGTATTTCCTTTTTGGTAGCCAAGGTGATATACTATACACACATTAAATACATAGCTTAAGAATACAATTCTTGTGCTGAACGAACAAGAAAAGTTTTAATCAGAACATGCTACGCATTTACAACAAAATGATACCTTAGACAAAGAAAGCATTATTCATAGAAAATTAATCAAACTAATGGCTTCTGATCAGCATGTTCTTCAGCATTTTAGAACTAATAGATGTCACCCTCTCACACCTCATTTTTATAAGTAAATTGGAACAGGAAACCTGGCTTTTTTGCTTTTTTCAAATCCCAGCTGACTTCTCAAATTCTATTATATTATTGAAGTAGCTATTGAATTGAACACATCTGATAGGAAGAAAATATCCTTCCAGCAGAAGAGACTACAGATTGCCAAAAGGAAATTTAATGCTTTAGCAAATTCTGTTTCCAGAGCTCAGCTAGTGATTTCATAAGTAAATTGACTTTTACATAAATTTCATTTAAGCAAATATATACCGGCTAAATAGTGTTCCTTATATAACCTTAAGGTTTTTAATAGCATAAGATCAGGAGTTAATATAGGTCATGATGATTCTTTAAATGCATTGAAACTAAACCCATTAAAGTGCATTTATTTTTAATAAGGAAAATACCAATTTTATTTTTTTATTTAGACTTTTGTCAGCTCATTGCCTGCTGCTATATTCAAAGACACTTAGGACCTTGAGAAGCTTTTTGCCTGTCTGTTGCTGACAATGATCCTATGCAAACTTCTCAGCCTTATCACAACCTTGTGACTCACTTCTGCACTTGGATCATGTAAGGACAACTAAACAAATGCAAGCTGAGCAAGATAGCAATATCTTTGGCTTCAAAGCCTGTAAGAGTTCAATCTCATAGATTCAGGGAGTTATACTTCTCTTTTTTCAGTCCTGTACTGGTTTTCTGGACTTCTTTTTCCCCTCCTTACCATGCTAGCTCTGCTTTCATGGAGGATTTTGGAGCGTTTTTCTTCCTTCCTGAGGTATGCAACAACTAGGCTTGCCCACCACAGGCTTCAACATTCGTGTTTAAGGTATTGCCCTGAAAAATACCTTTTGTCTTTAAACGAAAACAACATTCTTTCAGCTCTCTAAATATATGCATGGTTTGATTTACCTTTACATTATAAAGGCATATTGCCTATGAAAAAGTGTTGAGCTCAAAGATACATAGATAAATGAATATATATATGGTTATATACTTTTTAAAAATACATATATATGTATATATAGACACGCATAATTTGTGCAAGATTAGCCAAAAATGAGCTAAATCCAGGAACAGATTAAATAAATTGCTATAAGAAAATTGACATCTGGAGACTTTTCTTCAGACTCAGTATGAAGCAAGGAAAGATCTTTATTTTTGAAACAGTGTTTAGCTTATGTGTTTAATTTTTTCCATGACATTTTACAGGATTGATTATTGGCTTTACTGACGTTTTCTAATATCATTGCTACTCTTTACCTCCTCCTGCTGTGCTCCATTACGAACTCAGTGCCTGGAAAAAGTTTATTTCTTTTTCTATTCTCCTTTTCAAAGGTATAATTAGTGGTTTTCTGTGCGTGAGGGCCAGCACATGTATATATGTGTGTTCATGCATACTTTACATCCACAAATGCATGTGTGTGTATATATATACACATATACATATTGACTATTGTTTGTCATTACAAATACTCTACAATTGAAAATTAACAGAGAAATAGTAATTATGTATAATTTTTATGTTTCTGAACTGAAGAACTATGATAAGAACATGAGAAATTATTCCCATTGGGAAGATTAACAGCACTGAGATGAGCTCTTACCGGCATGCCTGCATGGCACCCGACTCCAGCAAGGAGCCCACCTTCTCCCAGGACCCTGGAGCCAAGCGGGAATCCATGCTGGCACAGATCCTGACTACTCTGGACCAGATCAGTTGACAGGATCAGGGCCAGAAGGAGGAACTACTCTGCTGAAGTCAGTGAAGCTTTCAAGGCAATCTCTTAAAATAAAAGGAGTTCTGTGAGGTAGCATGCTTCTCTGGGGTGAAAAAAAGAAAAGCAAAGGATTGTGGTGTCCAAATGAATGTGGTATCAGGTGTAAATTACATTAGCTTGTGCCACCCTGATATACTTCCATTGGTCGTTCCTAAAATTTCTAAAAGATGCATGCATTTCCAATGGAGTTCAGCTCTGCTATTGCTGTTAATTGGGTTGCTTTATACTAAGCAGTTCAGATTTTATTAAATAAGGTCATACAGTGGTCATGGAGAACATTTGAATTATTACTAGATTAGTGTTAGCAATCAAATAAATCAGAAAAGAACAAGGATACTTTATCACAGAACAAAATTTCTACCTCTATTTGAACAGACCATTTTGTAAATAGAGTCTCATTACTATCAGCCTAATGTAATTCTGTACTTTGTTTTGTAAGTGAAAAGAAGCTTAGGAAACTTCACTTTAAAAGTTTATAGATGTGTAAGAGTGAAAGAAAGATGAAAAATGAACAATCAATATCACACCCAATTTAGGATGATTCATCTTCCAGAGGGGAGAAATCTCTGTCTTCTGGAAAATGAATATGCAAAAGAAGTCAATAAAATCATTGGGTAATATTGAAGAACAAATAAAGCTACAATCAAATACAGTATACAATGAGAATAACAGCAAAAATGTATAACGCCTGTAGGCAAAAGTTAATGGTCTAAAACCAGAGACAGCTGAACGGAAATGCTTGGGTCTAAATGAAGATATTGTTATATGAGATTGTATGTGAACTAGGAGGAAGGAAAGAAAATTAGTGTAACACTAAGGTAAAAATTATATGAGAAAGTATAGCTGTCTGCTGGTGGAGAAACAGTATCTGTGTTAAAGAAAGCCTTGGCAGTCAAATAATATGATTAAGTCATCCACGTCAACAAGCCCTAGGGTATCACTATGGATTGAAATTGTGGGTTATAGGTTAATAGTGGGGCAACAGTCCACGTCAGTGGAGCACAGTGGTGACCACAGCCTCCAGGATCAGAAACAGACAAATAATGGAAAATTTCAGTCATTGCTTATCCCCATGACAATGGAGGACTGTCATTACAGGCATCATACAGAGACAAAAGTTGTAGACATCATAAATGACTGTGTTTTCTCAAGAAAAGTGAAAAAAACCTAGTCTAGATGAATACTAGATATGTACAAGAAAAAAGCATCTTGTGGGCATTGTACAAGATAGAGGTCAAGATATAATCATAGAAAAGATACTCTGTAGTGCCTACACTATTGAAGTTCAACGTTCTAGTAGGAGATAAATGTCAAAAAGTCAATTATATTATCACAGCACTTCAAGAAGAGTGATTAATAAAAACAAGGAAGCTTGTTAAAAGGGGCTTTTTTTTATAGGCACCTTATCAAGTCTTTGAGTAAATGTAAATCACCTACAAAAAAGACTCAAACCCAAACTCAGGCCTAAAAATCAAAAATATAATAGCCTTTATGATTAAATATTGGAGTAAAGGAGCTGCCTATAATTGAAAAATCCAAGTTGACTCCAAATGAGGAAAATAGACAAGAAGGTATATCCTGGTAGTTAAATGCAAGAGTATAAGAAGGCATGCTGAAATGATCTTGAGAAGCAACAAGCAAATGGCACGAAAACTATTAAAAGCCTCTTCAAATGTATCAGAAGCAGGAAGCCCATCAGAGTTGGACAGGTAAACAAGGCACAGAATAGATGCTCAGAGGAGTAAGGCCATGGCAAAAAAAGAAAAAAGAAAAAAGAAAAAAGAAAAAAGAAAAAAGAAAAAAGAAAAGAAAGAAGGAAGAAGAAAGAAGAAAGAAGGAAGAAGAAAGAAGGAAGAAGGAAAAGAAAAAGAAAAAGATAAAAAGAAGAAAAGCCAAAAGGATTCTTTGTGTCAGGATTCAGCACAGAGAGGCTTAAGGAAGTTTGCACAACAAAGTCTTTATTTACAGGGATGAGGCTGAGGGGTTGTGTCAAATTGAACTGTCAGTAGAGAGGTTTTAAGAGCAAATCAATAAAGTGAGTAGCAACACATTGCCAGGAGCAGGTAACAATCACTGGAGGGATCTAAGGGAATTCAAATATAAAATTGCTCAACTTTTCATGGTAGTGTGTAACCTATCGCTTACATTGGCCCAGGTTCCAGAGTAATGGAAGGTGGCAAATGTGGCCTCAATTTTTAAAATAATCTCCGGAGGGGAGCCAGGAAACCAAAGAATTGTAAATTTGACTTCCTGCTGAGGCAGACTGATGGAAGTTATAATAATGAGCAGAATTAGTAGACATGAATATATACAACTTACTGGAGATAGTGAACAGGGTTCATAAATAAAGAAATCATGCCTCACAAATCCTGTACAGTTCTTTGAAAGGATCATTGCGCTTGTAGACAAGGGCAACTTGAGCAAAAAAATTACCTTTGGATTCCTAAACCTTTCTATAATATCCCTTCCCAAACAATCTTACAGAAACCTAATGTCAGGGGGAGATTGCTGTGCATTAATAACTGCTCAAAGGAGATGGAACACCAGGCAGGAATAAATGGTTGCTATTCTTCCTGGAGCAGTTACTCAGGGAATCCCAGGGGGTTCTGGCTGGGAATGGCCACAAATCACCTAGAAAAGCTGAAGAACAGCAAAAGGAGAAAGTTTGCTGGCGTTCTGGAAATAGTCAGGACAATCGAAACCAAAGCAGACTGGAGAATTTCAGAAGTTTGCATCATGCTGAGTAGGTGATAAAATGGAAGATAAAATTCATCCTTGATAAATACGAAGTAATCCACTGTGGGAACACAGTCCTAAGCACACTTAGGCAATGATCAGATCCAAATTTACCTGGTTTTGTTTTGGAGACGAGGGAGAACTTAGGACGGTCTTCCAAAGACATCTGCTTGACAACCTTTCATTGTCAAAAAAGCGAACAACGTTAGGGATGGGCTAAGAGAAAACAGCATTATGCTAATAATTCTGTCACAGCTTAGAGACAGGGTCAGCTTCTGTTTCAGCCTCTGTCTCATAAAGGATGCAGAAGAATTAGAAAACTTAAGAAAGAAAGGTAAAAAAAATGAGCAGAGGCTTCTATGCAAAATGGAGCTTAATATATGAAGACTGATAACACTGGAAAAAGAAGGTCCAAACAGGACACACCCAAGATGTATAAAAATCCTGAAAGATATGGAGAAGAGGAGGAGGGAACAGTGCAGTTTTTCCCAATACGAGAGCTAGGATCATCCAGCAGAAAGCCTAAACAGCACTTCTAAAACAAACAAAAATAAATACTTTTCTACATAGCACACATAAAATTATGGAAGTGCCATAGGATGCCATGGAGGTTTAGCATCTAAACAGGTTCAAAATAAAATCAGGTGGCTACATGGAGTGAGATCTGTGGCTGTTAAACAGCAACTCTGCTCAGCAAGTCCCTGATCTCTGATTTCCAGAAACTGGGAAAATATAACAATGTAAGGATTATACTCTGCCTGTTTCTCATGGACTCTCCCTGCATCTGCTGTGGCCCGATGGGATAGATGGACCCTTGTTCTGATCCAGCATGTCATCTTTAAATTCTCTGTGTGCTTTTGTTCACTTTAGCAATTAGCTATTTGGTAGTGCTGAGGCAAGAGGGAGATGGCCTCATGGTTGTGCTGATGCTCAGGTGCATGGAAAAGCTCAGAGGAAAAGAGTGAGGTTCTCTCATACTTCCAAGTGGCTCAAAATAGCTGATAATTCTCCAAGACTGAAGTCTGTCATGTTAAAACATACTAATCCCTCAACCCAGAGAGATGCACAGGCAGCAGGTTTGGGTAGAAAACAAGAGTGTGCTGTAGTTGGAAAGAGGAAAATTAATAATGCAAGCCCGAGCTGTTACTGATGAAGCTCTAATGCCATTAAAGAATAAGTGCCAGGATCATTCACCGGGCACTTTGGGATACCCCTGCGCCATATCTAATGTATGGATTAGCACTTTCCCTTTCAAACATTGAAGCTTCACAGACTCAGAAATCCCTAAAATAGGAATGGGGGAAAGGTGTGATGAGCTGACTCTAGTACACATTAAAAATTTTAGTCTGTAAAATGGTCACAGTCATTGTCAATAACACAAAATCTCATTTTTAAACTAAAAGAGCTCGTTTGAAGAACGCAAGTTGCAGCTTTGTTTCCCACAACAAATGCTGAGTGCGGCGGGAGCTGCTCTGCTGGCTGACAGCTCTCCAACTCCTGGGAACTGCTGCTCTCTGGTGCCCATCTTCCAAACAAAAACCGGGACAATTTCTCTTTTATCCTCCTCGCCCTGCTTTTGATGTTGCTACTGAACCACCTCATCAAGAGAAGAATCAAGATGTAGTAACTCACGTTCAGATGCGTATCCTTTCTAATTAAGTGTTGGCAAATAATATGCACTTGAATTGTAAAATGGGCCTATGTAATGTGTAAATGAGGTTGAGTCAATTTGCAAATTGGGCTTTGTACAGCATAGTGTCTTCTACGCATGTGACATGAACGGCAAAGAAAATTCTAATTTTGGTAGTGGGAGTAGCTTAATATAAACATTTTCAACAGAAAACGTCTGGACTCCTCATTTCAAAACTATTTTCATTTTTAAATTGATGGCAGCTTCTTGAAAATGGGGTTAAATAACCCGAAAACGAAACAAAGCACTCTTTTTTGGAGCTGGATGGTTGAATCATTGTTTCTCAAAGAGACTGTTTGCTTTAAAAGGAGTATAAATCCTGTGCTGGGTCCCTACAGTCACAAGGGTCTTTGATGCATTTTGCAAGTGATGGCTCAATTTCTGTTTTGATTTTATACTACAGAAACTACATGGCTGAAATAATGAATGATTTGGTAATATATCTTTCACTATGTATTGCTTATTTTCATCACAGTTCTGCCATTTTTATTCCCTTTGCAAGCCAGTACATCTTCCTTGATGTTAGAGGCTGGTGAACTAAATAAATATAAAGCAGAAACTGTCTGCAGCAAAATTTCTATTAGAAGTTCTCTCTTTTCCATTTTAAATAATTATGTCCTATAAACCACACAAAGGAAATAACAAAGTCAGCCAGTAAATCAGAGGCAGTAAGTAGAAAAAAGGACTGTTGATGGTGTCTTTAACTGCCGAAAATGGATATATGCATGAAGTAGCAATACTTTACAAAGTCATAGTTATTTCTGACTTTATTGAAATGCCTGCTGCTCATTACAGAGATTTAAGAGGTTGATGCTATGAGGTGTAACAGCTATATTTAATGAAAGTTGCAGCACTCTTGCTTTCTGGGCTACTGCAATTATGTTTTACACAAACTGTAGAAGCATTAGGTTCACCTTTAACTGACATCCCATATTGTTATTCACAGTGATTTCAACATCCATTGCTTGTAATAACTGTACGGAGTTTTTGTTAATACTTCTACTTCCTACTTGTGCTGTTTATGTTAAAAATGCTTGTGTTTTAAATATTATATGCACTAATTTCAGGTACAGAAAAATTAAGATTCAGGGCTTAGAGTCGAACAAAACACCTAACCAGGTACTTATCCTTTTACTGTAAGAACAGCTCCATTGGCCTTAAAGCACTTTGCTTACGTGATTAATATAAGCCCGTGTTAAGAGCTTTGCTGGATTTGAAAGTGAAATAGCTTAAAAGCACTATTTAGAGACCCATGCAAAATAACTATGAAATACGAACTTTCTTTCTGTGAATAGCATTCCTCCTCTTTAGCTGTATTTTAATTTTAGAAAAAAGCTATTAATGAAAAGCTTTTCTATAGGACAGAATACCTACGTTACTGTCTTTTTTCCTACTGTTGAACAAGTGGTCTGGGTTATCCCAAGCTACCACGTCCCACTCTGAATTCAGTGTTTTTGCTGGGATAACTCTGATGGATATGCAAGGTAGAAGCATGCTGGAAGCTCATGTAATGAGTCCCTCAGGAATAGCTATGCAAGGCTCAAATGGTTTAGGTGCCCTTGGATAACCAAAGTACTCATTCACTTAAAATTATAGTCTTCACTTCATTACTCATTCACTTAAAATTATTAAAATTATAGATAAGATTATATATCCAATGTGGACTGCATAAGTAGAGTGAGCAAACAAGGGGAAGGATCTGTCTTCTTGAAAGAGGCTTGGGATTTAAAGACATTTTTCAGAAAAAGGTTTTCCATTTGCAGAAAACCTCTTCTTTAGAAGAACCTTGAAACGAAGTTTTTACAAGTGCGAATTCCAAAGGGACAATTTTGATGCAATTTCTAATCAGACTGCATTTGAGTCAAAAGCTTCTATCAATCAAACAAGAAGTTTGTCCACATTTTGCAAAACTGTGATCTGAAATAATCTATTTTTTATTTTATCAGAAAAAAAGGGGTTTTTTCTTACTTACTGAAGGCTTGTTCATGTGATAATGCCATACAGAGTAGAGCTGTGTTTATCACAAGACAGTAAACCAGGAATTGGGGATGCACAATGAGGGCTGATGAACAGTACCTGATGTAAAAGAAATTGAGAGAAGTGTAGTCACTATCCAAACCACTTTCTTCAAAATAATGACACCTTTTCAGTGTGTCATTATAAAATAGTCAGAAAGCTAAGCTATTAGAAGAAGATTTCCACAGCAAAACTCATTCACTCAGAGCCTGTTCTGAAGTGAATAAGCCTTATGGCCATGTACCACAAAAAGAAGAAAAAGATGGCAAAAAAAGAATCCAGAAGTGGCAAAAAAAGATAACTGCACTCTTGGAATGTTTATGAAATGCCAGAGATTATTTTTCCTGTTAAAAATCAGCAAATTAACAGTGACCAGATCAAACCCACCTACCATTCAACAAGAGAGGTAGGGAGTTAAGAGGAAGAGGACAGCAAGAGATGCTTGTGCTGGCAAAATCTATGCATACTTCTAAAAATTCAAAAATACACTTGTCATGTGAGTACTTCCTGATTGTAAAATGTTAGCACAGAAGTATCCTGTTTTATTTTGGTTTTCTTTTGAATATACAGTCACTTCATATAAATAGTACTTCTCCATACCATCCTTACGTAGTCATTTTTATCATCTCTTGGCATCATGTGTTCTGGGATATCTAACTCCAGAAAGGTTATTATTATCCTATAATTTGTCACTTACAAATATGGGCTACATTTTAGCTGCCAACAGCACAGGAATCATCTGTGGTTATAGGTTCCAGCTGAATACTTCCAAGGCATTTATGTGTTGTGGTTGCAATAGAATCATTCTTCAGATCACCCCACAAAATCAGGAAACTATGAGATCATTTCCAATAAACAATTACCATATAATTCACTGAGTGATTGGGGCAGGGGGAAGCTGTTGTTTCTTGCTTATTGTATATTCCTTAAATGCGCACAAGGTAAACATTGGTGAAATAGGTAAAGGAGCACAACCTGCAACTAGCCCTGAAATCCAAGAAAGAGGTATGGAGAGAGTGCCCATTAGGAAGGAGAAATTAGAGTTAGGTCAATGGAAATTGAAGTTTGAAAGGATGCTGAGGGAAACAGAAGTGCAAACTCATCATTAAGGTTCACTGGTGGTGTCAAGATGTTGGTGCTGCCCTATTGATGAAGGAGCTATTGTACTAGATACGTAACTTCCCACAGTTGTTTTGGGTTCATTGACTCATATAAATCCTTCCATGTGTGTCTCCATGTTCAGATTTGCAGCTTGGGGGTTTATAAGGAGAAGAGGGCCATTCATACCTTGACTTGTTCTCTCCTGCACCATATCTGGCTCCAAGATGTGGAGACGTGCTGTGACATGATGAGTGAGGTTTGGCTTCATTTTGTATTCCTCTTTTCTTGCTCGCGATCTTTCCTCACACACTGTGGGACTGCAAAAGCAACGAAAACAGCCTATGTGGAGATGGAAGAGGTATCTATTCCCATGACATCTCAGAGGATCTGACCTGGGTAGGTAATATGGGAAAGGTAAGAAGCAAGAGGAGGAAAGAGATGGGGGGAGGTTAAGGGCTGAGATACCCCAAGACATGCTTCAGGAGGTGAGGAGCGTTGCCTAATGTTGCCTTCCATGTCTCCTCCTGGGCACTCATTCGAGTGACCCCTTTACACATTTTTTGTTGCAGCTGTGGACAGCTGTGTCAGGACCGTGGCGACACAGTGGCTGCTGTCCTTGCACTGCCGACTGCTGACAGAGGGAAAGCAATGCTGGTGCCCATTAAGCAGATGGCTGCATGAGACACCGGGCAATATGTTATCCATGCTGGCACACCACGGAGGCACCGTCAAAGGATCGGTCTTCAGATCTTCTCCCTCTGAGGCTAGCGGTATGGGTACTGGAAAAAACGGAGTTATGCCAAGGCCGAATGGTCTTGAAAATCCATTTGCTTCTGATCAAATTAAACCAAAACTGGTGGCATAAAAGATTCCCACCAAACATCCCTGGCAATTGGATCAAGGCTTTTTTGACTGCTGTCCATCATACTCTGCTACTCCAAAAATTAGATGGGCTCTGCCCAGAGAAAAATGGACTGCTGTTTGCATCATGCCAGCAGGAATGTAACCACCAACATATTGAAAAGGTTTCATATGTAAAATGCTCGGCTTTGAGGAGCAAGGCCTGAAGTCCTTATATAGTCTAAGATGGTTCTGGATTTGGCCGAAGTTCAGAAGCTTGCTTTCTGTCTGTACAAATAAGCCCCTGGAAGTCCAGTCAAGACATTCCTAAAAGAGAGCTTCTTACAGTTTAAAATTAATAGGCAGTAGTAAGTCATTATGATTTTACGTAATAAACCAGCTACAAGTGTTTCCAGCCAGTTCTTAAACTTCCAGGAACTGTGCTGCAGGATATAATGTTTCTATAGAGATCTTTTGTTGTGCCACAAAATAGGTCTACAAATGTACAGCAGGGTGTCCCCTCTTCTACAATCCTTCTTATATCTCTCTGCCATATATTACAGTGGCGCCTCACGCAACAAGCGCACGTCTTCCCATAATTGTATTTTCTAAAGATGTCTTCGTGTCTTCCAAAAAGATGGAGAGTAGAGATATAGAAAAATAAGTTGAGATTTTCAGTTTTTGGAGGAGTAAATCTCAGCTCTACAATTGCTGCTTTTATTTCCCTATGCTGATACTTGTATTCTTCGCTTTTGCTCTTGTGCGTACAGCTTCATTGTATTTTATGTTCATATTCTACTTCAAGTTAGAAGAAAATCTGAGATTTAGGAATGAAAAGTTATTAGAAAATACTAACGTAATACCATTCACTCAGATTTAAAATAAATAGCAAGCTACTATAACATATTGAAATGGAAATAGATTTTTAAATGTTTTTTTACGTAAACAATTTTTTGTTGGAAGCTCAGGGAACTGGCAGGGTCTCATAAGCAAAGTTAGTTTCTTTAAAAAGTAAAGAAAATTGGAAGCAAAATCACATATGGAGCAGGATTATTGATATACAACAAAATTATAATGAGCTATTTCTTAAAGCTGCTAAAACCAATAAGAGAAGCCGTGAGAATATTCCTTCAAATGACTAGATTTCTTTACTCAAATTATTTTAATGGATTTCTGTAGACTTTGTGCATACTCTTCTGTGTTAAATTAAAAGAAACTGTAAAAATCATTTTGCTGGAGAGAATTGTTTAAAGAAACACTGTAATTTCCATTGAAACTGCAAAACACTTTTCAAAATAATTTTAAATGTATAAACATGAACTCTTGCATTGGAAATCTGGCTCAAAGAATTAAGTGAATTGTGACTAAGACCACATTTTTATTCTGACTTTTTTGTCTAGACACAGTTAACCAAAACAGTGACCTTTTTTAATCAACGACTAAAAACACCCTTATCATTTTCTACAGATCAAGAATTTTTCTGCAAATTATAATAAAAAGAAAAAAAATAGATTCCAGAACTTCCAGAACAATGCCAGAACAAGTTAAAGATTTAGAATCCATCCAAAGAGTATTAGTTTTTAATTATTTTTTTCCAACAGTCCTGGAGAATATTGTTTCTGTAAAAAAAAAAAAAAAAGACAGTTTCCAAACACCAGAATTGCTGAATAAAAGAAGCTAATCTTGCAACATGTTTGTTGAGAAACCATTAACGTGCTTCCCTGTTTAAGACCAGCTGGCACATCATAGAAGACTTTTATGAACATTCTGATTTTAATTAGTCCCTTGGGGTTCTCCATTGACCTCAGGACAGTTACACAAGGATGCGATTTGTCTTCTTGTTAGAAACAATTCTGTTTATAAATATGTCTTTAATTTTGGTAGGAGCTGGGTGGATTCTTCACTCTTTCTCAGTAGAGCACTATGAGTACAAAGCTGAGTTATTTGTTCTTTGTTCGGCTGCTGCTTAATTAGACTTCTCAGTTCTAACCAAGCTTGTTATGGAGCTCACCTGTTGCTGAGCTTGTGTTATAAACCCAGCTTTCATCACAGGCTCACACACTCTTGTTTGTTTGCATCTACAGCATGCTTTCTATGGTTTTCTAGATAAAAGAGGCCAACGTCTTGTGGCTTTCAAGACTTGAGTGAACCCAAGAGAGAAGGGCATGGTCTTACGTGACTTCTTTTTTTTCAGCTGTGATTTCTGAGTTCACATGAGCTGGGGACTCCATGCGAAATTAACTGGGAACAAACCAGCACAGATTAAGATCGCGGTAAACCCTACCATTAAAACCACCCATCTTTGCCTTGGCCGTAAATCTTCACATGTGTCAACCTAATCTTTGATAGCGTTCACAGCAAGTAGTGTGATGTTACAGAGAGACTTCTCAGTCACTTGAGGAACGAGCAGCGAGAGCTGTTGAACTTGCATAGTTACATAAATGCCTATCTTTATGTCAGGAAGCTTGTTAATGTATGAATAAGGAAAGTTGGGGAGAGGAAGGCACGTGGGAGAAGAGCCACACACATGCCAGCATTACGCCTTCTCCTTCAGGGGAGAGTGAGTCAGAAATTTTTGCCTTCCACACATCTTTGCTTTGAAGTGGTTGATTTTGGCTTGATTTGACTGCGCAGGAGACATTGCAAACCAGCGTTTGTGCTGATACTGTCAGCCCTCCGGTGGGTAATGAATCTGGTGTAGACAGCCACCACAGCACTGCCCAAAACGTGTTCAAAAACATCAATCACGGGGATTACACAATGTATTTCATAGCTATTTACATGCAGAAATCTCACCAGCTGGGTTAATCTTGTAGAAGCAAGCACAATTAGATGATATTTTATATGTATTATAAAGGCTGAGCCACAGGGCTCTGCGCCAAGCTCCGCTCTCATAAACAGCAGCGTAAATCCAGAGCAACTCCCTCAACTTCAGTGAAGAGTACATCAAAGCTGAGCCAAGATTCATATTCTAGGTTGCTTCCCACTGCCTACACACAGCCTACTATGTTGCCTAAACTGAACCCTGGCTGCTTCATTTCTGGCACCTTAAAGGAACAGTTCCCAAATATGTACATATATGTGTATTTTTATATATATATATGTAGTGAGAATTGTTAGCAATGCTGGAAAGAGTAACCTAACACCAAGAATTTGCTAGTATGGATTTTACATTTCAACAAGTGCGCATGTTCTTGTGCGTGCACCTACGCAACATTCATACAGGCAGTAGATTTTATAGATGTGTGTGTGAGCCCTGAAGAAAAGGAAGAGAAAGGGAACTTTAGCAAAACAACAGAGAGGGAGACGACAGGAGGATTTCAAGGTTATTCTTCCAGACTTACAGCAGTGACAAGCAACACTCAGGATGACTACACCAGGGAAAAAAACCAAGTGTTATATAGTGTGTTTTGGACCTTTGACATGACGTTTAAGTCAGTTTTCCTGTTTCCTAGTGTAGTCCTTTAATGAGGATATCCTGTGGCTTGGGTAGGCCAGTCACACAGCAAGAGCTTACAGAGAACCTATTTTTAGTTGAATTTCCTACAGATATCTGTTCACATGATTACAGAGCCTGGAGATCTATCCATCTTTCTCCTTGTCCTGCTCAATGGCTTTTGGCCTGTTGCAGCCATATCAAGAGAGATGTAGAATTCTTAAAAATATTAAATTCCTACAGGTTTCGTGATCTTTTGTGACTGAGTGGAGGAGAAAGACCTAAAACAGTGCTCTTACTGTGAGCTCTGAGCACTATTACTAGACATTAAAGGAAGCCACCCAGGAGAAGGGAAGTTTAAATATTCCAGCCATAGGAAATGCTTCCGTCAGAGCTTGCACCATATGAGGCGCAGAATGTCATTAGTCACTGAGGCACAAGTAACCAGAGCTCATCGGGTCTTCTGCTCAGGGAACTGCTTCTTAAAACAATGAGAAATATGATGCTTCTGCCACAAAACCTGATAAGGCGTAGAAGGATAAAATCTGAAAGCGGTTTTGAGTCATTACTCTAGTTTTCTAATAAATCTCTAGTTATTTTCTAATTGACAGTGACCCTTTAATAGCTGCTTTAAAATCTATTCTAAAATGGTGTCATTAATTTGTTTCTGAGTGTTGAGTTCCCTTTCCTTATGGTCTTTAAAAGCAAATTTTTGGTACATTGTAGCACCTTGCATAGGAAGCTCTAGTAAGCTCAGAAAGATTTGTTGTGGTTAGGTTTTAATCTGGAGCTTTCCAGGAGCCTTGCAGATAAAACCTTGACTTAAATATGACTTCTGTAGCTCACACCCACCTTAGCAGATATAACTCACATCTCTGGATGGGCTGATGTCTGGGAACTCTGCCATTCCCTGTGGAAGCTCCCTGTGCCCATTGCACCCTCCACCACACCTCGGCATCCACTTAAGATGAAACGATCAGGCCAGTTCTGAAGATTTCCAAGAAACTCTTGACAATAGATATCCCAGAGCTTGAGCTTGCAGCTGTCTGGGCAGTGGCTGGGAAATACGAACTCCAACTTTGTGCCTCCTTGTGGCTGTTAACTGTAGAGTTTAAAGCTGACATATTAGGCACCAAAGACAAACAAATCATGTGCATTTAATTTAGTATTCAACTAAATAAAATTGGAATTCCTGTAGCTCATCTTCAGATGGAAAAAAACACACCAAAAACTTTAGCTTTTCAAATGCCAACAAGTCTCACAGAGAATTTGTATCCAAGTGTCACAGATGGCAAGCACCACGCTGCAAAGTATACAAAAGCACGAATTCATCCGTTGGATCCTCGATGAGAGTGTACTGTGCTCATACTTGGAAAAGAAACATTCAATTAATTTCCAGGAAGTCAAACTTTCTGAACTATAAAACTATAGATACAAGCTTAATGCTTACAGTCAATACTGATACACCTTCTTGGCTGCTGAAAGAGACCCTTTCACTTCGTTAAGCTGCACCTCCAGAGCCCTTCCCTTTCCCATGGGACACACCGTGCTCCCACCCCTAATCACTGCAATTGTAGAGATGTACGTTTCTGCAAGGCCTTTCATGGCACATCACGCTGCTCTACAGACGTGCTTTCTGCCCATGCTGAAATCCTGTGGAGAAAGGGGAAAAGAAGGTTCCCTTTGAAAACAAACAAAAAAACAAGCAAGCAAATAAATGGTCTATTGACACCTCGCTGTGCCAGCGCTGCGTGTGTTTGCTCTCCTGGTCAGCCCGCTGGCAGCACCACGGCCGAGTCGGCTAAATCAGCCACGCAGCAAGCTGAACCGACTGCTTTCCTACCACCTTTCCCAGCAGTGGCAAGGAGCCAAAGCCCATGCCTTATCTGTTGGACCCTGCCCTTTGCACCCACAGCAGATGTCAAGAGCATCGCTTCCCAGAAGATGTCGCGTGGGAGCTCCCCCCATGTCCTCAGCCAGCCGGTGGGCTCTGGGGGCTGCCAGACCCCGCAGAGCGCAGTGACATTGCCTGCACCCCACCTCTCCCCGCCGACTGCCGAGCATCTTGAACCTGCCGTGGTGCAAGAACAGGCAGAGCTTGGGCTCCCCAGCCATGCTGAGCGCTGCCCTTTGAACGAGGAGCAGCAGCAGCAGCCTCTCGCGCCTGGGGATGGCTTGGCCACTGACTGCTGGCTGCGGTGTTACTCATTATCCCAGCCGCACGCATGGCTGGAGTTATGATGATTTCTACCAGCTTGAGGATAAAACCCTAAATATACAATTTCCTGCCCTTAAGGCCTTGGCTTTCAAGGATATTTCAAGTGTGTGCCCCTCATTTAAATGAAAAAGAGGAATAAGTGCCTAAATCTCGCTCAGGTACTGGTATTAGACTCTTCTCATCGCTTTCCAAATGATCCCTTTTAAGCCGGGAAATAAAAACAGGCTTGTTCAGTTGCACATACATAAGCCAACTAAAACTGGAACTGAAGGACAGCAGTAAGAGAAGAATTGGGGTCTGGAAGGCAAAGGCCTAATTAGCTGTGGTGCATTAGAAGATCTGATAACAAATACAAAGCAGAACGGTTTTTAGATGATCTGCATCAACAGGGAAGACTCCTGTTGTTTCTTAACCGAGCAGGAGGGTAATAAACCTCTTGCTGTGCTGGCTCGTTAGGACTGGAATGCATTGTGACTAAGGAAAAGAAAAGCAGCTCTGACACTTTTAACTGATGAGGGTTTTTTTAATGAGACTAGCTGGCCTGACTTTCAAATGTTCGATAGACATGTGCAGTGTTGAGTGGAGGTTGCTTCATAATTGTAATGATATTGCAGAGCAAATGCAGGCAAAGTTATGTGAAACTAGTCAAATGTGGCACTCTGAGTTACTAAGGAGTTATACTTACAGACTATGTCTAATGAATATGGAAACTGGCTGATTTGGAGATAAAAGGGTGTTAAAAAATGGTTCCTTGGAGCTCCTTCTCAGGCTCGTGTTTTGACACTTCTTTTTCACCTTGTGCCTGCTGTGCCAGGCTTCTCCGAATGCGGAGCTTGTTTGAATTCTGAGTTCTTAGTACTGGTTTTAATTTTAGTAATAGAGTTCATTTCGATTTTGTCTGGTTTCTGCTGTGCTAAAACACAGCTACATGAAACCACCAGTTTTTTAGTGGATGAACCTAACAAAAACTATCAACATCTACAACATTGCAACTCTTAACATTTACAACAAACAGATCGGAAACTTCAGTAAACATTCAGGATCCTGCTCATGATTATCTTGACAGTGAGTCTTCTGAGTTAAAGCAGGCCAAGAGCAAACCCTGAAGGAACTGGTGTCCACAAACTGTAGGCTTTAAACAACAGTTAAAAATCTACTTGTCATCTAAGACCCCTCGGAGTTTTTCCCTTATTTTGTCCAATTCAGGACAGTTGCACAGTTAAGCCTTCCTGAAGAAATAAAAAGCAGAGGGAGGAATTACTGCATCTATACCTTGGCATCGCACTGGAGTATGGGATCATTGGGTGCAGTAACTTGTTTTGACGAACCAGGAAGAGGTTTCTACAAAGACTGACATTTCCCACCTCTGCTTTCTGCAGTGGGTGCCACCAGCCCTGGAGCCACCCCATCCACATCTGCACCATCTCCTGTGCTGCCAGCAGGAGAAGCCAATGACAACCATTACTTCTGTGGAAGCTCTACAGACAGAGCTTGCAGGAGATGCAACACAAATGCTACCCCAGCTTGACCCACTTGCCCCAGGGGAAGAGGCAGAGAGCACCTTTGGCAGGAGAGGAGGGTGTCCCTACAGTGGGACAGAGGACAGACGGTGAACAGCCCACTGACACAGCATGTAGAGAGCTCGTAGCTGCCAAACTACCTGCCCTTAGGTGTCCTGAGTGACTTCTAATGAAACAGTCACTTGTGGAAAATAACCTTTATGCTGGAGTGCATTCAAGCCAGGAGGGTTGAGGCATCCCATCTGAAAGGCAGCGAGAATGTCGTTTCACCGGGTGGATCAGACAGGCTCGCACCAGCCAGGCAGTGCCCCTGGAGCAGGCAGGTTGCCTGCGGCCCCATGTGCCCCCTGTGCACCCTGCCGTCCCCACGGGGACAGGAGCCTTCCAAATCTCGATGCAGCAAAAGGACACATTTGAAGTGTTTATTTGGGGAACAAAAGGTTCCTTATACCTTGACAGCAGGGCTGCCTTCAAAGCCCTCGTTCAAACAGAGCTATGTTTATCGAATTCCTCTGCACTGAGTATATACATGCCTGAGATTTTAATTCTTTCATAACTGTGAAACACTTGGTCGTATTTCTATCTGAGGCATCAGGATGGGAATTATTAGATATTTGTGTGAATTTTGGTCTGTTTAGATCAAGACCGGGCAAAAATCAAGTATGTGGGACTTCAGAGGTTCCCCAGGCAGAGAGACTCAGGAGGAGGGAAATCTCTTCTCCCCAGTGGCCCGTTTTGTGACAAAGTGTGTCATAAAATCTCAGACATGGAATAAAAAAGCCCACATATTGCTTGTGATAACTACTCACCCTCAGGCTTTCCGAACAGATGGGAGCACTAAACACCAAAATTCTTCAGCTTACAAACTGGCAAAAGGCCCGGCAGCGCTGCTAACAGAAGGAGTTGTACGAGCTCTTCATTATTTACAAATTGAAATGCTTCTGGAAAGAATTACTATAATATGTAGGACATGATCCCAGGGTTTTGGCAAAATGTATTAGTAACATGAGCTATTGATCCTAGGAATTAAATTAGATCTTGGAAGGTTAAAGTGTGATGTTGTCTAATGTATCAGGAACTTTACCTCTAATGGAAAGTTGTTTACACCTGTTGCGAGTGCTTTAGTTAATACGTGAAAGTTGGTCTTTCCGTAAGGGAATGAGCTGGCCATTCCTCTCAGATGGTGCCTGTGGAAATCAGGCAGGCAGTTCTGGGCTAGAAGTGTGATTATAATATCACTGCCACAGGACCGAAATGCTACATCTACTTTAGCTCCTATTTTTTGTCAGATGTAACCTTTTGGTCCCAAATATCTCATTGTGGAAACTGCCTGCAAATAATTCAAAACTTAGGAAGTTGTTTATTAAAAGAATATTTTAAGAGGTGTGGTTTTTTGCTTCTAGGTACTATCAAACAGTTTACTTTTAAGGATTCAGCTATATCATATCAAATTAGACCTGCAAAATTATTACTGCCTTTGTAGCACATAATCAAGCAGAGGTTTGAAGCACTGGAAATAAAATGGTGGGAACAGAGGGCTCAGCTATACAGAGTTGTTTCTGTAATTTCAGAAAACTAAGGAGCTGTGGATTCTGAAGCCGGTGGGAGCTGGGAGCTGCCGACTCAGGCAGCGGTGAGGCAGTGAGGAGATCTGCTGGGAAGAGAGCGGGAAGCATCGTGCAGACATTCCTGCTTCCCAAGGAGTTTCTGCCAACACGCTGCTTCTCTAATTTGGGAAGGGAGGATGCCATCTGGCATACCAGCTTTGAAGGGCGTATGCCCGCAGTTTATATTGCAGGCAGCAGCTCCGGCGGGTCGGGGCAGAGGGAGACACGCAGGTACAAAGTCAGTGAGCGGTAGTTTCCTGCTTGCCAGATAAGGTACCTTCCCATGGGGTACCCATCAGTCGGAAGTGGATGCCTCTC
Organism: Gymnogyps californianus; assembly: GCF_018139145.2. Taxonomy (NCBI): domain Eukaryota; kingdom Metazoa; phylum Chordata; class Aves; order Accipitriformes; family Cathartidae; genus Gymnogyps; species Gymnogyps californianus. Next base: position 168,311,347 of record NC_059471.1, on the reverse strand, counting down.
TCTCCGAAATACCTTCCTCATTAAACTTTCACTGGCACTCCTATTGTTTCCTTTAAATGTTTTGGTGTTGACATGCTGTTTTGTTGAAAAATTCCTGTCCGGCTCTGCTCAGTATCCCTTCCTTCAGTAAGCTGTCAGCGCTCTTTGATTTGCCAGGCTTACGGCAGTCACACAATAAGGAAACTTGCAATATGAATCAGTGATACATAAGTGTCTCCCAGAGGATGCAAGTGATGGAAATCCCAGTTATTGGTTATTATTGGACCAGTGGGAACTTAGGGCTGGGAAAGAGATCATCTTACCAGTCTCACTGTAGTAAACAGACCCCCTTCTTTGTTCCCCTGAAGCCACTAATTGCAATGGCAGTTATGTTCAGGCCCCAATTTTGGGACCATCCATGAGGAGTAAGGGAGACTATTTGAAGCATTCGGATTATCCTGCAGGCTCAAGCTTTTGTTGGTTTCGAGTCAGAACAAGATCTCCAGAAGGGAGTCAGACTATGATTATTTCTGCAATGCATTTCAGGAATATCCAAACCAGCTTTAGTCAAGAAGCAATAGCACTGATTTTTTGCAAGAGTTGTGCAAGCTTCAGCTGAAGCCTGCTGCTGCTGTGCCGTGTTTAGAAAGCTAATAGCGGGAAGGAGGCTCAGGCACTGTATCTTTGCATTGCAGCAAAGGCAGAGTATTTGTTCAGCTGTGCACGTGAAGGTGGGCAGGCTCTTCCTCCTGCTGAGGAGTTTAGTAGATCTCTCACTGTTTTATTCTCCAGTCTTTGCTACAGAAAACTACGCCGCATTTCTTTTTTTTTTGCAGGAAATCTTAGATTCCTGCTCCTGCCAGGTTGCCTGTGTGGGGCATCAATAAAAAGCAACTGAGTCAGGCCTCCTTCCATGCATTTGCACTTTTGCTCCTGTCAGATCTTTTGAAAAAAACACAGTCAAGTTTGACCAGTGCTCTAACTAGAAAAAATCTGAAGGACAAAAACGGTTGTCTTTGTTTAGCACAAGTGTCTATGGTTTATCTACAGCTATCTGCCAGCAGGTCCTGCGGCAGTTGGGTTGTGTTACTCCCTCCTCCCTCATCCTTTTGCCGTATTCTTCATTAGCTTAATTCTTTAAATAAATATTGTTCTTTCCCACCATTGTGAATGCAATTGTCAATCATCTGCCAAGTGGCTTAGCATCTTGAGCCCACAACTCAAGACTTGTGAAAGCTAAAGGCACTGGCCCAGCCTGCCGTTACACCTGCTGCAAGCAGGCAGGTGAGAAACGATGCAAACAGAAAGATCTTTATTAAGGAAAAGGGGACACGATTATCAGCCTGGTCTATCAACACAACACCAATTACATTTGCAAATAGAGTCGAGTGCCTGTTCTTCTTTTCCAGTAACAGCCAGCGCTCTCCCAGCTCCTATCCTAGCTGCCACCAAAAACAATCCCTTGCATCAAAGTTCTCACAAGGGAGAAGCAAGAGGATGTAGAGCCCTGGAGCAGCCATGACAGCTTCAAAAGGAGCTGCTTGCCCCAACATATGAGGTCTTGGGAGCCATCTGTGCTCTTAGGACACGAGTTCATGGACAGCAATAATGATTTCACATGGTGTTAGGTAACCTGTGAGTAAATAGCTCATGCAAATAAAACCTCACTGCAGCACCTCTCTAGGGAAAAAAGAGTTTTAAGATGGTGATTGGACTTGCCAGAGGAACGTGAATTTGTTTAGAAGAGGATTTGGGTGTTTTGGAAGGTGTTTTCCTCCTGTTGGGGAGCAGATACCAAACTGCTTCATGTTCTCTGAAAGGAGGTAACAGCCATGGACCGCTCAGATCCAATACCAAAGGCAATCCAGCAGCTAAGCTGCCACGGAGTAGGTATGTATATGCCTACATACATGCGGGCATTCACGTGCACATCAGGCAGGAGACTGCCAGAGCTTTCTCTGAACGGTTTCAGCAGAGTGTTTTGATTTCTACAGTCTAACACATTCCAGCCATTTAATGAGAATCTGGGGATTTTTATTGAGCTCACATTTAGGGAATTGAGCAGACTATTTTCCTGTGGGAACATCAGTCCTGTACCTTGCACGGAAATGGCATGAAGTCGCCCTTAATTTCTTCTATTTACTTTTTAAATCCAGGATCTTGCAGAATACAGGGAAGTGAAACAAGGTGATATATAACCAACAGAAAAATGTGAAATTCTTTTCAAAGACTTGACATTGAAATGCATGCCTGAAACTCACTGTTGCATGAGCTAGTATCAGGCAAGTGAAAGCAACTGGCTATGAATAGAGGCAAATTTCTGTTTAAAATATGAAATCCACTCCGCAATCACGAACAGCTCTGTGAGGTTATTTGTCAGGCTCTCGCCATGATGCACTATCACAAATTGATTTCAGGCAGAAGATCAGTGAAATTATATCTGACTCAGCCAGATGCCAGCAGCATTCAAGAAGTTATGATTTCCAGGAAAAATTTATGATTTCCAGGATGACAACATGGTCTCTGTCACCTGCAGAACCATGAATTGTAGGTCAGTGGCTCCCAATGGTTTTGTAAGAAAGGCTCATTAGAGAAAATCGGTAATATTATATACCCGTGCCCCCCTTCCCCCAAATCCTGCTTCTTTTACAATCCTGCCACTTGTCCCCAGTGCTGCTGCTACCACCACTCCCCTCTTCTTCTCTGGTCACCCAACAAAGGATTCCCACCACATCCTTCTCTCCCTGCTTTTTGTCATTGCTTCTCAGAGGAGACCCAGGCGAGTGCTCTGCCAGTGGTTTTCAGCTGGCATCTGCCCAGCTGTGGTTGGAGACATGACTCGACAGCATGGCATTTTCTCCCTCTACCTGAAGATGCTGCAAAATGCTGATGGGCTTTTCAGTAAGTAGTTGCATCTGTTGAGATGTATGCTTTTCCCATGTTAGAAAATATGCATTTTCCCAACCACTGAGGACTGCAAATAAATGTTCCCAGATCTGAATGTATCATTAGACTACCATGATGGTATTGCATTTACATCTGGCAGTTCCCGACAGAACAAAGATTGCTAAAATAGTGAGGATAATGTGAGGAAGCAGTTTGAAAAAATCTGCAGTTGATTAAAAAAATACCTGAAACAGCACTTTTCTAATGATGATGGAGGAGATGTTTGAAGTTTGGAACAGGATTAATTGATCATCTTGTTTCTTTATGAGTTTGTAGAAGAGCAGAGATGCATAGCTTATTTTCAGCAGCTTCATCTCAAATCATATCATAAGAATCAGGTTTTTTAACCCTCTATAACCATATGATGTTTATGGAATGCCTCTTAAAGTTCTCTTTTAGATCCTTTTATTTTTAATTCTGCTCACCTTTCACTTGTGCACTTTAATAAAAAGCCATTCTTCTGTGAAGAAACATCTTGACTGCAGCTGAACTGAAGCCCTTTGGCGACTGCGAGAAAAGGGTTATTGTATGAACCTTCGGACAACAGGCAGCCCCACAAAACCTGGTGTCACAGGCTGAATCAGAACAAGGCATGCTGTTAAAATTACAATATCTCGTATTTGGTGCAGAAGCTGGTTTTGTCAACTGAATTGGTAGCGGCACCCAGTGGCTAAACTATAGACTGCAACTTTTACTAGCCCAAAGATTTCCCGACTCCAATGTACTCGTGTCCACCAGGTAAAAAGCTTCCAACTAAGCTCAGGGAGATCCTAGCAAGGGGAAACTGTTTCCAGCCTCTCTCCTGGCTATATATAGTCTATGCTGTAGCACACTATAATATTCCCTGCCTTTGACATTACATATATTTCTATTTACGCATGTATGTGTGTGTTATATGTAATTATATATGTGTTACATATAATTATATATGTGTGTGTGTGTGTGTGTGCACATATTTTGTACGAAAACAAATAGGCAGACCCAGAATATCAATACCAAGAGTCCACTATCTGTTGGTCCGTGTTGCTCACGATTTAAAAGCTGACATGAGGTTGTGCAGTATCAACACTTGATGAATCAGTGTTTGTGGAGGAAACACCAGGGCTGAAATACTGGCCTCCTGAATGCATCCATCCCACGTAGGCATGAGGGGAGCTGATGCTCGCGCTCCCCTGCAGGCTTCATCCCCCTGGTCCGGGTGACAAGGGCAGCAGAGCTGCAATGGCACAGGCTGTGACCTATGTTAACTGGAGATGTGCTAAGCATCCCTTAAGTGTGTGTAGGAAGGCTTCTGCTGCCGTATCTTCCCTGCTGCTGGCAAAACTCTTACGGACTTCTCTGAGACATGGGTTTCTCACTGCACGGCCTTGGACCTTCAGACTGAGCCCCAGGACCCTTTCAGGAACCCTCAGGGCTGAACCCTGGGGTGGACCTCGGCGTGCTTGTCCATAGAGGGGCACCTACTCTGACAGCAGCAGCCAGAAACATCTTGCTATAATAATAAATGTATTTCTAAATACTCAGCCAAAGCTCTTAGTGGACCACATAAAAGTAAAATAACATTTTCAAGGCAGTGTAAGATCAGTAGTAACATGAAAACCACCAACACACCCTTCACACAGGACAATAAACACAGGTGTTGTGAGGTGCAGGCAGTTACAAATATGTGGCCACCCGTGGTAGTTCAGAGAGATAACCTGGTGTGTGGAAAGCTGGGAAGGAGCAGCAGAGAGCGCCATGAGCTGTTTAAAACCGGGACAAGCTGGCTGATGCAGAGAGGCAGCGAGAGTGAGCACTCGCTGAGGGCTCACCACAGCCCAGGCCTCGCCTGCCGGCTTGCGGTTGTAACTACAGATCACCGCTGCCCTCGCAAAACCATCTGTGAAGCTTAAGGGGAAGCTGCCAAGCACACTCACCATAAAGAGCTTTAAAAACACGCACCAGCAGGTGCCACGTTTTTCTGTCCCTTGTGCACCACGATAAATGCCTGGCGGGACAGTTTCCAAACTGGTTTCTGTTCTAGTTGTTTCTCCTAGTTGTAAGTCTCCCTCCTACCACGCCAGACTTCAAGCACCGGAGAGAAACACACCTACTGTTCAACTAGTTAGAGATGTGATCCTCACTTTGGTGAGTTGTTCCTCCTTTGGGAACCACTGGCCGAGAGAATATCCTGCCATACGAACGCTCACTTCTAAGCGGAAGGTGGTGGAGTCAGGAAGAAGCAAACAGCTGGAGACATCCCCATCTCGAACTCTCACTCCTCTTCCAGGGTTTCCTCTACCCACAATAGAAGCAAATTCGTCTCAGCAACCCACCTTCACTGGTACTTTCACAGGCTGGACCGTGAGCTTGATGCACTGGGGCTTTCTCCATTTTCACTCTCCAGCTGCTGGGCAGACACCTCAGACAGCAGGATGGGACAGGACACCCTTAGGGATAGTTTCCTAAATAGCCAGAGAAGACCTGGTTCAGCTTATCCATTCAGGCTCTGCCTGTATGGTTAATGAAGCACACGAATAGCTTCTCTTGGGAGCTTGTCTCCACCACTGATGACTCTTACAAATAGGAGAAACAAAAATCTCTTGAGAACTATTTACTTGTAGCTGTTCCTCCATTATGAGAGAGAGAGGATGAACTAGAGGACCTCTTAAGGTACTGTTCAGCCCTATTTTCTATGATTTCTAGTTGTGGCTGAAATTTTCAGTCTCTAGAGATCTCTGACTGACGTGAAGGGACTTTCTACACTGATTACAATCCTAAGGAAAAAAAAAAGAACAAAAAACCCCCAGTACCCCAAGAACAGTGATACTTCTTTGTAGGAAATGTAAAGTCTTATTCTGTCTTAAGTCCATTAAATGCACAAAAATATTTGCCAATTAGTTGTGGTCAATTAAGAAAGTACTGATTAATACATGACATGAAGTTTGTGTTGCATTTAAAATTGTACTTAAAAGAGGTTCCACATCCCTTTTTCATGCTTCAGTAATTGCTGTCTTTCATATCTGAGATAATTCTTCTACCTTTAATAAATATGTATTAGTGAGATACTTTCTCATCAGTTTTCCCAGGCAATACTTTGAAAATGTTCTGCCTGCAAAATCTTGACCTTATTTTGCCTTCCTCAAGTTTAGTGGCCTCTGCAGCTGTCACACTATGAGGGACTGTCCTGGTTTTAGCTGGGATAGATTTAATTTTCTTCTTAGTAGCTGGTATAGTGCTGTGTTTTGCATTTAGTGTAAGAATACTGTTGATAACACACTGATGTTTTAGTTGTTGCTAAGTAGCACTTAAGGATTTTTCAGTTTCCCATGCTCTGCCAGCAAGCAGGTGTGCAAGAAGCTGGGAGGCAGCATGGCCGGGACAGCTGACCCGAACTAGCCAAAGGGGTATTCCATACCATAGAACATCATGCTCAGTATATAAACAGGGGGGAGTTGGCCTGGAGGGGCGGATTGCAGCTCTGGCATCAGTCAGCGGTTGGTGAGCAATTGCATTGTGCATCTCTTGTCTTTTCCTGGGTGTTATTTTTTTTTTTTTTTATATTCCTCTTCATTGCAATTATTATTATTAGATTATTATTATTATTAGTTAGTAGTGTATTTTATTTTACTTTGGTTATTAAACTATTCTTATCTCAACCCACGAGTTTTACTTTTTTTCCTCCTCCCCACCCCACTAGGAAGGGGGAGGGGGAAGCGGCTGCGTGGTGCGTAGGTGCCAGCTGGGGTTAAACCACCACAGGGACCTTCCCTTTTCTCACAGTGGTAATAGAGAGGTCAGCATCCCCAGGTGGGCTTGCAAGAGCTTTGTCCTAATCTCTGTAAAATGCAGGATGTTCCAATAGGATGAGAGAGTGAGAACCCCTGTCCCCACTCCCCCCTAACCAAAAAACAGTTTGAAGGGGGAGAAGAAATGATAAGCACAGGGGACTGATAGAGAATGAGAGGTAGAAGCAAATGCCATCCTATCATCATATAGAATGTTACTGGCCTGAGTTTGGGATGAAGATACGAAACATGAACATATAACGTATCTTCACCAATAAATGGTGTCATCCCTATACACACACACACCTATCTCCCTCTTCCAGTTACTCATTATTCATGTCTGCTCAGGCCCAGTTATTTTCGGCAAGATAGAGTCAGAACATCAGTTGCAAATTTGGTGGGATGCTGTGGAACCACCCAGGCAAGATCAACTCTGCCTGTCATTCCTGACCAAGATTTACATTCTTAAATACTGCCCAGAGATCAACCCTTTGAGACTTCACTTTCCTGACATTTCCTTATGTGAAATCTGAACCTTACTCACTGTAGTTTTCCTGTCATGCGATCAACCGCAGACAAGGGGAACAAACGGTTTTCTTTCCTGTTGCATAGTTGAAGATCATCGCAACCCTTCTCAGTTTACCCTTTTCTCTTTTCCTCTGGAGAAAAAAAAATTCAAAACAATTCTAATTAATCCAGTCTTGTCTTCAAAGGCCCATTCTGGTTTTTGTTGCTTTCCACTGGTTCTCCTCCTCCTTGAAGGGCAATGCCCAAAGACAGAGGCAATACATCAGCTGCAGCCTTGCTGCTGCTGAGTAGAGCAGAAGGATTGCTTCATGCTTTTGCATGATATTTCTGCTTATACAGAATTTTCATCTCCAAGTGATTTTGCACAAAAGCATGATGCTGTTGACCCATATTCCAGCTTGTGATAGGATACACTATGGAACCTTTTCTATAAAACTGTGGGTTACCTTGTTTCTCACAATCTTGTGCCTGCGACACTCGTTTCAGTTATATGTGGAAACTTCTACTTTCAAGGAACTTGCATCATCTTTCTAGCCATGGATTTTACAGCCAAATACATTATGTGGAGTTTTCTTTTCCTTTATTGAATTTCATTCTATTTTTTCCCCAGGCTACTTCTCCAATTTGTAAAGACCATTTTGAACTATAATTCTGTCCTCCAAAATGTTTGAAGCTCCTCCCAGCCTGGTGGCTGCCAACACTCACTGCAAACAATGACCCCAGGAGACTTTTGAACACAGCTGTTAAATGTTGACTTTTTGCTGAGCTGCATCACCTATAGGTCAGTTTTGGAAAGTATTTTCCTTTTGACACTGTCCTGCATGACATCCTCGTCTCTAAATTGGAGAGACATGGATTTGATGGACGGACCACTCGGTGGATAGGGAACTGGCTGGATGGTCGCACTCAAAGAGTTGCAGTCAATGGCTCGATGTCTGAGTGGAAACCAGTGACGAGTGGCATTCCTCAGGGGTCTGTATTGGGACCGGCACTGTTTAACATCTTTGTTGGTGACATGGACAGTGGGATTGAGTGCACCCTCAGCAAGTTTGTTGATGACACCAAGCTGTGTGGTGTGGTCGACACACTGGAGGGGAGGGATGCCATCCAGAGGGACCTTGACAGGCTTGAGAGGTGGGCCCGTGCGAACCTCATGAAGTTCAACAAGGCCAAGTGCAAGGTCCTGCACATGGGTTGGGGCAATCCCAAACACAAATACAGGCTGGGATGAAAAACTGAAAAACTTAATATGAGCCAGCAATTGCTGCCAACCGTATCCTGGGCTGCATCAAAAGACGCATGACCAGCAGGTCGAGCAAAGTGATTCTCCCCCTCTACTCTGCTCTCATGAGACTCCACCTGGAGTACTGCACTCAGCTCTGGGGCCCCCATCATAAGAAGGACATGGACCTGTTGGAGCGAGTCCAGAGGAGGGCCACGAAGATGATCAGAGGGCTGGAGCACCTCTCCTGTGAAGACAGGCTGAGAGAGTTGGGGTTGTTCAGCCTAGAGAAGAGGAAGCTCTGGGGAGACCTTAGAGCAGCCTTCCAGTACCTAAAGGGGGCCTACAAGAAAGCTGGAGAGGGACTTTTTACAAGGGCATGTAGTGATAGGACAAGGGGTAATGGCTTTAAACTGAAAGAAGGTAGATTTAGACTAGATGTAGGGAAGAAGTTCTCCACTGTGAGGGTAGTGAGGCACAGGAACAGGTTGCCCAGAGAGGTTGTGAATGCCCCCTCCCTGGAAGTGTTCAAGGCCAGGTTGGATGGGGCTTTGAGCAACCTGGTCTAGTGGAAGGTGTCCCTGCCCATGGCAGGGGGGTTGGAACTAGATGATCTTTAAGGTCCCCTCCAACCCTAACCGTTCTATGATTCTATGATTCTATGATTAGCCTGCATTAAGAGACTTGAAGTACCTTGAAAAGGGAAAGACTTTATTTACTGCTACTCTTCTAAAGGAAGAGACATCTGGGCTGGCAAACTATGTTAATCCAGAGCAGTCCTGCAAAGATTGTATTTCTTGCAGCTCTTCCCTGTGTGAAAAGCAAGCTTCTTGTTTTGCTCTTTGAGCCACTGTCTGGCCTCCACATACTTCTGTAACAGAACTAATTCTTGAACTGTCTTTTTGAATCCAGGACTAACTGCATATATGTCTATTCATTCTTTTTTTTTTAAAAAAAGACAATGATTGAAAGGCTTTTTGTACATGTTGAATATTCACAGAGATGCTTAACAGAAGTACTCATGCAGAAAACTAGTTCTCACTAGGGTAAATTTTGGATCAGGACGAGGTCTTAGCTTCTGGATCATTATCACATACTTTATATTATCACAGAGAGGCTTTTTTTCAATGTATATTTTTGGCTTAGGGTCATGTTATCTGGAGGATTATTTGGATGGGAGGTCTCACAATAGGTTATTTATTTGGTGAATTAATGAATATAGAGATTATGAGATAAAATGATAAGTATATAGAGAATATGGAGATACAGAGAACACCACCATCTTTCAGGTATTGATTTTGCAGACAAACAAATTATGGCTTTTTTTTTCTTTTAATTCAGACTAAATATTCTCCTCTGTTTCAGACCCTCCTTTGCGATAAACTGATGTTGCTTCATTGACCACAGCAGACTTGTGACATTTTATACCAGCTGAGGACCTGCCTCTGTTATACTTCAACTAGAATATTAAAAGCAATATACTGTTCACAAAAAAAAGCAACCGCATCTGGTGTCCTTTCACGTAGATTAAGTCATGGAAGGTTTTAAAGCATGGTATGCTTCAGTAATTTAAGCTCTATTTCAGTTTCAGACTGTACAGTAAACATTTCATTTCATATAAGTGGTGACATCATAATAGCTAGAGGATTATTTGGATAGGAGATCTTCTAGCAGATTATTTGGTGAATTACTGAAGTTAGAGGATATGGAGAACATAAGGGATCCTGGAGGCATTTGTAGATGATAAGAAAAGCCACAGGTATTTTTAACAAGAGAGAAAAGAAGCAACATATTTCTGCAGATAATAAATAAGCTCAATGGCATTTGTAATGGGGAAGCTGACCAATCTCATATACATCGAGGTTTCTTACTTCCACCGACCTTCATTCAGGTATAGAATCCACCATCCCTGTTTTCCTCTGACAATCCAGAATCCTCTGGCTTCACATTCACAATGTGGATTTCATTCGAGAAAGAGGGCAAATAGGGCATGCAGCACAGGGTTGTTGCTGTTGTGGTTTAACCTGGCAGGCAGCTGAACACCACACAGCCGTTCGCTCACTCCCCTCAGCGGGATGGGGGAGAGAATCGGAAAAAAGGTAAAACTTGTGAGTTGAGATAAAGACAGTTTAATAGGACAGAAAAGGAAGGGGAAATAATAATAATTATAAGAGAATATACAAAACAAGTGACGCACAATGCAAGTGCTCACCACGCGCTGACCGATGCCCAGCCAGTCCCTGAGCAGCGGGCCGCCACCCCCTGGCCAACTCCCCCCAGTTTTATTGCTCAGCATGACGTCATATGGTATAAAATATCCCTTTGGCCAGTTTGGGTCAGCTGTCCTGGCTGTGTCCCCTCCCAGCTTCTTGTGCACCCCCAGCCTCCTCGCTGGCAGGGCAGCATGAGAAGCTGAAAAGTCCTTGACTTAGTGTAAGCACTGCTCAGCAACAACTAAAACATCAGTGTGTTATCAACATTATTCTCATCCTAAGTCCAAAACACAGCACTGTACCAGCTACTAGGAAGAAAATTAACTATCCCAGCCGAAACCAGGACAGCTGCCCAGATCTGGCACTGAACAATGCCTCAGACTAAAAGGAGAGGAACAGAGGGGGAATCTGTGGGAACACGGTCATACACTGGGGTGTAAATAACTCCCATGAGAGAGGAAATTTGCAAGGAGCACGCAGGATTTTTAGAAACATAAAGACAAACAGGCCTGAAATATGGGTGATTAAGAAGGGAAAAATAAGAGGAGAAATAGAAATAGAGAAAGAGAAAGAGAAAGAGAAAGAGAAAGAGAAAGAGAAAGAGAAAGAGAAAGAGAAAGAGAAAGAGAAAGAGAAAGCAGGAGAGTGGGAAAGAAAGAAAGAATGAAAGAAAGAGAGAGAGAGGAGAGAGAGAGGGAAGGGAAGGGAAGGGAAGGGAAGGGAAGGGAAGGGAAGGGAAGGGAAGGGAAGGGAAGGGAAGGGAAGGGAAGGGAAGGGAAGGGAAGGGAAGGGAAGGGAAGGGAAGGGAAGGGAAGGGAAGGGAAGGGAAGGGAAGGGAAGGGGAGGGAAGGGAAGGGAAGGAGGGAAGGGAAGGAAGGGAAGGAAGGAAGGGGAGGGAGGGGAGGGAGGGAGGGGAAGGAGGAGGAGGAGGGAGGGAGGGAGGGAGGAAGGAAGGAAGGAAGGAAGGAAGGAGGGAGGAAGGAAGGAGGGAGGGAAGGAAGGAAGGAAGGAAAGAAAATAGGCAGAGCAATCTGTCTGTTAGTCTCTTCATTGCAAAAGTGGCAATAATGAAAAGACTGGAGACAGGCTTTCCAAATGGTATTCCAGATCAATGTACTGGGGGTACAACCATCAACTAACAAGCTCTTCTGGGTAAATTTGTTGGTGAATCATCAGAGACAATGACAATTCAATCAGATCCTTCTCAGAGTGAACATAGTGAAGGGAAATATTAGGGAAAAAAGAAACAATTTCAAGCAAATTCGTATCAAATTAAGGAGTTTGTCCCTGTTTCCTTCAGAGACACCGCTATTCAACAGCATTCAAGCAAAGGCAAGCTCTTCCATTTAGTGCATGTCACTAATTAAAAACAATTATTGTTGTAATTAAAACACTTAATTCCACTGCTCTCTGGTCGCAAAGGTAGTGTATATCTTGGGTCTTTCTATTAGCTCAGAGTGGGAACACTGAGGAGATTATTTAGCAAAACCTATCTTTGTAGCCTCTGGACACAAAACTGAAAGTTCTCTTGGTTAATTTCATTAGCTCAATTAATTTGGCTAACTTAATAATCATTAGACTTTCACTAAAACCAATGAAAAAACAAACTAATTACTGCTTTTGTGTTGATAATGGATTTAAAAAAAAATGCTCATTAAAGGATTGTTCATACCCAGACAACTTTGAAAAATGTTCTCGATAGAAATTGGGGGTTTTCATGTGCCAAGCTTGTCTTTCACTCTGTTGTCTTTTTGGTTCCTCTTAGATGACAGTAGAAGAAAAAAAAATATCAGCTTGCAGATTGCAGCCTGCAGGCACTGAACACCCTGCAGCATTGGGCTAGCTTGTCTGCATCTAACGTCCTGTTTCCATGCAAAAGTCTCCAGCACAAACAAAAAGGGGGAAGTGAGACTGAGATACATGAAAAACAACTGCCAGAATAATGACTAAGGAGTTAAACTTGGGTCAGCTTTTACCTTTCCTTGAAGACTTGCTCGTGGAAACCAGCCATGGAGTCAGGGAGGAAAGGTCAAGCACCAGCAGTGAGAGATCAAGACTGGTCTGAGCACCAGAATACTTTTCAGGTTACCCCCTGAGTGGAGTTAACATCTTTCATTGCCTTCCTACGCACAGCTAATTGCAAAGTTATTTTTTTCCTGATAAGCCATTCATTTCACAGCATAATTGCATAGAACTTTAACTTTGGGAAACAATACAGTTATTTTTCATTCTCTCACCAACAGTATTTCAAAATATAGAGGTCAATATGCAAGGAGAAGTAGATATATACATAAATAGGTGCTTAGTTACATAGTCCCTTAAATGAACACGCATTTGGAAAACCATTTTGTTTTCTATACCAAAATCAATTTTAATTCCATGCATCTCTCTGTATTAACCTATCTAGCACCAGTGTGTTGTTTACATCTTTACTTAAAAAAGAAAAATCCAAGATGCTTTTCTGCAGACATGTTTGACCTTTCTCTAACATAGGTATTTTGATTTGTTGAACTGGGTAGGTGGAGTCCTGTACACTTGGTAACAACCGGGTGCCGTGGTCGGTGTTTCAGATGGGATCTCTCCCACAGTTAGCATCTGGGCTTTAGGATGGTAGGACTGTAGAATGCTAGGACTCTCAGGTCGAAGGAGGAAAGGTGCATGGAGGGAACTGGAATTTCTGGCACGTGAGAGATTGTGGAGGATCCTTTTCCCAAACTGCCCTGGTGAAGCAGGTTTGGTATGCTGTCATCTTTCAGTTCACATACTGGAAAGTAAAGGATGCAACATCAGTGTTACAGTGCTGAAGGGTAGACTTGGAATATTATCTGAGTTTAGATACAACTGATGCAAGTGGGTCTAATGGCAAGCAAAAGTAACGCTTCACATTGTAAGTGACTGTCAGGATTAGTGGAAGTGTATTTGAATACTTTGGAAACTATATATAATTAAGGCTTGTTCCTTTGTATATAATAGCTTTTAGTACCCGTCTCTTAAAGTTAACAAATATTCCTATCTATCTGCTATAGTGGCATATATCTGTAATCTGACTCAATTCCCAAGTGGTGTCTTTGTGTCAGATTATGAAACTCTGGCTGTGACCAGATTAACAACCACAACCAAAAGCCGGAGTTACAAATAACAGTAAGTGTGTTTACTCACATCTGCAGTGGGATTGCACAAAGTTGGTAGCATTTTGGGAAATCAGAGAAAAGAATGGTGGAAATAAATAGTGCTTGATCCATTCAGAACCTATTCTAACCCTGGAGCATATCAATATGCGATAACGTTACGACGGCTCTTGCACCAGTTCTGTAATTAAAGTTGAGATGACTATTCTTTAAAGCAGTCATTCATTTTGCTTGTCCCTGAGGAAGATTACAGCATCTTATTCCCCAACTTTGAGCACTTGGTTTTTTTCAATTCTGAGTCAGTATTCCAAGTTTAATTTGAAATAAATTCGATGAACAAATTTTAGCATGCATTTTAACTTTTCTGATGACTTGAAGATTCTTATTAGTGGAATGACACAGGCTTTTCAAATCCTGCTAGGTGAAAAATTTCTTGAATTCTGGTGCAAAAAGCTCTATTTTAAAAAAGGTCTTGCTAAACTTATCCATTAAAAATTGTTCGTATATCCATTAAATGTTACATTTGTTAGAAACGAATAGGGTGAGGATGAAACTGAATAAGAGAAGGGTGCCAGAGATAGGAAAATATTAAGGATTTAGGCAGACGGTGACTCTGCAAATGTCTGTGCTGATGCAAGACAGTACTACGGTGTTTTCGTGCTAGATGCTCTTAATGATAGCTGATGAGTCTTTAATAAAAAGGTAAATTAAGAAACACTTAAGGCATCTGTGAAAGGGATGTATGCATCTCACAGCCTCAGTTCACATCAACAAGACATTAACAGAGACATACCAAGACTCTTGGGGGGTCAGCCACTGTTTCCTTTCCACTTCTTGGCCCATATCCAGCTGTTTACCACCATAACCCTCCACTTGAATTTATCATCCCTTCAGAAAAACCTGCACAAGCTCTCCTACAGCTGTCTCATTCAAATCAGATGGGCTGGTTTAGACAGCTTAAATAGCAAATGTGCTGACCCAACAGATTTTGTTTGAAATGGTTTAGTAAGCCTTTGGATGAGTATCTCCTCTGCAGGTATAAAGGTGCAAAGGCGAAAAATGAAGAGTTTAGGATGGGTTCTTGATAGTTCTCCTTTTCTACTGGCACAGTTAGATGCAGCAGATTAAATTTGTCCTTTTTTTACTCAGGGCGTGTTTGTCTAATGCTGAGGAACTGACTTGATGCAGAAGTTTCTGTTTTGTATTTTGGTTCATACAGGAGGGGCCACATCATAGAGTGTTTGCCCTTTTCTCATTTGATCAAAATTGCTCTTGCTTCACACCTCGTTCTACATCTTAGGCGTGATTATTATCACTGACTGAAGATACAGCCAGGTCAAGAGCTTGGGTCACTTTTAAAAGCATTGAGTAACACCAGGCACTGGAAGGAGCCTTCTGGGTCATAAATTCCTGCAGATTTCCATGTCATATACCCCCACCATAAAGTCATGAAGTTCCACTCTAAAAGCATAGCCGCTCTCTGTACTCACTGCTCCTGTTAAAGATTTTTCAAGGACCACGTTCTAATAGTCAGAACCCATTCCTAAATTTCCAGCCCTGGTTAGTTGGAGCCTGAGTCTTTTGGTTAAAATGTGCTGGCCCCATGAAGGGAAGCATTAACCAGCATCCAGAGCACTCTGCTAGGTCAGAGATGCCTAGGCGTTGCATATAGCTCCAGCATTTCATCAGAAGGGAGCATCTCCCTGGGCAAGCGGCTCAGACGCATTAGTGGGACTCCAGCAAAGCAACATTTTCCCTGGAGCCCACGGACGTATCACTGGTGGCTACAGCTGACACCACCCCACACAGAACCCCAAGGAGTTATAACAGCATAGTCCTCATTGGCGTTATCAGCCTTCTCTCCAGATTTATCTACACTCTGCTCTCTCTTATCTAAAAAGATATTGTTCCCTCCCCCTCATCTGTCTCACATCCTTTCTCATCCTCCATGGTTCAACCTCTTTCCCTCAGTAATCCCCAGCGTTATCCTCATAGTCTCTCTGCATTCCCTCTTGTCACACCCACAAAGCTTTTCTTTTGCTCAAGCCCTGGCACCTTTTACTCCAGCTGGGGTTTTTTTGCCTTCAGACAGGCAGCACCAGAAAAATGAAACAATGTGCATACCTACAGAGGATGGGGGGACCTACCATGGTTTTGAGACACCTTTGTCCCTTCCTTATTCTGCATTGCCTTGGATCTTGGCAAGATACACTGATATACTAAACCAATCCCCAAGTGACTATAGGCAAAGCTCTCTGTCCAGAAGTCCTTCTGTGCCAGGTACTCTTTGTGTGCATCCAAATGGCAGATGCAGCTACACCAGCAAATACAAGTTTCAGGTATATTACCACGCTTTGGCCAGTACCATCCAGTCGCATCGTTCTGCTTCAGTGCGGTACAAGCCAGACAGCACTACCCATGAACCCTACCGGTTGTGAAGGGAAAAAAAAAGAGATTGATATTGTTCAACTCTCATTCCTCTTAGTTAATTCATGGAGACATTATTTTGCTGAATGCCATGGGGCAAACTTTTATAATGAATAAAATAAAAATAAAATACATCCTAGGTAAAACATAGCTGTTGATATGTATCTGCTCTGGAAGTCAAGATAAGCTGAGGCTAAAAACCTGTTATTTTCAGTTATGATGTTACCTGTATGACGTGTGTCTTCCTGTAATCCTGTAATTTTATTTCCCATGCATATAATGCCTTTACTGGTATGGATTCCGAGAGCTTCCTTCAAAGGTAATCAATTTTACTTCTTTCATAAACAGAGGAGACAAACATGGGGTTCAGAGAGGGATTTGTCTTGTCCAACGTTATATAGGAATGTTGTGGCACAGATCATCTAGAGCCCAGGTTTTCTGCTTGTGTTTCTGATACAAAATCAACCTTCTCAGTGTCGCTTTAATTTAGATTACAAACATTTTTCAATGTAGAGAAGAGCAAACTATATTTTTCCTTTGTGTATATTCCTCAGTTCCTTTTCTGTAACATCACTACTGTATCTAAAAAATATCACATTTGAAAAGAAACATAATGTGATTGAAAAAATGTGTTTTACATATATATTTGTGGTTTCCTGATTTCTTATCCAAAATTTTACAGCATTTATAATGGAGATAGATAGAATTAAAACCCTCTTCCTTCCTTTATTTCTTCCTCCTTCCCTCTCTTCTTTCCTTCTTTCCCTCTCCCTCCCACAATACAGAAAGTATTAGTACCTGTGAATATTCTGGTATAGGCAAATACGTGACTAGTACATTCATGAATTCAGGTCAATGTCCTCTACCTTCAATTGCATTATTTGCAGACCTTTCACAGTTAATTCCTCATTTTTCGCAATAGCGACTGGAATTTCCTCTCGAGGGAGACAAATGTGCCTGTTCTTGAATCTGCCATTTCCTCATTGGGAAGACCACCAAAAAAAATGCAGAAGGGTCAGTAACTTTTAGATTAAACGATGCATAGAAACAAAACTGAAAAGCAGAACTAAAATCCAAATCTGCAAACTCAGTTTCAGTATTCAAATGCACTTACTCTGCTAGGAAGGGAATCCTTCTCAGCAAAGCCTTTTGAAAGACTGCCCAGCATTTCCTTTTTATTTTGTCAACATTTAGTTACCTTACAAAATTGACTTAACTATATAACGAGACAAGCAGTTATTTCAAGTATTACACTGAGGATAAAATGAATGTTAACATTAATGCTACCTATTATTACTTTGTCAATGGAAGGTTATTTACCCTTTGAGAAAAAAACATTTCAGAACCAAGCTAAGGTAACCACATGCATTAAATAAACAAATCAAATCAAACCTTAATTGGGCTTGGAGCTTCAAAACAGGGAAAATATCGAAGTTAAGCTAAATAAATTAAACATAAAAAATAAATCTCATTTATGGAGTAATATTTTGTCAGATTCTCTGTGGAGTCGTAAATGCAGAGAAATTTAGCATGCAGATGAGAAATAAGGAGGAGGGAAGCAGGCAGATGAACTGTAGTGGGAAAGCAATCGTAAGTTAATTCAGGATGTGTTCTGCCTAACACTAATGAAGATCTAAATGAGAGCTCTTTAAATTGTACGTGTAGAACCAAGTCCTGGTGTGATTCACATGCTAACTTCAGATCTCACATGCCCCGCTGAAATATATAAAGCTTACTTAGGATAGCAAAGGCAGCTCAGTTTGGTTCCCTGGCTTTTTTAGAAATTTTGGTCGGAGTGCCAGAGTTAGGCAGCAACGCCTTGTAAAGTCTAACGTTAACAGGTAGACTCCCTTGTTTGCCCTTCCTTCAGTGCCTGAAAAGTAAAACACAGTGCAACAGTAGAATAAAAACACCAACTGTGGAACTGACAGCCAAGAAAATACAGCAAGACGATTTGCCGTTGTCTGCCTAGTTTTTATAAAAGTATCATAGAATGGTTTGGGTTGGAAGAGACCTTTGAAGACCATCTAGTTCCAATATGAACATCAGTTTATGTTGGAATCAGTTCAACCATGAACAGATTGCACTGTTTTCTGGTCTGCTGTATTAATAACAAATGTTATACTCTGCAGCATTACAAAATAAACCTGTAGCCTCCCTTTCTATTTCCTTAACATCAGTAGAAGTTCAACTCTTCCGGTATCCTGATGGGTATCTCTGGAAGAACGGGTTGAAGATAGGAGCTCCTATTTACTTCAGGGGCTTTGAAAGGAATTGAGAATATTTTGCTGCTTCAAGAACTGGGCCGCTCATGAGCAAAACTTCACGCACTAACTCTCAGTGCAAAGCTGCTTCAGTGGCTCTCAGAAGCGTATGCAAAATTAAACGTTGCAAGATGAGGCTCTAGTCCGACCTACTGCTTCCCTGGGAAGAGGGAGGAAAGAACAGAAACAGAGAAGTGATGCAGGCAGGGAAGAGTCTGCAGAATTGGACTCTGATGGCTGCCCCTGGGACAGGTGGGGTGCAGCCTCCTATCCTATCGTATCCTATCCTATCCTATCCTATCCTGGTAGTAGCTGTACCGCACACAACTAGACTGTTTTCTTGTGACAGCAGCCGTATGCAGTCCAGCCTTCCCAGGTCCTAGAATAAGCAAAATTTGAAGCAGAACACTGCTGTTTTGGCAGTCAGAGAAGTCTGCAGCCTTAGGAGCCGTTGCTGTTCTCTGAGACTAGAATAAGCCTGGCCTCACCCATTTAACCAAATCAGTCATTCAGTGAAGTACATGTGGCTTATTTTAAACACAAAGCCTGAGAAACAGGCCATTTGGTCAGTCCTGAAAGCCAACAACTGCAGACCTCAGTGATTTTGTAAAGGGAGGGATGTCCGCAGAAGGAGACCTACTGCTGGATGTGCTCTGTGGCCAGGACCAAAGATGTCTTGCATATAGGAGGTTGGTGTGCTTTTCCGGTTAGCCTCATAGGTTGTGAGCAAGACGTAGATCACTGAGAGCTTTATATTTGCACTGAAAAGCAACTAGAAGGCAAGGTAGTATATAAATGCACTCCAGCGTGACATGTTCAGCCTCCTTTGCAAAGCTGTATAAATTGCATTTCTGTACACAATCTATTTTGGTGATATTGGCATGAGGATTGACTTTGCTTATGTGTTGACTAGAAGTTCAGTCCTGCATGGGGAGCTGCAGGCAGTGTTTGTTAGTACATAGAGCATCTCTTTGCATCTGGCGAGAAGAAAAACTGCGCAATGATTCTGTTCTACATCCTCTGCTAGATTTTGCAGATTTTGAACCTATTTTGGAGTCACTGTACAAGAGATAAGCACATGAGTTGTGGAGGGCTCCGAATTTCATGGTAGTATTTGTCCTAGACACTGATTGCTGCAAGAGGGTCAAATATTTTTGCTGACCAGAGCAACATCAATTCTTGCACAATAAGTGCTGCTGGGTACAGTAATGGAGAAAGATAATAAAAGTTTGCTAACTAACTACATTGCACTTCCTACTTGAAAATGTTGTGCTTGACTCATTTATACAGAAGTTCCTTTTGTTCTAGTTGTTACAGTTCCACTTATTCCCACTGTGAAGCTACTTTAAGATAAAAGCAGTGTAAATGGAGGGTCAGACGGCCTCTCGGTTTTGAACATTACATCCTCTTCTCAGTAAGAGTGGCAATGGGCTCTATGCCCATCCTCACCCAGAGTTTCCAGAGACACCCAAGAGAGAACACTAAAATGCATGTTTGCTACCTTTCATAAACCCATTTTTCATTTAAAATCCAGCAAAACACTAATTTATCGTTAGTTGAGCAAGCAGCCTATACTTCTCATTTTGTTGAGCCTGTACCAGCAACGACCCAGTGTGAAACTCAGTAGATCAGTTGCGCCATTCAACATGGCCTGTCCTGTCCCCGAGCGCGCGCTGGCTGGGCGTCCATCTCGCAGCAGCACAGCTGGAGAGGGCAGGGCTTTTTGTCTACCCTGCTGAACTCGGGAGAAAGCCTAGAGCCTTTGTTCTACCTCAGGCAGGACCATGAGATTTCTAAGTAGAGGTCTGACACCTCAATCTTCCGGCTCACGGTGGCAGCGACCGACTGGGCTACGGGGCTGCTGTTTAGCAGGGCGGTTATGCAGAGTATTTTAACGGCTATAAGCCGGGTTTCCAAGCTTGCAGCGTGCAGAGACGGGCGCTGCCGGTGCCCAGCAGAGCCTGACCCCGCGCCCACGCCCTGCACCCAGCAGCGGACCGGTCCACAGGCCTGACCCCGCTTAGCACCTTCACCCCCGGCCGCGCTGCCTCCCTCCTCCGCCCGCTGCCCGCACGGTGGCCGCAGGGAGGCTTCAGCCGGGCAGGGAGCGAAGCAAAGCGGGGTGCGCGGGGGCCGCCCTGCCCCGGGGGGATCCCCATGAGGGACCGGGTGCTGGGCGCCGCCGGGGGAGGCGCGGAGGGGGCCGGTGCTCCGGATGGCAGCCAGGCGGAGGTGGCCCGCCTGAGGCGAGGCGGGTCTCGCCCCCCTCCGCGTCCCGCCACGCCGCGCCGAAGGGGCCGCCCCCAGCCCCAGCCCCGGCCCCCCACAGCCCGGCGGCCGAGGTGGGCTCACGCGGCGCCGCCGCCTCCCGTCCGCGGCGAGGCGGGCCGGCGGGGCCGAGGGGGGGCGGAGGGGGAGCGGCGGCGCACGGCGGCGAGGTGGCTCGGCAGCCCTCCCGGAGGAGCCCGGCCCACCTCTCCCGTACAGGCACCCCCCCCCTCCCCGCCCCGAAAGAGGAACTCCCCGCCCGCGCGCAGCCCGGCCGCGGCGGAGGGAGAAGCGGCGGCGGCAGCGGCAGCGGCGGCGGCAGCAGCGCGCCCGGCCCCTCCGCGCAGCATGGCGCAGCAGCGCCCGCCGCCCGCCGCCGCCTGAGGCGCCCCGCGGCGCCGAGCCGAGCCCGCGCCCATGGCGGCGCCGCCGTCCGCCCTCAGCTGGGCGCTGTCCCTGCTGGCGGCGCTGGCGGGCGCCGGCGGCCCCCAGAGCTTCGAGCTGCCGGGGGCCCCCATCGACAACATCGAGGTGAGCGGCGGCGGCGTGCTGGTGGCGGGCGGCAGCTGCCTCTACGAGCTGCGGCCCGAGCTGCGGCCCCGCCGCCGCGTGGTGCCGGCGGCGGCGGGACAGGGCTGCGGGGAGCCCCCCGGCATGCGTAGCAACTTGCTGCTGGCCTACGAGGAGGCCGGCGGGGAGGGCGTCCTGCTGGCTGGCTGGACCCAGAAGGACGGCACCTGCGAGGTGTGGGAGCAGCCGGCCTACCGGCAGCGCTTGAACCGCAGCGAGGTGGTCAGCTGCCTGCCCGACGGCTCCACCGCCGGCGTCGTCTTCCAGCTGGCCGGCGCCTGGTACCTGGCCGTGGCGGCCACCTACTCGGCCGGCCGCCACAGGAGCCGTCTGGGCTGCGAGCCCTCCCAGTCGGACGAGGCGACCGTCATCACGGTGCGCAGCATGGACAACCTGGAGTCCAAGGAGGAGCTGGGCATCATCAAGCGCAAGGAGGAGCCTTTGCACTTTGTCGATGCGCTCCAGTGGGGGGATCACCTCTTCTTTCCCTACTACAGGTTGAAGGTCAGGTGGGACAAGGACATGGAGCCACCGAGCATGGCTGTCCTGCACCAGCTGCGCCCCTCAGAGCGTGGCCTTAGTTTGCGAGGGCACGTGTATTTGGACTGTGGGTGCAGGAGCCTCATCGTTTCCTCGAGCCTTGTCCGCCAGGGCGAGCGGGGCTGGTGGGTGGGTGTTTTCCGCCACAGCACCAAGGCCTGGAACACCACCGCTGTCTGCATCTTCGGGATGGAGGAGATAAAGGAGCAAGCCTGTGCATCCACGCACTTCATCATGAACGGGGAGACCTGTGTAAGTCTGGGCATCATTTTGCTAAGCTTTCATCCTGCACGCCGTTGTTGACACTGTTGTTGTTGTGGCTGGTGTTGCTGTGCATGACTCGTGGGGTGTCCCTGACCTGAAGGCACGTGAAGTTCGTGGGGAACTTCAGAGCTGTGCCAGGCTTTGCGCATCAGCCCTGGCTCCGTCAGCCCTAATGATTTCTCCAGCACTTTCTGCTTCTAAAAAGCTGATCCCTTACCAGATCCTGGAGTGTCCTTCCCACCTACGTTTCAGGAAAGACATGTCTGAGGGAATACCTGAGGGCATCCTGGGTCAGGCCTGAGTCTCAGACTCCTCACTCAATGCGCCCTTTTCTGCCAAGGATTAGTCGTGCTTCATTGTATTTTCCATACAGCCTTGATAAAGCATCTCCTACCTTATTCTGTGCATTCACATCTCATGTCATTGCAGCTACATCAGAAATGAAAAAAAGCCCATCAAATTGGCTCCTGTGCACTAGGCTGTGTGCATTGTTATTGCCATTGCTCACTAGTTATTTATGGTTGCTTGTTCGGTGGTAGGTGTTTCCCAAACCTCCCAGGATTGGCCTTGCTCGAGAAGGCTCACAGCCACCCCCCCAAACCCGTATGCACAGCAGACAGCAATAGGCAATACGTCTTTGTTGTTGCAGTGGTTACATTTTCACAGACAGTGGTATCCCATGGAGATCCCCTCGTCACCTACTTCTGTAACACTCTCTCTTCAGCTCCTTCCTCCTTTTGAGGGTGAGCTGGGCACATGGAGGGCAGGATGGGCAAGGCTACTGGCTTTGCTGTGGCCTCGGTAGCTAGTAAAGAAATGAACTAAAAATTAAATTCAAGAAGCTAAAAATGTAATTCAGACAAAGAAGGTGCTTTTGCAAGGCCCGTCCATGCTTTTAAGTCACACTCAGAAGTCTCTTCAGAGCTGTGGCAAAAGGAACAACACTGAAAAGTATCAGAGAGAACCATAGGGAATCAAGCAAGCCATCATAAAGCAAGCCCTGGCCTTTTGCAGTTCCCCCACCATCCAGAGACTTTGCAGCTTAACCCCTGAATCCTTGCTGTGTTACAATGGGAGTTTGTTGGAAACTCCTTGAAAGAAGCGCAGTAGATTTACTGTCGTTCTTTGGCTTCCCAAATCTAGCCCATAGCAGAACGCGGTGCCGAGATTCTTCCAAATACAAACTACTGGAGGGCACGTGTGATTCAGTCTGCTCATCTCCCTACTGAGTTGCAAGACTATTGCCAGTGTTAGAGGACGTAGTTATGGATGAGAACCCCATATGTGGGTGAAACAGCTGTGCTGAAGTAAATAGTGAAACTCTTGCAGCAGAGCTGGAGCCAATCCTTTGATTTCCAGTGCCAGTTGATAGCTTACTGCATGATTTCTGTGCTCTCACAAGGCAAACTTGCTGAAAGAATTTGAAGTCTCATCCTCATCCCAAAATACCTATTTGCTAGTTGGATTTTTAATTTGTATTCTTTGTTCCTAATTACTTGTGGAGTTTCTTCGCAAGGTGCTTTCTGAGCCTGCAAAACAAAAAAAAAGAAACCTTCCTGGGCAGCAGATCCTTTATAAACACTTTCCAAAGCCCCATGCTAGAAATTCCAGAAGAGTCTCATGGATTTCATAGAGTGACATAATGCAGGTAAGGTGAGGCGGGTATTTCTGTCTGACCGGTGTTCCTCTCAATCCCCCGTCCCCATTGCCTCCCAGGGCCTGAATATGACAAATCAATGATCCACTTGTTTAAGGATTGGTCTGATTCAGATCAGACTCCTGTGACTCCAAAGTTACTTTCATGTCCCAAAAGGCTCATCTCTCCTGGAAATGTAGATTATATTTGGGTACAATGCTGAAGAATCCCAACTTTAAAAATGATTAAAAGGATTGTTTGCTTAGCATTATGTCCCTAACTATGGTGATATTATTAATCGCGATATTTTGGCACAATAAATACAGTTTACCACTGACAGGAAAGTGGTATTTTAGTATTTTGTGAGAGAGCAGGACATCTGGGTGTCATGTAGTAATATGACCTATAACATTACATGGCTAATTAGGCTTCCTTTTTAAGCTAATTATATGTGCTTATGGTGTATAAACATAGAAATAAATGCATGTAGTTCAGCTTTAATATGTTTTTTATACCACAGAAGGTTAGGCTACGCTATTGCAGAGTAAGTCTGGAGATGACAGGCCCATATGCTGCTGCTTCTGGGTTGTTTTAGACCAGATCCTTTTACTGTCTCTCACCAAATCATGGGAGTCCCTGCAAACGTGGAACATGCTCTTCTTGGACTCAGAAGCGTGCGGGCTTCTGAACTGGCAGGACGATGGTGCGCAGCGCGTCCGTCAGTGCACAGCTTGTAGAAGTGTGTGCAATAGCTAGCAGTGGCTGTGGCCAGGAAGGAGTGCCTCGCAGCACAGAGCTGTCACAAGTACATTGTAGTACGATGTGTAGGAATGGCAGCAAGCAACAGTACTTAACGTGTGCTTTAAAGTCCAATGTTTTAAAGACAGTGTTGGTACTGAGCAAATGAATGTGTTGCAGCATTATGATTGCCTGGAGTGCCAGACCTGTACGGTGTTTGTGGTGGGTGGACCATGCTGAATGTCAGCCTGACTTTTGCATTGCAGATGCCATGTGTTGTAGGGTGCTGCGGGTCTTAGTCTTCTTTGCTGGGTACGCTTGAATTCTGGAGCTCAGGCGTGATGCAATGAGGTACACGGATCATGGACATGGACTGTCAGTTTATGTAGGAATTGAAAATACAATTTTTTTTCACTGCAGGAATACAATTTAGAGTATACGTTAGGGAGTAGTGGCAGTTTGTTTTCCTTCTGATCTTGTCGTTCTTCAGATTTCTGTAATTATTCTGATTACCTTTAGGCAAGACATCCTCTTACCTGTCTGCACTTACACAGCTGCTTGTATTTGCACTGTGTTGGCACTGTGCTTCTCAATAGTACACTGCAAGAGGGACTTAGCCCGAGGTATTTGTGGTCCTGAATTCCCTACTATGCTACTGCTGCATGTTCTACTCTAAGCTCATTCCTGTAAGGTACTGAGCTTTCTGGCCCTAACCCAGTAAAGCACTTAAGGGTATATTTAACATTAGGCATATAAGTAGTTCCATCATCTTCATGCCCATGCATTTAAAGTTAAGCATGAACTTGAGTACTTCACTGGACTGGAACCAAATTGCTCCGCATCCTGTAGGAACTCATTGTAGGTGTGTAATCTCTTTAGCCTCGCATTGCTACTTAGGCCAAAGTTGACATTTGCATTAAGTTTTAATGCTGGCTTTGAGTCTGTCATTGAAAATCAGTAATTTTTAAGATCCTTGCTTACCAAGTTTATCGAAAAGTATGTGACTGCTACAAATTCTGTGGAATTGCTGGTCATGAGAACTAGCTAATTCTGTTTTCGTTTTGTGCAGTAGTGTGCACAAAGTGTTTTGTCCTAGTTGGATTTGTTTATTCTGGACATATATAATATTGGATTCCCAGAGACATGTTCCCTAACTAGCAAGAGGCAAGTGGTGTCTTAGATGAAACTACTCTGAAAACATTTTGCAGTTTTCTATTCAGCTTGTTTTCCTCTGATCCACACGTCTCTTAGTTTTGATTATATCTACTTATATGCACTGTCAAGGTGTATGCTTTAGTGGACTCGCTAGCATAACCTGCATGTACGTAAGCGCATCTTCTTCACAATTTCCTTAGTTAATAACTGTGAATTTGCCAAATCTCATTCTCCTTTTCTTTTCAGAAACCTGACTGAGCACTAACAAACATTTTTGGTGGATCACAATTATGAAGTCGAAGCTCCTTAGCCAGTACATAGGAGGAATGCTGGAATTTGTCACAAACTTGCTCCAGTAGCTAGTGAGCTTTAAGAAGGCCTTTCCTTCTGTTGTTCCGTGGCTGAACCGGAGCTACTAGAATCTCAGAGCTCTCCCAGAGATCCCAGGATCTTGTGGATCACAGCCAAGCAGATGAGTTGGAGAAGTGCTCAAATTAGAGAACATCAACAGGAGAGAGTTATAGGATGTTACCTAAGCACAATAACAAATCTGGAAATTAGGTTTGCCATTAAAAAAGGTTGCATAGGAAGAAAAGGATTCTACAAAAGTTGCTGTAGTTTATATTAAGGTGTTTATTTTATGACGTGTAAAGGCTAAGTAGGTGTGATAGCTACTGAATGCTAAGCTATCTTGGTTGGATTTCCATCTGCTATTTAATGCAAGTAAAGATATATAACAGTCTGTTCTTTGAATTTTTGCATTTTTCAGTGGGTAATAAATATGTGGGTTGGTGTATGCCCCTTAACTTATCGAGTATAGTTTGGAATCCTAGGACAAATCTTGGCTGGTATAAGCTCTACTGAAATGAGATTTTGAAGTCAACAGAGTCACATCAGTTTAATCATGGCCATTAATTTGCAGGAATGACATTTGAATTTGTGTGGTAACTAATTCCAAAATGATTCATGGTCTTTTATTTAAGGAGAGAATTACAGACTTCTAAATATCATTTGGTATCAAAATTAATCCTGTAATTAATTTTCTAGTAGTAAAGTCATCTCCTGTGTATTACCAGACTGCTAGTATTTCATTTGATGTTTGACAGATTTCTAGAGTTAACGTTTCTAGAGCGAATATTTCTGTCCGGTTACAATGAATTTTCAGATCATCCCTGTTTGGTGTGGGAAGTAAGCCATAGGAGACTCGTAAACTCTCACATTGTCATTAAGAAGAAGAGTTGCTTTTAGTCATCTGGGTTCACCAGGTGTTCTTAGCGGCAACTTTTGAGAGCCTGGGGGCTCTTGAACAGAGGATTCACTTCCTTGGGATCACAGAATCGTTCAGGTTGGAAGGAACCTCAGAGGTGGTCTCCAGTCCAGCCCCCAGCTCACAGCAGGGTCAGCTCTGAGATCAGACAAGGTTGCTCTGGTGTTTGTCCTGTCAGATCTTGAAACCTCCAGGGACGGAGACTGCACAACTTCTCTGGACAACCTGTTCTGCTTAATTGTCCTCATAGTGATGTTTTTTTAATCTCCTGTCTGCTAGAAACCTCCCCTGTTTCAGTTGTGTCATTATCTCTTGTTGTCCTGCATACACCACAGCCAAGAGCCTGACGCTGTTTCTCTGGTCCCTCTGAAATTGTCTCTTCTATAGGCTGAACCAGCCCAGTTCCCTCAGCCTTTCCTCATAGGGCAGGTGCTCCAGGCTGTGGCCATCACAGTGGCTCACCGCTGAACTCACTCTGATTGATCAAGATCAGTGCTGTACTGAGCATCCTAGAACTGAGCGCAGTATCCTAGGCACAACTGAACAGGTGCCAGGTAAAGGAGAATAATCACTTTCCTCACTCGATCTGGCTATGCTCCTGTTGATACAGCCCAGGATGCTGTTAACCTTCCCTGCTGCCTGGATACACCGTTTAGCCTACTGCCCTCCAGGACCCTTGTGTCCTTTTCAGCAGAGCTGCTCTCCAGTCTATACGATCACAGGGGGTTAGTCCATCCCAGGTGCAGGACTTTGCATTTGTCCTTGCTGAATTTCTTGGGGTTCCTATTGACCCATTCCTACAGCCTATCTAGGTCCCTTTGAATGGCAGCCCTGCACACAAGCATGACAACTCATTTTGATGTCATCCGAAAGCTTTCAGTGTCTTCCTCCAGGTCATTGATAAGGATATTGAGCAGGACATGTCCCAGAATAGGGTCCCTGAGGAACTCTGCCTGTAACCGCTGTCTAGGTAGAGTAAAAACCATTAACCAATACCTTTTGAGCCTGATGATCCATCCAGTTTTTCCACCCATCCAGTAGTCCCCCTATCTAAATTGTAACATCTCAACTTGGATACAAGGATGCTGTGGGAAATGGTGTCAAGAGCCTTGCTAAAGTCAAAGTAAATGACATCCACTGTTCTCCCCTCCTCCACAAATTGAGTCATTTCGTCACAGAAGGCAATCAGCTTGGTCAGGCATGGTTCATCCTTGGTGAATCCATGCTGGCTTTTCGCAGTCACTTTCTTCTTATTATTCTGCCTAGAAATCCAAGAGGATTTGCTCCATGATTTTCCCAGGGAAAAAGTGAGACTGACCAATGTGTAGTTCCCCAGGTCATCCTTCTTGTCCTTTTTTGAAGATGGGTGCAGTGTTTGCCTTTATTCAGTTGTTGGAGACTTCCCCTATCTCCACAACTTTTGAAATATGAGAGAACAGCCTCGCAGTATCATCAGACAGTCTCTCAGCATCTTCCTACAGATCCCATCTGGTTCCCCTGCGACTTCTATAAGCTGAGATTTCTTAAGAGATCCCTGGCTTAATCCTCTTCCAGTACTGGTAGTTTCTATCCTCCTTGAACTCTGTAGGTACAAAGGACCACAAGACCTTGCCGGTGAAGTCAGAGCCTTATCTGTATCCACTGTCAGTAAATCACCTGACGTATTCAGCAGCTGGCGCACATTTTTGTTGTTTATTCTTTTATTGCTCATGTGGTGGTAGAAGCTCTTCTTGTTGCCCATAACATCCCTTGCCAGTTTCAACACCAGTTGAGCTTGGACCTTCCTAACACCATCCCTACATGTCCAGGCAGTTCCTCCTTAGTTGCTTGTTCCTGCTTCCACCTCCTCTATACTGTTTTTCTGCATTGGCGTTCAATCATGACTTCCCTGCTTAGCTAGGGGCCATCTCCTGATATGTATGCCTGTTTTCCTGAGTTTTGTGCTTGGAGGAGGTTGTCCTGAAAGACCTACTAGCTTTCCTGAGCTCCATTTCCCTTCAAAGCTGCCTCTCAGGGGATCCCACTAACCAGTTCCCTGAACAAGCTGAAGCCTGGTCTCCAGCACTGTACTCTGCTGTTCTTTCCTCACCACCCTCAGGATCCTGAACTCAGTTATTTCGTAGTAACTACAGTGAAGGCTGCCATTGATTATCACATCTCCAGTCAGTTCTTCCTTGTTTGTGAGTAGCAAATCGAGAAGAGCATCACGCTTCACTGACCCCATAGGGTTAACAAAGCCTGGGGTCCTATCTCCTTCACTTTGCCCCTAGAGCTCTGTAGTCCTGATCTGCACTAGGCAACATCTTTGGTGTCCACGTGGATGTGCAACAATGGGTAGTAGTCCAAAGAATGGAAAATCATTGGCAATCTCTCTGCAATGTAATGGATCGAGGTCCCTAAAAAAAAAGAAACGTGTTGTAATAGCATGATGGTTTAGCAGTTGTGTGCCTTCATCCTTCACAGGAGTGAACCTGTGCTTCAAGAGTGAAGGAGTGAACCACCTCTTGCTTTCTGCTAATACTCTGTTCAAACTCAATTGGTTTCAAAGCCTTCCTTAATGGAGCTTGTTCTCCCTCATTGGTTATTAGGACACTTTATCAATTCTGTAACTCAGATCTGAGGGCAGAGAAGGAGTGTTTCTGCTGCTGCAAGAAGTCACAAATTTCTAGCCTCCCCCGTCTCAGGAGTCTCCATCAACCTCTTGCTCAAGCATAGCTTCTGACTGTCCCTCCTGCCTTGCATCACAAGGCTCAGGATCTTGCCTCTGCAAGGTCTCTGTGAGGACCCTCTCATTTCCTGGTCATCCTCCCTGATTTGTTGCAGTCTGCTCGCCTGGGATGGTTTGTCCACCTAGCATTGCTATGCAGTGCACAAATGAAAAAACCTCATGGAAATAAAATTTTGTAAGAGTTCATCTCCTCATTCCTTAGTCCTAATAAAGGCTCGCTGCATGCACCAATATTTAAGTTTGTTACCCTCTGATATAACAAAAATTGATGCAGGAGGTTGAAGGGTGATGAAGTTAAGAAAGAAGAATGAGGTTCCAGAAGTTTTTTCCCTCTGGGAAAAACATATATGTATTGTTCCAGTGTTGACTATTGCTATACGCTGCTCACAAGTCTTGTGTCCTTTTGTGTCGCTGCATCTGTTCATTCACTCTGATGCTCAAACCCTTTATTTTTGGCCAGCTGCAATGTGTTGAGTGCTGCATGAGCTAAAAATGCTGCCCTTCCCTCTGAGACACGCAATGTACATTAATCAGCAGGAAATCAAGACAGAAAGTAGCAATGTGCATATGGTTGCTGCAGCTGGAGTCATACGGAGATAAATCTGAAAATGAGATGCAAAATAGAAAATGAGTATAAATACCTTTCATGCCAATAACCAAACAGCATAAGGGGGTGAACTTAAAAACAAAATGTAAGTTAATTCAGGAGATCTTTAGGCTTACCTGTGCACGTGAAGATTTTGGGGGACTATAGAATAGAACAGAAGGTGGAACTGAAGAAAAAAAGAAAGGTCTTCTAGAGCATTATTGTATTTTCTTTTGCTTTTCTTGTTTTTGTATGAGCCTGAAAATGTTATAGGATAGACAGATAGATGATCGTGGAGGTGAGTGGCTCTTCAAGTATAAAGAAAGTTTAGACTGTAAATGCATTTTAAGGATGGATTTAGCTGTGAAAGAAGAATTTTGGGAAGGCCCTACAGTGCTGTAACCCCATTAGTCACAGTGAAAGAGGTAAAAGGGCTTGTTAAAAAAATAAATGCACATGGAAAAGGGGTGACAGAACGGTGAAAGCAGCAGCTGTACCTTGGAGTGAACAGGCAAGCTGGAGAAATAGGTTACAAAAGAGAGAAGGCAATTTTTGGTGTGACTGTCCACTGTCTAAATTCCCCCTCTTATCTGTATTAGCTCAATGTTGCAGTGACCCTCCCTCTAGCAAGCAGAGTGAGGGGAGGAGGCTTCCACACTTGTCAGTATTGGTTCTTCAGTCAGATGAGGAGGATGCACTGATATGACACTATTTATTTTACTAGTATGTGGGTCAAAATAAAATCTGGCAGCAAAGCTTTTCAGAGACTGGGTGAACCCTCCCCTCCTCTGTGATCTTATCGTACAGAGTCTGCGAGGTGGTTTGTTTTCCTTACACTACTATATGATGCTCTGCAGAAAAAAAAAAAAATCCTAATTCTGGTGGAAATCAAAGCCTGGAAGCTTCACCTCCTCACTCCTTAGCCTGAGTGAAGGCTCATTGTGTGCACCAGTGCTGGAGTTTTGTTACCCTCTGGTCTAATAAAAAAGTGAGTTAACATTTCCGCCTTAAAATGCTTGCAATCACTTTTCCCCCCCATATCTAAAACAGACCTCCATGGTACTGGAATCTCATGCCTAAGTGGGTTTTACTGAAGTTCTGTGCCAGTACATGACAGTTCCTGTGACTTCCTCCTGCTGCATGAAAAAAAATAGTGTCTTTAAATATGAAAGTTAATCAAGTCTTCTTTTACTCCAAGTGGCTGTTCTTGCAAGCTAATTAAAATAATTCAGATGACTGAAAACGATTTTAATTGACTTAAGATTGCAGTTCAGAAAAAAATTATTTCTATGTGGAAAGACTTTTTGGGGTTAAGCCAGCATCCTAGCATGCAGAGTTGAATTCAGCTGTTCCTGTGTTAAGGATTCGCTTCTTAACTTTGAGAAATGCCTTCACCTTTCTGCAAAATGTCAGTTTTAATGGTCCATTCTCACACTTTGACTTGTGCATTAAAGCGAAATAGGTTCTTGCACTCAGAGGGTTCTTGCAGGTTTAGGAATCCGTCCTTGAGGCTGAGATGCTGGGCTTTGTAAGCTGACCTGCGGGGCTTGTTCCCAAGGACATGGTCCTACCTGAGCTCTTCCCCCGCCTCCCCATGCCTTCTACTCCTTTGTGCCAGCACTGGCGTCCATGCAGCCACATGTTCATGTGATGAGGAGAATGACTCAAATGAAAATTTAGGTAGGTAGGTAGGTAGATGGATTTACAGACCATTTTCTAGGCTCATCATTTCCTTAACCAAGCTCACTGGAAAGCATTATACTAATAGAGGGGAAGGGGAGGTAGAGCTTGGCTGGAGTTGGACCCATTTGGAGAGCAGATGGGATCACACCTTTGGCAGCATCTGCCATGGAGATTGACTTAAAGCAATTACAGGATTGCAAAACTGAGGTACTGCTTGGTAGGGAGATATCCGGGCTTGTAGGGAATTTGGGGCGGAGACCATCTCTCACCTTATTCTCACACATCAGGGCTTCCTTTCAGCACTTGATCAGCTACAATCGGTGTTATTTGGTTTGTTTTTTCCTTCCACAAGATACAGGGATTTCCTGCATGATGTTTTCTTTCATGAGCTGCTTACTTACTGTTTGTCACTTAACTTCCTCCAGCTTGGACGGAGAATTGTAGGTAACGTGTTGATTGTAAAGTTCACACAGGTACATTTATGTTCTCCCTGACATGAACTTTATGCTGCTTTATCTCATTTTTATATTTATTTAATACGCAAGTCTCAACTTCCTTTAGTGTAAAGCAGGAAACCAGAAAGGGGAGGATGAAGCTCCGCATTTTCTGACACACACACAAAAAAAGCCTGTGTTTGAAGTGCCTCCTTTCTCCAGAGTATTTGCATGCCTTTAAAAGGGGTTGCTGAGTGTATCTGTAGCCTTCATGGTAGGTGCAGTCAGGTGATGGCAAAGCATGGCTTCATTAAGAAGAACTGGCAATTCAGAATGCCCAGGGCATTATGTCCCAAAAAAGAGAAATTCTGTTGCGAAGTAGCTTGCTGCTGTTAGGCCAAGTCTGTGTCCCACTGAGGTCAGTGATTTAGCTGCAGTAGGTGTAGTCTTTATCACAGATGTGACCGGTTACCATGTATAAAAAAGAAGTAGTTTAATGTTTCATGTGCCATTTCCAATTGCTCTGAAATTGTGTCAGAATTAAAATGTTACCCAAAGTATTGTCTAAAGTTGAGTTCTCTCAGAATCTTTCCAGGGATTCTTCTTTTTCTTAATGTTTTGCAGTATAGGTGAATAATTTTGTAATAGCTTTCTCTATATCTGATTTTCAGGAGGCACGATCAATCAAGAAATTACCTACCTTGATTCACTCTGGATTAGCGGCTGTGTATGGCACAGTTGTTTTGAATCAGATAGTTCTCTTTTTGGGAACAGATGATGGACAGTTACTGAAGGTAAGCTGAGTATGGCAGTTCTTGTCTCCATCAGCTGCTGCTGTGTTGAAGTGGGTAAATATTTCCTGGTTTAGGCACTGTATTATAAACAGATATAATCCCCTGAATCTCTATTTCTTTTTTGTTTGTTTGTGAAGTAACTGCTGTATTGTTACTTGGAGAGCAAGATAACTTTCAAAAGCAATTATGTACCCTACTTAAAATTCATGGAAACATTTCATTAAACTGCTAGTGCCCACAGTATCAATTTATGCACTGTGGAGTTCTCAGTTACTCTGTCTTTTGTTTCCTTCCTTGCTTTGATTTTCCAGTAGAAATATTAAATATTGTTACATATTGGAAACGTATTTATTTGTTAGCCTATCTGTGTGATGTGAATAGCTGTCTGTTAGAGAGAAAAGTCAAGATTCATTTTGCCTTAGCTTCTGAATAGTTGACCTACTCTAGCTTAAATCAATCACCTGCAAGTGAAAGTCATCTTATCTCATTATCAAACTTTTCAACCATCCAGTAAAATGTCTTTTATGCTTTAATTTTTTTCTGGGTTTTGCAAGAATGTGTATTTCCTGTGTACACTGCAAAGGGTGACTCTCATTTTTTGTTTTTGTTAAGCAGGCAGTTGGAGAGGAATATAGTAGAGAGCTTGAAAAGCTTTTGCCCATTTGATTTCACTGTGCTTTTGATAATGAAATATGAAATTTAAGTCTTCCGTGTCTCCTTAGCACAGTGGAGACTATGAACATATCTCCCTTGTTTAGTCGTGTTTATGGAAAACCTTGTATCGACTTTGGTGTGGTTATTAACTTGCAAAATAAAGTTTCTGTGGTCTCTGGTTCTCTTGAATTCTGTGCAAAAGGTGGTGGAAAACTGTAGAGTAGGGCAAGGTAAGAAAAAGAAGTACCACCTCAAATGTATACTCACAGAAGCCACAAAGAAACTTCTGTCCTGAAGACAGTTGTCAGTAACTTGCTTAGGTTCCTTTTTACATTATGGGTGTCTGGATGTTAATTTGTTTTCTGAAGGCTAATACTTTCTTCTCCATCCATAGGAGTACTTAACACATTATGACTTTGTGATACAGGCTTCTCTTCCACATTCAGTTTCTGCGTCAATCAGGAACATACTTGGTGGGAGGGATGTTTCATACACTAAACCAGTGCCAGGTTCAGTGCAAAATGTGTCTGGCATGGATTTTGTTGAAATTCTGTTCTGGTGGTCTTTTCCTGCATCTTTCTGCAGTGTGAGAGCCAGTGCGGTAGGTGAGTTGAATCAGGGCACAGTAAATCATCTCAGAAGCTCTGATGTAGCTAAAATTAGGCTTTTGTTTAAAATGCTGACTGATCAATAAAAGGACTTGTGAATAATTTAATTTCATGTGTTTTAGGCTATTCTTAATAAGGATATGGAATCTAATTGCCCAGAGGTTTTATACGAAATTAAGGAAGAAACCTCCATTTTCCCCAAACTTCGACTTGATCCAGTAGATAATAACTACATCTATCTGTCCTCTGCCAATAAGGTAAGCACAATATTAAATAAAATAATAAATTCAAGTAAATTACTGCTTTAAGGATTTCTGCCACTTTATAAGTGAAGCATCAGTTTGCGTCAGAGTTAGACCTTAAATATCCAAACTGCAGTTACCAACTTTACATCTAGTATCTGGTTATGTTGTCTAAGTTTGGGCTGCCCTTCTACAGAGCTCAGAAGAGCTTCCAGTGTCATGGTGCTGCCCACTGTTGCTATGATGCAGCAACACCCTTAATCCCATGCTTATTTTATGTCATTCTGTCAAGAGAGTGTTTGTTTCTCTTTTTCCTGAAGGCATCATGCAGAATCAAACTTGGAGGTAGCAAACAAAACTTGCAGACTCTTTGGAGACAGAGTTCCTCTGAATTAGCAATCCAGGTATTGGTAGGCCAGGGATTACTAGTCAATTATGGAGTTTCTAATAAGGAGAAATCTCTTAATTTGAGAGATGGGTTTGAAGTCTTAGTTCAGCTGAAATCAATGATAAAATTCTCATTGTCTTCAGCTAGGCATAGACTTTAAACAATAAAACCAAAACAAAAACGCAATCAGAAGTGATTAATGTGTATGCATAGTGAGGCCAAGATGTTCAGCAATCACTGGGAGCTACTGCATGTGAGCAAACGCATCAGAGCTGCATGTCAAGCAGAGAGCGGCTCCCAGGAGCCGGTGCAGTTGTTGCAGCACATCCTGCAGCAGGGCTACTGAGCATCAACTCAGCAAATTCCTTTGTCTTGCCAGCAGCGGGGAAGATGGCAGTGAAAACATAACAGCTGGCTGTCCATCTTAGCTGGACAGGAATTTACCCAGCACTTGAATACCTTCATTTACAATAAAATCACTTTTACAGCAGTGAACGTAGCATTTTAGCCTGCCATCTGAGAGAGTGGGTAAGTTGGTAGGAGAACTCCTGACTGATATAAACCATCTATCACAAATGCAGAAGGAATCAAAATTTCAGTCAAAAGTATATGTAGCTATTCAAAGTAAAGACTTGAATTTTCTTTAGCTTTGGTAAAAGGGCAAGTTGTTACAGAGGAACAACAGCTTTTAGGAATAAATGCCTCTCTCTGATCATCTCTGGAGCTTAAATAAGGCTTCTGTACTGTCTTTTTTAACTTGCTAGTAGTCTATGATGTTGGCTGGTTTATGAACTGATTATCTCACACACCTTCAGATAAATTGAATTTTACGAGATATGGCTGGAAAAAACAGTAAATACAGTTTTGCAGAAAGCCACGTATCCTTGTTTCTGTTCACAAAATGTAGGGGCTTTTAATTCTTGCAAATTTGTAAAAAAATTGTTTGAATTAGGAATATTTTTCTTACTAAGATTATTAATTAACATTGTTATTAATAACATAATTTGTATTTGTATTCAGTATTTGTAATCAGCTTTCTCTTTTTCTTTTTCCTTTCCTTTTCTGAAAATGGCTGGCTAGGATATTCGAGCTGAATGTACAAGTATAGCTACATACAATATAGACACAATTATCTACATTTACTTATTGAAATGGCATTTTCATGCATGCTAAGTAGTTGCATGTGTTTGTTCTAGTGTGCACATGCAGTAATCTGACATGGTGATGCAAACACAGATGCATTTTGTTTTGCGCATGCATTTTTGGATGCACCTTCATCAATCATTTAAAAATCTCAGTTCTGATGAGAGGAAAATGATGTTCTACTAAGCAGAGCATTTTTTATAAAATATACCTCCTTTCTATTGTTATCTATAATTCACTATGCTAATCAGTCTATCTTGCATTAATCTGTCCATGCTGGCCTTTGAGTAGTAGAACCAAATTGTCATTGTCAGAGGCGTTTCATCATCTGATGGCAAAATACAGCGTGTGTAAAATAGGCTGCATATTTCTATCCAAAGGTCTTCTGGCAGAGGGGAGTTCATAAGGAAACTTCCCCAAAGGGATTGTGCTTGGTTGCTGTCAGATTATTAATGGTAACCCTCAATTTCCCTGCTTATGGAGGCTATTTTAATTCAGTGTGTTATTGGATTCTTTGGTTTTAGGTGAGAAGAATACCAGTTGCAAATTGCAGTAGATATGTTTCCGAGCAAGAATGCTTATCTGCAAAGGATCCCTACTGTGGGTGGTGTTCTTTGAATCAAAGGTATTTTTTGGTATTTCAAACTTTCATATAAAAGCAATGCATTATTAGTCAGTGTACATTTTGACTGGCTTGGGGCTATTCAGCATCAAGATTGTATCTACTGAATTTTTATGGAATCAGTCATAGGCATAAATGTGAGACACTTTATTGTCATGTGAAAGGGAGCTCTGCACCTTTTAAAGACCATGTTAACCCTCAAATTTTTGAGATCTACCCATAAAATATATGTTGGGCTAAGAAGAAGAAATTGTTTTGTTTTTAGAACAGATGTTTTTGCTTTCCAGATTGATTGAGAGATAAAATTGTATACTTGTGCTTGAAGCATCTTAATAGCTGTGAGCATCTTGCATATGAGAACGGGGAAAGAGTGCTCAGTTGTCTTCAGTATTCACAGTTCCTTCCTTTGGAACCACTGCCTTTGGTTTAGGCCAGAGGAGAATTTCTTTCTAAACACTTCATCCTCACATTTGAGTCATTAGTTTTGCTGCTTTCTTTGAAGCAGGTTTGAAAGCTATTGTACGTCTTTGGCCTGGACTGGAGAAATCCCTGGGTCATCAAGCCTAGTCTTGGCAATTGCAAGCAACCACATTATGTAAACCTACTCATAAACTAATCAAGGACCATCCTAAATTTAGATAGGCTTTTTGTCCTCCCTGCGCTGGTTGTGTGGCTGAGAGTCTCATTTTTCTGCTGGTTAAAATCTGTCTGCTCATTTTCATCATGTGTGTGTTCATGGACAGGTTATACTCATTTGTTCTGGTGTTCACATCGCCTTGGCTTAAGTAGGTTTTCCCCCCTCCCTCACACTTGTCTCCTCAATGTTTTTGTGAAAGCAGTCTCTTTTTTCACTTTCATTTTGGTGTGCTAAAACAGCTAACTTCACTAAGATCCTCTCACATAAGGCACTCCTTTCTTATCTCCACTCCAGTAGCCTTTCTGTGAAGTTTATGCATCCTTTAAAAATAAGGATGGCCAGGACAGTCACAGTATTCCAAAAGAGATTTCAGCTGTGCCTTGCTCAATGGTGTTCAATCATTCTGTCCAGGAAGCACCTTACTTACTGTGTCCTGGGATCACAAATGTCTTTTTCATGACAGCATCACATTGATGGGCCACAATCATCCATGATCAAATAATGCCCCCAGGTCCTTCTCTTTCTTTGTTTTCTTTCCAACTGATGAGTTTCCAGTCTATAACACATATGGGTTGTGAGATTTTTATTGCTCTAGGTACATGTTCTTGTACTTTGTGCTTTGAAATCTCATCCCATTTCAAGGTTATCCAAGTTATCCTGTGTGATATTCTCATCTTCCTCTGCATGGTAGTGTTCCCAACTTCGTATCATCATCAGATGTCAACAGTGTAAACCTCCTTTTATGCCAGTTTATCAGTGATTAAAACATTAAACAAAAGTGGTTATAAGATTGATTTTTGAGGGATTCCACTAGTAGTCTTCTTTTAGAAGGTTAATACTACCCATTTTGGTTTGTTTCAATGTTAACGTGATTTTGCTGAAGACTTGCTACTTTGTGTTTGCAAAGGTAGTTATTAGAAGAGAGTAGGTGTTTATTCTGTAATGTGTTTTCTTCAAACTCTCTTTTGCTACCTTGTTAGAAACTGTATATGTTACAGTGCTAAGCTTTTCAGGCTTTTAGTTACCTTATAAAGAGTTTGCGAATAACAGTTATTAGTCAGTAAATCCCCTGTTTATGAGGGGAATCACCAAAAGTTTCCGTCTGGTTGAAACAGAAACAATTTACTCTTTTGGAGAAAAAAAGAATTACTATAATACGCATCCTGTTCAACACCCACATAATTTTTCACTGTTAAGCACTTAGCATCATTAAATATTTGGTTTTGTGAAGTGAGAGCTCTGAGTGAAGCTTTAGAAAAAGAGGAAGACATGTTTTTAGCCAGTATTTTAATCAAAGTCCATACGTGTCTACTAAAGCAATATATTCCATAATTTGAGATCGATGGTATGTCTTATACTCTTACTGGGAAATAAATTTTATATTAAATATGCATTCCATTTTTTAAATAAAACTTACCAGCAGTGCTTCATTTTAGATACGGTGTGAACTCAAATCCAGAATTTTGATGAAAAAATCTGATAAGAACAGTGTGATAACTAAAGTAAAATATAATATTAACAATAATAATAGTGAAATATAATAATAATAATAATAATAATAGTAATGAAAAGGAATATAACAAAAAAAAAGGGGGGGGAGGGGAGGAAAAAAAGCCAGTGATGCACAATGCAATTGCTCACCACCCGCTGACCGATGCCAGAGCCGTGATCCGCCCCTCCTGGCCCACTCCCCCTTGTTTATATGCTGGGCATGACGTTCCATGGTATGGAATACCCCTTTGGCTAGTTCGGGTCAGCTACCTCGGCTATGCTCCCTCCCAGCTTCTTGCACACCTGCTTGCTGGCAGAGTCCTTGACTTAAGATAAGTGCTACTTAGCAACAACTAAAACGTCAGTGTGTTATCAACAGTATTCTCACACTAAATCCAAAACACAGCACTGTACCAGCTACTAAGAGGAGAGTTAACCCTATCCCAGCCGAAACCAGGACAACGTCTTATTGCAAGTGAAAACAAAATGAAACAAAATGTTTCTACTGTTCCTATTTCTACTCTTTCTTCCATAGGGACAAATATATAAATTCTCCTTTTCACTTACAATCATTCAAAACAATTAGTCATAGCATTGTGTGATTTCTCTTAATGTTTGTAGATTTTCTACAGATGAATCAGATTTACCTGAAGTATGCTGAAATTATTCCAATACAAGGCACTGATGTTTTACATGTATTTTCCATACGGAAATAACACAATACGTCTTAGTTATCTGACATGACCAGACTTACTTTTGAATTTGGTCAGTGTGTGTGACATCTGTGGACTTCACGCAGGGGCTGGTACCTTGGAAAAGGAAGCCCAAACTTTCTCTGAAACCACGTTCTCATTCCATGAGGAAATTAGTATGCTTTAGCAAGGCAGAGAGGGCAAACTCAGTAGGATCTGTAGTTAATACGAGATTAGTGAAGCAGAGACTTGAGTAAATATGAATGAACCGGTATGCATAGGTATTGTGTTATCTTAATGAAATAAGAGGAACTCGATTCCAATTGTGAAGAGGAATCTTTAGTAGTATAAAGAGCTAGCTTGCTGTGAAAGATTAAAAAAAATCTTGACTCTGCTTTTCTCTGTACACATATCTATGCATGTCTGAAATCTCATCGTAGGGTTTCATACGTTATACCTTCATACTTGTATAGGGTCCAGTCCAGTCCACCTTTCCAAGAAAGCTAGACTTAGTAGTTGTCTGAATCTGTTTGTTAATTTTCAGAACCATGTGATTCACAAGTAATATTTATCTGTTACATTCATTCCAATGTGCTTGCAAATAATATCAGTTGTCTAAAAGTAGGGATATAACAAAATAATCTCATCTTTAGGAATTCATGCTACTCTTGGCCTGTGCAGGGCAATTGTAAGAATTTATGCTGAGGGGCATCAGATGCTTTACTGCCCCCTTTGCGACTGCTTCCTACGAAATGACCGTTCTCCATAGCACATTGTTTGAGTGTTAAAGGTCAGCTTTTAGAGCAACAAAAGACACATTGTTCCTGGCATGAAGACAAGCATGACCCTAGGTCCTGGGTGACATTACTTTTTTTGCCATTAAACTCTTAGATTCTTCATTGTAGATGAGGGAAACAAGTTCACTGCTTGTGTTCCTCAGGCAGTCTAAGAAGGCAAATAACTTTGTCCTAGGACGGTTTTAAATATTCAGCTTTATAAACAGTTTTCTTTTTTCATATTTTAATATTAGTGTCATTGAAATGCATACACTTATTTAGTGCCAAGTATTGCAAGTGTGTTGCCTTGCATCTTTAACATTATGTTCCTCAGCCTGTCAGAAACTACAGGATGTCTCTCTCCCGTGCGTCATTGCCAGTGAGAGTTACCTACCCGTACATACCCGAGCATCTGCTTTATGCACATCTGTGGATATCCCATCCTCTGTGGTTCTAAAACTGTGGTGCTAATGGACCTTCGTGATCTCAGTAGGGTGAAGAGAGATATGAGACTGAAATTTGTCCTAGTTCAGACAGTTTGAAATATGTCAGGCATAGTCCCAATTTCTTACAGTATAGTTATGATCTGAATGTATTCAGATGCAAAGCCCCACCAGGTTCTTGTGCAGCAGGAACTCAGTTTCCTGAGTTAGACCACAAAGGAAATGACCTTGTGCTTAACTGCATTCCAGTTGCCAACGTCTTGATCTACAGAGAAGATGGCTTTATGGTTTCTATGGTTTGTGGGGTTATTTTGGGCATTTTGGAAAGCGGTGGATATTTTTCTTGAAAGTAATTCTTGTGTTATTCCTTCTGGAGAGAAAACACATTGTTTGTGAAATACGTTTATACGGTGAGGTCCTCATGAAAAAGGCGTGTGCTTTGCAAGTATGTACTCATTTCTAGTTTTTAGTGAAGGAATAGTTCATTAAGGCACATGTCACTGATCACATGATTGAAGCGATACAAGCTTCGTCATTTGGTAGAAAAGTAGTATTATTGAAACAATATTAAGTGTTACATTTATTGATAAATATTAAATCTTAAAATATTAAGATACATGCAGTTAGCATTTACTTGTCTTTAATTGCTAGCTATATGAAATTACTTGGAGTTAATACATGGATTGTTCATTAACTGTTCACAGCAGACAGTATTTTAAGGATTCACCTTTCAGACTCAGTTATTGTCCATCTAATTTGTATGCCTATGTTCTCTTTTTCTTATCACGTTTTTAACATGTGTGATCTTTGTAGTACTTGTATATCCCACTGTTTCCTCATTCTTCCTTAATTTTCTGTTGTGTAGTTTCTATTTCGTAAAATTTGGCATCTATAACATTTGTATTTACTTTGTGCCATCCTACTTCTGAAATAGATTTTTATTCTTGAAGACAGAGAAATCTATTTTGAACTACCTTTTCAAACCTGGTGTTTTTAGCCAAGTGTACTGACATAAAAGGGAAAGATTACCATTCACAGTGGACAGCAGAGGAGATTAGGAAGGAGGATGCATGTCATCAACTATACACATTTGTAGCATAGCTCTACATCTGAGCTTCACCCCCATCTCCTCTTATACTCTTTGGAGAGGACGAGCAGCTTCTGTAGTGTGATTAATTTCATTTTTGTATGAATGTCTAAAATGGGTTAGGTGAATTGCACCCTGAAGGAGCATATTTCTCCCTATTGAGTGTAGAGGGAACTGGGGGGGTCAGATCTAGAGCTGTACAATGGAGCAGTCAAGTTGGAGGTGATGAATTCCATCCCAGGCTACCAAGTCCACTGTTACTGACCAAGCATCTAATATTTGCTTGAGTCCCATTGACTTAATCAGGACCCTAGAGCATACATCAATGCATTGTAATTTATTTTGATAAGCAGAAGATTTTACTGATTGTTTTCCTGAAGCTTTTTGCAGTTATAACCATATTCCTGTAAAAAATCAATAGTGTTCCTGTAAAAAATCGATAACATTAAATAAGTTGAAGTACAGTGTCTGAAGTCAAAGCCGCAATAAGGAGGCTAGTATAATTTTATGTATACTTTTAGGTGCACATTAAAAGAAAATTGTACACGTTCAAACAGCATAAAGGGTTGGTATAACATTTCACATGCACCTGATAAAGATCTGAAAATCCTGCTAAGTTTCCCTGCCAAAAATCAGGTATGTACACCCAGTTTTATGCGTGTTTGTTTATTGTGACTTAAAATGTGTCATTTTGTCACTTATTGCAGCTTCCCTTCTTTTGTCACCATGTTGCATATATTAGTCCCTCTTATCTCAACAATTGGCAAATGTATTGGAAATCCCAGTAAGTTGAATGTGTCGATCAGATAGACATTCTCTTCCTCTCCTATAAAAAGTATCCTGAAGCTATACTTCGTGATGTTGAGTCAAAAATTCACTATGCTGACAAAGGCAACGTTTCCATTATATCACTTTATCAGCTATTTTAGTATTTCCAGTGACTATATATCAAGTGCATTATGTAAGTTCTGAGCTTTGTAACAAGTTGCAAAACATTCACTGGGACACATATGCTAACACAAGTGCGTCTTTAAGTGTTTGATATTAGTATTTACTCAGTATCTGTTCACAGCACACACAGCCTTGAGTATTTGATTATCAAGTATTGTGACTGGCCACTTAATCTGCATGCTATTGTTTCTGGTTTCCTGATTGAATGCACTAATGTGATCATATTTGTAAAGCGCTCTCAGCCAGAAACAAAGGATAATTCATTACAAGACAAATTCTGTTTCATAATTAAGTGCACTTTGGTTATGGATGCAAACGTTGTCTCTCTGCGAGGATTTACACATTCTTGCTCAAATATTTTTAAGGGACTATAACAGCATATAACACTGTTATAGCAAAATTCTTGTTTTAAAATCCAAAATTATTCCAGATTGCTCCCCTAACATACCTTACAGATCCATTTAATTTCTGGAAGTAAGCAATGGTGTTCCTTTCAGGACTCTTTCTGTATTGCTTCTTCAGTTGGGAGAGGCCCTCTCCTTTGAGAGGCTACCTAGTGAATTGTCTGCTTCCTCCACAAAAATTTTCATTTTGTACATTTCATAGTTTGTAGTTTTCTGTAAAGACAAGGTGACGACTTAACAAGTATTACAAGAAATCTGTTGTATTCTTGTTTTTATTGTTTTATAGGTTGCTGTGGCTGCAAGCATAAGCAAAATCCTTACTTCCTGTATGATAAAAATTGTAACACCTGTTGAAGTATTTTATGAAAATGTAGTGCTGAAAAACTCATCCTGTTTCTGCAATCTAGCCACTCTGGTGATAACTGATAATGGTATGTTTTACTATTACATGTATTTGATGCTTATTCACTGTCCTTTATTACTGAGGAGAACTGAGCATAAATACAGGCCTAATGAGTATAAGAGTAGGTAATCCTTTTTATTAAATGTCATTGAAAAAAAATGTTCATGTTCTGTCAAGTGATTTG
Source organism: Gymnogyps californianus (assembly GCF_018139145.2). Lineage (NCBI taxonomy): Eukaryota > Metazoa > Chordata > Aves > Accipitriformes > Cathartidae > Gymnogyps > Gymnogyps californianus. The sequence goes on along the minus strand of NC_059471.1, from coordinate 168,267,485 downwards.
AGTATACTCACACTATTCTTGATAGTTAAAGATTTGTTAATATGGAATTCTTTCTAGAAGTAAAAAACCAGGTTAACCTATGGGTAGAAGCAGCTTCTTCAGTTCAGCCTATAGCAGAGCAGTGTTTTAGCATTAGGAGTATATTTACATGGTGCCATTAATCACTGTCTAAGGAAACTTAAGATAGCTGCAATGACAATCAAGCTGGCTGGAGCTATGGAAGCAGTGTTGGTCCAGTGCTCTGCCTTTACAAATGAACCCATCTTGACCCTTCTCTCATCTGCAAAGAGAATTTGTTTTTGCAAGAAACTGTACTAGCATAAATAGGAGGATAATCTGACTATGCATGTCTGTACAATAAATAATCTTAACATTCAATTAACTGTTTCAACCTAACTTAGACACTTGTAAGAAAGTGATTGTCCCATGTAGAGGATTAGCAGAAAAATACATGGTTCAGGGGCAGTTTGGCTGGTACATCTTTTTTACTTGATTTCATCCATCTTTCTGAATTACTGGTTGAATCATTTTGCAATAATTCTTATACTACTTTGTTCACCAGTAGTTCTCAGAATTAGAGGTCTGAACCATTTGTATTGGATGCCTGATGCATGTGATCTGTTTTGTGCATCTTATGGGCAACTACAAGTTTTAGAATGAGGTGGTAAATTACTGAATGTCTAGACTTTTGAGCTGTTCTCTAGGCTTTGGTCTCAAAGATCAGATGATAATTCTTCAGAGTAGTCTTATTTGACTAATAGGAGGAAAACGTCCCCCTTGCATTGCTTCAAGGGTCTGTATAGAAGCACAAAGCTTTTTTAATACAGGTTGACCTTGTACCTTTTTGAAGTTGCTTGTGTTAGAATACAAAAGAGAGTTTAATCTAAACTGAGGGACAAAGATAGCAAGCTCAAGGATACCATGTGCTCTTAAGTGGCTTGAAGAGGAAACAGAAAATTCAGATAAATGCCTCCCTTTATCTTTTCCTACACAATATAGCCCAAAAGACATGTAATACTCTGCGTGAATCTGATTCTCTTTGTGTAGAAAGAGGAATGAAATGTTAACCAGAACTTACAATGACCTGTTGTTCTGAAGAGCTCAGTGCTGCAAAGAGCTCACTCTCTCAGGGACCCTTGCCCCTGAAGGAGGTTCCTTGGAATATTGGGATCTCTGGAGCTCATCCTATGGCCTTTGTATGGGAAAAGCTCTTCTGGCATCATACAACTGTTTGTCAAGTTCCTGTCCAACATTGATTTGGGAATCGAGAAGAGACGACTTTGTCACTAGCACGTGACAGCTGGGGTGATAACCATGAGTATTGTGGTCTATTAAGCTGTCTTTAGTAAATACTGTTAGTGGATTTTTAAGAGGGACAAATGCATTAGAGAAGAAAAAAATGTCCTTTATTGACTCAGTTCCAAAAGCCATGGTTTCTTATAATTATGGAGTACATTGTTTTGGTTCTCTGTCTTCTCGGACTAAGGCTTTCTCTTACTCCATTAAGTATAGTGTTACGGAAGCCAGCTCGCCTTGTCTGTGCTTTGTGCCAAAGATGAGCCCTTTGACAGTGTTAACCAGAAGGCTGTGAGCTTGGCTTGTGCCCGCCAGTATTAGTGCCACTCACATGATCCTACGAGCTGAAATATATTAGTGGATAATGCAAGTGTGGAAGTTATGTTGACATTTATGGTACCTCGTGTAAAGAGACCTCAGTCTCACAAGAAGATGCACTTGCAAAACTCCTTCAGGTATCATTTCTGGAAAAAAACATTTTGAAAATACCTGCTACTCAGTGCAGTCTGGTGCATTTTGAAAGGTCAGCCCAGGCTACACAGAAGATAATAGGTTCCATTAATTTCAACACAGACAAAATCAGGAAACCATATTTGACAGTGTTGTTTTTAAAGTATTTATACAAACTTAAAAGAGAAGACAAGCTCTGCCAGAAGCAGATAAATTCCTTACTTTTACGTACTACTCCTAGTAAAATACTATTTTTCAGTAGCTCATGGCTTGAGACCCTTCTCATATAATGACCTAGGCAAGTGATTTAGGCAATTTTGTGCCCAACATGTTAGATTTCTGCAGATACGTAGATTTCTGGAGATGCAAATAGATGCTTGGTGAAGGATTTCAGAATGTCTGTGTGTGCTCATCCACATCTTCAAGCATTAAAACACCTTTAAAAATCAGGCTCTTTGCTATCCGTTTAGTAAGGTATTTAAGCACATGAACAGTTCCAAGGGCTGTTTCTAACAAGCAGTGCAGGTGACCTTTGCAGTGAGCACCCAAGTGCCATGCTGAGTGTGGAGCTAGGAGATACTTCTGATTTAACAATGTAGATGTAGCCAAAGCTGGTTTTCATCTGAACAAGCTAGCCTGTGATAAAGACAAAGCTTTCTCTACCTTTGCAAGGTAGGTATGCTTTAAATCTGCGTAACTTTCCCAGATTAGAAAGCTATCTACTTCCTAGCATAGAGAAGCCAGAAAAGGCTGCACACGTGGGTTTCATTTGATCTCAGACAGTCATTCATTTCACAGACGTACACATCTGCAGGCACACAGATGAAAGGGACCATGGCTTAAGTGGTATATATCTAACTCTACTTTTCGATGTGGTATTCTGCTCATGGGAGAAGATACTCTTTCATTCCACAGCTGCCAGTGAATTGTCGTTATAGTAATTGCTAGCTGAAATAATGGCAAATTGACTCATGCAATCATAAAAGATTTAAATAGGATGAAAATTGCTACTGCATAGATTACAAAAGAAGACTCTGAAACCAAGTCTCTGAGACAGAAAGAGAGAAAAGTACGATATGTTGGGGTCTCTCGCATTAGAACAATCTGTTGTGTTAGAAGGCTTGAATTCAGGGTCGGGCTGTGCCACAGTATACCACTGTGTACTCTTTGGGAGATGATTTTATATCCCTGCTCCATGGTAGCATTTCCTTACCTGTATCCTGACAATAACATTACTTTTGTATGTATGTCATGCAGTGGTGGCATCAAACTTAATTAATGAGTGTGTATAAAGTCTTGGAATAACTCAGCTGAAGGCTGCTATGGAAGGACAAAATCTAGTTATTTTTATCAGTCAAAAGTGTGAGTGAATGTATGAGAGAAGGTGCATACCATGTAGAGAACAGCTGAAGGCACATGAGCTTTCAACTCAATTATTTTTTTACAGTTATTTCTTGTAATATCCAGCATATGTCTAACAGTCACATTTTTCCAGATTGTCTAGTTCTCGAAGCATTGCTGTCCTCAAGCTCTTGGAATATCTCACAAGCATTTCAGTTGAAAAAGTAAGAAGAGCCTGGTTCCTGTTGAAGTTCATTGAGGGGTTTATATGTGTGTGTGGGGAGGGGGGCTGAAGTATGATCATTCTTTTTTTTTGTATTTATTAAGGAAATACATTTTGCTAAATATAGTCAAATCCCTTTTCTTGGCCCATTTCCTCCTTCTCCTCTTTTTTTATTGTCCTTAGAAAGCTACTTCTTCCGATGACTCTTTTATTTAACGGCACCCTGGCAGCTAGCTGTAGGAGAGTCATTACAATGACTGAATTTATGACAAGTGCCTGAAGACATAATAAAGGATGTCACAATGACATTAAAATCCTTTTTGTCCTTGTGAAAAAGGTGGGCCCCTGGTACTCAGGATGAGACCTAGATCAGAGGAGTCAAGAGATTCTGTAAAAGTCACTTTATGGAGCTGTTTTTTAATAGAGCGAGATGCAATTTAAATAAGGTCCATGAGTAACATGAATACAATTAAACCAGAAAGTAGCATGTAATCTGCTAATAGGAATAATGAATACCTATTGTTCTGTACACATTGTTTTTCAGAGTCACACTCTTGGTTGAGAGCTCGCAGTAGAAAGCATTTGTGCCCAGTACGTGGCCTAACCCTTTATATGTGGTTGTTAAAACTTAGAAAGATCTGGCTAACATATGCTGTAGGTAACTACAGTGTTCCCATTCAGAACGCTCCTCCCCTATAGAAAGAGGCTAATTCATAGGCACCTGGGATGAAATTGAACTGCTTTTTGGGAAGTGGCACATCACTTCCCCGTCCCTGGAGCAACACAGGGAAGGAGCTGTCTTTCTCTAAATCAGAGTGTTTCTCAGCATGCGTGGAGAGGGCCTGTGCTGCTCTTGGCTCTCCTCCATGCTGATAGACGCATTGCAAAGCAAGATAGGGACAAACAAGTCTCCAACAGGCATATTTTTTGGTAGGGGAGGCAATAGCAAACCAGCAATACTTGCTAGCACTACACACAGAGAACAGAAGTTCAGGCAAGCTGTGAAAGAATCAGTGATAGTTTTCTGCCCTTTTCTGGTTAAAAAATACTATCTGGCCACTTATGTGCTGGAGAAAACCACAGCAAAATGAAACCCAAACTGTTCCATCTGCTTCATGCTTTTTGGAAATTTATGACTCTCAGCACAGATTGTATTTCATACTAAATTTGTCCTCAGAATAAGCACAACAGAACAATAGGCTTGGAGGGTAAACGCAGGTTATGTGTTTTACACATTTCATTACATGTTTGCCAGGTTGTTCTCTTGGGCTTGTGCTTTTTTCTGTCACTTGAAATTTCACATTCATGGCTGAATCTAGATTGAGCTCCTGTGTCTTACAAAAACTCTGTTTTCTGTGTTACCAGCTGCTCCCGATGTATACACAAGGGTGAGTGTGCCAGCTGTAAATGGACGCATGTCTCTCCTGCCACCACCTGCCAGGTGAAGTTCGCTGGGGAGGACTGGAATCCCCTGTGACGCCTTTTCCTTGTATTTTTTACATCTGAGCAGCAATCTGTCTCTTCCTTGTCCTGACATGGAGAAATGCTGATTTTTTTTCAGGATAGTTGTAATGCAACTGCTTCCAAGGGGATCATCGCTGCGCAGAAAACAGAGGTTAGTTAGCATTTTAAGATTGGCATTATTGAGGTTTTGTGGGTTGGGGGAGAAATTTATTTAAAATGAGAGGACTTTGCAGGAAGAATAAAGATATGGATGAGGAGGCAGTCAGTTGGTTACATAGAAACGTAATGCAGAACTTGGATTGATACTATTTTTTCTTAGTGCTTTGTTGGTGCTTAAAGGTACCAACAAAGATTTGCGTTTCAGATCCAGGCATTGAGACAGTGAACACTGCAATAGTCATGTGCCTCCATCTAGATGCAGTATTTACAATATTGCTTTAAATGCCAAAGTCCCTGTATGCTGTATTTAGGCACTCCACAGGAGCCAGCGTGCTGAGGGCTGGAACATGTAAGCTGACCACCAACAAAAAAACCCAAAGGAGGACATATCAGACTTAATCTCTTACCTAGACTTAAATGCATGTTTGAGTTTTGTCACAGACAACTCTGTGAAACTAGGTTTCAGAGTCTCCAACTTCTTCCTCGTTTTATGCAGCAAGATCACAACTTCTCCTGAAACATAGCTGCCAAGGGAGCAGAAGGAAGGGGAGGATGTGCCACCCAGTTTCTGCATAACAGACAAGTGGCTAGGGGATGCATCCAGGAACTGACATCCCTGGGTGTTAGTAAATCCGCGGTTCACACTTCCAGAAAAATTTTCCTTACTTCCAGGCTGTAGACAAAACTGGAGATGGAGCTACTCTCCATCCATCCTGCTCAAGCTGGATCACTGGAAATGAAGGAATGTTGCTGGTGCCAAAGTACCTTCTGAATCTGGTTGTTGAGTTCTCTATTGAAATCATATAGACTGTATGTGAGCATACAGTCTATACGATTTGCCTCGTAGGCTAGCCCTCTAACCACGAGGTTATCCCTTCATTCTTTATGGTGCCAAAATGGTTTTATTTTCTCATAAAACTGAGCAATCCTGTCATCAGTGGTTGCTTATGACATGCAGGTGTTAGGAAAGAAATGAGTAGTGAAGAGAAATTTGACTGATGAGTAAGTACATAGAGATTTGCTGCCTACACTTCTTAGTTTCTGCTTTTCTGTGAGTGATAGCACGGTTGTTATAAATAGTGACTGTGTTCTTATCTCTAAATGTTTCATTAGAACTACCCAAACTTTTACCTGTGAAGACAGGAATTGCCTCTTAAATTCAGCTGTTCAGCTGAGGTTTCTTAAACAAAATCACAAAATCCGTTTTGTTTTTGACAGAGACGAGTGAGATTGTAATACTTGTGCTTCTGAGCATTAATATTCTGGATTTGGTCTGCATATAAAGCATTATGGCTGGTGAAAGAACAGAGGAGATTCTTCTTTGCTCTGCTTCCAAGTGCATTAATTTGACATTGGTAAATAGTTGGAATTGCCTGGGAGATGGCTTTCTTCCACACGCCTTATCTTGGAAAGACAGTGATGGACAAGGCAGTGAAAGCACTAGAGGCAGTCCAAAGGCAGATGTTTATTTAGAAGTGATTGATCCATTCAGAGGGCTTGAAATTGCATTTGAAATCCTGCTCTCCTTTGACTGCTGGTGCTTTAAGGAGAACATACTGGAGAGCTGAGAAACAGGATTTGTGTTTTCCCACAACCCCAGCCGAGCATTTAGATTAATACACTTTTTTTCCAGTGGCAGCCCCAGCCCTCCTCCTGACTCCAGCTGCTGGTTTCCATGCACGCACCTTCCCCCCTCCCTGCGCCAGAGCAGCAGTTGGAGTGGTTGCATGAGTACGCTTGGCTGGGGAACTGATTTGGCTGGAAATAACTGTTGTCTTTCGGCAGGTTATTTTTCATCTGGGCCAGTTCCCCGATCCAGTTCTTCGCGTGGCCTCGGGGCCCCGTGCTAGCACTGCAGGAGGGACTGTGCTGGAGCGAGGACAAGATCCCCGGGGCTGGCAGAGGCTGCTTAACACCTGGGCCGCTGCCAGATATCTCACTGTGACCTGCAGCCATGCTAACCGTACCTCTGAGGATGTGGCTGCCACCGTTTACGCAGCCCCAGGGAAGCATTAGGCTGTCCAGGGGACTGGGTGGTGGGGCGGGGGCTGCAACTCAGAAATGTGAAGCTCTATTGAAGTTGACAGGGCTGTGCTGATTTACATTACCTGAGGACCTGGCGCACGCTTTCTCTATGTCTCTCTGCGTGTTTATGCTGCTTTCATCGCATGCCTGACAACTAGTGATTTTTATAAATATCCTTCTGCCTCTCTGCTGTCTCCCTTCCCTCTTGCTGCTGGGCATCTCTGCCTCTGTCACACAGCGATTGGAAGGTCAGTGGCTCTCTGGCGCTGGGGAAACAAGCACCACAGACCCCAGTGAGGATGCTTGGTTCCTCTCACATTCAGTGAGGAAATTCACAGTTTCTTTGCTGCTGAGGAAAGTGTCGTAGACCACGGCCATCAAGCTGGGAAGCGGGCTCTTGAGTAGCCGAGGCCAGCTTGCCTCAGTGCTGCGAGTGACTGTGCTGATGCCATGAGTCCGAGGCAGGACGCGGTGAGGGAATCCGTGTCCTGTAGCTGCAGGGGAGGCGTGATTTCAGGGGGGACTGAAACTTCCAGAGTGAACCATTCTTCCCGCGATTTCTTCTTTGTGTAAGAAAAGAAACAAGGCAAGCTAAGCTGAGGCACCCCGTGGTGCGTGGTGCCTGGCAGAGAGACCAGCGGGAGCCCTGAAGTGCCGCAGTGTCCTGCTGCACCTCTGGGCAGGGGATGCCTGGTGTTTCCCTCACTGGGGCTCACAGCCCTGATGCAGCTCTGGGGGATCTCTGTGTGTTTGTGTGATACTGTATTGTCGTGGTTTAACCCCAGCCGGCAGCTAAGCACCATGCAGCCGCTCGCTCACTCCCCTCCCACCCTGGGATGGGGGAGAGAATCAGTAAAAAAACCCTCGTGAGCTGAGATAGAGACAGTTTAATAGGACAGAAAGGAATGAAAAACAATGATAATGATAATAATAATATGACACTAGTAATACTAAAAGAATTAAACTATACAAAGCAAGTGGTGCACAATGCAATTGCTCACCAGTCATTGACCGATGCCCAGTTACTTCCCGAGCCGCAATCCCCCCTCCCAGCCAGCTCCCCCAGTTTATATACTGGGCATGATGTCATATGGTATGGAATAGCTCTTTGGCCAGTTTGGGTCAGCTGTCCTGGCGGTGTCCCCTCCCAGCTTCTTGTGCCCCCTCCAGCCTTCTTGCTGGCTGGGCATGAGAAGCTGAAAAATCCTTGGCTTAGTATAAACACTACTTAGCAACAACTGAAAACATCAGTGTGTTATCAACATTATTTTCCTACTAAATCCAAAACACAGCACTATACCAGCTACTAGGAAGAAAATTAACTCTGTCCTAGCTGAAACCAGGACATGTGTTATTCCTGTGCTTC